>NC_140771.1:66739534-67939534 GCF_044657685.1 Stegodyphus dumicola | reverse complement strand
ACTCTTTCTTCAGTTGCTCATCTGTAGGGAGCTCGCTGTAGGGATATGTAGGGAGGATCAGTAGGGAGAGACCTAGAATTCTGTTCCTACGTACTATTCCGAAACAAGAATACCCTCATCAGCTAAATATTTAATTATGTCAATTGAAGTATAAAAGTTGTCGCAATACAATTTTAAATTTTGATTTCGAGGAATCTCCCTGGAAAGTTTAATCACAATATTTCCACTGGTGCCCAGTTCTGCCTCATTTGCTAAGAGATTGTGAGGTAGATTTTCTTGGCCAGCGTATACCTCAAACTTGTGAGTAAATGCATCGAAACCATATAAAAATGGTTTGAAAACAATTACCCACTAAATGAACATAAATAAAAAAAAGTGAAACAAATTTTCAACACAAACAAACAATATACATACTACACAATTAGAGACAAATATTTTATGACTCTAAATAACAACAATGCATGCAAATATCGAGTGGGTATTGCTGATATAAAAATAAGAATGAAATAAAAGGTATTATGAAGTCATATAATTAAACATCCACTCTAAAAATTTCTTCAATTTTTCTGCTGCCAAAATTATTCAAAAAACATCTTCCATTGGAGAACTAGATTTTCTAGAGGCATTTCACATTCATAAAAATCTTTCTGTTCTAGTTAACGATCCTAATTCCAATCCAAATTTGCCTTCGGCTTTTAGAGAAATTATGTTTTAGTTCTGGTTTCGCCAACAGATGGCGCCACTTGCTTATTCTTGTCCAGGCTTTCTTATCTTATCTAATCATTATTTCCTATCTTGTTCATTTGCGGTTTTGCAGCTGAAGATGATGGTTCGGTAAAACCATCGAAACTAGTCCTGTGAAAATTTTGTAAATTAACGCTGATTTTTGTTGTTTGACTTCTGAATTAGTATCCACTCTAAAGTTTAACCTGATTCATATATACATCAAATTGCATTCTAGAGTGAAGCCTAATCATGAATGCATAGTGAAGCATATATAATCAAACAGAAAAATTGAAATATTTCATTTTAAAACAATTCTGCGGTTAAATCTTAACATAGAAATGAGAAGTACATATCTTCAACTATTATAGAATAAAATGTTGAAGCCTAGCTTGACCACTGACAAAACAGAAATGGATTCTGTGTTCTTGGCACTAATGAAATAAAGAGTGCAGTTTATGCTGTCATCTACTCGGGAAAAGAATAGCTAAACATTGATATAGATATATTAAGATAAAAACCAGCCAGTAAACCGTCTGCTTTGTAATTGTTTAAGTGATAAATTCAGTAAAAATTGGTATGCTTCGTATATGCTTCACCACGCATTGAAGGGTTAAATTTGAAATCATGCTTGAATTTGTTGCATTAGTGATAGATATTTTGTTATAGAAATAGGAATAAAAACAAAAATGTCTGTTACTTGTCAATAAAACTAACTTTCCGAAGTTTTGAGTTAAAATGTTTAGCTGTGAGGAACTATAAGATTTGAACGAATCCTTCTAAGACCTAATCCTTCGTAAACTCAAATTTGGAAGTTAGAATCATTTTTAAGATTGGAACTCAGGTTTCTTTCATATTACTGATGACCCTCATTATATGTATCAAATTTAAACTGTAATATAAAGGTGGTGAGAGGTTGTAGAAATTTTATGTGGTTGTGAAAAAAAAAAAACAGTATTTACTTACTTTTAATATAGTGTACTATAATATTGACAATATAGACATTAGTTAATCTTCTAAATAATGTCCTCTAAATACCCTATGTATGTTTCGTCGTTCAATAATAGTGGATTGTAAATTGACTTGATATTCCCTCAGTGTAGAACTCAAATTTAAGAGACATCAAGTATACCGAACTTCTTTATTGGCCTTCAAAACACTAAGTTGGCTGAGGCACGACGGAGAACACATTAAAACCTCTGACTTGTGACGCGGATCTCAAAGTAATTCAGAAGAACCTCTGCCTAGCTGAAACTCCAGTAAATCGCAACAACCTCAAAGCTCTAAACACGAGCTTTAAAATCTTAACAAATTTGCGTCTGCGCCGCTCCTCGGTACAAAGAAAGAAATACAATTTGCATAACATCGAAGCTACTTGTATTTGAGTTCATTGTTGAGGACGATGTAAGAAGGGTTCCTTGAGGCTTCTTAACATATCCTGTGGATAGCAAATACGCATCACAACTAACAACAGTCTTCAGTCATCTTCAAAAGATGAGTAAAGTTTCTCTCTTCTGGTAATTTCAAAATAAATTGGTTGAAGTTATCATATATAAGAAAAGGGATGGTCAAGTCAAATTTCAAAAGCGGAAAATTAATTTTGGAATATCTGTTGAAGTACAGCAGAAATTTCGCTTGACACTGAGCCGCCCTGCTGGAACTAAATTGTACATACTAACTGTATTCTGCCAGTCTTCATTGCTGCTGATACAATAATAATCGCTGAGTGTCTATGATACAGCTTATTAGAATGAAGGCTTACATCCCGACTGCATTGGCCTATATACTAGGATATACTATTAATTTTCTGATTTCTAATACCTGTAAAAATATGATACTAATTTTCTGATTCCAAACCTTCCATTGACCTGTTGGAAACAAATTGTATAATCGAATAATCATGTCCAAAACTCTGGTGATCTTCATTGTTCCGAAGTTCATTGTGTGGAACACAGCCTATTTGACTAAACTCTCGTAATACGCAACTGCACCGGGCAGCGGTTTATGATACGTATATACTAACTTCCTGACTCTTAGCTCTCAACAGATCTATTCGAACCAATTTGCATCCATCAACTACTTTGCATAAATTTCTAGTGATCCCTTTTCTTTCGCTTCAGTACTTTGGCTGCAGTTGTGATGCAACTTAATAGATTGAAGGTTTCCACCGTTGCTGTACGCAAATGTGCTGGCCAATCGTCTATGCCCGAATCTCTGTGAAACAAATTGTATAATCGAATAATCATATCCAAAACTCTGGTGATCTTCATTGTTCCGAAGTTCATTGTGTGGAACACAGCCTATTTGACTAAACTCTCGTAATACGCAACTGCACCGGGCAGCGGTTTATGATACGTATATACTAACTTCTTGACTCCTAGCTCTCAACAGATCTATTCGAACCAATTTGCATCCATCGACTACTTTGCATAAATTTCTAGTGATCCCTTTTCTTTCGCTTCAGTACTTTGGCTGCAGTTGTGATGCAACTTAATAGATTGAAGGTTTCCACCGTTGCTGTACGCAAATGTGCTGGCCAATCGTCTATGTCCGAATCTCTGTTCCTCGTCGTTTACGTATGTATATGCCGCACATGCATTCTGGCAGAATTGCCAATTTAGATTGGTAGGTATAAAATGAGTTGCCCTGGATTAAAGTAGTGTAAATGTAAGGAAAATAATAGACTGTGCTATAATATTTCGAAAAACGGCGCTCTACTAAATGCTAGTGAAAAAGCGATATCGCGCTTAAATATGGGGCTTTTTTTTTTTTTTTTTTTTTAATACTTTGCAAATCAATGCTTTCTAACTAGAGAGCATTTATACTTAGACAAAAAAAAAAAAAAAAAAAAAAATGCTAGCTTAAATTTATTTTAGTTGAATAGAAGTAAAATTATGGGATTATGAGATTATTATTTCTTTGTTTAATCTTAGTGTGTTACAAATAAAAAAAAAAAAATCTGATCACCAATTCTATGTTTTAAATAGCAACGAGCTTTAAGTTAAGTGTCACTTCTGATAGATCGTTTGTAAATAGATACTAAATTTTAGATGAAATTTTATTAGATATAGCCACGGGTGAAAACTGGTTTTTCTAAATTTATATCAACATAATCAAATGTTTCTTTATTTCTTTTTATTAAAAATTGTATTTTATTTGGAAATTGAATAGCATATAATTTAATTAGTTGCCAATTAAAGAAAATTAAGTGTTTATTATATATTCAAAATAAATGCTTCCAAGCGAATACCATAACTTAATTTTCTTCCATGTTATTTCTATAGTATCAGCAAATCTAAATTTATTTTGTTCTTCACGTATATCCCCACGATATTTTTAGGTATCAGTAAACAATGCTCGATAGCTTCCAGAATTACAGTTGAACAGTGACTACCTTGCATTGCGAGATCAGTAAGAAGTAAAGCAATAAGTGCTTTCAAATTTGCTATTTGCTTTTGGTGCTTTGTCATCATCAAGAGTACTACAGCATTTTTCGATGACATGCCTGGAGTACAAGAGTTTTGAAGTTATGCAAATGAATCGCTTCTAAGGCTCTGTCTAAATAAATATCGTTATCTAAATGTAATAGAAATGGCCTTAATAAGTGCTGCATTATTTTAGATAGATTCCATATTTTTTCATGTTAAAATCTGCTGTATACCATATATAGTATAGTCGAAATCTATTATACTGTTCTCAGTCATGATTGTACGAGTTTTAAATATTAGACCTGAGAAGTTTCGGATTATATCATGATATATATATTACATTTTCTCACGAAAATGTGTTCTGAACTTCAAGTAAAATATTACTTTGGTTATCGGTTTTAGCCCAAATCTAATATGTTATTCCCATTGATCCTTATATTAAAATTGAAAAGTTTTGCATTATATTTTAAAGTAATGTTTCATTAAAAAATGTCATGAGATTCATTTAACGTACCACCTACTTTTGTTCAATTTTACCCAAACTATAATTAACCCTTCATACGAATTCAGAAAGCTTAAATAAGGAAAATAGAATTGTTTGGAAGTTTGATTTCAGAGTTATCGTTGACAAACATCATTATAAAAACAACAGATGGGAGGTAACACCATTATGTGTATAGTTTCACGGCCGTGGTAAATCAGTAAGTAAATAAAAGTTAATTTCATTGTTTTATTTTAATCGAAAAAAAAAACTTTAATTGTGTTTTTCGGCAAATGGAAGTAATTTATTTACTTAATGATGTTATCTTGCTTTTTTAAAATAGAAATAATTGTATTTTGTTATTTTAATATGCATAATCTTTGTTCATATAAAACCGGATAAAGGAATAAAATGCAATTAATATAGAATTAGTTTACAAAAAAAGATTATTCGCTTGCTCAGATCCTCCGATTATGCGGAAGGCTTATGTTTCTAGTTAGTTCCCATAAATGGAACTTCTACAAACATTCCTATTCAATAATACACAACTTTGTAAAAAAGCAATTTTGCTCGGATTTCATTTCTAGAAAGTGTTAATCTTGAACTCAGTCACTTTTAACCTCTCGGCAAGGTGATATGACCGAAGGTTTCATATCTGCAGTTAAAAGTTTCAGCTGGGTACAAGAAAGGGTGTCTCAACGGCAGAACGTCGATACGGAGTTCCTGTTCAAGGAACTATCAAGTGCCTATAAATCAGGAGAACTCAATTTCGAAGCTTCAGTTCTCAGTCGATAGAGGGCGTAGGTTCTAAGACATTTTATTTTATTACGTACGCCAAAGGTGTTATTAAAAGCACACTCTTTTGGTACCTTTTTTTGGTATTTTTACTTTTCCTAGTGACTTGCCACGATCTCCGAGCAAAATATTCTTTTTTAAAATGTTCAATGATTAAAATTCACATGTCTAAAATCTAATTTTCTACATTCATAAAAAATAACCTGGCTCTCCAAATAGGGCATTAAAAATCTTTTAATGATTAAAACACTGACTGCTACAAATATCCATAACAACTTTTACTTGGACATATTATATATTAAGTTTATTTAAAGTTATATTGGATATATTATTAAGATAAAATTAAGTCGATAATGATCGTCAAGGCGTTGGTCCAACATTGTATCGACATGGTTGGTTTTCGTGGTTTTTCCCATGCTTGACATAACTACAGGTAATTTCCTTTAGAAAGGCCTGCACGATGACATTTCTTGCATTAGGATGACAATCTTTGCATGCTTTCCCGTTTTCAAGTAATCTAACCAACATTGTACCGAAATTATACCAGTGTTGAGTAGTTTAATGAATTCAATTAGATGATAAGAATAAAATAAATTACGTTATATTTCCATATACAAGCCAAAACGTTGTACCAAAGTTAAGTCTAATAATGAAATTTGGGATGGGTTTGCATAAGAATCAAAATGATTTACAATTATTTCTGTCACAAAAAATTATACTGTAAATTAAATAGCTGAAAAAAAGTGTTCAGTTGACTCTAATTTAGTTTAATGAAATTTCTGAATGTAGACATTGATCCTGAATTTTCTAGCCTATTATCAGAATTTAGGTATATGTGTAATGCTCATAACATTCTATAAAATATTCGAAGACAATTTCAACCTTACATAGACCTAACACAATTAGGATAGCCCAACAGCACAGCAAGCATATCGACATTAAACATTATTACATCGAAAATCAACAAGTGGAGAAACTAATCCAAACGGAATACTACACAAGTTTTGATACGCTAGGAGTAAGTAATCAAAACCTAAGCTGAGAAACCCTTACAAAAAGAATTCAGAATTTTACACATTTTTCAAGTCATTAGACAAAGTTAGCATTAAAACGTAATCATCCTTTCATACTTCTGTAAAATCTGTTTTAGTAAGTAGAAATTTTAGTTTTGTGTATGTAATTAAATAACTTGGTAGTTATTCGGCAACATTTCTTCTTGACTGTCTGCGTTGCTGTTACGTCTTTAAAGATACAGGACAAGAGAAAGAATAAACCATGCACTAGGTGAGTGATTTTCTATTTGTTTCTTACTGCGTTATTTGAAATAAATAAAAGTATCGAAGCTAACAAATATTTTTGCCAACTTTTGTTGTATGGAAGTTCAACTTTGTGTGTTTTATTTTACTAACGGTTTAGAAAATAAATACCGCACCGCTTAACGACTTTTATGATCACAGTGCATCATATAAATAATGAAACCAAACCGAAGTATTATCAACAGATTGTTTATGTTCTTTAAAGCTATTCTTATTCATTATTATGGGTTTATTAATTATGAGTATGTAATAAATCTAGAAACTATTTTGAACTTTAAAGTATGATATGCAAATGCAATGTGAATAACAAACTCACCAATTTAAATAATATCGCAAGTTTTCGAAATATTACGCACTTTCTTCACAACTACAACCTTGTTTTCACAAATACGAATATCAGACTACGAATGCTGTGGGTGTGTGGTATAGCGCTGAGCTGTAATAGGACAGTACAGGTTTTGCCCGCCTCCTTGGATGATTCACATATTATATCACTTCTCTAGACTGTAAGATGCAACTTTGTATTCACAGTCTAATTAATTTCGCCCGTTAGGGAGCCATAAAAGCAAAAATGTATATTATTTTGTTATGTTGGTGACCCCTGAACATGTAGTGGAGACAACTGAAAAATATCTAGTAATTACCAAAAAAAACTATTTAAACTTGTGAATACCGGTATTCGGTATAACGGTATTGCAATCTTTAGTTGTTACATATGAATCGCACTTTTTGGCGAAAATTTCGAGATCGACGGAATAATACGTAAGTATTATCTTCTAGAATTGTGGTAAATAATGATTAAAAGAAACAAGATTTACTCTAATTTTTGTAGGAAGAAGCAACATTCTTTCAAACTGCAAGGATATTCAGAATCCCAGTGTGCTCCGTTTGGTTAAAATATACCAATATTCCTAATAATCAGGTTTCTAAGAAGACACGTTCCTAGACAACACAGCGCTAAGCGAAACAGTCTTAAACAATATCATTTGCATTACAGAGTTTAACAGAGTTGGAGGGTGGAGGGAATACACAACAAGGAATCAGCAATTTTTAAAATAAGCTATTAAAATTTTTGTAGAAGATTTAGAAAAATAGAAACGTTCGTTGTTGTTTCTGATGTACGATGCATAAGATCACAGTTTCAGTCTCATCCAGCAGTTTCTAGTAAAGAAAAGTGTGACATTTCTCAGCAACCATCATACTCTCTAGAACTGAGATTTACATACTACTCTGTGCTACATAAAATTAAGTCGGTATTTACGTATTAACGCAACCATCTTAGTCGCTAAATTTCCAGAATAATGCCAAACTCTGACAATCACGGGAGTGAGCATTCTTTCCGCAACCATGGTCATAACAAATCTTCAGTCAAATAAAGCCGCCATTTTCGTATGCATTCCTTTTTGTTATATTCCAGATGTCAACAATTTTCATGAAAAAACAGTGATACTTTTTGTGTTTAACTTAGTTTTCAAGTAAGAGTTTGTGGAATATGCCAGCAATGGAAGAAACTGCGGTAAAATTTCTGCAGGCATACAGAATTTTAATGAAAATTTTCTAAATGTGTAAGGATTATGTTAATTTTATTAACAGTTAAATTTTGAGTTAAACTTCTGTCCTGTCAAAACCTTAACTTCAACTTACTACTTACGGCCAGAACGTAGTTTTGGAATCACTCTGAATACTTAATGAATAGGAGAGGGATTTAAACCGCGAAGTCTACTTACTGAGTTAGAGAGAATCAGAGTTTCTGATTTGCGCGCGTCTGCCTTTTGGCTACTCTCTCTCTCAAAGCTGTTATTAAGCTCGGCCGTACTCAGACCCTTGATAAGCTTCGTAGTCAAATAGAGTTAAGGGGCCAACTCGATTAGAATCTTGATAGCTTCGGCTATATCGCTTTAGTTAATCTTAGTTTTAGTTTAATTTTTAGTCTCTTAAGTTCAAGACCAAATGTCGGCTTTTATTGTATACTCCAAGACGGAGTTTTGTTAAATCTTATTGGAATAATAAAGGGTTAGTTACCCTTCCATCTTGTTGTTTCTTGTTACACGAACTTAAACGATTATTCGCTAACTAGTTCTTAAGATTCGTCACTTTCTACAGTAACTGAGAAATACACTAGGGAGAATCTTACAAATGGAATAAAGAGAAAATGCGTTTCCTCTATAGCCGCTGCTGTCGAGGATTGCACGAAGCCGAGTCTTAACAATTCTGCGATTTTTTTTTAACTGAGGACAGAGCGTTGTGTACTTTGTGTCAAGAATAACGCAAAAATATTAAAGAAAGATTTGAAGAAGGTAAGTGTTTTATTTTTTAATGTATCATGCAATCCTTATTTGATAATTCAAATTTGCATTTTAAATTGCTAAAGTGCTTTTTTAATAAGTTGATTCTGTTTATCAACTTACGATAAATATCGATAATTTGGGAATCGTTCTAGGCACTAGGATCTTTCTGGAAATAAAGGCACCCAAAACACCAACTTGCACCCTATAAGTATCTTTTATCTTTTCGTCTGTAAAAAATCTCCAAACAGCTCCAAGGTGGTTGCATTAATACGTAAGTACCGTTAAGTCTTAACTCAGGGATCATTGCTTTAATAATACTGAAGAGGTGAAAAAAACATAACTACAGACTTGACAGTGTTTTAAAAGAGCAAAAGAGGAGTTGTACAAAGGAAATCAAGCAGTTGTATGAATATGCGAAGCACTGTATAGAGTGAATAATGATAAATACAAATGGATGGTATTTACAAATTATCCCTCTACCGTTGGCAGAAATTTCGGCAATTTCGTTATTAGATAATGATTTTAATTTGGTAACCGAGATTATGCAATTCTCTGACGATCTTTTTAAGTAAAAACATATCGCTGTATACAGCAGGGAAAAAAATAGTTACGTATAATATCGCAAAATGTTTAAATGCACAGCTGTGTATAATATCAAATTTCTACAATTATCTGACTTTTATAAACAACAACAGGTCACTGTGACATGGGGAAAGAGTAATGTATTATTTAATACACTACATATAATGTTTAATGCATCATATAATCATTATTTAAAAATTCAGATTTGTATTTTTAATTGCTTTCTTCTGATATGTTGATAATGTTAAGTGACAATAATTATCAGCAGTTTGGAAATCTTTAAAAAAAGTCGCATTTATCATCGATCACTTTCATCTAAGAATGTTGTTAGTTTCCAAATTACAATTCTGTACGAATTTAGCTGTAAAGTTTTGTAGAGGCATCGTATCCATAGTTGAAATGATTCGGTTTTGATGAATCGATTCAATGTTTTTCTGTCAAGCTTCAAATATAAGCCCGTTATAATAAACGAGCGTTAATCTGCGTAACGTAGAAAAGCTCTTAATATCTATAAAATCAATAAATATCACATCCTCATTGATAATTTGAAATAAAAAAAATAGCAAAGCACCAATAAGTAACTTAACATATTTATTTTAAAGCAATATGATCAAGTTAAAAAATGCATACATACACTCTTACGAGTCTTCGTTATGACGAGCTTTCCGTCGCTAAAATCTCGATGGAATTTAACAACTTCCATATATGCTGTAACATAACGCATTAAAAGTACATTTCATCGCTTAACAGACTTTTCTAGCACCAAAAAGTAAAAAAAAAAAAAGAATGCCTGAGAACTATACATTCTGATTTTATAACACACGAACGCCGGGAAAATGTGACAAAGAACAACTCAAATAGTATCCGAAAGTCATAAACATTTTTCATCGCTCTTAAAAATACATTAGGTGCTTGTACCAGATGTAATATGGATATATGGAACTTTTTAATGCTGCAGACGATTTTTGAAAGGCGACCGACGCATAAAAGAATTCGCGCAATTAAGTTTAGAAGAATATTTTTATGTTTTGCTTAATAAAGGACATATTAAAGTTACAAAGGATTTTATTAGCCGTAGTGAATTTTCTATTACGTTCTTTTCTAAGCAGTTGCTACAGAACATTTTATTGATCTCATATGGATAAGAGAATAGTGTGTTGTTGCCTGTGTTTGGCTTGCTGCGTTTTCTTCTTCGTGATTTTTGCCTGAATGAGTGCAGGCAGGCAAAACTTTGTAGATGCTTGAGGAAATGAATTTTTGCGGAAGATAAAATTCCTTTGCTGAGTTTTGGCATTATGAGATTTTATGCATTGTTGGGAATTTACTTAATATAGTTTCATAGTTATTCTTTGAGATTAATATTGCTTTTCTGCATGCATTATATCTCAGATGGAATTGTCTTTTATCTGTAATTCCTGTAGGAAATATTTCGATTCAAGAGAAAAATGAAATATAAAAAGATTTAATATTTATATTTATTATGTAGCACAATAATGTTCGTAATAATAATTTTTGCATGTTTATGCTCGGATTACAATATTTTAGGGAAAACAAATCCAGGGCAGTTAATGAAAAATTATTTTCTTAGGATTAGGATTGTTTAGAATATGGTAAAGGACTCGAGAACTATTACTTTGGGACACTGTCTTCATGTAGGGTTAGTTAAAGGAAGTTAGCTGTATAAGGTATTTCTTCCACCTTCCTAGCATGCCTTCGTGGTGTGGTGGTCTGCACGCTGGGCGCGTATTCCAGAGGTCAGCGGTTCGATTCCCGGCGAAGGCGTTGCTCATTTTTCAATCTCTCTTGCCTCCAAAAAAATCCCTATGTCTCTACAGTGGCCCCCGAACTAAAAACGTGATGGATGATGATTTTCCACAGTCAGGATTTGGCGATTGCGTCCCCTAAAAACCTCAGTCGCCCTTTAAAAGGGGGAGTATATAAAGTATTTCTCCCGCCTTAGCGTATATTCGTGGTGTAGTGATCTGCATGCTGGGCGCGTATTCCAGAGGTCCGAGGTTCGATTCCCGGATCATTTTTCATGACTACTGCTTCCCAACAATTTCTAATGTCTCTACAGCTGTTATTCACACATGGGAAAAAGCACGAAACCTCCCATCCAGCCTGCTGGTTTGCCGACATTTGAAACCGAATAGAACTACCAGTATTCTGTCACTCGATCGCCGGTGGGTTATTTCGCGTGTTAAGAAATACCTTTAGGCTCCTACGTTAATATATCAGACGAAAAAGTAATGTAATAAAAGAAAAATTGTAGAAAAATTAAAAAAAAAAAAATAATCAACTGGGCAAAAAAGAAAATTCCTCAGAATAGTGAGAAGTAGAGCGCAGCTTTAAGTAAGTCTGTTACGAAGATGCAGATGTTAAGTTAGTTTAATTTATTTGCAGATAAATAGAGACACCTAGTCTTTACCAATGATTAATATTGTCCCACATATCCACGTTACCTAGATTAAAAAAATTAAAAACCAAATTTCTACATTTCCTTATTGTCGTACATACTTCAGTGTGTAAATTTTGGAACATATTTACAAAAAGGAATAAAACACTGAAACTAAAATAAAATGCAATTACTTTTAAAGTAAAGTTTATAAAATCCATAATTCTTAAAACACATAGAGCTGTATCCATACATAAAAGCAAATATCACCCAAAATACAGTCGAATACATACCTTATAAGCTTTTCCACTATATTTTTATAAAAGAAGATGACTATGTGTGAAATTATGAATAAAATAACGAGACTTTAAAAGTAGAGATAAATTGACAACTTTTATCTCCATATTTTTATGCAGGTTGGTAAATACGGGTTGATCATAAAAAAACTTCCCCAATATGAAACTCTACCGACTTATCCACTGAACCAATCGAAATAAAATTTTAGATATTGTTATAAATTATGTATTTAGATAGCTAATGTTAGTATAATTATTATTAAAATTGTCTTGTTTTCCCGTCCAATGCAGCGCGTGATAAATTTTAAGAAAAAGCTACGCCCAAAAAGAAAAATATAAGAGAACGTGCATTTGACATTAAATAAATGTAACTGACTACTGTGTTAGTTGTAACCGTAATTCCATCCTCTTGTTAGTTTCCAGAAATTTCGAGCAGCAAAGAAATTAGTAGAACTTTCTCGAGACCGATTTAAAGCTATAAAAAAGCAGACAGAGAACATCTCAACTCAGTTGTTTAGTTAGCTGCTGTTGTTATTGTTTAGAGTTCAGGGAGAGATCGAATTAGCTTTCTCTTTGCATTGCGTTGTATTTTAACGTTTTTAAAACTTTAAAGTATAGCTACTGATTACATTGCGTGATACTGTGATATTTTACGAACATCTCTGAGGAAAAATTCAGCGTTCTGTTATATTTCTTGTGATAAGAATAAATTTTATTTACCTTTTATCGGACTTGTGGATTCAATGTATTACGAACACTGACGCACGCAGCGTGCGTCAGTGTAACAATATTATAATAATCACGCAACAATATTGTTATTGGAAAATAGGAGCTCGAGATTGTGATGATTTAAAACAACACATCATTTACGGTTACGGTTAGAGGGAAAATATATCGAAATTGTCGAATGGCAATACCCATTTGTTTTCCTGCTCAAATTGATCGGTGCATTGAAATACAATAAATGGCGTTGGAATGATACACGTATGACGAAAATTGCCGGCATAAAACATCTACAAAGAAGAGCATTTTTAAAGGACGAATGACAGCATTATAGACTTTTTTATAAAACGTTTACCTTACATTTTTGATAATGCTGTGAAGCTTAAATTTAATTTCTTTTAACATTTTTCTAACTTAAAATTTTATTTTTACTTAAAGCTTTAAAGTACCATTAATTGCTTTCAAAGTTCCATTTTCTAAGTTCTTGCCTCTGCTTTTTTATTTTTTTAAAATTATATATATATATATATATATATTTTGAGCGGCAATTATACTGACTGCAATGAATGTGTAAGCCTGACAGTTGAGCTTTGAGCTCGAGGCTAATTGAATCCTTAGTGACTAGTTTAAGACAGAGCATCTATCAGAACTTCAGATATTTCTTTTATTGTGAAAGAGAAATCCATGTAGTTAACAGGGTAGCAAATAATGTCTGCTGTGGTATTTTGAAAAGAAATAACCAATAATGAAATTTAAAAAATACAGCTCTTACCCTATATAATTGCTCCATGTTCGGTAGGTTAGCAAATTTGCTTTTTCATTATAAATGGAGGAAGCCGTAACTAAGTTTGCTTTATACTGAAAACAGAAATTTGAAGTTTAATAGTTCATTGTCCAAGAAATGTTTTGTACATACTTACTTAATGGTGAACTTCGAAAACATCAAAATGTATTTGTATCAACAACTTGTCTGAGTAAAACACAATAAACGTAATACATGAGTACGTCATACTATACATAATGTACATAAAGTAAATATGTATGTAAACATATGTATCTAGCGTTGACGTATACGTATATACAAAAAAAAAAAAATTTTTTTTTTGAAAGGTTTCAGATTTTAAATTTCGTCCAAAGGGGCGTTTTTTAAACATTTCGCCTGTTACCTTTATTTATTAAATATCACGTTTTTCGCACTTAAACCATAAAATTCAGTTCAAGAGCAATATCACAAAATAGTTTTAAAATGAGCATATCCTGTAGAATTTTCGATACGCAGTCTCACGAGCTGGAGACAAAAATGATTTTTCTGTACAACGCTGCCATCGCTCGCTTTGAAATCCTTGAATTTGTTAATTAAAAATTCGTTAAAGATTTACAAAATGTGAAATCGATAATAAAACGAATTCCAAATTTCAAATTTGGTCTTCCACATGCCCATACGTCATTCACGTAGGATTACGTCATTCAAAATTCGATGGCTCTATGTACCGTTGTTTTATCACAATGCGAGAAATATACATACATTTATGCAGAGTTTTCATTATTTAATGTATTCAAATATGATGCAGGACTCTAACATTTGGTGGCAACAGTTTGAAAAGTGAAAGGGACATTTCTAGTGAACCAACGCAAAACCGCAAAACGAAACCACTAGTTCTTCAGGGAGAAAGCCCGTTTGGACTAAAAAAAACTACAATGAACCACAATTTTGGGGCTAAACGAATTCCTATATTTTAAGTTTTTAATAATCCCTTGATCCAGAGCTTGGATTAATATTGCTCAGCTCCTGGTGAATTGCAATTGTCACATGTTTCCATTTTATTCTATTATCAGCGTATCTTTTTAATCAAATTTTAATTCTAAATAAAAAAATTCTAAAGAAAGCTAACTACATACTGAACAGCATCGGTAAAGGAAGGAAGCCTTCAAAAGGGCAATCAGTTTGATGCAATGAAGAATGTGGGTGGTTGTTATTGTACATCTTTATCAAATGAGATCATGGGAGTGATTGATAATAATGATAGAAATTCTTTTATCTTGTTATTTCTCAGAAATTAAAAAGCAATACTTAATCTTGTGCGTATATTTAATAAATTCAGTTTCTATGTCCTCTCATCGACCTATTGTTAGCGTACTTTAGAAGATCATCAGACAGGAAAATTTAAATTAATAGTTTTTAGGTAGTTAAAAATACTTCATTTTATTCTAATGAATGAAATATGTGACGAAAAATTAAAAATTCTATTTGAACATTTTTTTCTATTTAGTGTAGCATCTATGACAAAGAAAGTTTTTCTTTTCTACCGGGCAGAAGTGAAAGAATATTTTGAATAACTTAGTTACAGAAACATTTTCGAATGCGAAAGTAAAATTTCCTTTTTTGCGGGATGTTTTGAGTGTCAGTTTAACTAAACATCAAAATTTAAAAAAAATATGCGTGCTTTCCTTGATGCTTACGCGATATATTTAACTGTATACGCTGTAAAAAGGAGCTCTTCTACCATAAAAATGTTTTAAAAGTCATCCAACCATACTTTTTAAAACATACTTTGAATTCATTTTTTTTGCATATATGAATATTCGGTTAGTGTAACTGCAACCGCCATATTTTGGACGTAAATGCCTGTTTTCTTTGAAAAATCGTGCGGCATGCTGGAAAAACCGAAAACGAACTTCAATGAAAACAAGCTTAAGGTTGAGAGTTTTGGAAAAGTGGTAGTCACAAAAATTTCGAGGAATCTTTCGCCAGAGATCAGATAAAAGTTGAAAATAAAAATGCAGCATTTGGGAATAGTTCGAAACGTCGACCAAGAGGTGATAGAAGGGTGTCTTAAAAAGCGATTGCTTTCAAAGCCCATGGAAGTTCGTGATGTGGAACATTGGTTTTTATGGACGCCATTGCAGTATGGATGGCTGTACTAAAAGTTTTTCAAAAGCAGTTTCCTACGAAGTTTTTAAGGAAGTCAGATAAAGTTCTCTTTCTAAATTGTACAATTACTGCTCGTGGTTTATGGTGTGTGTTTTTAAATGATATTCCAAGAAAGTAATTTCGTTAATATCTTTAAAAAGGAGGCTTCGTCCCGTTTTTAAACAAGGTTAAGTGCTGTTTCCTCTATTTAGGAGCAACGTTATCTATCAGTTAGTTAAATGTTTGTGTAGATTTTTTGGTTGTTTAAATTTACCTTTTTGGGTAAATGTAACCATTTTGGTTGGGGGGGGAATGACATTGTACAAAAATAAAAACATATTTTTTGAGATGAATTTGAGAGTTATTTTATCTGAAAAATTTTGTCTGAATAACGACAATTTAAAGTTTTGGAAGGGGAAAGGGAAGACAATTTTCATTGATGTATATTATGAATAAAACGCTATCGATTTTGAGAACTATGAAATGCATACCCCTGTTCTTTAGAAAGAAAACGAAACAGAAAAAGTGGGAGAAGCTACAATTTTTTTATATGGAAGCTGGTAAGTGGAACAAAGCGAATACAACCGTAGCACCATCTGTCTAGGAAAATAGTAATGAAACTGAAAAAATATGATGTGTGCACCACATGACTTCCTTGTACGGAATATTAAATTATACCCATTTTTTCTTGCATTTCATTTAATGTTATTGGATTGAATTAAGTATACTTCGTCGATAGCGCATAAACCACAATAGAATAAAAGCACTTTTTAAAATTCACTATATTTGTTTATCATAGCGACATTCTGGCTCTAGGTTCACTTAATAGCGTTACATTTCATTCCTTTTTTAACTCAGAATACACAAAATTTATATCATCTTAAGAATTATCTAATCGTTGCCACATGTTCTATTCAAATACTATAATAAATCTAAAACGATGTATAAAAAATTAAGAAAACAAAACAAAAAAGAAACAGTTTTTTACAGACGATTCAGTATTTTTCATTCCATTAATTCAGTTCTCCCTTCGCGACAAGGCAAAAATACATTAAAACTCAAGATGTCTGTATTGAAAATTATGAAGCAAATCATAAACACTTATTTCCTCGAATAAATTACAGAATGAATTAAGCAAGATTTAATTCGCAATAATAAAAGAAGGCGTTATCTTTGTTGTTGCGAAGCTTACTTTCTCTAGATTGGCAACAAATCTACTATTCTCCTGTTTGAAATGTAAACAAGCAATGGCCGCCATGGAAAAAAATGATTAGGCTTAGCGGCACTTAAGCAACTTTTAAATTGTTGATAATTATAAAAATATTGCATACAGAGTCACTAAAGGCATAAAAACCTTAACCGAAAGATACGAACAACATAATTCAATCATTTTTAAAGCAAAAAAATGCACAATTTACAAACATATAAGAATAAAGAAACTGAGATCACTGAGCCAAGTAACAGAGTGGATATATTATACATATATTTATATACTTGCAGCAGATTGCAACCAAAATACGAAGTGCACCTGTTATAACATGTAGATGTCCGATATGAAATATTTTTATCTTTCATGCACCAGTTGTTGCTGTTTTGTTGCTATTTGGGAATATGTAAATTTTTAACACCAGAGGTGCTGTTAATCTCGCTCCTCACTCTTCTATTAATTGACTTTTGTGTCCAAACCCCTTTTCAAATAAAACGATGCTGCCACCAAAAGTTATCGCCATGGATTAATTTTAAAGAAATAATACTGCGAATGTTAAGGAAAAAAAAAAAGGAATGTGTGGAAGCACAAAAAAATTTTGCCTGCATATTTTATTTTTTAATGAATAATATAGCGAATATTTAACATATAAGGTATTTCTCCCGCTTTCCAAGCGTCCTTCGTCGTGTAGTGGTTCTGCACGCTGGACCAGTATTTCAGAGGTCCGTAGTTCGATTCTAGGCGAAGGCGTTGTTAATTTTTCATCTTGGCTGATTCGAAAAAAAAATCCTAATGTCTCTACAGTGGCGCACGAACTAAAAGGGTTGTGGATGATGATTCTCCACACCCAGAATTTGGCGACTAGGTCCCTTAAAAGCCTAGTCGCCCTTTAAAAGAGGAGTATAAAAGTATTTCTCCCGCTTTCCAAGCGTCCTTCGTGGTGTAGTGATTCCGCACGCTAGGCCGGTATTCCAGAGGTCCGTGGTGAGAAGGCGGGAATTTTTTATCTTGGCTGCTTCTAAAAAAAATCCTAATGTCTCTACAAACAAAAACGAGCGAAAAATGAATAAAAGGATGTTGCCACTAAATATTGTCACCATGGTTTACTTTTAAAGAAGTAATGCAGCGAATATAAAAAAATTCGGGTCAACACTTAAGATTCTATGGGAATTTTAATGAAACGCTCATGAATGTTGTATAATTTTTCTGTTGAATTTTATGTGGCGTAACTGCGAAGAAAATGATGTTTAATAGTAAAGTTAAAAAGGCCAAAAACACTTGTATAGGTCATTTTGTTAAGAAAACTGAACATTGATATGACCAAATGAGAAAAGAATAGA
Source organism: Stegodyphus dumicola (assembly GCF_044657685.1). NCBI lineage: Eukaryota > Metazoa > Arthropoda > Arachnida > Araneae > Eresidae > Stegodyphus > Stegodyphus dumicola. The sequence goes on along the minus strand of NC_140771.1, from coordinate 67,921,049 downwards.
AAAGCGTATAGGAACACTTAACATTCCATCGGGAATTCTAAAAGTACCATGTGTCCAGTCAAGAAGATTAAATTTATGGAAAAAATAAGGCTGTGTCCAATTTGAAGAAAAGTGTACTTTCTGGTCCAAATTTTGTTTAAAATGAATCTTCAAAACCGCATTGATACATTTCTGAGTACTAGTCACGACTAATTCCTTACTTGTGTAATGGAATGTTTGCCCAAACCTCTTAAATCTCATCCCAAAGTGTGTCAGGGTTACGTGGCTTACGACAGTACACCTCATCTTTTACTGTGCCTCATAAGAAAAATTACAGCGTTGTAAGGGCTGGAGAAACTTGATTGTTTCTCTTCATGCTATCCACTAGCCTGATGGTACATTTCCAAGTATGTTCACACATATCTATGATAGAGCGGAGAAACGATATTTTATTGGTAATACAACCTATCATTACCGTTCATTACACGAATGGCAAGGAAAATGGAATCAAGAAGCAATGTTAGGTACCTTTCGCCAGTTACTGTACCTTCAAAACGGAAAGGCAAAATCTCTGAACGAAATTATGCCTGTTGACAGTTCTTTTAAGTTTAAATTGTGCTTCATTCGACCAAACAATGCTACCTATAAACCTCAGGTCACGTGTAATCTTCTTTTAAACTCATTCACAAAATCGTACCTGGCAATCTGCTCCGTCGTCACTTAGCTGTTACACCAACCTCGGAAATACATCCACAGCTTGGCTTTCTTCAGAATGCAAAGCACTTTATTAGCACTTACACTACTCTCCCGTGACTTTAGCTTGGAGATTTTTTTGACGAACGCTGAAACAGTTCCAGCACAGTGATTAAGGATTCATCACTTGTAAGCCATTCAATGTCGTCCTTGTCGGCCTTTAAGTCACACACTGTTCCATGAACCTTGAAATTTCCTCGTAGGTGTTGGTTAGTAACGTTGAAGGTGTATCAGTTCCATACTCACATCTCCACTGTCTCTGAACTGCAACAACATTTTCAAACTTCTAATACCACTTATTATAACCTGCTTCCATTCTTGAAAGATCAAACATAGCCCGCCATGTCGATGCTACTCTCTTGGCACTAACTGAGTTGCACAGCTTGATCATTAAATCTGCTTCTACCTGTTGAGGAAAACACATAATTGTTTCTTAAAAATTTAACTTTGTAGGTAGAAAAATAAATTTTATATGACAGTTCAAAGTGATATACATTTTTTCTGACGCACACTGTTTATACTAGCTATAAAAATTAAAAGTGTGCAAATTCGAAATTTTTACATTAAGTTATAAAGAATCTATATTATGTATGTATATGTATAGCAAGCAAGGAAGAAGGTCTTGAAAGCGAGAGACTGTGGGTGGTTTTCTTAAAGAGAGTTAATTGTATAAGGCAGTGTTTCCCAAACATTTTCCATTGCGGAACACTTTAAGTTCTAAAATGTTTATTGTAGTTACTTATACTCACTTGTCTGACCTTATAGTTAGCCTAAGCCCACGGAATTCCTCGTGGGAAGGAGAGCTAGATTACGCCTGCCGTTGGCAACAGCCTTGAGCACTTAACAGGTGACAGTGCGATTTGGCTCAGTTCCGCCCCTAATTTTGATGGAGAGCCTCCGGGGGGACAAGTCTGAGGATCTCCCAACCCTCTCCCCGTCCACTAAATCACACGAGATGATTTTCGGCTCTCCATATTTTAGAGTGACGAAATGGCACACCTACACTATATATTTACAAACATCCATGCCTTCTCCGGAATTCAAGCCCGAGCCCTTCGGCACGGCAGTCAGCGACGCTAACCGCTCTACCGGTTGGGTGGCTCTAAAATGTAACAGTTAATTTTCGTATTTGATTAAAATAAATGATAACGCAGATAGTTCTGAAATGATATCGTTGTAAATAGGAGGAAAAAACATATATCAGCTTCAAATTGCCGCCCTAAATATTCAGTTACTTAAGCGAATGAATGAGTTGCTGTTGGATAACAACACCAGCAAGCCTCTGGGCGGCCAGGGTTTTCGCTAAGTAAGCACAAATTTCCCAAAACTACTATTAGAACAAAGTATTTTTTTGATTTTAATGTAAAACCTCTACTGGTATTACATACCTGGATTTGTTTTCTTTTGATATATTGCTTTAATTTCCTTGAAATATTTTAATATGCACGTATATATACGTTCTTACAGATATCACAATAAATATTCTTGCCACTTAGAGGGTTAATACAAATAAAACGTTACTCATTTTGATAAGAGGTACGATGTGCAAATTCATGAAATAAATATCATCGAGGCCCTAGTCACCACCGTCTAGATTCTTACCTTATAGAATTCATGTGCAGGCGATTGCATGAAAAGACGCATATATTTTTGGAAATGTTAAGTGAAATCGGTAGTTTTATTTTAATGATCTGAAATAATCTGGTAAAATTTATTTTGCATTTTTTTCTTATTTTTTGTACTTATTATGGATTTAATAAATAATGATCTTTTTCATGAAGTTATACGTATCGTCAGGGTGACCTCCATCTAGTTAGATTTCGCTTTACTCTCTGTGTCTGGCGCTAAATAGGGCCTAGTTAACAGAAAAGGATTGCTTTTATTTTCTGTTTAATGGAAAGAATTTTACGGCACATTGTTATAAAATAATAATGTATGAAAGTGGAAGAAAAGTAAAACGTCGCAAGTGAACGAAAATTGCCGTAAGTTGCACTATGAGTATAAAATAGATAAACACATCTTTAATTACAGTAAGTCACACTAATGTATGAGTGATTAAGACTGCTGAATACTGAGAATTTGACTTAAATTCAATCGCAGATGAATGGGATAGCTACAAGATTACTTTTCGTGGTTTGTCCCGTATATAATGTGAATGCGAGACGGATTGTCCAAGAAAGTTCTCTTTTACGAAGTCCAATAACCATAGTAACAGTACAGTGTCTTACAAAAATCATGTATTTGACGCAGCATCAATTATTGGTTTACTGGAACGATGCAGATCTCCAAAACAGAGTAGATAAGAACCGGTAAACACTGGTAGTTGGACATGGTTTCACATAACAGTGAACGGGCTGGCTGCACTGGATTTTCTGACTTTCGCCATGTGTTACCCAATTCTTTAAGAAGTTCTGCATGTCGCCATCACTCAGATTATCAGGTTCAGTGTTCCGCATTACTTGCTTTGGGAACATTCAAGAACCTGACTCGGAACAGGGAGCTTACTAAAGCTATGTTCAATAAATGTGGGAAGTAGACAAGATACACAGGAAGGGTATACGAAACCCTTTATTTTTCACTCTTTACAATAATTTCCGGACTTCGGAATACAGAGACCAACCACTTGTGGTCTGAACGTAAGAATATAAAAATATTAACTAAACTCTAACTTAACTTTGGAATAATAAACAAGGGCCTACGTGGAAGATTGGCCGTATATTAACAAGAAGCCGTATGTAGTACAGAGAACTGTTAACACTACAATACGTTTAAAATTATTAAGAGGATTAAGCCTCTGGCCTGGGAGGCAACCAGCAACCGAGTAAAACTACTAAGGCAAGCGGCCTGCTTCTACTAACTCCTTCCTCTCTTTTGCTTGGCAAAAAGCCACAACTTAAGTACTTGGCGTTCGCCAACAAATTTGCATAAATAAGTTAAAGCTTTTAATTCTGGCCGGAAGTAGAAAATAAGAAGTGATAGTAAAGATTTAAAATAAAATAAACGTTAGTAAAACTTAAGATCTTTACAAGATTACGTAGATAGCCTTCGTGCATGCTGTATCATAATAGAATAAATATTTAAAAATAAAATGCATATTTGTTACTGAAACTTTATAATAAAAAATCAATTTTTATTATTGATTTTTGGTTAATGTTTTTAATATATTCTTCGAGGACTTCATATTAATATTTTATTATTTATTTTATATAGTCTATTTTATTTTCGGAACTTAAGTGGGTCGCTGGAAATTATAAAATGAGTCACTCGGTGACTCGCTAATCATAAGTTACCGAGGCCTAAGTTAGAGCATACTGATAGTAAACGAGAAATCTGTCGTTAGAATCCCTGTGAAGTCACAGATAATTTTTTTTAATGTTTTCTAGCTGTGGAAAATTAAAAGTCTCGATAATCCACTCACGAAGATAAGGCTATTGTTAGAAGCGTGCTTGAAAAGTTCGATGATGATTTTAGAGAAGAAATAATTTCTCATGCAAGTTATGGTAGTCTTTTTTTTATTTACATAAAATGTTTTGGTAGATTTTCTATGTGACTTTTGGTTATTTGTGTATTGTGCGGAATTTAAGAAACAAGAAACTACAGCAAAAACATACCAATATATGAAATGGATCTTACGTATTAGCCCGTCGACAGTGAAACTAATGCCAAGCTACGCCCTTTAGCCTCACGTCACAACATATTAGTAAGATTTGAGATTTCGTTTCAAACCCGATTTATTTTCGATAAACCACCTTTTGCTTTTGTGAACAAGACTATAAATTAACAGTTATTACTGAATTCTTTCTTGCATTTTGAAAAAAGAAAATATTAGACTATCAGCTTTCGGATAAGCCTTTGAAAGCGAAATATATTTTTTAAACTTATGTTTTAAGTCCCTTACAAAATATTAGTCCTTTTTATAAATTTCCAGAAAGATCACTTCCACTAGTACGTAATTATGACATCACAAAGCACGAGGCAGCTGTCAGGAGTATGGATAGTTTTGTCGTGAACTCAATGATTAGAACTTAGAGAACTACTCGCTAGAAAAATCATCGGTTTTTGATGTCAAAAGAAAAAGATATGGATTGTTTTCTTGTAAGAAAAAAATGCTCTTTAAACTTGTTAGTTCTTTACCTCAAGGAAAACATAAATACTTGTCATACTCATATTCTTTTCGCTTCTGTGGAAAAAGGAGAAAAATAGTTTGCTTTACAGTCTAATTTTCAAGCTTCATTTCTTTAATTTAATTTATATTTATCGCGAGAGGCAGTTTCGAACGTTCTATTACTATAAATTAATATAAAAAAGTATTTCTGATTTTATTTCCTTTTCTTTTTTTTAGCAAAACAAATTTTGTACTTAGATTAAGGAGTATTTAAACATTATATACTATTTAAATTTTTTAAAAAATATTTATATCAATTTCTTTCTTAGCCCAAAAGGCTAATAAACACGGTTTTGAGAAATTTTGAATAAAGTAAGTTTATGGTAGGTCGTTCATTACGACAGGCTAACTCCTTACTATGGCAACAGTACATAGTCTATCTAATGTAAATAGTATAAGATCATGGTCCTTTTTGTTTCTAAATTTGTGCACTCATTTATTGATTTACCATTTAATTTGTTTTATATTATTTATTGCAATTATTGGTTACGTTGCTTGCTATTGTATTGTAATGTTTATTATTGTATTGATACCTTAGTTTTAAGTATAGCTTCTTGTTCAGGGATTGCAATGCCCGGGAGCATATTTTACAAGTGCACATCTGTGTAGCCACCGAGGGAGTGGCTTCTAGGATGAACCAATGAGCATCCATTAATATTTCTGTCATGTCACCTGACCTTTACCGTGCTTTAAGATTTAAGCAAGATGGTTGAAAATACTCTGCCACGCAATTTTCTGTAAAAAATGATTAAGCATCGTCGATTGGTTCTGAAACTTTTCATTGCGAAGTTAGATCAAATACAGGCAATTATGAAGAATACAAACACATGCTGGACACTTCCCAAAAATATCGATGTGAAATATTACTTAATAAGTGGTAAATAAGGTAAAGAAAGAAATATGTGATAAACACCTGAGCGCAAATGCGATCTTTGCATAAAACTATGCGTATCAGAAAAAATATTTACACCAATTATACATGTAAATAGAAGTCAGCACTTTTTATTGCAGTCTATATGGAAAAAATGTCTATAATAATAACCAATGCAGAATTTTATTCAAAGTGAAATTTAATAATTTGCATTCGTGTACATTTAGTGTGTTAAATTTCACATTTAATAACTGCTACACATGTACTGTCTACACAAGAAATACTCATCAAGCAGAGTGAATTTATCTTATTTACAACGAGTATATTCAATTTATTCACATATAACTTTAATTTTAACAACGAATATAATCAGATCATATGTATTCTGAATCTCATACTTTAAAAATCAAAAGAATGCAAGCACTGAAATAAGAAAACACTAGATTCATTGTAACCCTTTCAGTCATTCTCATCTCAATTAAAAAAATATACACTTGAATTCTCTTAATCCACATAATATGCCGTGAACATGAATCCAAATATTAATGTATGATAAAAATTTTGAAAGTGAAATGTCAGCGATTAATTTAACTCAGAAAATAAAAGCACTACAAGATTTCTACTATTACACCATATATTTATAACTGCGAAACAAATGCAAATTAAAACTAAACAACATACGCTCACATGCACGAAGATTTAGCGTCGCAAGAGCAATCAATAGCAGCTCATTGGTCCATTTTCGAAACCCCTCCCTCAGTGGCTGCGCTGATGTGCACTTGTGAAATATACTGCCCGGGACTTGCAGTCCTTGGGAAGGGAGCAGTGTTACGAATTTTGCATTTAGATAGCTAATTTAGTAGAATTATAATTAAAATTGTTCTATTTGCCCGTGCATTGCAGCGCGAGACAAATTTTAAGAGAAAGTTGGGCCGAAAAAGTAAAAATATAGGAGCACGTGAATTTAACATTGAGTAAATGGATATCTCGGTAATTTGTATTTAAATTGTATAAATGTAACTGACCACTATGTTAACACTAACCGTATTTTCATCCTTTTATTGCTTTCCGGAAATCTTGAGAAGCAGAAAATGCTAGAACTACAGTTAGCCACAAAAGTCTGCGTATAGACTAAATTTTAAATTAAAAAAAAAAAACACTTAAAGCATAGAAAAATGTATTTTAATCATTGCATTTTTTTTATTCTATTAGCTAAAATTGTAAGCTTAAATATAAAGTAAATAATATAAGTGTAATACTTTTTACATTTTTTCAAAAATATATTTTGTCAAAAAAACTCAGAAATTCCCTCTAATAAGTCTGCGTACACTTTCAAAAGAAAGCAAAATATAAGTTTTTTACATTACTTCAATACTTTGTAGGATATCCTTTATTCTTCAAAACAGCTTACAGATGTCTGGGTATTGACTGAACTAGTTTTTCAGTGTCATCCGACGTAAGTTTCGCCCATTCTTCCTGCAATTTACTAATTAGCTCATTTCGCGACGTAATATTGTGTTTTCGAATTCGTTTCTCCAATTTTGTCACAAATGTTCGATTGGATTGAGGTCTGGTGACTGTGGAGGAGTACGCAACTGTCTTGGAGTGTGATAGAGGAGATATTCCTTCACAATTTTAGCCGTATGTTTCGGGTCGTTGTCTTGTTGCAAAATAAAGGTATTAGAAAGGTTTAAATTTCGGGCACTGTCTCGTAGATTTTTCTTCAGAATATCCAGGTAAACATACTTATCCATGACTTTATCAATAATGTGAAAATTTCCAAATCCTTTCGACGACATACACTCCCATACCATCACACCGCCAGCTCCATGTTTGACCAGTTGGATTTAAATTTCTCAGATTCAGTTATATTCCTGGTTTTCTCCATACAATAGGGCAGCCATTAACTTTAAATATTGTAAATTTACTTTCATCTGACCAAATTACATTGTTCCAGAAGTCCTGCGAAGAGTTTAAATATGTTTTGGCAAAAGCAACTCTTTTCTTTCTGTTTGTCTCGTATGGCTTAAGACCTAGGTTTGCGTCCATGAAAATCGGCCTTTCGCAGCACTTTTCGTACCGAAAATAAATTTCGTACCGTTCGAAATTTCCTTGTTGCTAGTTAAAAAAATGTCTTTTTCAATGCTTGTAGCAGAAAGCTTAGGATTTTGTTTAATTCGTAAAAGAATTTTTCTTTCTTCTCTCTGCGTTAGCTTCTTCGGTCTCCCAGATCTTGGCTTTACAGCAAGACTACCAGTGTCAAGATAGTTTTGAATAACTCTTTGCACACTAGAAAATGGTTTTCCAATGGTTTTACCAATATATAGCGAAGAGTTTTACCTCCATCTCTCAATTTGATAATTAGTTGTCTCGTAACTAAAGAAATTTCTTTATTGGTTGTCATTTCCGTCAAAGAAAACAGAAATAATAACTTCCAATCAACGTGAAATTTGCTTCGAAAGTCAATGACCTTGAAAGTGAAACTTTCTTTGCATTCTCAAGTTTGAAGTTTAAAAGTTACATAAGAAATCCCCCGCCTTCTTTCGCATTGTACGCAAAATTTATTGGCTTTGATTTCTGGCCACTTATCTTTTAAAAATTAGTGTGCATAAATTATTAGATATGAAAATATTACAGTTAAATAATTTCAAAGTCCCTTATTGAAACTAAATATTTAAAAAGTAAAACTTTAAGAAACTACCCTTTTCACACCTTAAAATTTGAATTTGATATTACTTTTCTTGATGTACGCAGACTTTATTGACTAACTGTATATCGCGCGTCCGGTTGAAAACCTTTTTAAAGCCTCGGAGAAAGGCATCTCAGCTCAGTAAGCTGCTGTTGTTATTATTGCGAATCAAGCATGAGATTGAATTAGCTTTTTTTTTTTTTTTTTTTCAAACGATCTGTGCATTACGTTCTATTTGATGTTTTTAGTAGTTTGAGGTAAACTTCTGATTATATTGCGTGATATTGTGAACACTTGTACGAATATCTCTAAAGAAAATTCCAGCGTTTTGTTATATTCCTTTTGAAAGAATAAATTTTATTAACCTTTTATGGGACTTGTGCATTCAATCTATTATAAACCCATATGCACGCAACAATATTGTTGCGTATTGTATATTGTTAAAGAAGTATTATATTAGATATAAATGAAAAAGCGAAAAAAAAGATATGTATGTCAACACTTACTACTGTATCAGGAATTCTTAACATATTCTAATTTTAAAAAGTTCATGATTGTTCAGTCAGTGATCTTTGAGTTCGACACACCTATATGAAAAGACTATATACTACGATCAAATTCCAAATAAAAGCATAAGAACTAATGTGTAATTGAGTACGTATAATGATCTCCGTCTATTGTATGGAAGAATAAAATAATGTATATTATTTATATTTAACACTGAACGATAAAGTTAATGGTCGATGCGGGATAACGGAACGTTCCTATTTTGCTCTCAATGTATATTAATCTAATTTTCTATAAAAAGTTTCGCTTTTCTACCTGCGTTATCTTTATTGATAATCTCTATTGATACACCATATTAAATTTTAAAAATGCCCTTTTGGGTAACTGTTAAAATGTGAACCTTTTTAGATTTTTTGCTTTTGCTTAATTTTGAATTTGCTATCTCTTCATATGCTTGGGCGTGCTCCTTCAATTTTGAGCTAAACTATATTTGAACTGTAAGGACAGCTCCAGTTCAGTCAAAGATATGGGCAGAAACCCTTCTCAAAAGTTCAGGGATAATTTGCATCTCTAAGAGGGTTACGTTAGGCTGCTTTTCACTAATTTGGCGATATTTTAGAAGTTTCTGATGACATCATAGGAGTTAATTTTCGAGACTCAAAAGCACTTTTCTTGAAGTCCGCAAGACTCCAGTTTACGTTTACATCTGTGGAATGTGGTAGCAGACACCTCTCTCAATCTGTTTGACAACGATGGAACGTCAGAAATAACTGCTTATACTGACGACTTCTTACTTATATCTAACGGATGCAGCCATAACTGCTACGAGATAAATGTCCAAAAAGAGGTAAAATAGTCCGTTGGTCCAGTGAACTTGAGCTGATAATTTCAAGAACTAAAACAAAAGAAATGCTGATAAGACCAGACGAAACACACGAGCGAACCCCATGCGTAAAATTTCATGGCAGGAATATACAGTTCATTAAATTTTTGCCATCTGAATGTGATTATAGATCACAGATTTTTCTTGTTTCCTCACATCAAGAACTTTAAAGAAAGACTGCACGAACTTTCTAACCCAATGTGGAGAACAGCAGCTCCTCGCTTCGGCGTATCGGAACAGATGCTCAAGGGATGGTACACTACCGACGCCGACCGACAAATTAGAACTTTATGGTATCTCCATGTAGCCGTATTTCTTCTAGGCATCTGCAGAGGTTTCTAAACCTGTTCAAGAACTACATTAAATGTACTGGCAGGACTTTCACCTCTGCACTTGGTAGTATAGGGCGAGAGCACCGTCGTGAAGGTGGTCATCCTCAAACAAAACGTTATTATTTGGGATAAGAAATATATATATTCGGACTATGAGAATTATGTTGCCCACACTCCTTGCTGATTTCAATACAATTCAGCTGGTGAGGAGGACTACTGACCTAATCTGATTTCATTACAATAGCAAACTGTAATTTCCACTTGCATTACAATCGACAGCATTCTATACCGATGGCTCCAAAGGACAGCTCGGTGTGCAATGGATGGCGACATGGTAGTCTATTAAGAGCTAAGAAGATTCATCTAATTATTCAGTGTTTCAGGCAAAATTTTCAGCCTTAGAAAGTACTCTGGCTTTCATTCTTAGCAATGCAAAGCATAAAATAATACATACAGATTGTGTCAAACTTGCAAGCAATTCAGGGCGGCCGCAGTAGTCATCCCAAAAGTCATGTAGATACAATTAGTTTAGAATCCTGCAAGTCTGAAGCCCAAGGTTCAATGTGTACTAGCCTATAATGGGATTAAAGGAAACAAATCAGCAGATATGATTGCGAAAAGAGCAGTTAACGGGCTCCACGTGAGTAGGACGATGTACACTTTCCGGATTCATATCTGAAAAACACTCTCTGATGTGAATTAATGAAACGATGGCGAAACTGCTGGGAGTCGAGCACTATGGACAGAAAGCTATATAAGTTTTAACCAGAAGCAGAATAGAATTTAAACAGCGGCTCACATAGTAATAAATTCGCAACTCACACAATATCTGATCGGGCAGGGCCCATATATGTCCTGCATTCATAGATTTTGGCTTCAGAGACAGCAGGCATGTTCTGACAAATATGCCACCAAGGATCAGACGTAGAAATAAGAATAAATATGCGCTCAGCCGCATTAGATTTTGTCCTAATATTGCTTATAGCATTGCTGATAGCCGAAATGACTTCTTGCTACTTTCCTTCGATACCGTGCCGTGAGAAACTTGCCTTGTATTTATATTACATAGTTTACCTAATATCTCGTTTTGAAATCTTTTACTATATAATAATTATCTGCTTTAATAATGTTTAATTTTGTGATTAATCCAGCTTGTATTATTTTGAATATTTACACGCAGTTAAATTTTATTATCTATGTTTAGTTAAATTATTGAACTTTGTACTGTAGATATACATTACATGGTTTTATTTGTACTAAAAGTTTGCTCTGAGTATTAATTTGCACTGCGTTGTAATACGCACATAAATGTTTATTATTTTTGACTTAATCGTGGAGCATAAATACATACAAACCGGTATTATCTGTAATAATGTATGTCCTCTAAATCAATCTGTTAATATATTTTATTGGCATTTATTTAATTCCTTTAGTACCTAACAAGCAACCAACATTATCTATGTTAATGCAATTCTCTGAACACAATTCTGAGCATTCAGTTCTATTTATCATGGTATTTTGGTATTTAATGTATCGTACTGAATTGCAAAAATTGCATTACTTCCCCCACAGTAATGTCAAAATGCACGTACTAGACACCCTATGTATGCTAACCCAATTAATTTTTTTATTAGTTTGCTATACATTAATATTTTCATATAATTGTGTTGTATTTAATAAACTGTTTTTATTAATTTTCTGCTGTATTTCAGAATGTATGCTGATATCATCCTACATTTTTTAAAGACTTGTATATGCCCTTACCTTGCTATTAGGTTTCTTTTATTTCAGTTATGTAATAATGTATTGTTCTGTTTCTATACATATTTTAATGGGACAATTGTGGTTATAGGCCATGGTGACACAGCCTTCCAAATTTAATTATCATACTAATCTGTGACTATCAAAACTGCGCATGCATTAATTGCATGGCTTCACGTTTTACTGCGTATTATTCTTCCATTGGTGGGATTTTCAACTACCATACTTCGCTCTGCCCCCCAAATTTCGCCGCTTTCTCTTTCTCTCCATACACACACACACGCATATAATAGTATATATTTGCCACTCAATATGAAAAATGCCTTTAATTTCCATAGTTATTTAACCATGTTGTTCATAATGTTGGCTTAATTAAGTTTGGCTCAATGAAGACTGCTAATGATGTTGGCTCAATGAAGACTGGTATTATCATCTGAAATGAAGATATAAGGAAACTGTTACAACTTAGGTTGTATTTTGTCACTCCAGTACCGCTCAGACATTACAGAACCGTCTTAAAGCGTGGCCTTCGAGAAACAAGGCCGTCCAGCTCTCTCGTGACGTCACCGTATGGAGTGCGAAGAAACCTTTCTCCTACACTGAAAGCGAGCGAACTCAAAGCGCGCTTATTTATTAGTAAAAGCTAATTTTATGTTATTCCGATGTAAAGTAAACAGGAAATTATTAAATAAGTGATACTATCTTAGCATTTATTAAATATCATGCTTTAAGACTTCAGGTATCTGAACTTATTTTTCTTAACGCTTGATAAAAATTTTCACCTGGGTGATCAATAATTATTTATTTCAATCCCATTTTACCTTCTATAGTTTGGATAAACTTTTCAACACTTAAACGCTATAACGCAAAAATGTTATGCTTTCGAACTGAAAATACTGCACATTATTTTTCATTTATAGATAAAAATGAAAACTATGAATAAAGAGAGCATTTTACAAGAACCCGATTTTTCTTTACAGCCTTTTCTAAGTAGTACATAATTTTGTTCAGTATGGCGATAAGATAAAAGAACGAGCATTTTCGGTTATTACATTTATTTTTTAAAACAAAATCTAGTGTAAAAAAGGTCTTTTACAATAAACTAAATATTAAAAAAGACATAGTTCGTCATTTATTTATTGGTATAAATAATTTAAAATGTAATTTTTTATGATAATTTTTAATGCCAGCATTATTTTAAAATGGTGTTACTGAAAAAATCCTGTTCATAAAAATAATTATTAAACTTACAGTGAGCAATATTCTTATAGAATAGAATCAAATTAGAATCAAATAGAATTCTTATAGAATCAAAACCAAAAATCTATTTTAAATTATTATTAATATAAAAAACGTAATAACAAATTTGTAAAGATGAAATTTTTTAAAAAATAGTTCTATGTTTTATAAACAACTGGTTTAACAATATATATCCTTAAAATATTATAAGCACACGAATTTGAATTTTTAAATGAAAAACATTATTACTTTCATATCTCTAAAACTTACAATGACAAGTGGTTTTAAAATAAAAGTCGAGATAAATTAGATATTACAAATGCTATTTTAAGTTCCAGATTTTGTATATTTTCCCGATTATCGCTTTATATTAAGTACTGAATTTTCTACTGAATATTTAATCTGCAGTATATGAAGTAAAACTTATTATACATTAAATAATACTATAGTATTATGAACTTAATTACCCATTAAAATATTCACATGCAATTTATGAAGCAACATGCATTTATTAAAAAAATTATAGAATTCACTTTAAGACAAATTGCAGGAAACAAAAGCTTATTATACTGCTTATTTACATTAGCAATGATTTATTGTATACTTTTATATTTTACACTAGTTATTGTTTACTATTATATTTAACACTAGTTTTTCATTGGAAATGATTTTGGCTTTAAAAACAGACATATTAAACATATTGAATATTTAATTTATATAATTTTTCTTTGAATATCAATGAAATCATAAGAATAAAAGCTCACCCTGCTATTTTTAGTTGGAATGAAGTCCTTTCGCTGTCGCACGGATCGACTTTTCTTTCAAATCGGCATCATTACGAAAAGCGAAAATGTGCACTTTAGGTCCAGATTTTTAATTGCCGTTACATCGCGGCACTGAGCACATGTAAGGCATTATATTGTTTCTGGAACTACTTACAAATTGCCAAAAACCTCAAATTTAATATATCCAGCTTCAGGAAAATCTGGAATGCAGTTAATATCTCAAGATTTTAGGTCAAGAATTTCAGTTCAACCTCTTCTTTCGAAGCAATGGCGACTGACAACCTTTGACCCAGCGTTGCCCTCACCGCAAGAAGGGGTGCACTCTTCACCCCAAGGAGAGATGCACTCTCTGGCATGACGTCACACGCTCAACGTCACTGAGCTGTAGGGCCTTGTTTCTCGAAGGCCACGCTTAAAGACAAGGAAAAAGGCTGCATTTTTGATTGAAAGTGCTGTCCCAATGCGTCAGACAACTTACCAGTGCATACAGTCTGCGAGCCATAGAAACACGAATGTCATTAAAAATTATCCTACTAAAGTTATCAGCACTTCGTATCAGCATCTAAACGAGCGTCCTCAAACTGTTTGGAATGTTAGGTATTTTCAACGACTGCCTAATTAGAGTATGTTCCGACAATCAATCGTGACAAGCTGTAACTACAATATTTGAATACCATCATGTGCATTTGCAGCAATCTTCGCGTCATCAAATTAAACTACGCTTTTGAAAAAATGCTAATTTGTGTTGCGTGATTAATTTTGGGAAGCCAGTGTATTCGTGCAGAATACGTTTTTCGTTTGAAAATAAAAATATGAATTTTTATTTTTGTGAATTGTAACAATTTAAAAATATTATTCTTCATTTCTCTAAATACCCATTTTAACATTATTACATCTCCTTTCAGGAAAGAGAGTTAATTTCTTACTTATTTCTAAAAATTGGATTTGGTTTTATCTTTGTAAAACTATTTTTAAAAAGTTCTCGTGCAGTTTAGTATACTAGGACAATTTTTTGAAATTTACATTTTTACAATAAAGAAATTCATTTCCACTGAAGCTTTCCTTTAGGGCATTTCTATACCGAATTCATTTTTTAAACTTTTGTTAGATATTTGTGACTTTTGTTAGATAACGCAATGGATTATTTATGACCCAATCTCAGCTGTGACTTCGGCTTCCAGAATTTACAAAATTTTATTTTGATTTTTTTATAGGCGTTAAAAATTTAAAGGTTTTATATATAATTATAAATAATATTAATTCCAAATGATTATTATGTACAAGTAATGAATAACGTATGTCTCTAGAAACAACTTTTATCATATAAAATACGGCTTCAAATGTTCATAATTATCATATGATTTAAATTAAAACTATCTTAAGTTACAGGGTGATTATAATTAAAGTTTAAGTTTCAAAACGCTATAAAAAAAGAACCACTGATGAAAATGATGTGAAATTTGAAAGGAATGTTATTGGAAAAGGCGGAAAGCATATGGCCGAAGAAAAAATTTAGTTTCAAAAGTTAGCAACAGATGGCGCTGTAAGCGGCAGAATCACGACGAGAAACGAGAAATGATTCGTAAAACAATGGCTAAGGTGGAAGTTACACATTAAAACGCATTGACAAATTAGAATTGTTGAATAATTTTATTTGCATGACTGTACATATCACATCGAAAGGGACAAATCGGTTTCAAGAGTTTTGCGGCGACATACCGCATAAGAACCATTCATCAAAGAAGTTCGGAACTGTCGCGAGACTGGCGGAAAACATGTTCAATATGGTGTCCACCGTTGTGTGCAACAAGTTGAAAGTGACAAACAGCATGTTCCACAACGGATCGCAGTGTTTCCGGGGTGATGTTCAGAATGTGTTGCGAAATGCGTGCCTTTAATTCCGCTAAATTTGCAATTGGAGCACGGAACACAACATCCTTCAGATACTCCCACAGCCAGAAATCACACGGAGTAAGATCAGGCGATCGGGATGGCCAGGATGTAGGGAAATGACGGCTGATAATTCGAGCATTTCGGAAATGGCGCCTCAGCAGCTGTTTCACGGGATGTGCAATGTGCGGAGGAGCGCCATCTTGCATAAAAATGATTTCATCCACACATCCATGCTGTTGCAGACCTGGAATCACGTGGTTGCACAAAAGAGACGCATACCTCTGACCAGTGACGGTTGCGGGAACAGGACCGGAAGCACCCGTTTGCTCGAAAAAATATGGTTGTAGGATGAATGATGCCGTAAAGCCACACCATACCGTGACCTTTTCAGGATGAAGTGGTACGGGGTGCGTTGCCAGTGGATTTTCTGTTGCCCATATTCGACAATTCTGGGTATTCACGTATCCTGTCAGATGGAAATGGGCTTCATCTGTCCACAAAATTTTCCACGGCCATTCATTATCCACTTCCATGCGAGCCAGGAATTCTAACGCAAACGTCTCCCTAGCTGTCAGGTCAGACGGAAGCAACTCCTGCACATGGCCAATTTTGTACGGATAGCATTGCAGAATGTTTCGTACAATTTTCAGCACTGTGCTCATAGGCCTGTCCAATGTTCGGACAATTCCTCGTGCACTGCACGGTTGCACACCACCGGCCAACCCCTCCTGTAATGCTGTGGCCACTTCTTCAACTACCGTCGAATGCACTCGTTTTCTCCCTCTACCAGATTGCACATCAAACGAACTTGTCGTTTCGAATTTTTGCATCATTTTCTTTAGACCTACGACACTCATTGGACCAACGCCTTCTTTTATACCCTTCAGTGTTCTGAATTTTTGCAGAGCTACTCTTGACAATCATCATTCTTGTAATACAGCTTTACCAGCAGAGCGCGGTCCTGCAGTGAAACACCCATGGCGAACGTCTGAGACGCGAAATGAGGAACAGCCTGGTACCTGGTGGCTTTATAACACTGAAGTTTAACTAACATTTTAATTTACGTCTTCTTTCGCTTGCAGCGCCATCTGTTGCTAACTTTTGAAACTAAATTTTTTCTTCTGCCATACGCTTTCCGCCTTCTTCAATAACATTCCTTTCAAATTTGACGTCATTTTCATGAGTGGTTCTTTTTTTATAGCGGTTTGAAACTTAAACTTTAATTATAATCACCCTGTATATGTGATACATAGATTATTGAAAACGTTTGAGAACTCTATTGCAGAATTGAAGCAGTTGATTTAGATGGTATTTATTTCTTTGACCAGAAAATAATAGCAAGCATTTTAATTCTGCTGCTGAGTTTACAGTCTTAATCTTCTGTAAAATGATTTACCTAGGGACATCTTGCACCACAATTAAAAAAGCATTCCCTTTAAATCATAGTCAGTCTATTTTAACTTTTTCCGCCTAAACAAAACTAACAGTGTTAATATATAACATAGACTGTATTAAAAAAAAGGCTTTCAAATTGTATATTACGCCCAAAGGGGTATTTTTTTTAACGTTTTGTGTGTTACATTTATTTATTAAATATCATGTTCTTCGCACTTAAACTATAAAGTTCAGTTCAACAGCAATATCCCAAAATAATTTTAAAATGAGCATATCTTTAGAATTTCCGATGCATAATCTCACGCGCTGGAGATAAAAATGTTTTTTTTTTTTTTTTTTTTTTTTTTTTTTTCGTACGGTGTAGCCATTACTCGGTTTGAAATCATTGCGTTTGTTAATCAAAAATTCGTTAAAGTTTTACAAAATATAAAACAGATAATAAAACAAATTCCGAATTCCAGGTTTGGCCTTCCAGATCCCCATATTCTAGTTGAGGACAACTTATTGAAAATTTAATGTTTCTAGGTACCGTCGTTTTTTCGCAGCGCGAGAAACATACATGCATTCATGCAGATTATTAGTCCAAAGGGATTTGAATCCCGAAGGACTATTAGTTTCGTTTTGGCATTTTGCGTCGGACTCATAAATGTCGGTTCACTTTTCAAACTGTTGCCACAAAATGTTAGAGTCCTGCATTATATTTGAAGAAATTAAATAATGAAAAATCTGCATAAATGTATGTATATTTCTCGTATTGTGATAAAACAACGGTACATAGAGTCATCGAATTTTGAATAACGTAATCCTCCAACGAATATGAGCATGTGGAAGACCAAATTTGAAATTTGAAATTTGTTTTATGATCGATTTCCTATTTTTTAAAACTTTGACGAATTTTTGATTAACAAACTCAAGGATTTCAAAGCGAGCAACGGCAACGTTGTGCAGAAAAAACATTTTTATCTCCAGCGCGTGAGTCTGTATCGGAAATTCTAAAGATATGCTCGTTTTAAAACTATTTTGCGATATTGTTGTTGCACTGGATCTTATGGCTTAAGTGCGAGGAACATGATATTTAATAAAGAAAGGTAACACACAAAATGTTAAAAAACGCCCCTTTGGACGTAATTTAAAATCTGAAACATTTCAGATTTTTTTTTCATTATTTAATTTCTTTAAATATAACACAGGGCTCTAATATTTGGTGGCAACAATTTGAAAAGTGAACCGACATTTATAATGAACCAACGCAAAATGCCAACACGAAATTAATAGTCCTTTGACCTAAAAAGGATAAAAAAAAAGTCCTTATTGTAAAAAGTAAAATAAAAAGATAGAAAATGCCTTCGTGTTCAGAGCTTCTGTACATCTATATAAAATGATTTAATACCTGCCAAAATTATATCTTTGTTGCCAGTAATGAAGAATGCGTATGTATGTATGTATGAATGGTGTGCGTGTTGTGTGTATATATATATATATATATACTTAGGATACTTGCCAAAATTATTTGTCTCTATTATTAAATAATGAAGATGTTTACATATGTGTGTATGTGTGTTTCTGACAATGTGAAAAAACGGCGGCACTTAGGGCCATCAAATTTTGGAAACAAACTCGGCTATTTAAATGAAATGTGATGCCATTGCTTGAAATAAAATACTTTTATCTCCCCCTTAGCTAGCTTGCTGCCGTTCAGTAAAACGTAGGATATTTAACATTCAGGTTTAATCCGTGTGTTATTGAATAACAAATTATGTGATTTAAAAGCAATAAACGCAGTTCTTAAGAACGTATTTTCTGCATTTTACTCTGATTTGAATAAAAATGTATTTAGATCATGAGATGTCAAATAAGAAATATTAAATATTTTTTTTTGAACTTACATTAGCTGGATTCTTTAAAATCGTTACGCATTTTTTAGTCTTTATGATTACCCTCTTAAGTAGCTGACCGGGCACATGGCTAATGTTTTAAAGAGGTAATAAACCTTTTAATTTTGCTTCTTCTGTTTCTTAGCTTTACTTTTGCTCTTCTGCACTACCGCACAAAAGAGTGAACAAATGAACGTGGAAGCGGAAAAAAAAAATATCTCCACAAGTAATCTAGTATTCGAATGCTTTATAATCTGCTTACAAAAAAAAACCTACAGTACTATAAAATTCTATGGAAATTTGATTTTGTTTTTAATGCAGCCAATCTGAAAAGCATTGAAGTGTAGTGTTTGAAATCACACAGAGTAAATAATTATGGGATTAGTTTTAATATCTGACAGATAGAGATCACATCGACCTTTCAAAATGCCGCTAGAGTTTTCTCTTAAAATTTAACATCGATTTAACAATGGATTTACAAAAATGGAACTTTATGTTTGCCAACTTGTAACAAGTTTATAACTTCTCAATACGTTTTTAAGCAGAGTTGTTAAGTTAATTCTAATTAGTTATCTACCAGACTTGTTGAAACTTCCCTTGCTGTAGCGAATTTTCATCTTCTCCCTAACTAGAAATGTATCTCAGTTTTAATAGCACAAATAACACGTAAAATTAACTAGAAGGTTTAATTAAAAATTACATTTTCTAAAGCATCTAGAATTTAATAGATATTAAAAACTGGCATATGTGGATTTTCAGGAATTAAAATATTTTAATACATACAAACTAAAAGCTAACTTTCAGATGAATAATGCAGGTGAAGGTCTAACGAAAGTTCTAAATTTGCGCATCAACAAATGCAAAACTGACTCACCAAATGGTAAATCGGCTCATTCGTTATCCAAGTTTAACCGAATCATCGCTCTGGTGACGGCCGATCAAAGAAAAGAAGATATGGAAAAGAATTAACATAAAAATAATATGTTAGCTACAATAAATCTTGAAAAGTTATTAACATATTCTTGTCAGGATCCTATTTTAACTTCTTGTCAATTCTTTTAAGAGTTTTATGGATACTTAAAAAGCATTGTCAGATTACTATGTGGTAAAATAGTTCCTTATTTATCCTAGTTGTATTCCCTTTTTATTATATTAAAAGTTTAAAAGTATAGTGTTTGTAGGTATGATGAAACTCATGGTGATTATCGATTTGTAGAATCCAATTTTAAACTCTTTTCTGAAGCGCTACCGAATTCAAATTTCGCCCACGCACATTTCGTGGATGAAAAAACTATGTAGTTTACAAAATAAATTTGATTTGAATTTTTTGAAACTTAAGAAACTATTTTTCGCAAGCATTTTCACTTAACGAGCAAAGTAAAAATCTCAGAGTTTTACTGTTTACACATTGTATAGAGCGGAGAGTACATTTTAAACGAAATTTTATGAAATTTTCAATGTAATTTCTAATGTTTTGCACAAATTTTCAAAATTTGCCTTTCTCTAATTGTTTGATTTGCATTACTTCAAAATTTCAACATGTAAAAATGTATCTGTTTTAAAGTTTCGAAATTGTCACAGATTACAAAGAATACTTCGCCCTCTTTTTAAAACAAGAATGATTAAAATATTAATTGGCCAAGCAGAAGGGGAAGATTTGTGTCTTCTTTTGCTCATGTAATTTGCTTAAGGTGCCACTATATGTCACACTATTTATCTGACATTGATTTTATTTATATATTTACCTCCGCTTCCTAAAAAGAATTGCATGCAAAGGAATTAAGCTTACTATAAATCATCAGCCATTTTATAAATACCGTTTCTTGCCCCTTTCTATCGACAGATTTTGCATTTGCTATTCATTTCATTTAATTAATCTATGAAAAAGAGTTACAGAATTGATTAGAAATATAATGTTATATTCTTTAATGAATAATAATAATAATAATAATACGTGAGGCGCCCAAAATAAATTAAAGAAGATAATGGCTTATACGTTTGACAATGTACTTACATTAATGGATTGCATTACTTAAGCACCAAATACTTTTGATATTCGGGATGAATAATGAATTCTGTAAATAGAATTATTAAATCTATTATTCCTATTAAACTGTATGAAAAATTATTTTTCTCCTTTTAGTGTATTAATTATCATATACACTTTAAATAAAAGCTTATTCTATAAAAAAATTATTTAATTATAGTTTTGTTTTCCGTTTTATTTATTTATTTTTTAGGCTCAATTACAAGCTATGAATGATAATTATTTTTGTCGTTATTAAAACATAAATAATATATTATAAGAAAACTGCGAAATAAAGAAATAAATGAACACCATTCAGAGAACGAAGAAATTGCTTTGAACATTCAGTTTTGCAAACTGGATGTAATAACAGCATTATAACAAGCATTTGACTTGAAATGAAAAAAACGAATATCGCCAATGCAGCAAAGATGACAAAAAAAAAAGTGTAGAAAATCACTCAGTTAATATTTCTATATGATTCTGATTTTAAAAGAAGGCGAAAAGTTTCTTTTTCAGTCTATGAAAATCTCAAAACTTTATATCATTTATATAAACTTACGCATTTTTAGATGTTGAAATTTTAAAATCATAAATCTCAAATGGTTTAAAAAAATCAAGTGATCTTCAAAAATATATTCCAATGCATTTGGTGGCGCAAATAGTAAGATAATGAAATAATGGTGTGAAACATCATAAGTGAATTAAATAAAAGCTTATACAAAGAAAAGAAAAGAAAAATAATAAAAACTTTTTATAACGTACATTTTTATTTAAAACTAATAAAGTAATTAATGTCTAAAAATTATCATATATTTTAACATTAACAAAAGATTAAATAAGTCTCTTTATAAAATTCCTCTACAATTTTATATCATGAATAATAAAAGCATGGCACCTAAATAAAACGTAGTTATAAAAATGCAATGCTAAATGAATAAATTGATAATCTTTCTACATTTACGAAAGGCATCTCGCACTTTTATTTTCCATGATATAGAATTATAGATGAATTTTGCAAAAGCTTTGTTATGCAATGTATAAAATTTGAGCGGTATCAGTTGTATACGTCAAACTGTATGAGGTTATCTGCTGAAAACACTCTGCTATTTATTATATATGACAGTTTCAGAAACAGTAGGTGTTTATTTCCTGACAGAAGCATAAAAAATAGGCATAAAACGGAAAGTGGCTTTCCCTTCTCAAAATTTCAGTTTCTAATTCAAGGAATTAAGTTCAGTGACATTTTTAGTCAGGAAGATATCATGTAAACTTTCTATCGAAACATTAATAACTCAATATTATATCTACATAAATGATGATTTACGATAAAGCAGGTATAGAAATCGCAAGAATTTCAGTCAATTGAAGAATAATATTTCACATCTATATTAATGAAAATTTATTGAAAATTTTAGCATCAAATGTGAAATGAAAAATCCCATTTCTATTATTTATAATTGCAACAGCTTAGTTAGCACTTTCCATAGAAAATGATTATTACTTTTATCATGGGTAAAGGCGGTGATAAGCACGTCCAATATAAATTATAAATGATTCGAGTCTGGCATAATTTTGCCTAATAAATTATTTTCATTTAATTAAGGACTAATTAGAAATTCCAGATTCCTTTAAGATATATTGTGTAAGGTATTTCCTGTGCTTTCTTTAATTCCCAGATCAGCAGGAAACGTAGAATGTCTCGTATAAGGAAATATAGTTCTTACAGTTCACAGAAAACAGAGAAATTTTGTATTATAATGAATTCTGAATTCCTGTTTTAGTTTGTATTGCAACAAAATTGAAAGCTTAATTTGAAAATAAAGAAAAAAAATTAACAATTTCTCTACGTAAGCAAATCATTGAGTTGAATATTTAAGTGATTATTATCCTTTAGAATTCTCAATAATCAATAGAACGTTT
Organism: Stegodyphus dumicola; assembly: GCF_044657685.1. Lineage (NCBI taxonomy): Eukaryota > Metazoa > Arthropoda > Arachnida > Araneae > Eresidae > Stegodyphus > Stegodyphus dumicola. The sequence goes on along the minus strand of NC_140771.1, from coordinate 67,897,974 downwards.
ATGATAACAGAAAATTTCCAGTGTCTCCGAAATCCAATATCCTTATATATCTAGCAGCACACCTAATTCTGGTTTTACACAAAGGTTAAATTCCTGAAGAATGCGTGTAAAGCATGTGTGTAAAAAAGGCATATTGTATATAGAAGAGAAAATTCCGACCTAAAACATCAGCAAACGTTATTAAAAGAAAATGTCTAAAATATTCATTAAATGCTTATTATTGTACTTCAAAAATTGATTAGGGTATAATTAAAATGTAATAAAGTTGTAGAGACATTAGGTATTTTTTCGGAAGCAGGAGAAGTGAAAAATGAGCAACGCTTTCGCCGGGAATCACGGAGCTCTGAATACGCGCCCAAGGTGCAGACCACCACACCACGAAGGTACGCTAAGAAGGCGGGAGAAATACCTTATATACTTCCCCTTTCAAAGGGCGACTGAGGTTTTAGGGGACTTAGTCGCCAAATCCTGGGTGTGGAGAATGATCATCCACAATCTTTTAGCTCGGGCGCCCTTGTAGAGACATAAGTTATTTTGGGAAAAAAGGATATGTGAGAAATGAGCAGTGCCCTCACCGGGACTGCACCCTTTTAATTCGGGTGCCACTGTAGAAACATTAGGTATTTTGGAAACAAGAGAGATGAAAAATGAGCAACGCCTTTGCCAGGAATCGAACCACGGACCTCTGGAATACGCACCCAGCGTGCAGACCACCACGCTACGAAGGCATGCTAAGAAGGCGGGAGAAATACCTTATAAAGTAAATTTGCATTTGAAATGAAAAGAAATCCTTCATAAAAAATTTAAAAAGCATTTGATTTACATATAACAAGATTTTATTCATTTTTTGGCAATGAATGGCGCATACGATTGCCTGCTGCTGGGATATAAGTGATGCCACTAGACACAATGTGGACATCATCTTCATCCTCTGTTAATGAATATCTTTCTGCGATATCTTGAGAAAAATCAGCAACGAATCTGTTTTTGTGCTGACGTTTCACGGATTTACGAAAGAATATAGTTACTGATCATCGTGTTTGTTTTACGGTTAGGGTACTATATAATCCTCTAGGAAAGGCTATCAACAACTTCAGATCACGTTGAAATTTCCCAACGTTTTCCTCTTTAGGATCATGTTTGACAAAATGATTATCCAATTTTATGCCCAGCTCCAGACCTTTTTTTATTAAATCCGCATTTGGACTGGAACGCTTTCTTCATTATCATTGTATTCTGTGATTTTTAGGTGTTTCAAGATTAACTTCTACTATTTCGTCTTCTCTTAGGGCTTTATAGATTCATCAGAATCTTTAAACAATAGATCATCTAATCCTTCGCCACCAGTTATGTGTGCCATTGTAATTAATGGTGGGAAATTTGGTAATAGTAGGGATGATAGAACACACATTCTGGCCTATTTCTTTCCAACACGCATTCAGAGTTGCTGGTTTTAATTCAATTAATGGTAATCTAACCTAATTGCTACAATCCATATTTCAGAATTCCTTCCACACATCAGTAAGTGCTTAGTGTTTCATCATCAAGTTTGTCCAAAACAGGTTCGAATGTTCGTTTTACGTAAACATCTATTCGCGTTTGCATGTACTACTATGCCATAATTATAGTACTTTTTTATTTTAGAATTTAGGTAAAGGAAACGTTTTAGAAACTGGCTTGGCTAGCTTTGATACGCGTAAAAAGAAAATGAAATTTTTAATTTTAATTCGTCTAAAAGAGGTATAAAAGCAGAATTAAGTATAATACAAAAGCCATAACATAAAAGCGCATGTGTGTTCTTTCGTAATTCTTTCTGACTAGTTAGTTACAAATTTTAGTCTTCAAAAGCAGCAGAATTTTTGCTAATTAAGATAAGATCGAAGTTACAGTTTTCTTATAATGTGTAGGAAGCAGCAAAAATAAAATGTGTAGGAAGCATTTTTAGCAATCGTATGTGGAAACCTTCAGAATACTTTAGCACTTTATTAAAATATAATTGCTTTGTTTGTTAATTTGGAAAGAATCTCATCCACTATACACATAATGCACAATTAATTAACCAGCTTTACTAATCTGCTGATGAATATCACTTTTGATGGTAACTTTTATCAATATCGAATTAAATATTAATTTAAAATTTTAAGAAGATTAGGTTTACTAAATACATTTGGAATTTTTGTAATACAAGCTTAATAACTGCTATTCACTTGAAACAGAATTTAAATATACGATCGAAATTGGAATACAACTATACAACTGATATTTGAAAACACTCGAGAATTACTCGACTTCTCTCCCCTGGAAGCCTGGAAGACCAAATAAGTATATACTATTATGAAGTCTAGAAAAATAGAATTTAGCTGCAGGAATTGGCGTAATGGGAAAAAACGCGAAGTGCTATCGGTTCGAAATTCAAACATTATCTTCTTCTTCAGTTCTTTTGAAAAATGTAACAAATAGGAGCTCTATAGCTTAGGCTTAGGCTCTATAGCTCTATAGCTCTATGGCTTAGGTATGGACATGGAGATGACATCCGAAAGTTTTTACCCCAGTGATAGGAAAGAAACATCTAACTATTATTTATTAATGGAAAGGTGAGTAATAAGCAACTAAGAATCACGTTTTCTATAAGCTAAGATTGCTACGGAGTGCAATTTGGATCATTCCACTACCTGCCAATCCTCAGCCTCCAAGAATGATTCTCATGGATGTTAAAAGCTTCCATAAAATAAATTCCCAGATTGAAGACGTATTTTTGAATAATTTTACAGTAGAAGATAGAAAAATGTGATGTTTCCTATGAATAATGGTGCTCAGTTGGATGATTTATAATTTTTATTTTCCGAACACAAGTTTCATGATCCTTTACGCGAATTATCAAATCTTGCCTCTTTTTATCAATGCGTATTTTCCCACACTGGCAAGAAATATCATAGATACCCCAAGATATGTACGTTTTAATCAGCGACCATAATGTATTTGTGACATTTTATTTCAGCAAAGCTCATACCGTTAGTAAGAAAAAGTGTTTCTATTTCTGCAAGGCAAACTATACACTACGGTTTTTTTTGACAAAACCAAGCGATGAAAATAATGTTTAATTTTGTTAAATATATAAGGATTTTATTTCAGCCAAAATAAAAGAATAAAACTAATTATTATTTATATAGGCCTTAAATCTAAATACATTCTTTATTTAACTGTGCTAAAATTAAATAAATGAATTATTTTTGTTTATTTAAATGTTATTGTGCATTACCTACACTATTAAAATCTGGACCCGTCTGTCTTTGTTTTCGGCATTATCTCCACTGGAACGGCGGAGAGTTGAATTTCGAGAGAGCTTCCCCCTACCACTGGATTTCAAAATTTGGGAGAGGCTATTTCGTCGATTCTCATCTTCGTGCAACTTTAATTAGCGGATAGCGGAGATATCAATTAAAAACTCCGAAAACGCTAATTTTCGCCCTCATTTTTCCGAGTGGCAACAGTCTCGCACGCTGGATATAAAAATACGCTTTATTTTGAGAAATGTTGCCCCAGCTTGCTTTCAAACCGGTCAGCTTGTTAATAAAAAATTGTAAGATTTATAAAATAGTATAAAATCAAAATAACATTGACAGATATAAAACATATTACTATTACATAAGGTTATATTCTGACGTTGAAAGAAGCATGCGATTGCGTGTACGTCAATGTATATCGAAAATTGTTCGTTAACGTCAGCATTTCAAATAAATAGCTGCTGTTGGCAACTTTTTTGTTTCAGGTAGGTTAATTGACACGGTATGTTATTGCCACGTTAATCCTTTTATTAATATTGAGAAAATGCTGTTATATTACATTAAATTTAAATTATGAAGTTATACGTATTAACCTGAAGTGTCAAAAGTTTTTGTTTCCTGGTTCGGCAATAAAAAAATTATTTTCGAATTGGTTGTTGCTTGTAAAAAATGAACTAATTTCTTTTATATTGAAATGTTTTCATGCATTTGCTTTTCAGGGTACATAGAACTTAAAAATTTTGATTTGGCTGCAGCCCGCTAGATTTATATAAAATATGATATTTCGTATATAAAATATGACATTTTTATCGTCAAGAATAAAAATCGCATACAAAAAGGACATATATCCAAGCAGAAAGTAACCAATTAAGACACAATAACACGCCGAATAAATACTAATTCAGAAGTCAAACAACAAAAATCAGCGTTATATTTACAAAATTTTCACAGGACTAGTTTCGATGGTTTTACCGAACCACCATCCTCAGCTGCAAAACCGCAAATGAACAAAATAGGAAATAATGATTAGATAAGATAAGAAAGCCTGGACAAGAATAAGCAAGTGGCGCCATCTGTTGGTCAAAGCAGAACTAAAACATAATTTCTTTAAAAACCTTTCACCACACTTTAAATCATGTCATCCGACTAAACAAAAGTTAGTTTCATTTTATTCCTATGTTTTCCGCGCTCTTCAAGTTTGCTCCTCCAAACTAGCCCTTGATGAAGAACTAAATTATTTAAAAGCAATAGCTATTGACAGGGGCTTTCCACCCAACATTATTAATCAAGCAGTTAAAAAATTCTCATCTCAACACACTAAAAGGCACACTCTTGTTTTAGGAGATTATAAAAGTTCTGTTGTCATTCCCTTCTTTCCATCAATTAGCTATAAAGTTGCACATATTTTGCAGAAATTTAACTTTCGGGTTGTTTATTCTCCCATCAATAAAATTCCGAGTTCCATACTCAAGGACCCCGTTCCGGATATGAATTCCTGGGGTATTTATAGGATTCCTTGCCAGTGTGGTTTAATTTACATTGGCCAAACTAAGAGAGCCTTAAAATTTCGCGTCAAGGAACACGAGGCATATGTTAGAAAAAAGGAAACACAGAAGTCTTCTGTTGCTCAACATTGTTGGTCCGAAAACCACACTTTCAGTTTTTCTGCTGCCAAAATTATTCAAAAAACATCTTCCATTGGAGAACTGGATTTTCTAGAGGCATTTCACATTCATAAAAATCTTTCTGTTCTAGTTAACGATACTAATTCCAATTCAAATTTGCCTTCGGCCTTTAAAGAAATTATGTTTTAGTTCTGGTTTGACCAACAGATGGCGCTTCTTGCTTATTCTTGTCCAGGCTTTCTTGTCTTATCTAATCATTATTTCCTATCTTATTCGTTTGCGGTTTGGCAGCAGAGGATGGTGGTTCGGTAAAGCCATCGAAACTAATCCTGTGAAAATTTTGTAAATATAACGCTGATTTTTGTTGTTTGACTTCTGAATTAGAAAGTAACCAATTAATCGAAGTTCCAGTCTTTTAGTTTTACACAAAAGCATTTGCATAAATGAAGAAAAAAATATAATATCACCACGATTATTTAGTCTATATTTATATAAGGAATGCTAGTTGTGGCAAAAGAATGATTCAGAAAGTAACCAAAAGTTGGCTAAAGCAATTCTAATTTCTTTTTCATTCATGTTTTTAAATCAAAGCATTGTAGGCAACTACATGTTGCACATATTAATCTGTATGTTGCGTTACATCATTTTTGTGTTCAAATCAGCGAAAAATTAAAAATGTATAATTAAAAATTTCATTTCACTTCGCCTATAAAGAAACAAGTTCAAGGCTACTTTTCTCGCCGTGCTCGACCAAAAGTTAGTCGCCAAAACCGTTGCCAGCTTGGCGATATCTCGTGAAATGACCGAGATACAAATTCACTAAATGTTAAATGGACTTGCCCCTGCATTGTTACTTTTCCGGCATAGCTTGTCTCTCTTAGATTTTCATGTTACACTAAACAAAAAAAAAAAAAAAAAAAAAAAAAAAAAATAAATAAATAAAAAAAAATACAGCAGTTTCACATACAATTACACTAAAATCTTCTATCTATGTACAAAATCGTAACAATGCTTTAAAATGTACATATTGATTTTAATATCACGCAGACATAAAAAATGCACACAGTTGTATTTGCCAAACAATTTGATTTCACAAATTTAGTGTGTTATATCTTTGCAATGTGTTTCAGTTGCTATGCGTACTATGATATTCGAAATATATTTTACGGTATTGAGACAACGATCCCATAGGCAGACTAGCCCATCAGTTCCTTTTCTGAAGAACACTTCAGGTTGGGTGTGAAGCTATGTACGAAAGTATTTTGCAATTAGATGTCAAATTCATAACACTGTAATTTATAGGACCAAGCATGTGTTAATCACAGAGCGAAGACGAAAGAGGAATAGTACATGAGAGTCGAATATCAAAGGGACTTTTATTAAGGAGTCACCTTGCTTTTTCTGATAAAGAAGGGTGCCCAAAAACAGATTTAGATTCCGAATCGATTGTTCCTTATCCCTTATCTTCTTCCTCAAACTTTCAGGGTTTCGGATTAGCAAATAGAGTTCACTGTGTGTCCTTTCGGTAACTAATCGATAAAGATAGATCCACAACGATCAAAGAAATGCATAAGATCTTTCCAACAAACTTCAAGCATGAATGAGTTTAGTAATGGGAGAATCCGACACGACATTCTTTCACGTTTTATAGTCGAATGTCTCTTTGAGAATAAAACAGATCACTTACCATGTGCATGTTACATGAGTAATAGGCAAAATGAATCCCGATTTTTATCAAACAATCTTTATACATCACAAAAGACAAGTTTTTGAGTTTTTTATTATTCAAGAAGGCACCCACAAACCTTTAGAATGAAACAGTAGTGATGATTACTACTGCTATTCTTATTAAGGAAGCTAAAACTATACTTTGAAAGTAGCTTGCCTAATCTAATATGCTGTTCACGCAGCATAGGATTGTTTATTCTTTCGTGAATGTACACGCTGCTTTACATAGTTAAACCTACACATATTAGCTCTTAATTAAAACGTAGTTAAACACGTAGAAAACTATAGACTTGTTTGGTATCCCATAACTAATTAGGTACAGGAAAAACGGGGTTTATAATTATCTGATCAATCTCTACAGTATATGATTTCGAGATGGCAGCACTTGTAGTGGTGATAAAAGATCGCATTTTTTACTTCCGTCACATTTTAACGCCACTTCCATGCGTGAAGCATGAAAGACTCGAAGTTAAGATACCGATAAAAATGCAGCACTCTCACGTACCTTGTTCTAATAAGTTACTTCTCTATTTACCTTCAACAGTATTAAAGTTAGTAATTGAAGTGGATTAATGTAAGCCGTTCGGAAATTCGACTAGAAGGAGAATTTTTAAATTCACCAGCCTTGAATAAACACGGATAGTGAACATTTATTTGCTAAAAGTATTTCTTGAGAATACGAGGATCTGATATTATTTATGTTTGGCAGAATATGTATGGTAAAAATTGGGAACGTATATCATTCAGAAACAAGTCAATTGTACTATAACACAACCATAAAATAAAAAAGAAATGTGTTGGATAGCGTTATGCTATTTATTTTTAACATAAAAACCTAAAAAGATAGTCTTTTCAGAATTGGTAACAATGGTGTAAATTCTAAAGATATAACGGTCACTTGTATTTCGTTACTAATTCAGTAGTTTCAATTATTCTTTGTTTTGTATCTTGAAATCTTATAGAATAAATTAGTTCTCAGTTTATCTTGCTTCTAGTAGCATTGTGTTCTTCTGAATTAGTAACAAGATCTACTGAATGTTTTTGTTTCTTTAATTTAGACATGTGTTTAATTCATACGAAAGGCACAAAGGTTGGATACAAAAGTAGCAAATATTTTAGTGTTGATTTCGCAGAATTTGAAATCTCGGTTTGGGCATTCTGCACTTTCACAGAATATGTAGATGTTTACGTAAGATTCCGCATTTTCCGTTAAAGTTTAATCTGAATTATTTGTGTTTCAATAATTGCTGCCGAAGTTAGTGGATTTACTGTATTGATAGCTTTTGCAATGTTAATTTTGCAGATACATTTTACAGTTACAATGGGAACAGACATGTAAAGAAGATAAAATATTTTACTCGTATATAAGAGGGTCATTGGATACAGAACATTGGTAGTTCTTTTCGAGATTCGTTTCTCGACAAGTGAAAACTAGGTGAAAGACAATTTTACTATATTTTCCACGTGTAAGATATAACACATATCATTATCCTTTAGAACATTTCTATACGGTGGAAACTTTTAAACTATGATGGGCTTTTAGAACTTTGTGATAAAAAAATTACCCACGTGCATAAACTATTCTTATGCTTATCAATTGCAGATAGGAAAAGAACGATAAATATTGATAATTCGATATCCCTCGATTGCTGGCTATCGGGTTACCTATTTAACTTTTTCTGCTTTTCTCCATGTGTTAATGTAATTACAAGCCAAACTATATTTGAAATTCCTCCACTAAGGTATCTTTTTTGAAACAAATAACCCTTGCGGGTTTTATCCTAATCAATTAACCATTCATTCAAGTTTAGATAATCATTACAAACATACACTTCATATGACAAATAGTTCTCACGTACTTTGTGATAAGCAGTTAATCAATATCGTGTAGGAACTGAATTTATATCTTACTAAAAATTTTATGGGTTACTTGGTACTCTATAGGGTTATGGTAATCAACAGTGCTAAAGTGGTACTTAGACATAATTATCTAAGGAAGAGCCATCAGTAAAGTAGATTTGAAAAAAGACAGCATTTTTAGTAATGAAGATAAAGAAATATTAAAACAGTATGCCTTTTTAAGTCAAAGTATATTATAAATATTCATCGCTTCTGATCCCGAGTAATAAATTAATAACAAGTATTGCAAGAAATTTCCTTCTATTTAAAATTGGGATAACGTATTTATTTTAAAAACAATTACTACCAACATTTTACAGCTGACTACATAATATAGCTGCTTTCTGAAATAGTCATCAGAAAGTTTGTGTTGCCACAAATATTTTTATAATTTAATCCGCTTTGTTACAACATTTTTCGTCATGTTTCCAACTTGCGTACACAGCTTAAAACATTCTGTTTCATAATTTAATTCCATATTTAATATATAGCTTTTATAACATTTGGAAACTACTGTGAACCTAAAATTCTAAAATTTTCAAGTTAAATTTTAATTTTATTTTGATTTGAGTTTATAAAATGTATTTTATTAACAAAATTTGTAATGTTTTCGTCCATAAAATTTTTCAATATTAAAATATTCATCAGATTGTTGGTTCAGTTAGAAAATAGTGCCCATATAAAGAATTCCATCTAATTTCAAGTATGTACCATTAGCCATTTTTAAAATATCATGCGGGCCATGTGGAAACATGGCGAAATATTTTGTCACAAAGAGAATTAAATTACAAAAATATTTGTGGCAACACAAACTTTCTGGTTACTAGTTTCCAAAGAAGCTATATTATGTAGTCAGCTGTAAAAAGTTGGATGAAATTGATTTTAAAATAAATAAAATATCCCAATTCTTGCAACAGTCACATATTCAAAGATCATGAGGGGTTTAAGGTGTATGAGGCAGTACATTTGATTTGTTAAAACAACATTCAGGTTTTACTACACAGAGACAATCGTGAGCTCACTAAGTATAAAGCCAATTTTTATCTTCCACTGATATTCGTATGCAACGAATTTGCTACAATACTGCCTGTAGTCTGGGTAATCGGGTGGACTAATAATCCGTATCGCTTGGAGCTCAAATAATCGAAGAACTAAATAAATAAAAAATCTGATGACTGACTTCGAAAAAGCTTCTCCTCCCTGAATATCAATAAACATAATGCAATTAACAAATTGAAATGTGTTATTAGAAACACATGTAAAAAGTACATTTTGTGTAGTTAATGTTCTGTTTTATAAAAATCGCAATTTCAATGGCTGCCCGGTTTTCCTCAACAAAAATGAACGAAACCTTCCTCAACGAAATGTATGAAAACAAAAAGGTCAAAGCCTTTTTGTTTTCATACATTTCTCTGTAGCAACGAATTGCATTCGACTGCATTCAATATTAGGAAGTTAAGCTGCATTCAGTATTAGCAGTAACTTCCGTAAAATGCTTCCCTAGCCTCTTTATTCAACTACCTTAATAAACATTTTCTTATTTAATTCATTAGTGTCCAATCTGGCGCACTCAGCAAAGTTGGCGGAACCTAACTGAAATCTAACAAGTCTATGTCCAGTTCTCATTACGTTATTAGTGACCTCAGCAATTTGAATTTCAAAACTAGCGAAATCATTTGCACAATACGGTTCGATGCTTTAACATTGTTCATATATTGTTTATTCATACCATGCTGGGCCTATATTTTCGATAACATTTGTAATGTTCTAGCTTTCCCAAATTTCGAATTTTCATCTGCTGTTAACATTTTGAGGCTTACAAAAATGTAATGCAAATCATAGACATAAAATATCTCAATGACACGAGCAAAGATGCATATTCTTGCGTGCATAAAGGATTGAATGCACGCAGAACCGATGGTAGGATGATAAAATTTATTTTCACAAAAGGAACAATTTATAGTTCAGAAACTATCCACCAAAGGTTTCGTACAACTCTTCTCAGTATAATACAGCACAATCAGTAGTTATAACTTTAAACTAGTAAGAATGCAATGCACAGTGACCTAACACTGAGCTAAAAAAACCTTTGAAATCAAACCTAAACTAAACTGAGAAATAATGTTCTATCTGGATTTTATATGGTTTTGCTCTGTCTCCCGAAAAAATTCCATTACCTTCTGTTTCTGGAAATTGCTTGAAAGCATATGCAGTTACATATGGATGGCACCATTTGCAGGTGTCGGACAGAAATATAATAAATTAATCGTCAAATTTGGCAACTTTTGGCGATTTATTGACAAAAAATTAATCACCTAAACCATCGCCAGCTACGAGATATTGACGAGGTAGCGATTTACCAGAATATTATATAAATTTGCCCCTGTAGCCTTATTTTTGCGGCGAGGTTTCTCACTTTTGAGTCTTTTCATGTTAAATTATACAAGAAATACTATAATTTTACATATAATTTCACTAAAATTATTTACATGTATATACAATTCGTAATATTGTCACAATATTACGAATTGTATATACATGTCAAAGGAAAAAATTGAAAAGAAGTATCGTGTCACATAAATTTAAAATCTCACAAAAAGGGATTCGGCAGATAAAGCCGATAATTCATCTCTATTTTTAAATGAATAAAAATGAGTGTATATACGTAAGAAAAAATATGTGAATCAAAATTATAATTTAAACTAATGGTAAAACTTTTAATTCTCCCTCTCTGTTCTAAAATTCGTAATAACTTCTCTCGACTGCGCATTTCTAGAACTTTCCTTTTTTGCATGGCCAGCGCAGCGCTGATTACGTAATAACTGTGAACTGAAACTTTTAACTCAATTTAAAATCTTTCTCTTCGTGTGCGTCTATCTTGAGCAACTACGCACTTTAGCTGCGCTCTGTCCTCTGCTAGGATGTAATTTCGCTGGCCTGCTTTATATATCAACAATATCAAAAATGTAAATTTTCTTGAACAGACACGACTAGAGTGTCAAGTGATTGTGGCCACAAAAGTCAATTTCAAATAAAAATGGAATTAAGACTGCCTCGACTGCCAAGGTTTTTGGATATTGCCAAGTCAACGTTATTAGCACATTACGCAATCAGAATTCTTCCTCTTCGATATGGATATGCGTACGCATCAACAGTGCTCTTTGCTTTTATTATTATTAGTGTTTCTTTGCTTTTATTATGTCAACTATACATACATACATACACACACAATAATATATATATATAAGCTGCGCTCTCTCCTATGCCTTATATATATATATATATTATATATGGCATCTTCCTAACATTGTGAGAAACCTGCGGTATTTAGAGCCACCAAATTTTGAACACATGTGCCTCCATCCGAACATGTGCTGCTCAAAGTACGAATTTCGAATGTTTTTTATTTAATTCATATTTTGTACGAATTAATGAATTTTTGATTAACAAACATTTCTTCTTTTTTATTTCAACCATTTTAAGCGGTTGACCTCTTAAGTGACTAGTTTGTTTAAAAAAATTGAGCTATAATTTTTTCAGAATTTATTGCTATTTTGCTGAAGCGAAGCCGGGTTATATGAAGCATTGCTGTAATACTTGAGGAATAGTTGTGTTAAGTTACTGTAACTTTCTACCTAGAGACAAAAGGCTATTCGTTCTTTCCCCAAAGAAACGAATTACAAGTGCAAGCTGAATCAAACTCTGCCCTTGTAATAGAGTATATAATAAAAACAACAACTTTTTTTGTATCTAAGACGTTCTGGCAATATGTTTAATTAAATGGTTTATTTTTACTGTCGAAAGCAGATACATAAGGGAATCTGTTCAAAGAATCTTCCCACTCCGAATTTCCCTATTGACACACCGCGGTTTCGCTTTAATCTATTAGTGTATTTGTTAAAAACGGACCCAGCTTAGTTGTGTGTTCTTACCGCCCATTTCGACAGTTCTACGCGCAATCCGGACCCAGCCCTCCAATTTTACACGTAGTTGTTATAGAAGCCTATCTCCTAGTCTCTTAAGGTTTTGCCCAAAGGAAATCTTCTGTTATGTAACAGTCCCGAGTTAATGGTTCATCTCTTTCTTCCTGCAAGCATCGGGAATTCGGTGTTTAAATTGTTCCTTCTTTTTTGCGCTGAGTTCTCTCGTGGGACTACTGCTTGAGTACTTGGCAGTCATTTTGTTAGGAAAGAAATGTTCTAGAAAGTCTTCAATGCAATTTCCTTTTGAAAGTTTCCGAAAAACAGTTTGGATGTCTGTTACGTGTGCTAGTTTGTGTTAACAGTTCTTCAAGCTTTACGTCATGTTTAAAATTTATACAAATAAAATTTAAATAAGCTGTAATACCAGGCAGTTTTTTATATAGAAAATCCTGTCTTCTAGTAAGTAATTTATTATTTGGTATTGTAAACGTTCTTTAATACAAAAAAAGTTCTTTATAGAACAAATGTGTAGGGACTAAAAAGGCACATAAATTGGGCACAAAACATTTTATATTTGTACAAATGTACAAACAAAACATTTGGTGCCATTTCTAGTAATATCTTTCATTAACCTTTGTTAATTAAGAGTTGCAATGAAAATTTACTGCAATTTGAAAATTTATTTACTTAAACTATGAGGAAAATAAATATATATTTGGAAACTATAGAAGAAAAATAATTGATAAAAACTAGTTGACGAAATTCGGAAATTCTAACCACCAATCCATTTTAATATTTTTATTCTCTCAATTTACACTTCGCATTTCATTTACGACATATATTTGTAAATAGACGCAAATCTGTTAGATACGTTTCTAAACTTGACTTCGCAAAGAAAAATTTGGGATAAGCCTTTTAATTCTTTTCTACTGTTGATGACAATTTCCATTTCTTCTGTATCCTTGAGGTATTATAAGCTTATAAGTGAAATTTAACGCATATAATAACACTCTGTATTAATTATGTATTTTATAACTTACTGCAATATATAAAGATGTTTATTGAAAGTCAGTACGAAGGCGGTACAACGGCGGACGAGCGATAAAATTGCTAAACACTGGTAGTTCGACCCAGCTTTAGATCTTGCCGAACATCATCAGATCTTCAGATCTTGAAGTTTCAGGATTTACCCCATGTATAATGTGAGTATGGCCAGTTTCCTGAATAAGTCCTCTCCATAGGTTATTCAATATAGAAAGAGAGATCATCATAATCATCCTTCCCCTCAAGTTGCTGGTCCTCGTGTGCGTTGTTGTAATCCTAATAACCTAACCCTGTGATTGCAGTTATTTTAGGGCACTCAGTATAGCCTACTACACACTATATACAATTTCAGGTTTTAATATAATTTAAAAACAGAAACGATGATTTAACCTGAAGAATCTAAATCAGAGAAAACAAGATTATTTGTAGTGCGTGACTTTAAACTAGGAGTCAAGCCTGCTAACTCTTGAAACTTACAGTCACAGGTTTATTACTTCACCGTAATCGTGATATATATTTTCTTAATCTCCTTTCGTATTTTAAGAACCAAGTACTTTTATCATTAATAAATCCTTAATTTTAATAGCATAAATACTATACTATCATTGCTTCTAGCAATAAGCATAATTAGTGGTGTCGAAGATTTAAATCAAGAATTATTCTTCAGACAATCTTAAAAAAGATGTGGAATACATTTCACTGAATCTGCTATGACTTTTCGAGCAGCATATTTACGATTGTAATGAATTTTGAATTATAAACGTATCTCAGATCTTCTTAAATTTGTTTAAATACCTCTGAGATATAAGGGTCAAATGTTTTACTCTTATGTTAAAAAGTGACATACGTACCATAAGTTTACGATGCGTGTTGTTTTGAACTTTGAATTGGCACCAAATGTAAATGTATGAAAATTACTTCACACTATTCGCATCCATAAAAGTTTTATTTCCCTATGAATTGACAGTCAAAAAAATGAAAACATTGTAATTAGACGAACAATATATGACGTTATCACTACATTTAAGGGACCCGTCATTTTGACGGATTTCGGATTTCATGAGCAAAATTTAAAAGAACAATTATTTTTATACGTTTCTAATTCCTGCTCACAATTTTCGATGTAATGAAAATAATATATGCACAAATCTATTTGTCCTTAAGCCCTTTAATTTCACAGTTCTATGTGATGTATTCTATTACCTATGTGATATATATTACATATTAAAGTATGTATTAAATCTATGCGATGTATATTTCTATATGATGTATTCTACGGATACGAATAAAAATGACCAATAAGATAGTATCAGAGTTAATCGTAATAAAACTTTTCTTTATGAACTAATTTTTCTGATGATAAATGTGAAAGTAGTTAGGACGTAGATAATAAAAAAAATTCAGCGGAAATTAATTTCGATAACTTTGAACCCAATATCAACACACCATAGTTCAACAGAGCAAGGCATATGTGACATGCGATTATCTGTCAATAGCTCAGGAACGATAGGCTCAAGACTGAGAAACGATCTGAAGTCCTTCAACTCCAATCAATATGTCGAGACGTTTTATTAAATGTTTCAGTTCGTGCGAGAAAAGAAAATCGAGAAGAAAGAATTAGATTATTATTAGCTCAACGATAAGGAACAATATGCAGTTTTTGAGTTCCAGTCTATGTGTCAAGACGTCTTAGGAAAAGTTTCAGTTAGTGCAGGAAAAGATAACCGAGATGAAAAAATTAGATTATTTATGAGCATTAGCTGAAGACTAAGGAAACATCTGCAGTCGTTGAGTTCAAGTCAGTGTGTCAAGATGTTTCAGAAAAAGTTTCAGTTCGTGCGAGTAAAGACAATCGAGAAGAAAGATTATTATTAGCTAGACTATGGAACGATCTGCAGTCATTGAGTTCCAGTTAATGTGTCAGCAAGTTTTAAGGAAAGTTTCACTTAGTGCGAGTAAAGACAATCAAGAAGAAAGAATTCAATTATTATGAACATCAGCAATACCACAATAGAATTAGCAGAAAGTACTAGTTTTACTTTATTCTGAAGAAATAACTCTTCTATAGTCATTATGGGTTATTCAAGAAGAGATACTGAATTGCTTAGTATGAACGATGATTGCTCCGGCAAGTCTGTTAACACTAAACATACCGTCACTTTTTTCACTTTTTTACACCGATAAAACAACTATAAATAAATATAGTAAACCGACGGTTATTGGTAGTTCTACTGTTAAGATTGTGTTCTCAAACTAAGTTAATCTTTTTCTCCTAAAGAAAATACTGGGTATCCTATACCCGAGTTATTGATAAGTGCCCGTATTTACAGTTACGCAAAAATGTCCGTAAAATTAGTGTTAAAAATCTCTTTTATTCAGTTAGCGTATTTATCAAATATTGAAGTTATAAATTGTGTCAATTAAATGTATTTCTACAGCTAGATACATTAATTAGCTAATTTTTATTATCCTTTTCAAATAGATTTTCTCTAGTAATTCTTCAGAAATTACGCTGGGTGTCCATAATCATTTAACCTGATTATAAACCATGATAAGTCACGATTGTGTAAAGAATGAAACAGGCAATGAACCTCAAATGCATAACTCTCAGAGTTTATAATTATATTGAAAACATTTAATAAAATTCTACAAATGCACCCCTGATAGCACGCAAAACTTTCAACGATTACTCACTTTCACACTACCCACATCTTCTGACACAATTCTTCCTAGACTTTTTTAACCTTTTTACTTCCTTGTACGAAGTAAAAAGAAAGTATTGTAAACGCGAAAAGTTTCAGGCATCATATTTCAACGCAAATATCCATTTTGACCGCTATCGAATGCAATTTAACGATGCTTTTGCATGACATCTGTACGTAAGGACAGAATAAATGACTCTTTTCCCCCCAAAAAATTATAAAACTAATTTAAAATGAATTCTAAATAGAATTTTTCGTGGAGTCTGTGTGTGCGTACGTATTTTGCATAACTCAAAAACGACTAGCCTCAGAATGTTGAAATTTTGTATGTAGGACTACTATAACATGTAGATGTGCACCTCCTATTTTGGTTGCAACCGGCTGTACCGAAAGTATATAAATATATGTGTATATATATATATATATCCCCTCTGTTACTCGGCTTGTAAGGATCCTAAGTTTTACTAACGTTTATTTTATTTTAAAACTGTACTATCACTTCTTATTTTCTACTTCCGGCCAGAATTAAATGCTTTAACTTGTTTATGCAAATTGTCTTGCTAACGCCCAAGCACTTAAGTTTTGGCTTTTTGCCAAGAGTTAGGGAGAGAGAAGGAGTTTTAGGAAGCAAGCCGCTTGCCACTGCAGTTTTACGAGTTTTCACTCCGTTGCTGGTTGCCTTTAAGGCCAGAGGTTTAGCCCTCTTGATATTTGCAAAAGTATTGTAGTTTCAGCAGCTAGACGTACTACATACGTACCTTTTTTTAAATAAAGGCCAGTCTTAGTGCTAGGCATTTGTATACTAATTCAAAGTTAGCTTTTAGTTAGTAGTTTTTATATTCTTACGTTCAGACCACAAGTAGTTGGTCTCTGTATTCCGAAGTTCGGAAGTGCCTGTAAAGTATTGAAAATAAAGGGTTTTGTATACCCTTCCTGCTTGTTTCGGCTGCTATACACAAATCTTGAACATAGCTTGAGTAAACTCCCTGTTCCTATTCAGGGCATTCCATGTTTCTAAAGCAAATCAAGAGAAACACAAGTCCTGACAGGCTGAGTGAGCTTATTTTCTTTCTTCTCATATGTTTGTAAATTGTGTATTTTTTGCTTTAAAAATGATTGAATTATGTTGTTTTTATCTTCCGGTTAAGGTTTATATTCCTTTACTAAATCTGCATGCAATATTTGTAGAATTATCAACAATTTAAAAGTTGTTTAGGTGCGGCTAAGCCTAAGTGTTTTTACCACGGAGGCCATGTTTGTTTACATTTGAAACTTGGCAGAATAGTGATTTGTTGTCAATCTAGAGAAAATAAGCTTCGCAACAACAAAGATAACGCCTTCTTTTATTATTGCGAATTAAGTCATGATTAATCCGTTTTGGAATTTATTCGAGGAAATAAGTGTTTAAGATTTATTTCGTAATTTTTAATATAGATGTTCTTAGTTTTTATGTATTTTAGTCTTTTAGAGAAGTGAGGACTGAATTAATTGAATGAGAAATACTGAATCATCTGTAAAAGACTGTTTCTCTTTTTTTGGAGGTGGGTTGTTTAATTTCTTTTATAAATCGTTTTAGATTTATTATAATATTTGAATAAAACATGTGACAACGATTAGATAATTCTTCAGATGATATAAATTTTGTGCATTCTGAGTTATAGAATGAATGAAATGTAACGCTGTTAAGGAAACTTAGAGTAGCACGAGAGTGTCACTATGATAAACAAATATAGTGAATTTTAAAGAGTGCATTTATTCTATTGTGGTTTGTGCGCTATCGACGAATTAGATTTAATTCAATCCAGTAAGTTTAAATGAAATGCAAGAAAAAATATGTATAATTTAATATTACGTACAAAGAAGTCATGTGGTGTACACATCAGACTTTTGTTTTCTTTGGAACATCAGAAATCGTTGTATGAAATAATGTTAAAGACATTGGGTATTGCAAACAGTTCGTGATGTTGTAAACATGTGACAGAGCATCGCAAACGCCATTCGGACAATTAGACCAGAAATATTGAAGAATGTATGGCGTAAAAGTGGGTACTTTTGGATACTTTGCATGCTTCCAGGGTTGCACATACGGAAGTTTATTACATATTTTGAATATGATTATAAACTTAGTTTATCATTTGAGGTTCAATCGATGTTTTCTTATACAGAATAATTTTATGAAACATAAGATTTCAGTTTATTAGTCGATATTTCTTATAGCCTCCTCAAAATAATGTGTTCCGATTTCAAATCGTTTTATGCCATATATTTCTCCAGTCCTCTAAACATATCTCAAATTCATTTTCGTAAAACTGTTCAGAACTAGCAGTGAAGTTTTTTTTTTCCCTTAATAGACTTAAAAAAAAAAAAAAAAAAAAAAAAAAAAAAAAAAAAAAGGTGATGACGAAGATACAATTTTAACTGTGGATATTAGTAAAAAGTAACATGTTGCCCTATTAGATGAACAGGGGCCTAACCGAGCCATATCCATTCAATTTTAGGCTAAAAATGTATGACTTAAGAGCTTTGTGAGCAAATGTATTATCATGGTACAAAAGCCATGAAGGCAGTCCAGGATTAAAGTGGACACCACAAGCGCTTTAGCGATGTTTGGCAGCATTTAAAATCAATTTTGCGAAAATTAGATAACACTGTGACAGTTTTCAAAATTTAAAAAACCGCAATCATATAAAGTAATATACATAATGTATGATATGTGGCGTTTTTAAATGAAAACAGTTCGTATGTACATGGGTAAAACAACAGTCTAGTTCTCTGCAACATTCTGTCTGGTTTCGCTTAAAAACGTACAAAAATTGCACATATTCGTCATTGCGCACAGCTTACTCACCGCGCATGTTGAACATTAATATTCTTACAAATTTTGTATATGTAAACAATTTCAGTGAAATTGTATATGCAGTTATAGTATTTTGCGTATCATGAACCATGAAATGTTTTCAAGACACGATACTTTGCCATAAAAATAAGATTACAGGGGCAAGTCGTTAACATTAAGGTAAACGGCTATCTCGGTAATTTTTCGAGATACTGCAATGCTGGCAATGGTTTTGGCGACTAAGTTTTATCACCAAATTTGGATAAAAGTCGCCAAAAGTCGTCCGAACATTGGTCAACATTTTGTCCGGTTCCTAAGTGTAATTAGTACTGTAATTGAACCCTATATCTAACTGTAACCGTATCCAGGGCTCATAATGTAATTCAGAAGTCAAACAACAAAAATCAGCGTTAATTTACAAAATTTTCACAGGACTAGTTTCGATGGTTTTACCGAACCATCATCTTCAGCTGCAAAACCGCAAATGAACAAGATAGGAAATAATGTTTAGATAAGATAAGCCTGGACAAGAATAAGCAAGTGGCGCCATCTGTTGGCGAAACCAGAACTAAAACATAATTTCTCTAAAAGCCGAAGGCAAATTTGGATTGGAATTAGGATCGTTAACTAGAACAGAAAGATTTTTATGAATGTGAAATGCCTCTAGAAAATCCAGTTCTCCAATGGAAGATGTTTTTTGAATAATTTTGGCAGCAGAAAAATTGAAAGTGTGATTTTCGGACCAACAATGTTGAGCAACAGAAGACTTCTGTGTTTCCTTTTTTCTAACATATGCCTCATGTTCTTTGACGCGAAATTTTAAGGCTCTCTTAGTTTGGCCAATGTAAATTAAACCGCACTGGCAAGGAATCCTATAAATACCCCAGGAATTCATATCCGGAATGGGGTCCTTGAGTATAGAAGTTGGAATTTTATTGATGGGAGAGTAAACAACCCGAAATTTAAATTTCTGCAAAATATGTGCAACTTTATAGCTAATTGATGGAAAGAAGGGAATGACAACAGAATTTTTATAATCTCCTAAAATAAGAGTGTGGCTTTTAGTGTGTTGAGATGAGAATTTTTTAACTGCTTGATTAATAATGTTGGGTGAAAAGCCCCTGTCAATAGCTATTGCTTTTAAATAATTTAGTTCTTCATCAAGGGCTAGTTTGGAGGAGCAAACTTGAAGAGCACGGAAAACATAGGAATAAAATGAAGCTAACTTTTGTTTAGTCGGATGACATGATTTAAAGTGTGGTGGAAGGCAAATCGATGAAGGTTTACGGTAAACTGTAGTACTGAAGTTGGATGTGTTACGTGTGACCAGAATGTCGAGAAACGGAAGAGAATTGCAAGTCTCAAGTTCAAAAGTGAACTGAATAGCAGGATCAATAGAATTCATTGTTGAAAGAACTCTATTTAAATCATCTTTATTACCTTCAAACAGGGTAAAAGTATCGTCTACGTAGCGGAACCATGCCGGGAAGTTTAAAGTTTCAAATAATTTTGATTCATAATAATGCATGTAGATATCAGCCAGGATGGGACTGAGGGGGCTTCCCATGGCTAATCCCTGAGGGATTACTAGGAAAAACCTATTGTATCAAATTTAGGTACTGCCTCGTATCCATTAGCTAAATATTTAGTTTCTAGATTTTCAACTCTATTAGACAATAACATTTACACCATAAAAATTTCAATAGAGTTTGTAAAAAAAGTTAAAAACATTTCTCCTAGTAATTTACTCATGGTTTCTTTTGATGTAAAATCATTATTCACCAATGTCCCAGTGGAGGGTGCATTAAGATGTCTAGAAACCAGACTTCGCGAATTTCATTTCTCTTGCATCGAAATTGATGAGCTAATTTCTCTTACTCAACTCTGTTTGAAACAAACACATTTTGTTTTCCAAAATAAATATTACAAGCAAACTGAGGGATTAGCCATGGGAAGCCCCCTCAGTCCCATCCTGGCTGATATCTACATGCATTATTATGAATCAAAATTATTTGAAACTTTAAACTTCCCGGCATGGTTCCGCTACGTAGACGATACTTTTACCCTGTTTGAAGGTAATAAAGATGATTTAAATAGAGTTCTTTCAACAATGAATTCTATTGATCCTGCTATTCAGTTCACTTTTGAACTTGAGACTTGCAATTCTCTTCCGTTTCTCGACATTCTGGTCACACGTAACACATCCAACTTCAGTACTACAGTTTACCGTAAACCTTCATCGATTTGCCTTCCACCACACTTTAAATCATGTCATCCGACTAAACAAAAGTTAGCTTCATTTTATTCCTATGTTTTCCGTGCTCTTCAAGTTTGCTCCTCCAAACTAGCCCTTGATGAAGAACTAAATTATTTAAAAGCAATAGCTATTGACAGGGGCTTTTCACCCAACATTATTAATCAAGCAGTTAAAAAATTCTCATCTCAACACACTAAAAGCCACACTCTTATTTTAGGAGATTATAAAAATTCTGTTGTCATTCCCTTCTTTCCATCAATTAGCTATAAAGTTGCACATATTTTGCAGAAATTTAAATTTCGGGTTGTTTACTCTCCCATCAATAAAATTCCAACTTCTATACTCAAGGACCCCATTCCGGATATGAATTCCTGGGGTATTTATAGGATTCCTTGCCAGTGCGGTTTAATTTACATTGGCCAAACTAAGAGAGCCTTAAAATTTCGCGTCAAAGAACATGAGGCATATGTTAGAAAAAAGGAAACACAGAAGTCTTCTGTTGCTCAACATTGTTGGTCCGAAAATCACACTTTCAATTTTTCTGCTGCCAAAATTATTCAAAAAACATCTTCCATTGGAGAACTGGATTTTCTAGAGGCATTTCACATTCATAAAAATCTTTCTGTTCTAGTTAACGATCGTAATTCCAATCCAAATTTGCCTTCGGCTTTTAGAGAAATTATGTTTTAGTTCTGGTTTCGCCAACAGATGGCGCCACTTGCTTATTCTTGTCCAGGCTTATCTTATCTAAACATTATTTCCTATCTTGTTCATTTGCGGTTTTGCAGCTGAAGATGATGGTTCGGTAAAACCATCGAAACTAGTCCTGTGAAAATTTTGTAAATTAACGCTGATTTTTGTTGTTTGACTTCTGAATTAGTATTTATTCGGCGTGTTATTGTGTCTCATAATGTAACTTTAACCGTATATGCTTTCCAGTAATTTCGAGAAACGGAAGGTACTGGAGATTTCTCGGCAGGCGGGTGAAAACTATATAAGAATAGCCGCTCTCAGTGGTTGTTAGTTCAGAGCTGAATTCGGAGTATTGAACTATCTGTGAGAACTACGCCTTTTAAATGCACTTTGTACTGCGTTGTATTTAACGCTTTTAGTACCTTGTAATATAACTACTGATTGTACACTGTGATACTGAGAAGAGTTGTAAAGTGTTTGTGTGGAAAGTTCCAGAACTGTATGAAAGCATGAATATAAGAAACTATATTAAATGTTTTTTCTGGTGAAATAAACTTTATGAAGCTATCATCGTTTCTGCGTGCACTCAATCCATTACGAACCCGCACTCAGAAACAATGTATTCCATTATAACGTTATAGAGAAATTTAATTATGAGATAAATTCAACAATATTACTTTTTATGGAGAAAATTCTAGTTAAATAAATATTGATCATAAAAATTTTCATATCGAGGACAGCACAGACAAATATATCCAAAGTAAAAGTGAGCTTAATCGAAAATAAATCGAAAAACCCATCAATGGATCTTCTAAATAAATACAGCACTTAAATGGATTAACTTCCGTTTATTTTCTTTCTTTAAATAGTTAAAAAATATATTAAATTCCTACGATATCCAGTGTTATTTATAAAATTTTCAAACATCATTTTAAAAACCACTAGTATAAACATTTCTTGTGCGATACGATATTCGTATCGCACAAGAAATAAACACATACCTCAAAGTAATATTTTACGATGATGTGATACCATACAAGAAAGTTTTTGAGTATAAGTCGTCCTTATTGTTACTTGTAAGACAGAGCAGATATGCGGATCCTAATCCCGATGAGGCTTTATATTAATTTTGGAAATCTGTCCTTAGTATTGGAGAGCGGGATAGTCCATGATGTGGCGCACCAGGAATTCTCAAAGGTTCTGTTATATCAGAATCTAAGCGTCATATGCAGAGGAAGCAGCGGACTCATCTGCAAATATACTTATTAGCTCGAATCGAGGGGGTAGGTGAAACTTTTCCCGGTCTCAGTTATGCAAGTTCCCTTCTCTTTTTCACTGCAAAGCCGTGTCCACTTGTTCCTTCAAAACATTCGCCTTCTTTTTGCCGTTATTTTTCCCCGCTGGCCGTCTCACAAGAAAGGATTTTTGGGGTCATTACCCCTGATCATTTCGTTGTCTTCTCAGTTCTTACATGACTGCTGCTGTTCGTCCACATCTCTCTCTCACTGTCTTCGGCCAAACGGTCTTAGGGAAGTTATTCGTCGCCAGGTTTTGCCGTTATGTCCAAAAAATGCAACGCGCTCCGTTTTAACCACCCTCCCACGACAAGACAAAGACAAACAACTCCCCGTTGTCAATGGTTCTGCATTCATTAGATGGAGATCCCGCATTCTTCTATTCCCCAAAAGGGAAAAGCTTTAAAATTGTTTATTAAAATGTTCTGGCATGTTCTTTGCTTAAACTTCAAGTGAGTGCTGTAATTATTATTTTCTTTTACAAATATATGTAAACAGTTAGAAACCAGTTCTTCCAGTTAAAAACCTTTGTCATTAAAAAAATGACACAACAATGGTACATTACTGTTATTACAAAATTGATTTGTTATGGAGATTAACCCTCTGATTCTGGCGACTGACCGAAGAGGACACTTAAATTTTGAAGTAATTGTATGGGTTATCTCATCGTAATTCAGGTCGTTTTCTGAGAAGTGTTTCATGTAAATGCTGCAAAACTTTCAAAAAATATTCTTTGTTAACACTGTGGTTTGATAGAGGATAAGGCTGATTTATTGACAGAACATGAACATATGAAAATAAAAGAAACTATTAACTGTAACTTAACTTTTACCGAATTTGTCCTAGTTGCTTCAATCCTGTTTTAATTTTAGAGGGCCATTCACTTGATTGTTGAGCAGTTTCTGTATTAAAATTTTATCTCCGTGTAATTATGCATTTCGGGAAGATCTCGCCTTGAAAAGCATGTGTTGGGCTATACAGAAACTTTGTTTTCTAGAAAAAGTTCAACATTTTTAGAGCAATTCAATAATCGATTCCCGGCAAGCACAAATGATCTTTCAAAACTTCTTGAGAAAGACCAAATGACACAGGAATTTGTTCAGCAGTACGACGATTTTTAAACTATGGTCAGTAAGGACTAAATTTCTGATTTGATTGACAAATTGCTGATTACATAAAGTGGATGTCTAAGACAACGTATAGTTCATTTTCAACCCAATCTCTGATTTTCTTAACCATCTGGTGCTGTTTAAACTTTTGGTTTTAGAAGCTCTTGCTTTGAAAAGCTTTTTGAGCACTTTAAACATTTTTGTAGCTGAAATGTGTTGTCGAAACAAAATTCTATTCATTTCCTTTGCTCAGTTATGTTCGCCACTCTGAGACATTAAAAAAGCAAGAATTCTTTACTCAGTAGAAAATAATTTATCTGCGAAAGATAAAAGAAGGAAAATGCAAGATATATTTATATAAAAATTGTAACAAATTCTGAAAAACTTTACAAGTGATTTTCTGCACTCGAGTATTTTAAATGAATCATTCTCGATAAATTTCAGTCACGGCATATATAAGTCAGCCTTTTTCAAATGTAAATTAGAAAAAAATGTTGAGTTTTTGATATTAATCACGTTTCAAGAATTTTTATAAATTGATATAGATATCATCATTAATATACAAACATTTTTATCATATGTTTTTCAGTGTTATCATAAGCCAGTTTGATGACCGGAATAGTGTGAAACAAATGAAAAATTAACCTCTATTAAAGATTTCTTTAAGGTCATATTCTTTGATACTTACGTATTATCGGAACTGCTTTATTAGAAATCACCAAAGCTTCAAAACGCGTCGAATTCGGGCAGCCACGTGCGTAACTATATTTCAGGCAACCATGCGCATGACAGCTCTTCATTTTAGCAACCAGAATCACCATTTTCATAAAACGGTATCAATAGGATTGTGAGATATTAATGAATGAAGAAAATATTTGTATTTCAGTGGAGCATGGGAATTTGTTTAATTAGAATAGGATAATATGCTCTGTATAGAATAATGAAATGTGTATGGTAGACAGGCGGTACGCAATGCCGAATTTGTGCAGTTCTTTGATGTTTAACCTAAAACAGATTGCTGCGTATGTGGGAAGAACAACAGCGCAATAAAATTACAGAAGATTTTTCGAAAAATTTACTTTATATTTTTAGAATATCATCATCCTGAGTTAAAAATTAAAATTCCTTTTGTTATTTATACGTTAATGATGTTTGTTGACTTATGATAGATAGTGATATTTTATAAAAAAAATCTCGAAAATTGCTAATTTGTACCCGAAATAACTTTTACCGATTCACCAGAACTGACGAAGGTGGTTGCGCTAATGCCTTTAAGTACCTATTTGGTAATTATTTTGGCCTTTAAGTACCTAATGCCTAAGTACCTATTTTAGCTATGGGTATACTTTAAACAGAAAAGCATTCGATAACTTATAGAGACATTAGGTATTTTTTGTAAGCAGGCAAGGTGAAAAATTAGCAACGCTTTCGTCGGGAATCGAACTGCGGACCTCTCAGTCCCGCGCTGAGTGTGCTGCCCACTACAGCACGAAGGCTTGCTGAGAAGGCGGGAGGAATACCTTATAAACTAATAAGCATAAATAAATATTTTAGCATTTTACAATGCATCTAATGTTTAAAAAAACGAAGATCCCTGAATCCAAGGATTATTGCTATTAAATTACAACGTGCCCTAATTGACTGCTATCATTACATAGAATTTTTCTCTTTATTTACATTGAAATCTAAATAAAGCCCTAGTTTATTTATTTATTTTTAAGTAAAATTTTCCGAAAAGTGTAGCTAACTTTAATTTTCGGTCTTTGGAAATTTTACGGTGCTTCTTTCCCTTTCGGTTTATTTAAGTTCGACTGTAATATTTTTTAGAAGCAGTTAAATTTGTTTAGTTATATGTTAGTCGCAAATATATATTCTATGATGAAAAAGCAGGTAAGTATTTTATGTAAATGAAGTTTTCTATTTTTACTGTGCAAATCCTTATTTGGTCATAAAAAGGTTGAATTTTACCAAAACGTCTTTCTAAGTGCAATTATTTTGCATTAGCGCTTGCTATCCGTCAGCTGTTTTTTAAAGTAATTTTTATTTTTGAAAATGCAGAGTCATTTTGTATCCTTGAATAGAAAATATAATTTTTATTTAATAAGATTTTATGTCATAAAATTAATCGTTTTTGATAAATTTCATTTGAAAAAGAAATGGGTTCTCCTTTTTAGATAAAAGAATTAATTTCATTTACATTTTTCGACAGAAATAATTTTTAATTTTTTGAGGAAATAAAAACATTTTATTTCGTTTAAATATATAAAATTTCTTAAAATAAAATACAGTTAGTGAAGAAACAAAATTCCTTCAAATTGGATTTGAATAAATACGTTTTTAATGTGCAGCATAACGATTACTCAATTCTACTAATTTTTGAGATATTTCGGACTTCGGGTATAACTCAGTATATTTCAAAACCTAAGAAGTAATAACTAATTTCATTAGAATTTTATACTTAAAGAGTGCAACTATTAGCAGATAAATAATTAATGCTATTCATGAGCGATATTTAAATCAACGGCTGAGAAAACTACATACGTAAAAATCGAATTTAAATGCTAATTTTTGACAACTTATACGTCTTTCTGAAATCTGACATTGTTTTTTGTCTGAAATTGGCATTGGTTTGTTTACACACGCACACATATATGAGCTACCTTTCTTAGAGCTGAAGTTTAGAAGTCATTTTTAAAACTTTTTTTTTATTTCCTTTTTTCTCACTCATTTTGTCTTCACTCTAAAATACTTTACACAAAGAACGCCTTCGGGTGTTTGAACAAGTATGTGTTTTTAGTCCATCATACATCCAACTCTTCAAAAATAACTTTTTAGGCAATATACAAACAGAAACATTTCTAAGTGGAAATTCTCGTTGGGGATTTCATAAAAATTTTTACTCTTAGAAAGGAAAAAAGTAAACGATTTACGGTCTAGAGGTATGTAATATATTTTTCTTTCAAGGAAAAAAATGTCTTACCCATAAAAAAGGGTAAACTCAGTACACAGTTAAGATCTAGTTCTTTTTTCTGCCTACTAGTAATTCCGAGGGTTCTGTGAAAGTCTGATTTAACCAACTCCTACAACTCGAGTTAAATTCACTTTTGGCAAAAACAAATAAAAAAATGCAGTTTTAGTAACGGCTGAAGGTTAGTTGCATTTGCTGTTTGTTGCGGCGAAGGCAAGTAGTGTAAGATTTTAACATGAAATATCAGTACTTATATAAGGTATTTGCTTTCTTGGTTAGCTACAGAAGAAAATAAATACACTTTATACTTTGATTTTGAAATAAATACACTTTATACTCATGATACCCGTTATACTTTGATTTCTAAATTTTAATGGAAATAAGTTGATATAAGAAGAAGCTATATTTGACCACCTATAGGTCAGTATAAATACACATTTTTAATCATGAGTTAGGCAATAGACTTAGTATCTATCAACTAGGTACGTGTAAATTTCGCCCACCAGCGGCCGAGCGGTAAAGTCGCTGAACACTGGTAGTTCGGTCCGAGGTTCGAATCCCGCGAACGGGCCGGCTGCATGGGTGTTTTCGTGGTTTTCCCCATATGTGACGTGTATACGAGCCAGTTTCCCTTAGAAAGTCCTCCACGAAGGCATCCCTCCCCTTAGGCAGATAGCCCTAGTGTGCTTTGCCATAATTAAATACACCACACCACGTGTAAATTTCTTTAGGACCTGAATCCTGTTTAGCTTTCTTTCCGTATTTTGTAAGTTCAAGGCTTTATTTTAAAATTCAGTCTGTTTAGATTTTATTAGGCCATTCATAAATAAATAGAAAAAGGACTGTTGTAAATTATTCAAACGTTTAAGGTTATTTGCCCTTTATTTTACTTCTATATATTTCTTATTGTTATATAGGCATAAATTGGTACCTTCGTATTAACGCAACCACATCAGTAGAAGTCGCCATATTTTCAAAATGTGCTAAACTCTGCTAACCATTCGCATAATCATTCAAGGATTGTTCATAACAATCCTTCATTAAGCAACTCTGCCATTTTCGTATGCGTTCTTTTTTGTTGTATTCCAAGTTCTAACGATTTTTATAAATAAATCGTGATATTTTTTGCCATAGTTTTGAAATATGAGCTTATGGAATTTCCCAGCAGTGGAAGAAACTGCGGTAAAAGTTACGAAGGAATACAGAATTTTGCTGAAAATTTTCTAAAGAGAAAATCTGTTTGCTAAAATAGCCGCTATTGCCGAGAATTGCACGAAGCCGAGCTTTCGCAATTATCTGATGTTTTTTTTAAGCGAAAAAGTATCGCTGTGTACTTCGGGAGAAGAACAGAGCAAAAAGAAAAATAAATTACAGAAAGATTTGAAGAAAAATGCAGTGTTTCATTTTTTTAACGTATCGCATAATTCTTATTTCATAATTAAAATTTGTATTTTAAATTGGTAAAATATGTTGATAGTTGATAATATTTACGATAAATATCGATAGTTTAGGAAACTTTCTAAAAAAGGGCGGGGTGAAGCTTAAAACCACCAACTTGCTTCCGATAAGTAACTTTTCATCTGTAAAAAGTGGCCAAACTGCGCCAAGGTGATTGCTTTAACATGTAAGTACCATAAATTTATTTAATTAGTGAATTTTATTTAAATATTTATCGTGTGTTTTTGTCTAATTAAGTATTGTTTCGAAATTGACCAACCGTTGACAGGAGAAACTATTAACGCGTCTTAAAATGTTTTGTAGCCATATTGACTGTATTTGGCGAACTTCGGGAAGTTTTTGGAAAATCGTTTGCATTACAGATTTCCTAAAATGCGTTACAGACGTTTTAATATTAAGTCGGTTGGCATTTGAATTGTAGAGATAGCTCATGTAGAATCATACTTGCATGAATATATGTATTCTTATTGAGCCTTGGCGGCATTTTTAATCCCCAATTCGGTTATATTCGGGAAGGGGGTTCTTACCAAATTGGAAACATTCCTTAAATCTACAAAACAAGCCTTTTTGGAAACTCAGAAACCATTTTTTGGAAGTTCCAAAAGGAATAAGGAGAATTGAATCAGATACTTTTTTTGTAGCTGCAAGCTAAAAATAATTTCTTTTGTAAATTAAAGGCAGTTTCTTGTTTCTTCTCTTTATTCTCTTTCTGCTTACTAAATATTTCACAGGAAATTTCTACTTTCGTATTAGAAGAAATCCTCATTGATAAATTATAAAAAGCAGCGAATTTATTACATTATGAA
This sequence comes from Stegodyphus dumicola, assembly GCF_044657685.1. NCBI lineage: Eukaryota > Metazoa > Arthropoda > Arachnida > Araneae > Eresidae > Stegodyphus > Stegodyphus dumicola. The sequence goes on along the minus strand of NC_140771.1, from coordinate 67,868,347 downwards.
AGTGCTTATCATATAGAAATTAATAAAATATGTTAAGTTATTATTATTTTGAGCTTGATCGATAAGTTATAACTTAATAATTGTACAAATGTCCGGTTATTTTTATTAATCTATCGGTCAGTTTCACTTAGTAATTTCTGTATTTAAATTCTGGGTCATCCGTGTAAGAATCACCCAAGGTAGTTAAAAAATTGGCATTTAAGGCTTGATCTTACAGAATACTGTATACATGCACTGCTCTTGCATATTTTTACCCATTTCCATCGTTATTATTATAAAAACTATCAAATCCTCACGTCCCACCTTACTGTTAATTAAGAGAGATTAAACAGCGATTTTGACAGATTATGTAGATTACTTTATTTGTAATAGTGGGTTTGAGTTCTAGTTGAAAACCAGATTTCTGCAACTTCATTCACTAATTATAGGTATATCTAAGATGAAAATATTTCCTTAGGCATTTTCGCTTCAGCTAGACTCTTTTGAATTATTTTAATCACGTTAAAAAATTTGGAGACAATTCGAATCAATATGCAAATTGAACTGATATGTCAATGCTGTCTTTTTTTCTTTGAATAACAAGTGTTGTTTGAAGACATTCAAGACAAATCTTCGTATGAAAATAAGAGCTTGTAATGAAAATCAGAATCTTATAATTTAATAATTTTTAACGGAGTAAATTTGAATGCTTTCATCCCCGGGGAAATGTGGGTGGACCTTCATTCTTTAACATCTGAAAGATGTTGAGTGGGCCTATTTGCCATTCTAAATGAAGTATTTTAGTAATGTAATTCTCATTATCATAGCTATGCACATTATAATTTCAAAACCATTTCAGTAAATGTGTGCTTCCTGGGTCATTTCGGAGAATTTATATGAATAATTTTCAAGGGGAGTGTTTGCGTTGAAAGGTCGAGAGTATTAATTTCGATTACCTTAAGGCTACGGATTTTATTCAGGTTTCAGTAGAGACTTTGTAGTTCCGATACAAACATCTATATTTGGCGTCTGGGGTAAAATATTTGATAACTTATTCACGTTCATTTGCTTTCATATCTATAATAATTACGAATGTTAAGCTCTTATAAGTTGGAAATCGTTAGGTCGTATGACGTTAACATTAATAATAGGTAAATTTGTCAACCAATATGACGTGTTGAGGAATATATATTGTTTCGAATGTGACGATCAGAGTAATTTGATTAAAAATACTTGGAGATAGTTTTACGGATATAAATATTTGTACTGCTGTATAATTATAGTATTAGACGGATTGAATGAAATAAAATCACCGAAGTTTAGCAACACACTCCCAGATTATTTCTCGGCTATAAGGGTTTCATGAAGTAATTTGTTGTTCGTGCTTAAAAATCTAAAACGGGTACATTTCCGTTTCGCCGGCGCAAATCTCGCCAAGCAGACTTTGTTGATGACAGTATACACATAAAAAAATTTTAACAAATGTTCGTTCTAAAAATGTTTTATTTTGAAGGCATAAACATCTTAATATGGTTTAAATGTTTGTAAAAAAGCCAATAAATAAAGACAATAAATTTGTAAATAGGCATTAATTTAAGAATTTACTATGCTTTCATGGTTCAACATCCTGATTTGCCGTATCGTATCACGTGACCCAAAGTGATCTCATCTCACGTAAACTACGCTACAAAAATATGATTCTCTCAGTAATTATTTACATTAATTTCAAGTTAAATCTTAATTTGGAATACAAGTTTAAATGCAAGAATTATTTCAATACGTACGAATAGCAATTATGTAAAACCGCAGTGCTTTACTTCGCTAGTGACGTGTTGAGGACACATTATATTTGATGAATTTAACCCTTGATTTTGCCTTTTCTATATTTTCGCCTTCGGGTGAGTGGTGTGATTGCATCATAATTAATTACCGCGAATAGTTTTAGGACATAAAATTTAACTATCTTGTAAACATTCTATGTAATTGCATGCCAGTATTGGAAGAAACAATCAATCTGATAAGAAATGGTTGCGACTTGTTTTGAAAATGAAGGGTAAAAGATTACCAGCGAAGATATTTCGTTTGACATCAGTTGTTCCATTATTGGCGACTTAACGTTTGCGCTGGCAAAACGGAAAAGTACCCTAAAACGTTTTCATTTTTTAAGTTAGATAAATTATATACATATTCCCTCTTAAATGTTTCATGTTAGCTTCCAAAACCCTCTTGTGCATCATCCTTAAGGAACACAGTTTTATTTCCGAAGAAAAGGAATTTCATAAGGAGTTGAAAGCAGAATAATAAAGAGCCTGATTAAATTCAGAGCAAATGAAACTTGTATTCTTAGAATTTTTTTGTTCATAAATCCATTCAGTTAGAGGGTAATTGCCATTTTTTTAAAGTACATTGTTTCCAATTTTTCAGAAATATATACTCTGTTCCTTTCATAATGGGGTAAAATATTGCAAATTCGAAGTTTCTTTATTACAATTCGTATAATAGGTTACAAATACTTGAGCCTTAAATTATGATTCATTATATTGTAGGGTTCCCCTTAGTTCACTAATCAGTTATTGTAATTTTGGTATCTTTTCTGAATTTTTTGCGTCTTCTTGCACTTCCTAGACAGGATGCAAATTAAGCAGTTAAACGAGGGTATTTAAACAGGTGAAACGAGAAGGTTAGGCAAAGCGTGATTTCGCAAGTCTAGTGCACGTCTGTTATTTTGTTTTCCAGCTGCTAATCTTAGTAGCGGCTACGCATTGTGACCGTTTAGTCTATTGCTGGTGTAGCATGACCTCTTAGCTTTTGAATTTACTGCTAAATTATCTTTAAGTTATCACCGCAAGTAGTCCGTCCCTTTCCGCTAAAGAGTTCTGATTAATAAAAAACAGCTTTTTACACCCTTTCCTATTGTGCCAATCTTCACACCTGAGAAAAAATTTGCTAGGTTTAACAGTAAGTCTATAAATCTTGCATCTTGTATCCGTGCTCTCTAGTGATTCTCCCATAAGTGTCCCGAGTCCAGTGCAGGACAGTGACTTAAATGGTTCGCGCCTGGTGACCATTAAGTGACCTTAAATGGTTTCTTCACGAATGTTGCACAATTGGCAGAGAGGACTTGGCAGTATTTTTATATCATATAGATGCTTTGCGAGGCAATCGTGGCTAGTAGCGAGGCGGAAAGTGGCAACAGATCTGTCCCTTGGCCATAGTGGAATATTTGTGATTTTCCCAATCCATTTCTTGTCTTTGTTTGCCTCTTTGATGTTTTTCCGATATTCTCCACTAAAAGATATTTTAATTAACGATGTGGCGGTATAATAACGAATTAGAGTATCTATTATTTGAGCAATTTCGGTTTCCTTCTTTGCCAGGGAGTCAGCTATTTCCTTACCCTGGAGTCCACAGTGTGCTGGTACCCACTACAAAGCAATCTCTTTATGGTTTTCGATTAAATCATTAAGAATGTGACAAATATTCAAAATATCAGCTGAAACAGGAGCTTCAGATCAAGCAATGATCAGGAGTGTATCCCTATAATCTGACAGAATAACAGCCCTTGAAAAATTTTCAGAATGGTATTGGAGCTGTGACAAGGCGATTTGAATTGCAGAGATCTCCGCGTCACAGGCTGTTTTAAACCTTCCGACAGGGATGTAAAATGTGACGAGCTTACAGAAGACGCCAGCGCCAGCATTAATACGGTCATTCAACATTGAGCCGTCTGTAAACACGTGCAGCCACTCATTATCTGGGTACAATTCATGGATAGTTTCCGAGGCTACAGCATTTACAATTAAGTCATTTGTTTCTCTCTTAGAAACCTTACTTGATAAGTTTATCCTAACCATGTACTTCCTTCCTTCAAATGAGCATTGTTACTTGATGAGATTTTCCATCTCTCAGTTCAATCCTAGTTATTCTTTCACATCAAAAACTCGTTGAAGGAAACCATACTGGGTTTCAAGGTTCCGTGAAGATGATAACAAAGGGCGATTCCACAGGGGAAACCAATCTTGCGATCTTTTCCCATAAAATTAGTGCCTTCTCTTCGATTACTGATTTAATACTCATATGTTGGGTAGATATCAAAAGCGCATCAATCGGAGTTGTCTTAATAGCTCCCGTGAGAAGCGGAAGGGTTTGGAAAAGGACATTTTCTAGGGTATCAGTCACTTGCTTACTTGCCGTCACCAACGTTTCGGAACAGTGAGTAATAAGTGGCAAAATATAGGAATTCTAGGTCAGATCACGGGGGTTCTTCTGCACCATCCTCACTTAGAGCCAGCAATTCATTTCAGTAAAGTCTCTTAGCAGCTCTATCCAATATATATGCAACGTGCTCTTTCCATGTCAGTTTACGGTCAAAAGACACTCAAATAAGAGAAGTGGTTGGTCTGAAGAACAGGGAGGCTTTGGTAAAAGAAATTCAGCTTGATCGGTTGGTGTATGAGAGAAAAAGTTTGATATACGGTTTTTTTAAATTTACTTCCATATTCAGCTATGATAATTAAATAGTTGGATTTCAATTGTTGTGAAATAGAACTCAGTATCTATAAAGAAGAAGTTTTTATTTTGAAGTATAAAAAATTACAGCTGAGCTACTTATTCTTGAAAATATTCCACCTAACGGTATCTCACTCAGAATTAGTTATCAATTAAAGGCGAGTTATTTTCCTCGCTGCCATCATATTACACATAAGCACAGATTTACAGTTCGGCAACTCTATTTGTCTACTATTAGTAGCTTAAAGTTAATTCAAACATTTTTAACTAAAACGCTGATTCCTTCTCAACAACTAACACTTTTGACATTGCAGTGAATTGTTTTTAGAATTTTAAAATTATCAAAATCAACTCCTCTGAAACAACACACTTAGTTCTTATCTTTCACCACTGTGGGACCACTTATCAATTTGGAATAAATGTGGGACCACTTATCAATTTGGAACGGTAAACGGGAATTTTTGTCACCTCCAACAAATGCAGTTCTTTCCAATTTCCCTTTTGCAGTTCTAGCACTAATTCCGATAATCAGCTCATCGCGTGCAGACAAAACGAGGAAGTAAAAAGATCGATTAGTTCTAGACAGCTAACTCTTTTTACACCTAAAAGCGAAATGCATCTGGAATTTCAAAGTGTCAAAATCAACTCCTCTTAAATAAGACATTTAGCTCTTAATGTTTAGTGAATCACCATAAAGGTTCACTAATAGATTTCGAATAGTGAGCAAGAATTTTTGTGCCCTCCGATAAATGTAGATTCTTTTAAAACAGGCTGGCTATAATGTCTACATTCAGCATTCTCTCCACTAGAGCATGAGGTGCAATTGACTTGTGACAGCTTTTAAACTCTCTGTCACGTGGATTTAAATTGAATAATCTTCTTGTCTAAATAAATACATGTGACCAATAAAAATATATAACAGTTGTTTAAATTAAGTTTAAATGTTGTTCAAACTTAAAATACCATATTTACTCGCGTATTTTTCAACTTGGGAGTTTAGCAAAAGGTGCTGAATCTTTTAAAATATTCACTCAATTTTTGCCTACTGGAAAGTGTTAAAAAAACTAGAATCCTTAAGTTTTAAAAATGTATTCATCCACACAGTGTTTGTTTTCATCCTTATTCATTGATCTATTCGTGGACTTTGGATGAATGAGCTTTGATTGATGAAGCAATGGTGAAGAGCTTCAAAAAAATTGGGATATCTAATGTTAGTGGTGGTTCTGAAGATCATTGCACTTAGAAAGGCGTATCGAACAATGATAAAACTATGATAGTGGTGTCGATGATGCGATTTACAGCAGACGGCATAGACAGCAGATCCAGGAGCATTAAATTTTCAATTTGAGGTCTAGAGAATTGCAGTGGTAAGAATAAGAATGAACATGAATCAAAATTCAAAAAATGGAGATATTAGTAATATTAATATTACTTTGTAGAGACATTAGGATTTTTGGAAGTAGGACAGATGAAAAATTAGCAACAGCCTTTGCCGGGAATCGAACCACGGACCTCTGGAATACCAGCCGAGCGGGCAGAACCACTACACCACGAAGGCACGCTAGGAAGGCCGGAGAAATACCTTATAACTTTATAACTTCTTTGGAATTTGGAGGTTTTTTAAAATAACTAATATTACGACAGCTACCCCGAGTTTATCTATGAATGCTTTTAATTTGTTGTGTTCTCATTGTAACTGGGTCCTTCGAATATTAAATTATTCACATAATTTTTTCATCTTGATTTTAGTTCGATAAAAAAGGCGAAAAAGGCGAAGAGCAAAAAATACACAAGCAAATATGTTAATTATCATAAAAGTGCATACGTTAATTGCTTTCATAAAATACTCTTCACTGTTCATCTCTAGGTAATTCTGTTTAATAAATTTATTACCTTAGGTAATTCTGTTTAATAAAATTCTGTAATACTAGACAATAAAAATCGTAGCTTTTGGTTGAAAAATTGAATTTTATTTACAATACTGCATTAATACCTTTAACCATGAACTATTTTCAGGTTAAAAATATGAGATTTGAAAGAATGAAGAATGAACTGTTTCTGAAAGAATTATGCTTATTAGAAAACTTTTGTGCTAAATACTGATCCAAAACGCTTAGGAAAAATGAAGCCTTGGAAGTTTTCTCTCGTTTTAGTTCGTAATCCAGAAACCAGAAACAATCTTTAAAAAATTTCAATAATCCTCTTGTAGGAACGCTAAAAATTTATAATATTCTGTGTTTAATATGTACTTTATCTCCATCCACTCTTCATGTTTCCATTGAAACAAATCCTAAGAAATTTTCCTGTCTTTGCAAAGAGGGTGGATAGCTCTTTACAATGAAAAACAAATGTTATTTACTTGAAGAGAAACACGCTAACAAAAGAGAATAAGCTAAAAGTGCAAACTGCTCCATTGAACTGAAGACAATAAGACCATCAACTAAAAAAGGAGGATATACTTCTTTCCTATTACCTAAATCCTTTAAAAGAGCTTACGATAAAGGTAAGGAAAAGGATGTATTGTTCTTTATTAGCTAATTTAGAAAGTTTCATTCATCCTGTAGAAGCGTTTTAACATAACTTAATGCACGAAAATATGATCTCATCATGCGATGTTTTTGCTGAATTTTTTACAGTTTGAAAATATTGTCTACTGCGTATATTTTTCTGTTGCAAAGCAAGTTTAGGATTTTTATTTACTTGTGATTGTGATACAGTTAAGAATTATCATGGCGTTAAGATGCTGCAATGGTCAGATTAATTACTGTAGTAGATTAAAAAAAGGATGCTTACGTATTATCCTGTCGACTATGAAACTAGAGTCAAACGCTTATTAAGATAAGCGCGAAGTCACAACACACTAATAACATTTGCACTTTCGCTTCTTGTAATCTGAATCGATTTTCAACGTTTTGATTTTATGAACAAGAATATTTATTAGCTCTAAACGACGATTAGTCACAAAACACGATTTTGCGTTGATTCACTTTATATGTCTTCTGTTGTAAAAAGCGTTGTTTCACATTTCATTTGAGTCTTCTGCTGTTCGGCAAAACGTAATGTATTTTCTTTCATATTTAATCTCTTTGTTATCGGTGAACAAACTGAGCAATTTAAAAATAATAAATGCATTTCTTAATATTTGCTGTTCTTAATCGAATGATTTAAATCAAAATGCATTTAAATTATAATATATCTAATTAAAAACGTTAAAATTTTATAGAGTTACATTATACATTTTTTCACTTTCAAAAATACAGAAGATAAGTAACTTTCCCAAAATTATCTAAGCAATATTCATCTAATATGCTATAAAATATTTCGTTTTTCGCCTCTGGATCATCTCTATGCATAAATCTTTATTTACAGCATGTTAAAAATAGAAGAAGTCCTTTTGGTCTACCGTTAAAATTTAAAATCTTTCAAATTTTTTCTGCTACATTTTTTATTGTATCTTGGGGAAAATAATTTAAAATTCGGAATTTGCCTTTTATAAACGGCAAGCAATGGAACATTTAAAATGTTATAGGATCCTATCATAAAAAAGTGTGTATTAATTGACACGATATGGTAGTTCCTTTGAAAACGAATAAAGAGTATCAATGCTGGGTGAAAAATTGTAGCAAGTGATATATCCCTTTGAAAAAGAACGTGGTTTGAGACCGTAGTATACTCCGGCTCATTTACAGTTAACTGGCCGAGGAAAATAACATCTGTTGAATGCGGAAAAGAACAGCTCGATATGGCCTATAAAAATTTTAGATTGGAATAATTACTTGCGGCTAATGTTGTACTCATAACGTTCTAAACAGAGGTTCCAGAAAAATCGGAAAGCCTAACAAAATAGTAAGTAAATAAAATGCAATGTGTGATTGCTTACTGAAAGATTAGTCACTTCTTTCAGAATTCTACAGGAATGATTAGGTAACTTTAATGGTTGAACTGTAGTCAACTTTCACGGCTTATGGGATAATATGTAAGAATGAAAATGATTAAAACTGATTATCACACGTTTCCGAATATTAACTATTCCTGCGTAAGCCGAGAGGTAAAATTGTGCTGCAAAAATACTTTAAGAAAATTAAAAATCTGCGCTGAAGCTAAGTTTAAAAATTATCCTGCAAATTAAGCTATATGTAGTACTACCAAGTATGGGAATAATTAATTGTCTAACTTCGTTATGCGTATCAAACGAGCTGTATCAAATGGTAAATATCAATTCATTTTCTACTTCAACTCAAAGCAAAATATCGAACGTATGGCAGAATGAAAGGATATTTTTGGCGTTAATCATCTTTCTTCCTGAATTTTCCAACTTTTGGCTTGGGCATCATTTTGCGCGTTGAAAATAGTATGGTGAATTTTACTTTGGTTCTCGTAACCATGTTTTGGTCGTGATAATCATTTTTAACCAATCGCATGCATTTTGTTCTTCTCCATTATTGCGCTCTCTTTTTATAAGTAAAAGAGAAATTTTCATTTCTACTTACTTATTATAGTTATTACTTATGCTGAGTGATGTCACGGGCGGAGTTGAAGATGGCATTAACTATTACAGAGATGACCGCGATGAAAATGGTAAAATGGAAGACAATGCTAATCATCCAGACTCGCTGCAAGAAAAGAGAGGCTTCTGAGAATTTCTAGAAAATTCCGCATGTGATACTGAAATTAAGAAATTTGTTTAAAGTAGATTAGAATCAAATAAAATAAAAAAGCAGGTGTTGAATTATTTAACCAGTAATACAATTTTTGTGATTGAAATACTTGTAAAACATTTTAAACTCGTATATAAGGCGAGTCCCAAATTCCAGGCAAATAAATTTGCTAAACTTTCTCTGTTTACACCCGAAAATATGCGGTATATCCTTTTAATTACATTGTAAGGGCATAGAAGCCGAGAGGGAGCATAGGACGTTCAATAACCTTTTAAATATGATGATCATTGTAATGCAAAATTACGTTACCGTAAATCTTGCCTGACGGAGTTATGATGCTTCCGATTCAAATAGTCGTAGTCTGCCAATGATTAATTGGTCACTATTTGAATTTGGATACTAGATGTGGAGAGAATTTCGGGTTTTTACTTCTTTGTACGAAGCAAAGGAAGTATTGTGGTCGAGAAAAATTTTGAGTATCATACTTCAACAGAATTATGCATTTTGAACATTCCCGAATTAATTTGGAGGGGAGTTTTATGTGATGAGTGTACGTTCGGACAGAATAAAAGACTTTTTTTCCAAAATGAATTTAAAATCGATTCAAAGGGGGATTTTTTTCGGAAGCATGTATTTATTTAGCAAAACTCAAAGAAATTAGTCATAGAACATTGAAATTATGTATATGAGGCTGCTGTAACATCTAGTCATGTACCTCCTTTTTTACTGCAAATGGCAATACCAAATATATATTGCCATTTGCAATAAAAATCCTACTTAAACGTTTGTTATTTTATAATCAAATCATAATCTCGGCTTAAAAGTCGTTACTCGGCCTTTATTTTCGCAATCGTTGGTCATAGTCATATACTTCCAATTACAGAAGTGGTTTAAATGACAAATATTTTGTTTTTGGCAATGTGAAATTAAAAGAAAATAATTTTGGTCAAATAACGAGATCTAACTTATTATGTGGTCTCCCGTGGTTTCTATATTTATGTTTGGAAAAGTTTTATATTCGTTATGAAAAAATAATATTGTAAGAAGTTTGAATGCTGAACGATAAAAGTGGACTGGGATATTTTATTCCAAATATCGCAATTTTTGATGTCATTATCAGCTTGCCTTGAGAAATCGATTAATTAAGTTAAAATAATTTGGAGAAATAACTTTAAACGAAGTGCAGCAAATAATGTATATAATTTAATACTTAAAAAGGAGTCGTGTTGTGTCCACATCAGATACTTTAATTTGAACACATTTGAAAATAATTTGTAATGTCATCCAGAACCAAAGAACAGATTTTTGAATCCGGATATTTTAAAAGTTATACTTAAACAGGAATCGACTTAAATTTTTTCACATATTTCGGATTTAATTTTATATGCACCGTATCCAAAGAAGTTTTTACAGGTCTTTATTTTTTCAACTGTAAGTCATATACGTTATGTTTTCAATAAAAAAAAAATTAATGCCGCAACTATACCTGATTTGGAATTTTTAAGTTTAAATAAATGAATTTCGTAAACGTTACAAAATCTGACTTTTATGCGTTTCTCTAGTCCCTATACCTAAGAGAGTTTTCTATCCGTTATAAAAAGTAAACTACAGAACGTTTCGATCCCATACGACAAATATTGACCCTGACATTTAATTTCGAAATTTTAGATTTTTAATATCTTCAGTTTGAATGGAGGGGTCAATTAATAAATTAGAATAATTAGAATTTCATTCCCCCCCTTATATGCTATTCAGTGATTCTCTTTTATGGTTTACTAGTTTCTTTAATTTAAATTTTTGGTGAGAATGTCTGGTGAGACCATATAAAATTATAACCATCTAATTATAAACAAATAATTTAAAAAACATTTTTCTAATTAAGTATTAATTATTAAAATACTTTACACAACATTTTTTGAAGACTTATAAATATATATTTTCTTTAATCGTGTCGCGCAGCACCGCGCATGCATGAAATCTTTGGCAGGGGCAGTGGTACCCACTGACATAGGGTTGGGGACCCTGGCCTAAGGATATAAAAAATGTGATATTTTAAGAATCACGTTCTTAGAGCTTTTGGACATAGGGTATAGACAAAATGCACATAGCTTTTGGGTATAGAGCTTTTGGACAAGGTACATATCCAAATATATTAAAAACCTATACATTATTCAGCTTAGTACATTTAGAACTTAAATTAAGAAGAAAAATAACATATTTGATTTGTAATTTCATGTCGAAGTACAGGAAGTATTGCAATTGATAAAACTTTAGGGTATCATATTTCAACGGATTTATCCATCTTGGAAATTCCTGAATCCATTTTGAATATTTTTTTTTTTCTGTGTGCACATACGGAGAGAATTAATCATTTTCCCAAAAAAGGATTGTAAACTGAATTTAAGATTGATCCAACATAGATTATTTCATAAGGCCTGTACGTACGTAACATAGCTTGCATAACTGAAAAATGATTACCTGTAAAAAACGGTAAAATTATGTATATGGTAGTGCTATACCATCTAGTTGTGCACCTCCCTTTTTCATTATAATCGGTGGTACCTAACATATGTATATCAATATCTACTTCCTTTACCTTGCTTTAAAGTCCTTACGCAGCGTTTATTTTCCCAATCGTTGGTTGTATTCATGTATTTCTAATTTTCTGTCCGAGTGTGACATAAATTGACCGGGATATTTAATTCAAAAATTTGCAATTTTTGACATTATTTTCATCTTAAATAAAAATTAACTTAATTAATCTTAATTAATTAGGTTTGAATAACTTAATTTGAATAATCAAACTTAGTTTTTAACTTTAAATAATAACTTTCGTTTAAACGAAAGGTTTAAAAAATTAAAGTTTTAAACTTAACTTTTCTTTAAACTTTTAAACGAAAGTTTGAATAATTGGAATAAATAAGTTTAAATGAACTGGAGCAAGAAATGTGTATAATTTATTAAGCCCTTCTATTAAATTATACACATTTCCTGTATTACAAGAACTGTCCTTGTCCGTACCACAAGGAAGTCATGATGTACACTGCGGGGAAAAAAAAAAGAAAGAGTTCTAAGTTTTTTATCTCCCGTTCTGCTGGGATGATTGACAAAATTAAAATTGCGTTTTTGATGTCACGAAAGCGCAACTTAGGATATATATTAGATTATATATAGCATTGTTCTAATATAAGTATTTTGACACAAAATCGGACCTTTTTCTGAAAAAAACATACCAATGTTTTTCCATATTTCGATTCTACGACTCAAATTATGCCTAGATATTAAATTTTATAAAATTTGGTGCTAAATTTACGGAGAAATTCAAAAATTTATCTTAGCGAAATTCTTTCAGTTTGCGCCAAGAATAATTTACTTGGCCAACTTCTTAGCATGTGGCAACCAATTTTCCTTTCCCTTCCATTATGCGGGAGCTGAAAAGGAGGTACCTCGTTCCTACATTTCTACATTGTACATGAGCGGAAAAAAGTCATTTCGTTTCTACTTCCAAATAATTTTAGCAAAGTATCTAAACCACATTTTTTTCCCGTTTTCAACAAATATGCCAAATTTCAAAATAGGCCAATATATAAATTCACATAAATCTTCGGAAATTTTGAATAAAAAACTGTAATTTTATGGAGGTATGCTTAGAAATACGTCTACTTTAAGATGATGGTAAAAGTTTTATAGATTATAATTCAAAAATGATTTTGAGAAATTTATAAAAATTATTTAAAAATAGAAATTTTAAAAATAAATCATAAAAAATGGGTGAATTTTATTTGGAATGAACCTAAATTTCGAAATGTGGAAGGAAGACTCAAATACGTTTAATAAAAAAAGAGAGATTAATAAATATATACCAAACTCAATTAATATTGAGGAACTAAAATTTTGAGAGCTAATTTTTTTAAAACTACTCGTGCGACTTTTACAAAACTTGGTAGTTGGGTGTAATTTGAGTCGTAGAATTTAAATATGTTAAACAATTGATATGTTATTTCAGAAAAAGTCCGATTTTGTGTCAAAATGCCTATATTAGAACGATGCTATGTATATAAGTCTAATACATATTCTAAGTCGCGCTTTCGAAAGATGAAAAACGCAATTTTAATTTGGTGAATCGGCCCAGTTAGAACGGAAGATATAGAACTTTTTTTTTCCGCAGTGTACTTTTTTGTCCTTACTACAAGGAAGTCATGTATTGTAGACATCATATTTTCAGATTTTTTTCTTTGGTTTTTTGTTTCTATTGTGTTTAGAAAATTTTATTTCGAGTGAATTTAAGTTTGAAATTCTTTATTTTAAACTTAAATTACTATTAATTTAAAAAAGAGTTTGAGAGAAAACGTAAATGACACTCAAAGTTATCATGCATATTCAACCTACAAATACATAACAAAAAATTGTATCGAGGAACAAATAAGACTTCTAATTAACCATACTGTTATCCTAGTTTAGAAGCGTAAAATATTCAAATGAGTTTCTGTTATATTTTGATATTGTTAATTAATTACCATCTGAAAATCATTTAAAAATGCATCATAAAAAGCAACTGCAAGTTACTTGACTGCATGTTAGCTTCAGTAAACGATTTCCTCTCAATAGCTTAGACTAAAGTATAAAACATAAAGTACTTTTATAAATTTATTAATGAAGACTGAATGTAAAGTGCTGATCATTTTCATCTGAAAAAATACCGAAGCTGTAAAATTCTTTAAATAACAAATGGCAGATTTTTAAAATTTAATCTTCCTTTTCAAAGTATACTTACTATTATAATCAGACAATTGTTTTTTCTTCTGCTTTTATTGCTTTTTTTATTATATTCTTAATACTTAAAATCTCAGAGCTAAAAGGGGTTGTGGAAAATCAATGGAAAACTATCTTATTTCTTTTTCTATCCGTCTAGGGAAAGAAAGAAAAGAAGGAGGAAGCGCGCGGAGGAGGGGTTGGAGCTGCGCATTTAGAAGGGATAAGCATTGGAAAAATACGATCGAAATTTCGTTACTAGCAATTCGATTAGATTTCCTTCTCACTGGATCTGCTGCTTTTACTTCCTTTATGCTAATTAACTGAAGTAAGGTGGATAAGAGGTTTGAACGGTGGAGATAAAAAAAAATGTTGAACGGTTAGCAACAAAGAACGTCCTGTCAAACAGAAAGAGATCTTTTTTAACACTGACACTTCGGCTGATATTCTGGTATGAGTCAGTTAAAGGAAAATGATAGACGTTTCAGAAATATCTTAGGAAATATAAGTTAAATAATATTAATGCCTTAGACAGAGAGATGTATAAAACAATAACGATACAGATCTGTACTGTTTTTATTAAGATAACAGTATGTTGTCTATGCAACATGCACATGAATTTAAAGGAAAGAATTTATATTATGGTCCTGAAACTTTGTTTTTGAAAGACTGATATTGAAGTTTCTCTTTTAATCCAAGATTGTAATAAATGTCAGCTTATCAATTTCGGAACTACAATATGAGTCACGTAGAGCTGTAAAGAATTATATAAAAATTACATAAAACTGCAAGAATTATCACATTCCTTTATGCATACTCTAGTGGCGTAAACGATTAGCACGTCAGTTTAGCAAACGGAAAATTTGTGTTTCGAATCATTGCGATGGTACAGTGGAGTTTTATGTTCTTTGCTCTAAAAACCAGCAGCGGCGCTCGAACTAAAATGTAACGGACAATAACTCGTTAATACTTAGATTTGGTTGCCTGGGTCTCGTCCTTCTGCTCAGTCGTATTTGAAGTGTAGGAAAGTGTAAAGAATTATTGCATTCTATGTTACATGTTCTCATGAAGTAAGAATTTACATGTCATACTGCCAACTGAAAGATCCGTAACTCAAATCTCGGTAAGAATGCAATTAATTCTTTACTTTCCTTGCTTCCAAAAATGTCATGATCTGTTTTTCTTTGTCCATCGACAAACCAGCGGTCTATTTCGAAAAAACACTCATTGACATTTTTAATCTTTGTTGTTTAATTTTTAATATTCCGAAAAAATACTTATACGCCTATTGACAATTTTGAAGATAACGGTATGGTCTTAGACAATGTTTTCCGGAGATTGTCTCTGGAAGGTTCTGAACACAAGAAAATCCTGCACAGTGTTTTAAGTTAATTTTATGCCATGCTGCACTATTCAGTACGGTTACTAGGGTAGTATGCTGTCATATCATGGGTTCTGGGTTATTATACCGAAGAAGGCATGGATGTTTATAAATATATGGCATGCTTACGACATGAAGGCATTTAAAGTGCAGTCGTATCAACTGCCCCTCGAAAATTGGTGGTAGGAGAAGAAAGAAGATCGATCCAAAAAAATTCGCATGTCGGATCAAGTCAGAGGCTAATTTTATCTATTTACGAATTTTAATTCAATAAGACCAAGCACTAAGAAAACACTTAATTAGAAGGAAAATATGCAATAAAAATGAAATTTCTATGTATAGTAGAGTCATTAAGTTACATCGATGCAGGAATGTGAAAAATTTGCATTGCCTTTCCTGGAATTCGAATTCCAGATATCGAAGGGATTTTTTTTTCAAAATTCAAATCAGATTTTTTTTTATTATTTCATTTAGATTTTTTCGCATCATTTTGAATAGTTTCATTCTTTTAGAAATGTGGTTTTGGCAACAGTTTTTCATTCAATTGTGTACTGGACTGCAAGATCAGTAAAGTACTTTTTACATGTTCTTAGGAATACGTCTTAGATATTTTAGAAACTTTGACTGGACTGCTGACTGTTGAAAATCAGCACTGTTGCCACTTGGAAAAATGAGGGCGATAATTCTGTGCAGTTTTTAAATTTAAGGTTTCTCTTGGATACTGGACGTTTGTGGAGAGAACGCAACGGGAAGTTGGTTAATTTATTTATTAGGATAATTAATATTTGCTTTAAGGGATATTCCTAATTTCATTGTAACTTTTCTAGTCCAAAAGGGCTTTGTCTCTGAAGGACTAGTGTTTTCGTTTTGCGATCAATCATTATAAATGTCCGTTTCATTTTTCAAACTGTTGCCACCAAATGTTAGAGTCCTGCATTATATTTGAAGAAATTAAATGATGAAAAATCTGCATAAATGTATATATATTTCTCGCATTGTGATAAAACAACGGTACATAGATCCATCGAATTTTGAATGACGTAATCCTCCTACGAATATGGGCATGTGGAAGACCAAATTTAAAATTTGGAATTTGTTTTATTATTGATTTCATATTTTGTAAAACTTTAAAGAATTTTTGATTAACAAACTCAGGGATTTCAAAGCAAGCAGTGGCAACGTTGTACAGCAAAAAACATTTTTATCTCCAGCGCGAGAGTCTCTGTATCGGAAATTTTAAAGATATGCTCATTTTAAAACTATTTTGCGATATTGCTGTTGAACTGAATTTTATGTTTTAAGTGCGAAGAACTTGATATTTAATAAATGAATGGGTACTTTTCCGTTTTGCCGGTGCAGGCGATAAAGTCGCCAATAATGGTACAACTGATGCCAAACGGAATATCCTCGCTGGTAACCTTTTATGCCTCATTTTCAAGAGAGGTCGAAGCCATTTCTTATCAGATTGATTGGTTCTTACAAATCCTGGCATACAATTACATAGAATTTTTACCAGATAGTACAATTTTATGCCCTAAGGTCATTCGCAGTAATTAAGTCAATTACACTCATGTCCATAAATTAAGGATAATTCGGAGTCACGCGGAAATCGAACTCTAAAATAAATGTATCACCTGTAAAATCCCTACACACATCTTCAAGAATCATATGCAAATTTCAGGAAGTAATCAGATGACACCGATGGTACGTCACAATGACGAGAGTGTAAGATAGTGATATATAAGTTATACAGGCAAAGAAGTAAAATTGTTCGCAAGCGCTTTATAAGCATTTCAGTGCAATAACCGAATAGGTATGACACAAAGGACGCATTTGGATGATTTGTTACGTGGTAGAATTATCGGCCGTCTGGTATGTGGGCGTACCCAACTGTAATAAGTATTAGACGAACTTAGAATTTCCCAGAGTGTCATCTCCAAGCTTTGGCAACGATTTCAAGATGATGGTAATGTGAGTAGACGTTACAGCACAGGTCGCCACAGAGTTACAACGCCGAATGAGAACCGGTATTTGGCAGTTACTGCCAAAAGAAACACTCGGAGCACAGCCTCAGACCTGTCTCGTCAGCTCTCTTCAGCCACTGGTACGACAATTTCAGGGCAGACCGTGTACAGAAGCTTAGGCCAGATTGGTCTATATGCTCGTAGACCTGTCAGATGCGTTCCACTTACTGCAACTCACTGTCGCCTGCGGTTAGCCTGGAGTAGAGAGCATGCATTGTGGACACCGCAACAGTGGGCTTGTGTGATGTTTTCCGACGAGTCCAGGTTCAGCTTGCAGTCTGATTCTCGTCGGACTTTCATATGGAGAGCTTCAGGTACCCGTTACCACCAAGAAAACATCATTGAACGACACCGTTACAATGGTGCAGGAGTGCTCATTTGGGGTGGAATTATTCTGGGTTCCAGAACTGATCTGCATGTTCAAATTGGAACCATGACAAGCCAAATCTATCGGGACATTATTCTGGAACAACATGTTCGTTTGTTTCGGGGCGCCATGGGCACACAATTTGTGTTTATGGATGACAACGCCCTCCTCACCGTGCAAACATCGGAAGCGAATGCCTTCAATCGGAGGATATCACCCGTATGGACTGGCCAGCATTCTCACCGGACTTGAATCCAGTAGAGCACGTGTGGGATATGCTTGGCCGACGCGTTGCAGCCCGTCAACCTCCTCCTATATGTCTACCGGAACTTCAGAGAGCATTGCTTTTTGAGTGGTGTAATATCCCCCAAGATCAGATCGATAATTTGATACTCAGCATGCCTAGGCGTTGTACGGACTGTATTGCATCGTCTGAGAGACATACAATGTATTAACAGTCATACCAACCATGTAATATTGGCTTTTTGTAAATAGGTTTTTTTTTTTTTTTTGTAATTTGCTACAGGGAGAAAAAATCGTTAATTTTTTTAATAATATCAAACATATAGCATCTTTTTTTGCTCTTTACCTTTTATTTAATAAATAAGCTTTACAATTAAGTCAAATTTGTTTTGCTTCTAACTCTTCCTTTGCCTGATTTTGCATTATCCTTAATTTATGGACATGAGTGTAGAATGTAATCACACCGATCACCCGAAGCTGAAAATATAGAAGAGGCAATGTCAAGGGTTAAATTCATCAGCTCTAATGAGAATACAATAGCGAAGTAAAGCACTGTGGTTTTACGTAATTTCTGAGTAAGCTATTCGTATGAATTGAAATAATTCTTCCATTTAGACTTGCATTCGAAATTAAGATTTAACTTGAAATTAATGTAGATAATTACTGAGGGAATTATATTTTTATAGCATAGTTTATGTGAGATGAGATCACTTGGGGTCACATAATATGAACCGGCGAATCAGCTTGTTAAACCATGAAAGCATAATAAATTCTTAAATTAATGTCTTTTTACAAATTTATTATCTTTATTTATTGGCTTTTTACAAAATTTTAAACGATCTTAAAATTTTTATGCCTTCAAAATAAAAAATTCTTAGAACATTTGTTAACATTTTTTATGTGTATAATCTATGTTGTCGCCAATAAAGTCTGCTTGGCGAGATTTGCGCCGGCGAAACGGAAAAGTACCAATAAATGTAACACACAAAATGTTAAAAAAAACGCCCCTTTGGACTTAATTTAAAATCTGAAACCTTTCAGATTTTTTAATTTTATTTATTATTTTTTTTATGAAGTTGTTCTGCAAAGTAAAGTTCTGCGCAGTTTTTAAATTTAACGTTTGGTGTTCCCTTCAGGTATTTTCCCGGTGCATTTAAAAGCCAGACGAAGGCTGGCCGCGTAGCTGCTAGTGTTTAATAAAATAGAGCTGTGTCGGTACTGATAGTACATGTCGGTACGTGTTGCCTTTACGTAAATTCATAACACTTAACAAACTTATTTGACGGCTCAATAATTTCTTATCATGCGAAATTTCTTCTTAGGAAGTTAACAATTTTTCATGCCTTGCCTTATAGCTAGAACGCGTTCTTTATTTAGAGTCTTATATTCTTTAATATCGTAAACACTTTCAAATGAGCCAAGATATTCTGTCATACTTGAAATTATAATGTACTATTAATGTATGCAACCTCGATACTAAGGAGGGTGTTAATCTATCATGTTTAAACTTCCAGGTTAGCAACAATGCTATAGGAATCTATAAGCTGGACAGATCCCAGTATTGCCACATAGCACGGCTAGCCAGTCCTATCTTGGATTCTAACCCATGTAGGTATCATGGGCAATGAAAAGCGCGATTTCCTAACCAAACAAACCACTAATGTCTATAGTGACAGCATGCATAGTGTCATAATGCCACTCTTCATTTCTTGGTTAGAGCTCATTACTGG
This sequence comes from Stegodyphus dumicola, assembly GCF_044657685.1. Lineage (NCBI taxonomy): Eukaryota > Metazoa > Arthropoda > Arachnida > Araneae > Eresidae > Stegodyphus > Stegodyphus dumicola. The sequence goes on along the minus strand of NC_140771.1, from coordinate 67,848,704 downwards.
GGACGAGCTATGAAAAAACGGCATGAATACTAGCCTACGGATAATAAGGAAGAAGAATCTTTCGCTTGGTCCGAAATTTAGAACAGTATCTAAAAGTCACCAACTCAAATTTAATTCAGTTCGTAACTGGTTTTAGACGGTTATCCAGCATATTATCAGCATCATCCTCTAGTATAACTTATTACTACATTCTCAGAAATAAAGAAGCAAAAAGTGTGCAAGGAACTTTCTTACCACTTGTTCTATACTATTTACATTTGCTGTAATCCATGTTAGTACACTACATTCCACTATATGCATACCGGTATATACCATTTTATTTATTATTTATCATTTTATTTATTATTTTACCGTTTTCTCAATCTCCATTTTCAGTAAGAGTGGCATTTTTATTTCCTTTTGATCTCGAAAAATTTCAGGTGTCATAATTCAAAAGAACTGTCCATTGGACAGTTCACGAATCTAGTTTGACTATTCTTCCTGCGTGATTTATGTACATATGGATAGAACATATAGCTCGTTTTTCCGAAATGGATTGTAAAATGGATTTAAAATGGATTCAAACGGAATTTTTTCCCTGATGTCTGTACATATTATTTTAGAAGCCAAACAACAAAACGTACGTATGTTTCGATCTTGCATAACTCAAAAGCGATTAGCCTTAGAACGTTAAAATTTCGCATATGAGGATGGCGCATCTTTCCTTTTTATATCAATCCCAGCAGTACCAAAAGTGTGTGTATATATTTATATATAACCACTCCCTTACCCGGCTTAAAATTCCTTATCCGACCTTTATTTCTGCAACCGTTAGCAGTAGTCATGGTGCTTCCGGTTTCATAGTTTAAAAGACGAAATCATTCATATTTTGGCAATGCGAAAATAAAAAAAAGTATTTTTAGACAAATAACGAAAATTAACATTTAATAAGGAATCCCGGTTCCTATACTTGTACTTCGGAACGTTTATACTCGTTATGAAAAAAGAAATGATTCCATACGACAAAAATTGACCGGGATATTTGATTTCAAAATTTGCGTGTTTGAATGTCATTTTCAACTTTCCTCAAAGCATCGTTTTATTAAGTAGAATAATTCAAAGAAATAAATTTAATAAAGTGCAGAAAAAATATGTATAATTTAGCATAAGAAAGTCATGTGGTGTCCAATTCAGAATTTTTGTTTTTGTAAAGTACGCACATAGGATCATGCACCTGTATCAAGGTTATGACACAATCTAGTTTGCTCAAAGACATGCAATTTTTATGACTGTAGTATCTCTTTTGTCCTAGACATTTCATTGTACACAGGTTTTAACTGGAAAATAAGCTCTTTCTCATATTGTAATATACAAGAGGCTAGCATAATAATAGAAAAATACCCGAGTGCAATATCCACTTGCTATTTGTTTCAGCATAATATTGCTTCTGTTACTTATTATGATTATTATTTTATTCTATGCATTGTATACAGTAAAAATATCTCGTAACCAGCAATAAATTAATTGACAATGCAGAAATAACGACCATATTGAAGCTTTAAACTTAATTACGAAATTTAAGTCTTTGAGATAATATATTATTAATAATTTCACAATCTGAAGATTAAATGGAAACAACATTTATGTTTTTTTGCTGTCACTCTGCAAGTATTATGCAACCGACTCGTTAAGTAATTATCTAGAATATAAAGCTGAGTTAAACATCTCCCTTTAACGTTTCCTTGTGTGAACTTTGAAGAGAGTGTCAATGATTTATAGAAATTATTCCCATTGAAAGATACTGGATTTATTTTGTCTCTAGCTTTGAAAGATGTAAAGAAAATTAACGTGCTGTGGCTGTTGGCGCAAATTGTTTCGTAGATGGTGAGTCGAATGACGAAGATTTTCTTCAATTTAAAACACGTTTGCCCGTGGACGACATGATAGATTTTTATTACATGTTCGAAGAAAGTTAGTATTAGTGAAAAGGAGGTAAGGTTTGAGTGGATGTAGACAATTCTATTTCCATCATATTCTTTCAAGACTTTGACTACATAATCGTACAAAATAATCGACAAAATGATACGGAAAAGGAGAAAGATGATGTGAAGGAGAAGAAGGATGGAGATAAAAAATTGCAGAGCAAGAAATTTAGGTGGGAGGAAGCTAATGAAGGACTGATCTTCAGTGGATTTTCAAAGAAATCTTCTGTGTCGGTGCATAATATTATGTAGCTTGGAGTATCTAGCTGCTAAACTTTTAGCGTACTGCTGAAGTAAGTGCAGGAACTAGACAGGAAAAGGGTTAAAAGAATCCTTTATTAGATTCTTTAAAATTCACAATGCGTCGACTTGATACTAACAAACTAGGCCTCGATCGGGGGCTAACGCAACTAACAAGAACTAAACTTAAAATTCAAAGATATTAGCAAAACAGAGAATTTTTCCCAAGGCTCATATAATCCTGTTAATTAAAATCGCGTCGAAGTCTAGTGGCGGCAGAATAATAGCAGTTACGCCCCTTTAACCAGCAATAAGTACAGAATCAGAAGCTCACGGTACAGAGCTACAGTACTTGACCGCTCTAACAATTCCTTCTAGAGCTCAGAATTTAAACCTTTTCTCCTAATGGTAGTAATCGCATTCCTTCATGCACGCTACCAAATTTATATACACTGCTCGACATTGAAAATGCAACACCAAGAAGGAGTGTTCAGAAATTTATGCAAATTTTAGAGTAGACGCATGTCACTTAGTTATGCGAATGATGTAAAATGCGCAGCTCTCCAACGCACGTGAATTAAGATATAAGGGAAGGAACGTGCAGAATGGGCAACATTCGTGGCGTTATTTCTGCCAGACGAATTATCGAAGAAAGTTGGTTTTTGTCCCGGAGGATACGTGTAATAGGAGGGAATGCCAGGCCGCTTTCAACGAAGGCACTTCCAGTAGATAGATAATTTTGGCAGGGGTATGGTGATCGGACTGAGAAGGGCGGATTGGTCCTTACGTCAAATCGTACCTGATAACCACATGGATGCGAGCACGGTGAATCTGCTGTGGCGAACATGGTTGAAACAAGGAAATGTGGGAGGAAGGAGGGGTGCAGGTGCAACTAGAGTGACTTCAGCACGCGTGGATTGACGCATCCGCCGACAATCTGTGGATCGCTTTCCGGGGTGGTCCTACATCCTACTGAGCCCCGTGGTCTGCTAAAATACAAAGCATTGCAAGCAACGCTTGGCAGGATTCACTGTAAGTCCTACGGAGTGTAATTTATCTGGATATCTAGTGTGGCTGGACAATACCTACATTGCCAATGGTTAAACAATGGGTGTCCACCACATTTCTCCATATCCATATACTACTGAGCCGACGCCGTTCTCGCTCTGTAGTCTATCAATAAAAATTTGAAATAAAAATCACTTATTGCTGCTTGCTGTCTCTGTCTTTTTTCCAAATTTCATCACTTTCTTGGTGTTGCATTTTCAATGTCGAGCAGAGTATTCTGGCATTCATAATTAGGGGAATGAAGGCTTATAGGAAAGAAATATATTCTTATATATAAACTTAACTGAATTATCAAAATAAATATAAACCCATACAAGTTACATTTCACACACAACGAATTTTCAAAAGCTGCGACCACAATCTTGTAAAAAGACAGAGTTCGAAATTACAGCCGTCACGCTAAAATTCGTAGCTTGCAAATGATAATAAATATGGTAATTTTAAAATGTTTTATTTTACTCTTCTGAGATATAAATTCATATGCGTGGGTTTTCATTTTAAATAATGAGTATTATTTATTTCATTGTAGCGTTAGATAAATAAAAATATGACGTGAAACACTACATGACTTCCTTGTACGGCCTGTTCAATTATGTACATTTTCTGCTGCGCTTTAAACTTATTCCTTGAATTATTCCAACTTAATTAACTGATCTCAAAAATGACATCAAAAATTGCAAATTTTAAAATAAAAAATTTTGTTATAGGGAAGTCAAAATTTTTTTTTGTATTTTTATATTTTCATAAAGGGTATTAAACTTTCTCAAATATAAGTATAGAAACCTGGAGACCGCATTCAGAGTTAGATTTCTTTATTTCTTCAATTTCTGTTTTAAATTTGACATTAGCAATGCATGAATATTTTCGTCATTTAAAATACTTCTGCAAATGGAAGTATAAGAACATGACTAAAAAGGACGAAAACAAAGGACGAAAAAAGATAAGGGTATATAACTTTATATATGTATATATATATATATATATATATATATATATATATGCTTTTGGATACTTCTGATTCAGTACAAAACGGGAATGCAGAACTAGATATGTTATAGATGTTCCATGTACAAAATCTGAACGTTCAACGTCTAATCATTTCTGAATTATGCGACATACATGCCTATATACAGACATACGTCACGAAAAAAAATCCATTTTTAGTGCATTTTAAACCCATTTTACTAGCCATTTTGGAAAAAAGAAACCTTAAACACAGAATCAGAAGCTACAGAGATATAGTACTTGCCCACTCTCTCTAATTTAATCGCTATCCAGACTTACAGATGTCACGCAAAAGTAATTAAAAATAGATTCAGTATAGGTCAAAATAGAAACATGATACCCAAAAACTTTTTGCGATCACGGTACTTCCTTTACTTTGTGTAAGAAAGTAAAAACACAGCTGAAGGACATCCCATTTTGCAATTTCTACAGATAACGTCACAAAACGTGAAAAAGTAAGTTTTATAATAGATATTTAGTTACTCTGAAAAGTCTGTTATCCGGAATTGGTGAGGTTCCACTGCTGCCGGTTAAAAGTGACTGTATTTGATTAGTAGTTTGCACTTTACACCATTCAGGTCCCATTGCTTGTTATACATTTCTTCTTACATGTGTTGTGCACTTATTGTCAACTGCTTTAGTAATACATGTAAAAGATCAAAATAAACGTTGTACATATCTTGAAACGTTCTTCTGCATTTGTTGTCTGAAAGAGCCTTCTATATTGTTTTAGCTGAGCGATTTTGATATAATTATTATGTAACATACTTTGTTTGTAATACTTTGTTCTGACTCATTTTGATATGAATATTCTGCAACATTTTAGTCGTTGGCCAAACCTTTCGGAACCTTTAATGCTTACACGAGTTGCGACTCGAGATTTGACTGTATTCGGAGCGTAGTAGGATCTACTGCTCAAGGGAATACGTTGGCTGCACCCTCAGATATTACGGTATATGGGTACAATATGAGTGTTTCTACAATCATACAAGTTTGTAGTCATCAGTTTTATTTTCTAATCAGTATATACCGCGTGCATTCGTGAGGTAACTGGAAGCACTTCCGACGCGTAATTTGGACGTCCAGAATTCGAATCCTGGAAAGGAGAACTGCCAATTTCTCCAGTTTCCTGACACCGAAAAAAATTTCAGATGATTCTACATAAATAGCTCTCATAGCCCCCGCACTAAAAAAATGATGGCGGACGATAATTGGTCACCACCAGAATTTGGCGATTGTGTTCCCTCATTTTCAGTCCTCAGGAGTCCCTTCAGCACGATATCCCTCAGGAGGACATCCGCAACCTCTATCAATCGATGCCAAGCCCAATAACTGCTTGCATAATGGCCAGAGGTGGACAAACGCGTTACTGACTTTTTCATTTTGTGAAACTCTATCACTTCAATAAATCATCCAATTTTTCTCAAACTGTAATCATTTGTTTTTCTGTACATGTACATCACTTCTACCGATTTTCGTCCCATTCGGATCTCCTTCTAGGTGCGTCGTATTTTTTTTTTTTTTTATCTAAGAATAAGGTAGTTTCCCCCTCCTTTCTGCGTGCCTTCCAGCCTACCTCCCAGCCTACCTAGCAAGCGAAACCTGCCATATGGCTATGAGGGGACAGGCCAAGCCAAAAAGGCATAACAAAAATAAATAAATAAATAAATAAAAATAAAGTAGATACATACATTCCAAACGTGAAAAAGTATATAAATGTGTCGTTTTCATTCCTGTGTTTTTTCCTAAGTTTAAAAACTTTATAAGTTTTACTTTCAATTAGTTATTATTATTCAAATCTTCTTTATATTATCAAAATTCATCTTAAATTTATAAGTTACCTCAGTTATTTCTGTTTTCAGTATGATTTTCTGCTTTGTTATATCTCGATACTAATATTCTTCTTATTCTCATTCACAGTTTGCATAATATCTCTTTCAAATTTTCTAAACAATTTATAATTACTAAATAAATCCTCAAACTTCGCGAATTTATATTTTTCTCTCAGACTTCCAGTCAGGCAACAGTCCTCAACGAAATGCTTTGAATCGCCGAATTTATTACAAACTTTACATATATCATTTCCCTGGAGGTGGAACCTTTTTAAGTAAGCAGGGAACCTTCCATGTACAGTGAGAATTTGATTGACATCTGCATCTCCTAAAATTCCCATTTTTTTGCTAATTTTTAAGCATTTTAGATAGTTTTTGTTTCTTTCAGAGAGATCCCATAAATATTTCCAGTCTCTAATAAGCTTGTCATATATTATAGTACATGTCTTCTTTTTCGAATCTTGAATAAAAACCTTTTCGGTTCCAACCCGCAGGGACGCTTCTTTCGCTAGAGCATCCGCTTTCACATTCCCATAATGACCAGCGTGAGCTTTGATCCAATGTAAATTCAAAATATGCTTTTTTCGTAGTTCTAAATATATATGCTTAATTTCATTAACAATATTATTCTTTTGAAAGGGGCTGGAGAGCCCCTTTCAAAAGAAGAGGCATCTCCATAAGAGGAGATAGGCATCTGAGTATAAATTAATGTAATACCTCCACGGATAATTTCTTGATCCAGGATTAATTGCCAACAATTCTGCTTGATAAACTGAATTTCTTGGTTTTAAAGTAAACGTTTTGTAATCAATTTCCATACCGTGGAAAAACACAACAAAGGCACAGCCGATACCTTCCGCAAACCCTGATCCATCTGTATAAATTTCAATTTCTCCAGCTAAAATATAGTCTTTATCGTAGGATACACCGTAATATTTGCTAGGTTGGCTTGAAGTTAGAGCATGTTCTAAAAAAGCCTCGCTGGTAATTGCTTTATCTTCGAACATTATTTTATGTTTAATATTATATTTCAGACATAAATTTGTCATAAGTAAATTTAAATTGTAGTGAGAGAGGCGGTACACCAGCCAGTAAGCACGCAACTTCTGTCGGGACTGTTCTAAATGATCTTGTAATTGCAAGTGTCCAGGCCCTCTGGAATGAGTCTAATTTCTGCCTTGTCTTGACCAGTTCCCTTGCTCGATCAACCCATGCGCCAATACCATAAAGAATTTTCGGTATAATAACATTTTTGTAAATATCCCTCAGGGTAGAGCTTTTGTCAGAAAGAGTGGTTGGAGTAAAAGTATTTTTATAATAATTTAAAATTTTTTCTATCTTGTTGTATTGACTTAAAATGCTTTATAAAATTCAACTTATCATCGACCACTACACCCAGGTATTTAAAGGTATTCACAAATTTTATTCCTTCTTGATCATATTTCAATCTGGGGGTTCTTTGTTTTTTCAATATTAAATTCTATATTTTGCTCAGTACTCCATTTCTTAAAAACATTTTCAAGCAGGTTAAAAGTAGCCTTGATTTTTCCGAGGTAGTCTCCTGTAATAGTTACCATAATATCATCGGCATAACAGGTAATATTCATATCAGGTACATTTTCTTGCAGTAATTTGTTTGCTATGAGGCTCAAGAACAGGGGAGTACTACATCAGTTATAAGGTATACTCTTCCTCCTTTCAGCAAGCCGTCGTGGTGTAACGGTGGCACATTCGGTGAGTATTCGAGAGGTCCAAGTTTGAGTCCTGGCGAGGGTATTATACATTTTTTATGTTTCCTGCATCAGGTAAAACTACAGTGGCGCTCGAACTAAATGATGATGGATGATGATTCTTCACCACCAGGGATTGGCGATTGGGTCTCCTAATTCCCAGTCGTCTTTTAAAAGTACGCGCGGAAAAAAAGAATGAGAAAAGACGAGAATATAAGGTATTATCACCCTTCTGGACGAGACTGTCGGAAATTCTAAAGATGCGGTGATATTCTAAAGATATGGATTTTAAAGATTTGGTGTTTCAAAATATTTTGTAGATTGCTGTTGAAAAATTTTATGGGGTTTAAAGGCGAAGAACATGATATTTAATAAATAAAGTTAACACACAAAACGTTAAAAAACACTAGGCGTAATATAAAATCTGAAAGGTTTCGGATTTTTTTTTTTTTTACATGACTCACTGCATGAGATCAAACAAAATAACAAATATTTAGCATTTGAGAACTAATTACACGTGTGAAAATCTTTCGACCTAAAATTAGAGGCACAAGTATATTACAAACAATTTCATTAAATGTTATTTAAGAGGTTTGAATCAACCTCGAATGATTCTAATGTGTTTATTAACTGACCCCCTCAATGAAAAAGGAAGATAATATCAAAAATCGTAAATTTTGAAATTAAATACCTCTGTCAATTTTTGTCGTATGGAAGTCAAATTTTTTGCTTTTTATTTTTCTCTAATATTTACAAAATTGATGTCTTTAAAACGTTCAAACATGAATCTTTGTATGGCTTAAAACACTTTTTTAACTGAAAGTATATATTTGAGATGAGCTGTTGCTAAAACAAAAGCCGAATGAGAACTTTTGTGGCACGAAGTATAAACAAACATACTATAATGTAAAAAAACATATTGAACTGAATGCGCTATTTATAATCACCTAAAGGTTTTTCTATTGTAAATGTAACGCCCTTTTGCATTTAAGCAAAGAATTATAAATCGCAACGGAATTATAAGAAGTAAAAGAAATCTTCTGGAAACTAGAATTTATTTCATTTTTCTTTTCTCCTTTTAATTACCGAAAGTGTCTTTTCTTGAACTATTTTTAAGAGATCACTGGGTTTGCTTAGGATAAAGAAAAGGTGGCAGAACATTTGCATTTTGAAAGCAATTAATTATCTCTAGCTTGATAAAAGTAAGGAAATTTTTGGGAAGGATGCTGGTATTTTTCAAACCCTGGAGACGAAAATACTTTATCGGACCGCTGATTTCGAATAACATTTGCTTTTGCCAAAATCAACAATTTTTTTTTTTTTTCGCTGACTGCGTTGTTTCATTGCTGCAAAGCTATTACAATGAAGTTTCTTTCCATCAACAATACCAATCAGTTCATTTAAATAAATGCTTCAACGTAATTCCCCTCTTTTTTACACGTTATCTAAACTTATTTTAACGGAAAGCCGCAAAGATTTATCTTATCTTCTTTTAAATACTCTGGCTTCATAAGTTTGCAAATGAGATCCGTAATTGTTTAGCTTAGAATTTTTATTTCCTTTCGTAACTTCAAAGGGTAAGCAGATTGTATAGTTTAAAAAGGTAGTGTCTAAAAGTTTGTGTGTTTAAGATTAAGTTGTGAAGCTTATTTTTAAATTTGTACTAACTTGTTATTCTAAAAATGTTCAATCTTCTCTGTTTTATTTTTGAAAGTTTTTATTTGATACCTTCATGGTGTTTGACTGTGGTAGGAATATTGCCACCGATTTAACGTACTTATTGATCCAGTTTAAATTTTATTACATACATGTTTGTCGTTAATGTAACGTGGTGAAGCGACTTTTTCAAAACTCGCTTTAAGCTTTTTTTCTTAGTGTTTAAGCGATATTTTGCATGTATGTTCATTTAATGAGCAACCTAAAAATATTAAAACTTTACTTTTTTCACCACCCAATCAACGGAAAAAGAAAAGTTTAAATGAAACTTGTGTTAAAGTGTACCTTAATTTCTGATTTTTTGATGAATTTTCGAAAATGTCTGAATTTTGTTTCGACTGCATGACATCCATGATTATAAAATTTTAACATCTAAAAATATATCGGATAGAAAGTTTTGAAATTTTCGCAGGTTAGAAAAAATACTTTTCGCCTTCTTTTAAAGCAAGAATTGTAAAAAGTAGTAATTGCGAGATTTTCTAAATTTATTTAAAAATTATGTTGCAGTCTCACGACAAAAGGGGGAAAAATCGATTCTTCCGGCCTTCGCATCGCTTGAAGATATATACCGAAATCTATCGATCAAATTGCATTCTCAAAAGTACAAGATATTATCTTTGTAAATTTATAAAGTACGCAACATGCATTTATTAGTGGTAATAAAAAACTGCAGATTAGTTTAATGAAAATGAGAAGTTTATGCGAATATTTTATTTAATGACAATTATTTAATCTCTTGTTCCCATGAAATTGTATCATAAATTACTTTTATTTATTTAATTAATTATTTTATGAGTTTTAAATAAAAGCTTAGTTTATAAAAATTCCTTTTTTTTAACCTTATTTTATATGATTTGGAATTCAGGGCGATTAATGCAAGTGTAGAAATGTAGCAGATGGCTGGGTGTTAGTTTAAGATTCCACTGAATGATCATATGAAAAACTTCCCTGTTATATGAATCCCTAGCGGCCTATCCTCTGAACCAATCGAAATGAAATTTCAAATATTGTTATTTGAAAGTATGCGCTCATTGAGTTCTTGCAACTACGGTGTAAGATATTTATCCCGCCTTCTTGGCATGCCTTCGTAGTGCGCACGCTGGGCGTGTATTCCAGAAATCCGCGGTTCGATTCCCGGCGAAGGCGTTGTTCAATTTTTATCTCTTCTGCTTACGAAATTACCTAATATTTCTACAAGTGGCACCCGAACTAAAAATGGCGGTAGATGATGATTCTCTACCATCTCGATTTGGCGATTGGGTTTCCTAAAAACACCAGTCGCCTTTTAAAAGGAGGATTATATAAGGTATTTCTCCCGCCTTCTTGGCATGCCTTCGTGGTGTGGTGTTCTGCACGCTGGCGCGTATTCGAGAGGTCCTCGGTTCGATTCCTGGTGAAGGCGTTACTCATTTTTCATCTCTCCTGCTTCCGAAATTACCTAATGTGTCTACAACGGTTACAGTGAAAATATTTCGAAATTTCGAATGACAGCACTAACGTATTTCTACATAAACGATACTCGTATGACGAAAACTGCCGCCGTAAAACATTTATTTGCAAAGTCTAATATTATAAAGCACCAATGAGAAGAGAAGAGGAAGGAAAAACTTTCATTGGAATTACAAATTTTTCCCGAGTAAAACGTTTCAAGACAGAATAACCTCTCGTAGATTTAGAGTTTCGTGGCCACTGCGATCTCCTGACCTCATGAAATTTGTCAAAATGGGAAGATGCCAAAATTAGTTCTTTCTTAAAAATTTCATCATTTTTTAAAATTTAAATTCAGGGATTTACATTTCCTGAAATTAAAGTGTAAACTACAACTGCATATAATCTGCTAATTAATTAATCCGTATTTTTTACATAAAACCCTGTTTCTTTCCAAGTGATGCTTATAGCAACTTCTTCATGACATATGACTTTTTCATAACTTATATATTCATCTAGCTACGCATAGGAATAGCACACACATATGAAAAACTACGCACTGAATAATTGCTATAGCAAAATATTAAGAACATAGCGCTTATATAATTCACGCAGTGCTCGCAAAAGTCTTTACTCATCTAATATTTTCGCAATCATTTGCCGTAAACATATACTTCCAGTTACAAAAGCTTTTAAATATCGCAAAAATTCATTCTTGAAATTTACATATTTACAAAAAAATCAAACGTACTTTATTATAATTTTATTTTTTGATAACTAAGCATAAAACCTTCTCAAATATAAGTATAGGAACGGGGAAACCGCATTTAAAGACAGATTTTACTATTTGTCGGAAATTAAATTTTTTTTTTTTTTATTTTGGCATTGTCAAAACATGAATATTATCATCAGTTATCATCTCTGAAACACTTCTTGCAGTTGTAAATATCTACGATTGCGAAAAAAAGGCCAGGTAAGTGTCTCTCTGTGTGTGTATATATATATATATATATGTGTGTGTGTGTAATAATAAAATTCCATAGTCAAGAATACAATTAAAATTCTAGCTGTATGTTCTTTTCATTTTTAATGGCGACGTTCTCTTATTTGAAAGTACGTGGAATTAAATCCACAGCCCCGTAGTCAAGTTGTTTTTCCCGCCTTTTCTACACCTACAGTTTTAGAATTTTCTGGAAATATTTAAAGCGAACTGGATTGGCTGACGAGGCTGACGTCATTTCTTGGAAGCTCCGCCTTTCCAGAGGCTATAAAAGGACTCGCAAAGGAATATAGGGGGCTTTTTCTTAAATGTCACGATGCAGTAAACTTCATACAAAAAGTTATTAGTAATTCTTTTTTATTTACTCCGGAAATACGATTTTGTAACTGCTATATCTCCTGACCAATAATAAATGGATCCTGTTTTTATAACTTATCGTCTGATAATTTAAGCTACGACTACATCTATGATTCTTCACCAATCTATATTTATTCCGACAAAAGCTGGTACATCACATATATATATATATATTTGTCGGAATAAATATAGATTGGTGAAGAATCATAGATGTAGTCGTAGCCCAAGAAAGTTGAAAAGAAAAGCAAACTTGCCAGATTTGGCTCGAAATCGCCCAATTGGCGATTTTTGGCGACAAAATTGGCGATATACCAAAGATGGAGCGAGAACATTCTAGAACGCATTCTTAGCGTTTTTCCTGGGAAATATTCTTGAAGTTAAAGCTATATATACCCTGCCTGTACGCAGAGAGAGAGTATCACGAGTAGTGTAAGAGAGTCTTGATTTCAGATATTAGAATGAGAGCGATCGACCGAGTCGGGAGCTGATCGACCGAGTCGGGAGATTTTTGCTGTGAAGCTGTCTTCATCGTTATAGCCTAAAGTCTGTGTTGCTGATTGTTTCAGCGTATTTATTATAGTTTTCCGACGACTGCGAACGTGTCTTTGGCACTGTCCTGTGCAATACTAGCAAATAAATTGTGTTATGATTCTTCATCAAGTGTTATCAGTTACTCCAAATGAACGAACCCGTAGAACGCAACGATATACATATATACGTTTGTTACTGCTGATTTCAATAAAAAGGGATCTATAAAACTGGATGTTACAGCAGTCCAATACACACAATTTCAATGTTCTGCAGCTAGTCGTTTTCAGGTTATGTTTGATACATGCATACATACATATTTATGTTCCAAGACTTAGCGAAAAAGTCCATTTTACAGCCCGTTTAGGAATAAAGATTTCTTTAGTCAGTCTGTACATACATATGCCAAGCAAAATAGCAGTCAAAATGGGTATTTCCTTTGAAATATGATATCCGAAATTTTTCCCAATTACAATGCCTTCTTTACTTCATACAGGGAAATAAAAATATCTTCCTTTACAATAAAATTGACTGAAATAATTGATTTCAAAATTGGGATATTTGAAGCCATTTTCAACCTGGCTTGTGCTAACAGTTACTAAAAATATAGAATAATTGAAGGTTGATTTTCCTACATTAAATCTCTTTCAATGATATTCTTTTGCAATTTACTACTGATCAACATTCTGCGCGTTTTTGATTTCTTACATGCTCTAAGAATTCTCACACAAGTTGTTTAAGTCTTCAGATGCTAAAAGTGCATTATAAATTCTCATTTCTTATGTTAAAATCATAACTGAGTAATACATTGACTATCAATACTATTTGGTATTTGGACACCTGTGATAGAAAAGAAAAACTAACTTTATTCAAAATCAATAGTTGGTAGAGCCTCCACGAGAGGTAATTACAGCGTGGACCCTCCGGGACATACTTTCCACAAGTCTTTGTATGACAGCTAGTGGTATTTTCTTCCACTCGACTTGGAGAAGACATAGAAGTTCCTTCACCGATTTTGCACGGGCAGTGCACCCCTGAATTCGGCGATGCAACTCGTCCCAGAGGTTCTCGGTAGGGTTCAGGTCTGGACTCTGGGCAGGCCAGTCCATTCGATGAACTCCATTGGCACCATACCAAGCCTTGGTTAACGTCGAAACATGACAACTGGCATTGTCGTCCTGAAAGTAACAGGGGTCCAACCCGTAAAATTCCCACGACGTAAGAAGCACATTGTCATCCAAAATAGTGCAGTAGGCATCGGAGTTGAACTTACCATGAATGGGGACCAAGGGTCCCAGCCCATATCAGGAGAAACACCCCAGACCGCAATTCCACCTCCGCCGAACTTGACTGTTGGCACAATGCATTTTGGCAGGAGACGTTCTCCAGGTATACGCCAGACCCAGACCCTGCCATCCGAACGGTAAAGGGTGAACCTTGATTCGTCACTCCAAAGAACCCGTTTCCACTCCAACTCCCAATTTCGATGTACTTTGCACCACATTAACCGAGCAGCGCGGTTGGACTTTGTGATCAAAGGCTTATGGGCAGCAGCACGACCATAAAATCCAAGCAGATGTGCTTCCTTACGGATGATATTCATTGAAATAATACTCCCGGATGCCTGTTGAAACTCCTCGCGGATGAGGGCCATCGTTTGGGTGCGGTTCTTCCGAATTTCTCTGGACAGCACTCGTCGGTTTCTATCTCCCAGTTTCGTTGGCCTGCCGACTCGGGGCACATTCCGACAATCACCGCTCACCTTTCACTTCTTAATCACATAGGCCACTGTCGATTTTGGGTAGTTCAGATCGCTAGAAATGTCCCTTAAGAATCGGCCACATTTGTGATACCCGATAATTATACCTTTCTCGAAATCAGAGAGCTCCGAACTGCGAGGCATCTTGCATGCGACTAAAGCCGATGCTGTTTCCTACACGATATATACCGGCGGAGTCCTTGATGTACCTTAGGACCGCAGATATCGTCATTTGCATAGGTATCCAAATACTTAAGACACAATAATGCTGATTCCGGATAGGAGATTTTTACAGATAAATGAATATGCATTTTAGGAATTTAACCAATTCGTTTTCAGCGGGACCCCCTGGAGAAATTGTAGCATGCGGAATACATTGGTCGTATTTTTTAAGTATCGGTCATTATTAAAAAAGTAATTCCGAAAATCGTAGAGATTAATTGAGAATTAAAATACATTCACATGTTTTTATATTTCAGGAAAACAAAATTAAACAACATTTTTAAAGTACCATATATATTATTACTTGAAAGTTACGAAATTCATAATGTACTGACGTATAACTTTGACTATCTGCCTACTTACAAGATTGTCGCCGGAGTTTATAAAATAACTCTGTGTTTAAAGTGAAGCTTATAAATATATAAGCCTGTGACATATAATATAACATAAACATAACATATAACACATAAATAAACATATAACTTATAACATAAACACGTAACATAAACACATACTATAATATATATGTGTATCATAAACATGATAATTAGATTAATGATCAATGATTTGTTTTAACATATACATATACCTTATCACATAAAATGCACACCATAACATATGACATAAACGTATAACATAACTTTTAGCATGAACATGTAGCATAAAATATAACATAAACATATAACGTATAACGTAAACATTCTAATTAGATAAATTGTCGAAGATTTTTTTACAACATAAAACATATAATATTAACATATAACGTATAACGTATATATGATAATTAGATTAGTTGTGAAAGATTTCACTTAAACATGTAACATAAATATAACATAAGTATGTAACATAAACATATAATATAACATATAACTTAAACATATAACATAATAACGCACATGATAATTCGATTAGTATCTATGATTTGTTTATGGCTTAAAACCCTTTGAAGGGCACCGGTATATAATATATACCGGTATATATTATATACCGGTACATAACAACCGGTAATATTATATACCGGTATATATTATATACCGGTTGTTTGTCAATTTTTTAACCTCCGAAAAAATGCTAATTTTTCTACACCAAAAGCTATAATCGTAAGTGTCTAGTATTTTCTTTCGATTCTAAATGGCAACATCACCCTATGAATGCTCAATATTTTACAGTTATGAAATTAATATACCTCGTTCCAAGGTATCATGTTGGAAGATTGATAAATTCTATTAGAGGGAAAGAAAAAATTCAAAATCCGCAAATATATGACGTACACATGCTGTATCTTATATATTTACTTCATTTCAGTCAGAAGTGATAATTAACAAAAGATTATTTATACTATTTTAACATATTACCGGTATATAATATATACCGGCGCCCACACTGAGGGTACCATGCCAATAGATGGCAGCACCAGTCTTCTACTTTTCTACTCTGTGACATGACAGAATTTCTTTGTTATTATAACAGTTTTATGGTGTAATAATTTTTCATGTTTAATTTATAAGTCGTTTAGGATTAAATATTATGTTCATGAAGGAATGAGAAGTACTGACCCTGCGCTAGGACTGAATACAAGTATAATAGCTTCATTTATTCTTCGTGTACTCAGCTCAAGTTTCATCAGTCTGCGTTTAGCTAAAATTTTTATTTCAGCACTTATCCCTTTCCCAAGAGAAAGACTCATCGATTTCAAAATTGCCGTCTGGGGTCAAAACTTTACTCAATTGTGGGGGTTAAATGTGGCATGCTAGCCCCAAAAGACACCCGTTGCTTCGTGTTCTCCAAAATCCTAGAATGTAAGGAAAATGAAAAGAGGTGATTGACAACAAATTTGTCATTCGGGAGTCACGCCTTCTTCCCTTTGCGAAGTGTGATAAGATCACACAAAGGGAAAGCTTACTTACAATGGAAATGTACTTAAGGTCCATCTCATAGTGTAATCACAAAAACTGCTGGTTTGAAAGCGTGCTTTATTCTTTAGGGAAATTCTTTTTAATTCTTTGTTAATTTCAGATGAAAGACTAGAGAACACAAGAGAAATTTGCGCTTTGGTTGATACAAATAGGTTGTTTCGGAAATAAATTTTTCAGTTAGTGAAAGGAGGAAAAATATTTCTAAGCCCTGTTTTAGATGCAAACTAAAATTTATCCAAAAGTTGAAAAGGATCTCTTGAGGTGTATCAAGTAATAAAATTGTTTAACGGCGTTTCTTCCTAAACAAAAAGATATATTGCAAACAAAAAGATATATTTACAAAAAATAAAAAAGGGACCCTTACGGTCCTCCGTAATCTAAAGTGTGTGTGCATGGAGGGGGGGGGCAATTCTTCGTATCATAGTATGAAGCATGGTTTTTTTCACATATTCTCTAAAGCATAAAATACAACTTCAAAAATGCAACATACTTTCTCAGCTGAGTCGGTCGTAGTGCTTCATTTTTCAATTTTTTTAATTTTCGGCTGAGTTACATCTGATTGTAATATTATACTAGTTCAGTTACAGCATGATACGATTTACACATGCAGTGTTATATTTGCTAATTTTTTTTTTATAAAATAATATTGAATTTAAATGAAGTTGAAAAGCTTTTTACCCAGATTTTACATATGTATGTTCAGCTGGGTTGCATCATCAAAGTGCATAAAAACATGAATTTTAAATTTCTGCCGAAATTAAAAAAAAAATTTGTCTTTAGACTTACATAACTATATTCAAGCACTCATCACTACAGACGCACATCAAAAGTACCCAAAATTAATTTAAAAAACAAAGATTAACAGTTGGCAACTACCTGGAAAAAATGTCCTAGAGGGGCGCCGGTATAAAATATATACCGGCTCTCAAAATTCAGGATTTCGCTCTAGATTTTTTTTAAAAGTCTCAATTTTGTTTCCTTAGGGTCCATAAGTTATAGTTCATGCAAATCGGTCGCTGGTGGGCTCACATTTAAAATGGGATGATCTTTGTATTCTTTGGTCATGTCACAGACATAATAGATATGATCTGACATTTTAGAATTCACCTTGTTAGCTTATTATGTTTTTTATCTTATAGGCCTAAATTCTGGATTTAAATAGAGACCTTCAAAACTGCCATTAATTTGATATCATCCGTTTATTGGGTACCGATTACTGGAAATTTTCCTGAGAATAAAAAATTCATAAAACTAAAAATATTTTTAATTTAGGCAAATAATAATACGAGTTGGCTAGGTCCTGAGGTGTGCGGAAAAAATGTCACGCGGAAAAAAGGGAAACGGAAAGAATGTCCCCGGAAAATAAAGAACGGAAAAAATGTCACCCGGAAAATAAGGAACGGAAAAAAAGGAATTCTAAAATCTCGCCAAATAATGTCGCCAACCTTAGTTGGGGAAACCGGCCAAATTCTAATTTAACTGGTAGGGTTATAGCGGATTCTCTTGAGGGAGGTTTTAAGGGTAAGACGTTGAGCTGGCTGCAACCGAGCAAGGTCATTTCGATGGGAGGTTTTTCCAACTTGCCTGCGGGAAAATCGTATGTTCTCCCCCGCGTTTGTTTCATCCGTTTCATTTAGGAAATCGACTCACATCACCCGGAAGGAAAGAATTCATGGGGAGCAAATGTTTCTTCTCTGTTATATCAATGATTGCCGCCCTTGAAACTAAATTTCATCCATCCCTAACTGGAAGTTAACAGTTTGTGTCACATTAAAGTGTTGATAAATGAGGAATTGTCAGTAAAGACGCCACGTGTAAGCTGCTTGTTTGCAGGACTAAATAGCTTAATAATTTGATAAGCTGTAAAAATTTAAACAGAACTATTGGCGTAGTATAGTCTCTCATTTTTTATTACGGTTTAATGAATCTAGCAATAATATTATATTATGCATTCCTTTACTATTTAATCTATCCGTAATATGAAATATAATTTTCTAAACACTAACGATTTATGATCAGTTAATTTATAAAACGATAGATATTTTTTAGTGTAAATTTCTTTTTCACTTTAACGGTTTATCATTAGGTTTTTTTTTTTTTTTTTTTTTTTTTTTTTTTTTTTTAAGTCTAAAGAGACTTTGCTCCTAGAGGACTATTCTTTTTGTTTTGCGGCTTTACGTTGAATCCATATAAATGGCGAATCACTTTTCAAACTGTTGCCACCAAATGTTGGAGACCGGAATTATATTTGAAGAAATTAAATAATGAATAATCTGCATAAATGTATGTGTATTTTTCGCATTGTGATAAAACAACAGTACATAGAAACATCGAATTATGAATGACGTAATCCTCCTACGAATATGGGCATCTGGAAGCTAAATTTGAAATTTGTTTTTTTATCAATTTTAGATTTTGTAAAATTTTTGATTAACAAACTCAACGATTCAAAAGCGAGGAATGGCAACACTATACGAAAAAAAAATTATCTCCAGTGCGCGGAACTGTGTATCGGAAATTCTAAAAATATGCTCATTTTAAAATTATTTTGCGACATTGCTATTGAACTGAATTTTATGGTTTAAGCGCAAAGAACATGATATTTAATAAATAAAGATAACACACAAAACGTTAAAAAAACGCCCCTTTGGACGTAATTTAAAACCTGAAACCTTTCAGATTTTTTGGTTATTAAGTTTTTTTTTTTTTTTTTTTTTTTTTTTTTTTTTTTTTAATATGAATGCTGGGCCTTCGACTACGGCTTCGACTACGGCTAGAAGTAGTTGTCACTTTATTATGCAGGCAGCTAATAAGTGGGCCATTTTTGCCTCCTATGAAAGGACGGGCAATTAGAAATATGCATTCCCTTGGATTCGAAAATAGGCCGTTAGGTATCGCAAGTTGGCTCCCCTAACCACGCTACACCGTCTGTGCGGCGTTTATCATTAGTTAGTTGATAGTATACTATATTCTATACTAATTAATATAGTTATTTAAAAATAATTAGCATAACCGGCTTGGCTAGTTTTCCCCCCGTCAAATACTCACTTATTCGAGGAAATAACTGCATTATATGCTTTAACGGTAACATATATTTTACACTATATTTATTTTATATTATAATTTTTCCTATGTATAAATACAGATACGGGCATACACGCAATCGAATCGGCTTAATATATTTTCATTTATAGAATAATGCACTTCAGAATGTGAACAGTGGTTTTTCTTCTGGTGATTATCTTCCTACGATGCTTAATATTTCTGAGAACTTGGACGTTGGTGTTGAGAGCTATTTCTATAATTCGCAAAAGGCCAAAATCTTATGAACCTGTGCTAGTCATCTTAGAAAGTGTTTACTGTAATTTCGTTCCCTAAGTGTAGCAATTTATTGGTATGAAAAAATTTCGTGTAGTAGAATATAATCCATTCATGCAAGCCCTGTTATAAGAATAATTTAATAAAGAAGCAAAATTATCATTGTATTCAAAATTGCATTTTTCGAGCGAGGTAGTAAGGAGTTATGACTTTCTTATCGGTAAAATGTTGCTATTTCCGATTTTTAACTTGCTAATTTAACATTTATTTTATTTTATTTTATTTTTTTTTTAGCCCAAAGGGACGTTAGACCCAAACGGCTATTAGTCTCAAAACGACATTTTGCATGGCTTCACTTTCTGCGTCGATTCACTTTCAAACTGTTGCTACAAAATATTATTTCCATGCATTATATTTAAAGAAGCTAAATAATGAAGATTCTGCATGAATGCATGAATGTTTCTCGCATTTTTAAAAACAATGGTACCTAGAGCCATCCAATTTTGAATAACGTAGTCAGCCAACCGAACATGAGCACTTGTAATCCCGAATTTGGAATTTGTTTTATTAGCTATTTCCAATTTTGTAAAACTTTAACGAACTTTTTATTAACAAACTCATCGATTTAAAAGCGTACAATAGGAACACTGTACGAAAAAAAAAAAAAAAAAAAAAATGTATCTCCAGCACCCGAAACTGTGTATCGCAAATTCTTAAATTATGCTCTTTTTAAATATTTTGTGATATTGCTGTTGAATTGAATTTTATGGTTAAGTGCGAAGAGCATTATATTTAATAAATAAAGGTACCACACAAAATGTTAAAAAACATCCTTTTAGGCGTAATATAAAATATGAAAAGCTTTTAGATTTTCCTTTATTTTCTCTCTTTTCATCCAAATATAAACTGTAATATTAACAAAACTGACGTGGATTCCTACTTACGAAGGGAGTTGAAAATTCATTGATTAAGGAGTAGAGGCTTTCTGCTTTGGAAAGAATGCTTTTAAGAAGTACTTTATAAAGGAATTCTCGTAATTACTTTGCGCACTTGAAAAGCACATAAACTCTATGCACTTACAACTTTGGATCTTACACATCTACAACTTTGGATTACAGTGTCTAATCAACACCTTGAAAGAACGGTAGTGGTACTTACTGGATAAAATTGTATCTCCCATTAAGGCTTTTATTTATGGGTTCGACATTCCACATCGATGCTGCATATGATCGACAAGGCAAGCCCTGTTATAAGAATAATTTTGACACACGTAGAATCGACACTGACATACATATTATCAGCATAAACGACATGGTAAAAAATAAATTTTAATAATGGTATAATAATAAGTATTGCACATTTTTTTTTACTTGCACAGAGTCTTCACAGGCATACAGTCGACACCACATACAGTTTGCCTGTATATAATCGGCATTTTTATAATAGCCAACCGTGTATTACCAAGAAAATAAGAATTTGATAAAATTAGCAATTTTCAGGGTAACTGCATAAGGTCGACAAGGATGCAAATTGAAACGGTTATTGAGCTGTTGTTTTGGTTTGGTTTATTTAATTACGGCAAAGCGCCCTAGGCAAAGCACACTAGGGCTATCTGCCTAAGGGGATGGATGCCTTCGTGGAGGACTTTCTAAGAGAAACTGGCTCTTATACACGTTACACATGGGGAAAACCACGAAAACGCCCATGCAAGCAGCCCGTTTACGGGATTCGAACCTCGGACCGAACTACCAGTGTTCAGCGACTTTATCGCTCGGCCGCTGGGTGGGCGCGAGCTGTTGTTTTGATCGTACACATTACCGATCGTGGGCGTCATTTTCGTCGTTACGAAAGAAAGATTTTAAATATTAGAGGGAACTATTATGTGTCCACAGAGATAACATTTTTCATTTATTTACCAGTTGTAAAACTGAGCCACCTGTAACCGAGAGCTGAAGTTTGGTAGTTCAGTCTGAATCAATCCCTGCGAATGAGCTGGTTGTATAGATATTTTCAAGGTTTTGTCTTATGTATAATGTGAATACAAGCCAACTTCCCTCAGAAAGTCCCCCATGATGGAACCCACCCTTAAAGCAGACCTCTCGCAATTTTCTAATAAACATACTAGTATAATTTTTTTTTTTTTTTTTTTTTTTTTTTTTTAGTATAAAGAGGCTTTGTCCCCGAAGGACTATACTTTTCGTTGTGCGATTTTGCGTTGAATCACTATAAATGTCCGTTTCACTTTTCAAACTGTTGCCACCAAATGTTAGAGATATTTGAAGAAATAAATTAATGAAAAATCTGCATAAAATCTCTACACACAATAAAAGAAAGAGTCTGTCTGTATGTCTTTCGTTAACGCTTGCGCGTAATAAGCTAATAGACCCATGGCTACGAAATTTGGTACATAGGTGCATCTAGACAAGAGCCAGTGCACCTCGAAGCGATTTTTTCGAAATTCGAATTCTAATTTTTTTTTTTTTTTTTTTTTATTTTATGTTTTGTGACGAAATCGTGCCATTTTGAGACATAATGGGCTATAGGAAAGCGAGATTTTACTCTACACACTCGATTTTCACATCGTCATGAAACGTAGGCACTTACCTATTTTACGAACTTAAAATAAATTTCGTGTTTCAATAAATAGATTAATTACGAATTCATTTAACAAAGTTAGCTTAACACCTTTTCAACGGGATTTTTTAAAAAAAGTTTATTTTTGAAAATGTACGGTATATTTTTCTTTGATTTTTGGACACGTTAAACTTTCATCCTTGCGACTGCTTTTACAAAAAGAATTTTGGAAAAATGATAATATTTTGTATTTTTAAAAAAAATTTTAAATGAAGCTTCCGAGTACACTTCTCACATCTCACATCTTTAAAAATGTGATTTTGGCAACAATTTTCCTTTCTTATTGTTGTTAATATATTTTTGATGAAATTGCATCATTTTGAATAGTTTCATTCTTTTAAAAATATGGGTTTGGCAACAATTTTTCATCGTATTTCTTATGTCACTGTTTTTAAGATATTGGCATATTCCATTGTCATTTTTTTATATATATAATACATTTTTATTGATTTTTTTTGATAAAGTTGTTCTGCAGAGTAAAATTCTGCTCGGAATTTTTCGTTTTTTGAGTTTCTTTCATGTTATTTTTTGCTTATTTCACTGTTTGTAAGATATTGAAAAGTTTTGCATGATTTTTTTTTCTTCAACGGAAAGTTGGTTAATTCTTTTATTAGAATAATTAATATTTGTATTAAGGGATATTGCTTATTTCATTGTAATTTTGTTATACGTAATATTTTTTTTTTTAATGAAGTTGTTCTGCAGTGTAAAATTCTGCGCAGTTTTTAAATTTAACGTTTGGTGTTCCCTTCAGTCACTTTTCTGGTACATTTAAAAGACAGACGAAGGCTGGCAGCGAAGCTGCTAGTGTATGTATATTTCTCGCAACAACGGTACATAGAGCCATCGAATTTTGAATGACGTAATCCTCTTGCGAATATGGGCATCTGGAAGCCCAAATTTGAAATTTGTTTTATTATTTATTTCATATTTTGTAAAGCTTTAACGAATTTTTGATTAACAAACTCAATGATTTAAAAGCTGGGATTGGCAACACTATAAGGGAAAAAAAAAAAAAAAAAAAAAACATATCTCCACCGCGCGGAACTCTGTATCGCAAATTCTAAAGATAGGCTCATTTTAAAATAATTTTGCGACATTGCTATTGAACTGAATTTTATGGTTTAAGTGCAAAGAACATGATATTTAATAAATAAAGGTAACACACAAAACGTTAAAAAAAACGCCCCTTTGGACGTAATTTAAAATCTGAAAACTTTCAGATTTTTGTTTTTTCCAATGGCGTAGTAAAATGAATCATTAAAATCGAAGGTGAGCTTCTTAATAACATTTATTTTGAATATTCTAAGAAAAGTAGTTTCCCATAACAATCCTAGTAATTTTAATTACTAACCACACGCTGATCGAATGATAAGAGTGATTAGCTTATACAAATTAAATGGGTGATGAGATGATTTTCGTCAGTTTTCGAGAAAAGAAAGCCTGAGAACTGAATTACCATTCGAAGAAAATCTGCGAATTTCGCTTAAAAAAGTTTAAAGAAACTTATTCTAAAAACAAATTCTTTAATCTGCGCTGTCATCATGGCTAACCAATTTCACTTTTTAAGTAATGAAAGACAGACATGGTGTTCCACCGGATTTAGGTCTGTCTCCGCGATTCCTGTTTCCGCGTATTTAAAAAATCTTCCTGTTTGCGCGAAATCGGGGAGTACTGTCCCCCTCCCAAAGTTCCTCAGGGGATGTCAGGGTGAGTCATTAAGAAGAGTTGGGCAGTTCCTTTGTGAATAAATTAGACATTGTTAGACTGAAGACGTGTTTTAGTTTAGGCTCCTCTCGAAATCTTTAGTTTCATTCCACTTTAAAATCTTTAGTATTAGCTGTTATTTTTCGTATCTAAATCAGTATGGATGTTTTAGAGATTATTGAAACTAAAAGGAAAAAGGCCTTTATCCCTTTACAAAGGTTATCAATATCGAATTCGGAATAGAAATAAGGAAAATGTAGTTTATTGGATTTGCATAAAAAGCTTTTCTCTCAAATTTATACTATCCATGTTGATATTGGAAGTACCTCTAACGAGATTAATGTTGTTCCTGTGTTGTTTTGCTTACTTCCTGATAAGCGAAAGCAGACTTATGAGAGATTATTTCGTTTAATTAAAAATCATATTTCTGATTGGGATCCTAAAGAAATTGCAATGGATTTTGAAATTGTAGTTATAATTTCGCTGAAAAATATTTTTCCTTCCTTAAATATAAGAGGTTGCAATTTCCACTTAAACCAGTGTCTGTTGAGAAAGATTCAAGACTTGGGAGTTGTTAACGAATATAGGCATAATGAAAAAGTTAGAACCCATCTCAGAATATGCGTGTCCCTTGCATACATACCCGCGGAATGTGTCAATGATGGTTGGCTGTGCATACAAGAAAGTTCACCTCGTAATGGAAGATTAGAGGCATTTTATGATTACTTTGTTGAGCAGTGGCTTGAAAATGACGTCGTAATTATACAGACGTGGAATTGCAATGAAAAATTGCACAGGACAAATAATATTGTTGAAGGATGGCATCATAAATTAAATTCTGTTATTAGGAAAATCCATCCTAAAACTCTAGAACTGATAAAATTTTTGAAAAACGAAGCTAAAGAAAGTGATTATTTTATAGCTCGTCGTTATGTAAATTTAGAAGGGAAAAGAAGGAAAACAAGTGTGGTCAAAAAAGAGGAAAGAATCCAACGTATTATGCAAGAATTTTACTCATCATAAAATATAAGAAAGTGCTTATTATCTCTTTCTTATCTACAAAAATTCGATTAAAACATATGAAAATTTTCTCTAAAAATAACTTAATAATAATTTTTTTTTTTTTTCGTCCAAAGGGGCTTTGTCCCTGAAGGACTATTGTTTTCGTTTTGCGATTTTGCGTCGGACTCATAAACGTCGGTTCACTTTTCAAACTGTTGCCACAAAATGTTAGAGTCCTGCATTATATTTGAAGAAATTAAATAATGAAAAATCTGCATAAATGATTGTC
This sequence comes from Stegodyphus dumicola, assembly GCF_044657685.1. Classification (NCBI taxonomy): domain Eukaryota; kingdom Metazoa; phylum Arthropoda; class Arachnida; order Araneae; family Eresidae; genus Stegodyphus; species Stegodyphus dumicola. The sequence continues at coordinate 67,822,992 of NC_140771.1, read as the reverse complement.
TATTTCTCGCATTGTGATAAAACAATGGTACATAGAGCCATCGAATTTTGAATGACGAAATCCTACTGCGAATATGGGCATCTGAAATCCCAAATTTGGAATTTGTTTTATTATAGATTTTATATTTTGTAAAACTTTAACGAATTTTTGATTTACAAACTCAATGCTTTAAAAGCGAGAAATGGCAACGTTATATAGAAAAAAAAATACTTTTATCTCCAGCTCGCGAGACTGTGTATATCGGAAATTCTAAAGATATGCTTAATTTAACATTATTTTGCGATATTGCTCTTGAACTGAATTTTATGGTTTAAGTGCAAAGAACATGATATTTAATAAATAAAGGTAACACTCAAAACGTTAAAAAAACGCCCCCTTTGGACGTAATTTAAAATCTGAAACTTTTTTTTTTTTTTTTTTTTTAAGGAAAGTGACTAACATCACACAACTTTTAAACACGACAGTATTTTTACTACCAGTCCTAAGCCTGGAAAAGTGTGAAGGAAAGTTGAATTTTTTCTGTTATTAAATTGATAATTTTAGTTATAAGGTATTTATTTTCTGCCTCCTTTCCGCATGCCTTCGTGATTAATTTGAAGCATACTCGGGCGTGTATTCGAGAGGTCCAGGGTTCGAGACTCGGGGAGGGCACTGCATATTTTTCACGTTTGCTGCATTGATTATACCTAATAACGTCACACTGTAATCAAATTTATTAAATTTTCTAACGTAGCATGCATTTTAAGGGATTATCAGAGATTTCGAAAGCACGAATTTTAAGGGATTATCAGAATATCGCAATATTTGATGAATACTTGAATTCTCCATTTTTTAAATATCCATCGTCAGAGTAAGCTAAAGTCGTTTGATATTTGCCTTAAAGAAACTGATTGTACTTACTCTTCAGTTACAACTATTGAACCAGTGTTTCTGAAGTTTTTAATATTGCCACCATACGAATAAATTAAATTGCGAATCGCATTTACAGTTGGAATTGAAAGTGACTCACAAAGTATAGTTTCTCTTAAAAAAGAAGCTAGATGAATAGGAGATTTAGAAAAAGACTATTAATAATTAGCAATTTCATTATATACAAATACAGATGTGTATATAAAAATAAATGATTTAAAATATACTCTTTAACTATTTATATTTACTGTCAATAATTACTAACAAGTACATACACATAATTAATTATTTTAAATTATTATGATAAATATATACAATCACTGCTGAATCATGCGCTATACTTCTGGAATTTCTGAATTAAATCTTTGAAACTAACAAATTTACCTTTGACAATTGATATTCCGATGAATGCAAGTAAAGCAAGTCCATTCAATCGAGATTCAGATGCTATATTTCTGAATTATGACTTTGACAATTTACAGCTAGGACAAAAGTGCTTCTTTTGGCTAGGACAAAGCTTTCTCAGAAGCTGCCTTGATATTCGAGGTATATTTTCTTCTCATTTGCCTTTCTTTTCGCAACGAATATATATTCTGAGATTTTATTATAATTCACCTTTATGCAGAATTTCGGAAGAATACTGTTTTTACTTTAGGAAACGATCTTTTAGTTCATTGCCAAAATCATCGCAGAGCATGAACATCTCTCCCCTTTTAAATACAGTACAGTAAGACCCCGCTTAACGCGGGGGATACGTTCCATCAAAGTAGAGCGTAATGCGAAACAGCGCTAAACGAGGCTATCTTTACATGTAAATATTGGGGTTAGGGGAAGATGGCTAGGAAATTGGTTAGGTATTAAATTTAAAAAGTATGTTTTTTTAATAAAAATAAAACCAAACATTTATTTCTTAAAGCCCAAATTAATACCACATTATTATTTCTTGCAAAAATAAAAACAAAATATAAATAACAAAACGAATGTTCTTAAAAAAAACAAATAAAATTCCAAGTCAGTCATATTTAGTTAGCCTTCCGCGTTTTCAGTGTTCTGCCTTTTTGTGACAAAAGCATCTAATGTTGTTTGCCTTTTTCTTTTGCGTTGTTCTCTTAAAGTTCTTCATAAACGGATAGAGCATCTCTAACACCACGCCTTACTTTTGAGCTCCTGTCAAAATTCGGATCATTTTCAATGAATTGATCCATTATTTCAATTATGGTAGACAAACTCCTTTTTACAAACGCCATCGAAAGTTCTTTTTGCTCTTCTTCTGAATCACTGCTGTCAACATTTTTGTTTTCTTCTTGTTCAGTTAGTTCCTTCAGCTCATCATTAGAAAGATTAGCCGCTGCTTCTTGAATTATTTCTTCGACATCTTCCACATTTACCCCTTCAAAATATGTCTGTACAATACCGCACCAAACAAGAAATACAAGTACACTCTTTCGGATATGTATTTGAAACCTATCGCTGCATAATACTCGTATTTCGGGGAATCCTCGTATGCTGCGAGCGATTTCGTGGAATCCCCGGGTTGAAATAAAAGAGCGCTAAACCAAAACAGCGCTAAACGAAACAGCGTTAAGCGGGGTCTTACTGTACTTCATTTATGCAAAGATATACAAACACTCAGACTTCGTAAATATCTTTCGATTATTTTTTTTAAAAATTATTTTTTTAAATTTAAAAAATTTTTGATTTCCTACATTTCGGAAGAGGCCAACGCCCAGTCGCCCCCCCATTACAGAACCCCTTTGGAAGGGGGGTAATGAAGATTGATGATTTCGCGCAAACAGGAACGTTTTTGACAACCGCGCAAACACGAATCGCGCAAACAGGAAGACACCGTTCCACCGTCGGTTATCGACTGAATGCTATTAACAATAGACAGCCTGCTGTGGCCTATTATGCTTTTCATTACTGATTGGCTGTTAGAGGGAAGCCTCTTCCCAAGGGACAGAATATACCACTTTGTTCTAGCTTTCTGAAACATTTTAATTTCAAGTGCATTACTTGATCATCAGGTGACAGTAATGTATCCCCCCACCCCTCCGGAACTTACAAATGAGCACAAGTGAACACATTTCAAACTTTTTCCCACACGTTCAGCGGATGTTAGGAAACATTCCCATAACTGAGCAATAAGAGAATTTTATGGATGTTATGTTTGAATATGTAAATGTTGGTTGTAGGAAAAAATGTCACCTGGAAAAAAGGGAAACGGAAAGAATATCCCCGGAAAATAAGGAACAGAAAATTGTCACCCTTCGTTTGCATTGGGAAATACAAGGCATGTTTAGAAAGACCGCCAAGCTGGGTGATAAAAGTTTTATCTCAACAACCGTAACTTCGGATTACCGGAAACATGTGCGAGTGGAAGCAAGTAGATGTGTTAGCTGCTTGTTTCTCCCTTAACCCTTTGAGGGGCGGTATATAAAATAATGAGGGGAGGTATTAAAAATTTTGCATGAACTACAACTTATGGACCCTAAGGATACAAAATTGAGACTTAAAAAAAATCTACAGCGAAATCCTGAATTTTGAGAGCCGGTATATATTTTATACCGGCGTCCCTTTAAGACATTTTTTCCAGGTAGCTGCCAACTGCTAATTTTTGTTTTTTAAATTAATTTTGCGCACTTTTGATGTGCTTCTGTAGTGATGAGTGCTTGAATATAGTTATGTAAGTCTGAAGACAAAACATTTTTAAATTTCGGTAGAAAATTAAAATTTTAAAAATAAAATTTATGTTTTTATGCACTTTGAGGATGCAACCCAGCTGAACATACTTACGTAAAATATGGGTAAAAAGCTTTTCAAAATGATTTAAATGCAATATTATTATTTTATAATATATATATATATATATATATATATAATTCTACTTTAATTAAACTTAGGAGATAATATAATCAATTTATCAATATATATATATAACACTGCATGCGTAAATCGTAAATCATGCTGTAACTGAACTAGTATAATATTACAAGCAGATGTAACTCAGCCGAAAATTTAAAAAATTGAAAAATGAAACGCTATGACTCAGCTGAGAAAGCATGCTGCATTTTTGAAGTTGTATTTTATGCTTTAGATAATATGTGGAAAAAAACCATGCTTCATACTATGATACGAATAATCCCCCCCCCTAGACGCGTACACACTTTAGATGATTGAGGACCGTAAGCGTCCCTTTTTTATTTTTTTGTAAATATAGGTTGTAATATATCTTTTTGTTCAGGAAGAAACGCCGTTAAACAATTATATTATTTGATACATCTCAAAGCTCTTATTCCGATTTTCAAGCCCTTTGGCTTCCTAAGGGCTCCTTTTCAACTTTTGGATAAACATGGCATCTAAAACGGGTCTTAGAAATATTTTCCCTCCTTTCGGCAGGTGCGAAAATTTATTTCGGAAACAACCTATTTGTATCAACCAGAGGGCAAATTTCTTTAGTCTTTCATCTGAAATTAACAAAGAATTAAAAAAGAATTTCCCTAAAGAATAAAAGCATTCTTTCAAACCAGCAGTTTTTGTGATTACACTATGAGATGGAACTTAAGTACATTTATGCGAGCTTTCCCTTTGTGTGATCTTATCACACCTCACAAAGGTAAGAAGGCGTGACTCCTGAATGACAAATTTGTTGTCAATCACCACTTTTCATTTTCCTTACATTCTAGGATTTTGGAGAACACGAAGCAACGGGTGTCTTTTGGGGGCTACCATGCCACATTTAACCCCCACAATTGTGTAAAGTTTTGACCCCAGACGGCAATTTTGAAATCGATGAGTCTTTCTCTTGGGAAAGGGATAAGTGCTGAAATAAAAATTTTAGCTAAACGCAGACTGATGAAACTTGAGCTGAGTACACGAAGAATAAATGAAGCTATTATACTTGTATTCAGTCCTAGCGCAGGGTCAGTAAACTTCTCATTCCTTCATGAACATAATATTTAATCCTAAACGACTTATAAATTAAACATGAAAAATTATTACACCATAAAACTGTTATAATAACAAAGAAATTCTGTCATGTCACAGAGTAGAAAAGTAGAAGACTGGTGCTGCCATCTATTGGCATGGTACCCTCAGTGTGGGCGCCGGTATATATTATATACCGGTAATATGTTAAAATAGTATAAATAATCTTTTGTTAATTATCACTTCTGACTGAAATGAAGTAAATATATAAGATACAGCATGTGTACGTCATATATTTGCGGATTTTGAATTTTTTCTTTCGCTCTAATAGAATTTATCAATCTTCCAACATGATACCTTGGAACGAGGTATATTAATTTCATAACTGAAAAATACTGAGCATTCATAAGGTGATGTTGCCATTTAGAATCAAAAGCAAACACTAGACACTTACGATTACAGCTTTTGGTGTAGAAAAATTAGCATTTTTTCGAATGTTAAAAAAATTGACAAACAACCGGTATATATTATATACCGGTGCCCTTCAAAGGATTAAGGTTAAAAATAGAGGGGTGTTTAGCGGGGAAGCTTTTGGGATGGAAACCAGTGGGGGAAGGCGGGTTCTCCAGCGTCTGTGATTGTCAGGTCTTTAGTAATTACTCTCCTCGCACCGCATGAGGTTATAGCCTTAAGCTGCGGTTTAGTTAAACATTGATTGACGCATAACAGAAAACGAATTCATCTGAGCTTTGGTATAAGAAACAGTTGTAGATGCAATTTAAAGTTACGGTTTGCGATAAGAATAGTACTAAATTTTTAAAATAATTAATTTTCGCATAATTTTTTTTCTCATTTGATTTTAATTAAAAGTAACGTATCTGCAATTGTTTAATTTTCCACTTAGGTTTGAAAAAAAAAATATCACAGTTATTAAAATTAAGAGGTTTATTTCAAAATTATTAGTCCAAAGGGGCTTTGTCCCTGAGGGACTATTGTTTTCATTTTGCGATTTTGCGTCGAATCACGCTGAATGTCCGTTTCACTTTTCAAACTGCTGCCACCAATATTGTGATAAAAGAACGGTACCGAGAGTCATCGAGTTTTGAACGACGTAATCCTACTGCGAATAGCCCACCAGCGGCCGAGCGGTAAAGTCGCTGAACACTGGTAGTTCGGTCCGAGGTTCGAATCCCGTTAAAGGGCTGGCTGCATGGGCGTTTTCGTGGTTTTCCCCATGTGTAACGTGTATACAAGTCAGTTTCCCTTTGAAAGTCCTCCACGAAGGCATCCCTCCCTTTAGGCAGATAGCCCTGGTGTGCTTTGCCATAATTGAATAACCCAACCCTACTGCGAATAGGGGCAACTGGAAGCCCAAATTTGAAATTTGGAATTTGTTTTATTATCGATTTCATATTTTGTAAAACGTTAACAAGTTTTTGATTAACAAACTCAAGAATTTCAAAGCGAGCCATGGCAACGTTGTAAAAAAAAAAAAAAAAAAAAAAAAAAAAAAATTATCTGCAGCGCATGAGACTGAATCGGAAATTCTAAAAATATGCTCAATTTAAAATTACTTTGCGATACTGCTCTTCAACTGAATTTTATGGTTAAAGTGTGAAGAATATGATATTTAATAAACAAAGGTAACACACAAAATGTTAAAAAAGGCCCCTTTCGACGTAATTTAAAATCTGAAAGTTTTCAGATTTTTTATTTTACTAAAATTTTAAAATCTAATTAAAATGGATTCTATAACAACGTGATCTGGATTTAAACATTTAATATGCAATGAACCTTCTTATGGCGACCTCTTCCAAAAGAATTTCCAAGAGTAGAAATTAACATTTGCGCATTATCTCTTGAAGACGACCACTTCCAGCAAAAACCAAAATAATTAGAAACGTGGATGATCGTTTTAGAGAGGATTTAATACATTTTACAATACCCCAATGCGTGATCCACTCAGAGCCGGACCATCTACTAGCCCATAAACGATTGGCGACCATCTCCCTAAGACGATCACTTCCAAAAGTGACCAGCATTTCTATAAATATAAACAAACGCACTGAACGTCATCTTTCTAGGATGATCACCTCCACAGAATACCAAAAATCAACTAGAAACATGGATGGATATGGATTATTCAATTATGGAAAAGCGCACGAGGACTATCTAACTAAAGGGAGGGATGCCTTCGTGGAGAACTTTTTAAGGGAAACTGGCTCGTATACACATTACACATGGGGAAAACCACGAAAATGCCCATGCAGCCAGCCCGTTCGCGGGATTCGAACCTCGGACCGAACTACCAGTGTTCAGCGTTTTTACCGCTTGCCCGCTGATGGGCTGAAACATGGATGGATATCTTAGAAAAGATGTTTACTCACAGTAGTTATATTAATTACAATTATGTGTAAAGCTTATGGAAACTTAAACGCGGCCGAGCAGTTAAGTTTCTGAATACTGGTTGTTACATCTGGGTTCGATTCCTAGCAAAGCAGGTTTTCATGGTTTTTGCCCTATATAACGTGGTTATATAGGTTAGTTTTCCTTAAGAAGCCTTCCACGAAGGCAACCCTTCTCTAACGCAGATAACTTTCATGCGCTTTGTTATAATTAAGTAAACCAAACCAAATTAAAGAAAATTATTCTTTCTACTCTCTAAATTGCGCTTAAAATAAATCATACGTAGGAGCTTTGCGTATTCATAACCTAAAACGTATCAAAACGGAAAATTAAATAAATTTAATATCCTTGGTTATCCAGAATTCAATTTTTAATTTATCCCTTATTTCCAAAAATCTGAGCATGAATAATCGTGTAATAAAGCATAGACTGATAACTTTGAAATTCAGAGAATAACTTGGATGACCTTCGACCACTAGCAGCCGAGAGGTAAAAATCGTTGAATATTGGTAGTTCGACTGGCGTTCAAGCCGTGGCGGATGTGCTGTTTACCAGGAAATTTTCGTGGTTTTCTACATGTGTAACATAAATACGAGTCAGTTTCTATCAGACGTATGAAATAATTTTTGTATCAACTCCCCGCTATAAAAGTCCTCCATGAAGGCATCTATATTCCTGTCGGCAGATAATCTTATGGTACTTTGCCATAACCTAAATAATCTGATTTGATGATAATGCTAATCTACTCTCAAACTGCCTTTGGTGCTTTAATTAATGTTTTATTTATCATAAAATGTGTTAACTGCTTTAAATTAACCAAATCAGGATTTTTTTTTTGTTAGATTTACTTTTTAAAATTTTTGACATCCTTTTAGAAGCCTAAATATGTCACATAGTTTCAGTAAGACATATTATTTGTAACTGTTTTGCATATAAGTACAGAGAATCTCATGACGGCTAACTCTAAAAATGTTTCCTAGAATATAAATAAACAGGCTTTTGTACATTTGCTTCTCTAATGCAACCATCTATATAAGTGGCCTATCATAAGTGGCCTAAATCGCTTGAAGCCGCCGTTAGTTGTCGCATTAGAAAAGTCTCATTATATTTGCATTTTTGTGGCATTTAATAATTTCAGTTACATGCCTGCCTTATAAATTATAATATTGATTTTTCAAGGTCGTGTAACAATTTTCAATATAAATTAGAATAGTAATAATCTTTTACATTCCATTCGGATTATTGTATTAGTATGAAAGCCTTGAATCAATTGTTGATCATTATTTTTTACGTATGCTATTGCAGAAATTAAAAAATTCTTAATTATGATAATTTCCAATATTCGGGCTTTAAATGCCGAAGTTATTTAATTTTATGCCAAGATTTAAACATTGTGCATTTACAAACAAGAAGATCTTAATTATGGAACTTTTTAACATCTGAAGCTGGTAAAAACTGGTTGAAAAACCATTCTCGGACTGATTTGTTTTATGCTTAATTTATAGCAGTTTCCCCAAGTCCAAATTTTAGATTTATACCATTTTTTCAAATTGTGAAAAAAAAAAAAAAAAAAAAAAAAAAAAAAAGAAAATTTTCCTTTCTTACATTATAATTATTTTCTGTTCATCTTTTATCATAATTCGTAAAATAGTTATTAGAAGAATTATTAGAAGCGTTTGATAAAATTAATCACGCACGTCGCCCATAGATTCGCAAATTTTGAATTTTCAAAATTGTTGCAAGCACTTGAGCAGAAGATTCATCTTTCCCAGCAAATTGCAAATTTTAAAATTCAAAAAATTCAACTACTCTATCATTCCAATTTTCAGACTCAATTAATGACACTGAAGTTATTTAAGAACCCTCTGTGATTTAGAACTCTCCGAATTGATACTCAAGAAATGATTTCAAAAATGCTCTTCTATAGCTATTATTAATTGTTCTATCCTTTGCATAGCTAGTATCTACTGCATTTTCTCCTCATTTCTTCTTTGGTTATTTGAATAATGGCAAAGCACGTGAACTGTCTGTCTAAGTAAAGAGATGCCTTCGTGGAGGTTTTCACGAAGTATGAGAAAGGGAAACTTGATCGTATTTACCTTACACGTGAAGAAATAACTAAATTATCTTGCAACCAGCTTGTTTGCTGGGATTTGAGCCCCTGTCGAGCTATCAGTGTTAAGCGACCGCTGGAGCGCTGATGAGCTGCATTATGTATTCTGCTTAAGAATATAGAACACAAATGACTGTCAATCTTATTATATCATCAGTGTTTAGTCCCTATGAAAAAAAAATTGCTAGAAATATGAGTGAAAAGACATGTAAATATTTTGAATTTGGATTCAATTTAATCCCCTTCATGCTATAATTTACATAATTACATATTATAATGCTATAATTTACATAATAGCATTTTAAATTTTTGAATATATTAACACAAAAGGATCGCAAAACATGCGATGATCGTATAAATAAACGAACACTGTGATACGGCATTCGACAAAATATGTATGTCTCGTTTATATACCAATCTCTGCAGAAGGAAGAAAATTATAGCCAATGCAGGAAATGTAAATTTTTGCTGCAGAATGCAAAAACTTATTTCCAGCTCAATGTAAAACTGGTTCCCCGCAAAATTTATATTATAAGAAAAAGTTAAATGTTTGTTATGTCGCATATTTCTTTACTTACATTGTAGAGCCATTCGATATTTTATGGAAGCAGGAGACTTGAAAAATGGGCAACACCCTCGCCGGGAATCGAACCGCGGAGCTCTGGAATACGCGCCCAGTGTTCAGAACACTACACCACGAAAGCACGAAAAGAAGACTCCCGCCTTCTTGACGTGAGTATTATGTTATAAGTGTCCTTGATCTTATAACATAATTAAAATAAAATCATGTCTAAAATTTATGCATATTTAGTACTAATTCTATATTTTGCATATTAACATTAAAAAAAATACCTGACTAAATTACTCCTGGACGGTTGTGTATAAGCCTATGGTTTGTTTGATTAAGTGAGACTCATTTGAAAAGTACTGAATGGTGTACTCGCTTGCAAAACGTTGTGAATTTTGTGTTTCTTGAAAAATCGGCAATACTAAGTATGATTGCTAAATATTACATTCTTTTTAAGGGAAAATTATATAATAATATTAATATTTTCTCCTGGGATATACTTTTATCAATGATATGTTACTATAACGTAGTTTTGCTAAATTCCTGTAAATCAATTCTAATTATTCTAAGAGGTGTATTCCATAATAATTTTTGCCTGTGTGACTCTTTTCATTGCTTATTTTTTTCTCTATAGTGGTCTTCCGTTCTCTGGCCAAGTTTTATAACAATCAGTGCGTATTTGCTGAAAAGTCTAATCTCGGTCTAAATATTTTAATCACCAAATGACATAAGGTGAACAACAAAATGCCACTGATGAAAAAGAAATATGAAATTCTAATCCATCTCCTCAAAATGACGATTTAATAATAAGCAGCATTTATGCGCTGGCTCTGTCAAGTAAATTTTGTTGTAGAAAGCATTTTCAGAATAACTTGAAATTTGGTTGATTTTTCAGAAATCATTCTGTTCTATTTACAATTTCTGAGAAGCGACATGGTATAGCATTACTTTTGATTCATGGGTTCTCACTTAGTTGTGAATTATAACCTTTAATCAAATATTTACCTAATGCAACACTTTCTTATTTGTATTCAAATACAAAAGCGGGCAATGCTACTAAATCTGCTTATTACGATTTATTTCATTCTCAATTAATAACTGCCACGAACTCTTTATAATTGAAAATTACAAATGTTTTAAGTAATGAAAACCTTCAAAACTGGTTGTTAGTAGCTTTAATTTTGACTGCATACACTTTAACAATTAAAAAATCCAAAAGATAGGCGGAAGTTTCCTTATCAGTTCTTTTTGAGTCTTTTTTTAATATTGCTAAAATTCTGCATGATATTTGTTTAAGAACTGCTAAGAAACTGCTAACAAAATTTGAAATACAAAAGTTATACTGGAATTTTAAGTCTGAAAAGTAATTAATTCAAACTTGAAAGCTTTTGAATCATAGAACTTCAGCTCAAAACAATAAGAATAGAATTCTGCATTCATTTTTTAATTATACGATTGTTGCTTCATTCATAACAATGCTATAAATAGTTCACTTAGAATTAAAACTACAATTGCTGCATTCGAATTCATATTTCTTACTAATTATTTAAAACATGAAAAATGAGAAATATAATATTTATATTTACTTTTTAATCTCCAAAGTCATAATAAAGTTTTCTCATGAATAGAAAATTGACTGTTTTTAACAGTTTTCACCCTCTTCGTCAAGAAACATTTCTGTGACGATCCTAATTAAAAATTACAAAACAGCAGAACATAACCTGTTTCACTCGCAACAAACGCAGAAAGAAAAATATAGTGTATAACTGAAAACGCATAAGAAATTTGATAAAACAAATTCTTTCTCATTAATTTTGAATATTATTTACCTCAAATTTATTCAATATTTCGAGTTCTGGATAATCAAAATTAGCGGTATCATTCTAAACCTGCAAAATGTTATTAAGAAGCTCAGCTTCATTTTTAATGATTCATTTTACCACGTCATTGGGGGAAAAAAAATCCGAAAGTTTTCACATTTTAAATTACGTTTAAAGGGGCGTTTTTTTTAATGTTTTGTGTGTTACCTTTATTTATTAACTATCATGTTCTTCCCACTTAAAACATAAAATTCAGTTCAATAGCAATGTCGCAGCATATCTTTAGAATTTGCGATACACAGTTCCGCGCTGGAGACAAAAAGGCATTTTTTCCCTGGTAGAGTGTTGCCATTGCTCCCTTTTAAATCGTTGAGTTTGTTACTTAAAAATTCGTTAACGTTTTACAAAATAGGAAATTGATAATAAAACAAATTCCAAATTTCAAGTTTGATCTTCCACATACTCATATTCGTAGGATGATTACGTCATTCAAAATTCGATGGCTCTATGAACCGTTGTTTTATCACAATGCGAGAAATATACATACATTTATGCAGATTTTTCATTATTTAATTTCTTCAAATATAATGGAGGACTCTAACATTTAGTGGCAACAGTTTGAAAAGTGAAACGGACATTTATAGTGATTCAACGCCAAACGAAAACAATAGCCCTTCAGGAGCAAAGCCTCTTTGGACTATTAAAAAAAAAAAAAAAAAAAAAAAAAAAAAAAAACTTTTTTACTAGTATGTTTATTAGAAAATTGCAATAGGTGTGCTTTAGGGGAGGGTTGCATCATGGGGGACTTTCTGAGAGAAGCTGGCTTGTATACATTACACATAAGACAAAACCTTGAAAATATCTATACAACCAGCTCATTCGCAGAGATTGATTCAGACTAAACTACCAGAGTTCAGCTCTTGGTTACAGGTGGCCCACTTTTACAATTGGTAAATCAAGGAAAAATGTTGTCTCTTGTGGACACAAAATAATTCCCTCTAATATTTCAAATCTTTCTTTCGTAACGACGAAAATGACGCAGACGATCGGTAATGTGTACTTTCAAAACAACAGCTCAATAACCGGTTTCGATTTGCATCGTTGTCGATCTTATGCAAATACCCTGGAAATTGCTAATTTTATCAAATTCTTATTTTCTTGGCTATTATGAAAATGCCTATTATATATAGGCAAACTGTATGCCTGTGAAAACTCTGTGCACTTAAAAAATGTGCAATAATTCTTTTACTTATTACTATACCATTATTAAAATATCTTTTGTACCATGTCGTTTATGCTCATAACTATCGTTCGTATGTCAGTGTCGATTCTACGTGTGTCGACGTTATACCTTGTCGATCATATGCAGTATCGATGTGGAATGTCGATCCCATAAATAAAAACCTTAATGGGAGATAAAATTTTATCCAGCAAGTACCACTACCGTTCTTTCAAGGTGTTGATTAGACACTGAAATTCAAAGTTATAGATATAAGTGCATAGAGTTTATGTGCTTTTCAAGTGCGCAAAGTAATTACGAGAATTCCTTTATAAAGTACTTCTTAAAAGCATTCTTTCCAAAGCAGAAAGCCTCTACTCCTTAATCAATGAATTTTCATCTCCCTTCGTAAGTAGGAATCCACGTCAGTTTTGTTAATATTACAGTTTATATTTGGATGAAAAGAGAGAAAATAAAGGAAAATCTGAAAGTTTTCATATTTTATATTACCCCCAAAAGGATGTTTTTTTAATGTTTTGTATGGTACCTTTATTTATTAAATATAATGTTTTTCGCATTTAACTATAAAATTCAATTCAACAGCAATATCACAAAATATTTAAAAAGAGCATAATTTATGAATTTCCGATACACAGTTTCGGGCGTTAGAGATACATTTTTTTTTCGTAAAGTGTTCCCATTGTACGCTTTTAAATCGATGAGTTTGTTAATAAAAAAATTGGTAAAGTTTTACAAAATTGGAAATAGCTAATAAAACAAATTCCAAATTCGGGATTCCAAGTGCTCATGTTCGGTTGGAGGACTAAGGTTTTTCAACATTGGATGGTTCTAGGTACCGTTGTTTTTTGAAAATGCGATAAACATTCATGCATTCATGCAGAATCTTCATTATTTACTTTCTTTAAATATAATGCATGGCAATAATATGTTGTAGCAACAGTTTGAAAAGTGAATCAATGTAGAAAGTGAAACTACGCAAAATGTCGTTTTGAGACTAATAGCCCTTTGGGTCTAACACCTCCTAACGTATCTATATTTATAGAGGAAAAATTACAATATAAAATAAATATAGTGTAAAGTATATGTTACCGTTAAAGCGTATAATTCAGTTATTTCCTCGAATAAGTAAGTATTTGATGGGGGAAAAACTAGCCAAGTCGGTTTAGCTAATTATTTTAAAATAACTTTATTAATTAGTATAGAATATAATATTCTATAAACTAACTGATTATTAATGCCGCCCAGACGGTGTAGTGGTTAGGGTCGCCAACTGCGATGCCTAACGGCCTGGGTTCGAATCCAAGGGAATACATAGTTCTAATTGTCCGTCCCTTCATAGGAGGCAAAGGAGGCCCACCTATTAGCTGCCTGCATAATAAAGTGACAACTACTTCTGGCCTTAGTAGTGGTCAAGTTGATGTCGGCTGAGGCCAAACATTCATATTTAAAAAAAAAAATACTTAATAACAAAAAAATCTGAAAGTTTTTAAATTACGTCCAAAGGGGCGTTTTTTTAAGGTTTTGTGCCTTACCTTTATTTATTAAATGTCATGTTCTTTGCACTTAAACCGTCAATAGCAATGTCGCAAAATAATTTTAAAATGAGCATATCTTTAGATTTTCCGATACACAGTTCCGCTCGCTGGAGATAATTTTTTTTTTTCATATAGTGTTGCCATTCCTCGCTTTTAAATCTTTGAGTTTGTTAACCAAAAATTCGTTAAAGTTTTACAAAATATGAAATAGATAATAAAACAAATTCCAAATTTTGGCTTCCACATACCCATATTCGCAGGAGGATTACGTCATTCAAAATTCGATGGCTCTATGCACCATTGTTTTACCACAATGCGAGAAATATACATACATTTATGCAGATTTTTCGTTATTTCATTTTTTCAAATATAATGCAGGACTCTAACATTTGGTAGCAACAGTTTGAAATGTGATTCGCCATTAATAGGGATTCAACGTAAAACCGCAAAACGAAAAGAATAGTCCTCTAGGAGCAAAGTCTCTTTAGACTTAAAAAAAAAAAAAAAAAAAAAAAAAAAAAAAAACCTAATGATAAACCGTTAAAGTGAAAAAAAATTGACACTATAAAATATCTGTCATTTCATAAATTAACTGATGATAAATCGTTAGTGGTTAGAAAATTATATTTCATATTACGGATAGATTAAATAATAAATGAATGTATAATATAATATTATTGCTAGATTCGTTAAACCGTAATAAAAAATGAGAGACTATACTACGCCAATAGTTCTGTTTAAATTTTTACAGCTTATCAAATTATTAAGCTATTTAGTCCATTTAGTCCTGCGGACAAGCAGCTTTCGCGTGCCGTCTTTACTGACAATTTAATGTGAACAAACCGTTAGCTTTCAGTCAACACTTTAATGTGAACAAACTGTTAGCTTTCAGTTAGGGATTGATGAAATTTAGTTTCATGACCGGGCAATCATTAGTATAACAGAGGAGAAACATTTGCTCCCCATGAATTCTTTCCCTCCGTTTGAAGTGGGCCGGTTTCCTAAATGTAACGTTTACCATTAGTTAATTTATCAAATAACGAACTTATTTTAATCTCAAATTGTTTATTTTTCATTTTACCGGTCTGTCATTTGTTAGTTATAGTATAAGTAGGTAAAGTGTGAAATTATACACTTTAACCGATCGGCTAGTTATTTCATTAAAAATCAAGTTTTTCTATGAAACAACTGAATTATACGCTTTAAATTATACGCTTTTGTAAAGTTGCATCATTAATAACGTTCACTGGCAAGACAAGATTCATGATGCGAAACTTAGCTGAAAATATCCTAGTCCTATCTATTTTCATGGTTTAAAATTTTAGCCATTTATGGTGGAATATTTTCAATTATAAAGCATTCGTGGCAGTTATTAATTATGAATGAAATAAATCCTAATAAGCAGATTTCGTAGCATTGCTCGCTTTTGTATTTGAATACAAATACGGAAGTGTTGCGTTAGGTAAATATTTTATTAAAGGTATGTGGTTATGGCAAAGCCTCGAGGGCTATCTGCCTAAGGGGAGGGATGCCTTCGTGGAGGACTTTCTAAGGGAAACTGGCTCGAATACACGTTACACATAGGGAAATCCACGAAAACGCCCATGCAGCCAGCCCGTTCGCGGGATTCGAACCTCGGACCGAACTACCAGTGTTCAGCGACTTTACCGCTCGACCGCTGGTTGGCCCATTGATTAAAGGTATAATTTACAACTAAGTGAGAACTCCATGATCCAAAAGAAATGTTACACAATGTCGCTTCTCAGAAATTATATGTAGAACAGAATGATTTCTGAAAAATCAATCAAATTTCAAGTTATTCTGAAATGTTTTCTACAACAAAATTTACTTGACAAAGCCATCGCATAAATGCTGCTTATTATTATTTTCATATTTCTTTTTCATCAGTGCCATTTTGTTGTTTCCCTTATGTCATTTGGTGATAAAATATTTAGACCGAGTTTAGATCTTTCGGCAAATATTCAGTGATTGCTATAAAATCTGGCCAGAGAACGGGAGACCACTAGAGGGAAAAATAAGCAATGAAAAGAGTCACACTGGCAAAAATTATTATGGAATACACCCCTTAGAATAATTAGAACTGATTTATAGAAATTTAGGAAAAGTAGTAACATATCATTAATAAAAGTATATCCCAGGAGAAAATAGTCATATTAATATATAATGTTCCCTTGAAAAGAATGTAATATTTAGCAATCATACTTAGTATTGCCGATTTTTCAAGAAACACAAAATTTACAAGGTTTTGTGAGCGAGTACACCATTCAATACTTTGCAAATGAGTCGCACTTGATCAAACAAACCATAGGCTTATACACAACCGTCCAGGAGTAATTTAGTCAGGTATTTTTTTTAAATGTTAATATGCAAAATATAGAATTAGTACTAAATATACTTAAATTTTAGACTTGATTTTATTTTAATTGTGTTATAAGGTACTTATAACATAATATTCACGCCAAGAAGGCTCCCGCCTTCTTGACGTGCTTTCGTGGTGTAATGGTCTGCACGCTGGGCGTGTATTCCAGAGGTCCGAGGTTCGATTCCTGGCCAGGGCGTTGCTTATTTTTCAAGTCTCCTGCTTCCATAAAATATCGAATGTCTCTACATGGAAGTAAAGAAATATTCGACGTAACAGGCATTTAACTTTTTCTTATAATATAAATTTTGCGTGGGAACAGTTTTACATTGAGCTGGAAATAAGTTTATGTAATCTGCAGTAAAAATTTACGTTCATTCAATTAATTATTTATGTGGACTGAAAATTGTTTCTCATTTTATGCAAAATTTATCTGGCGAAATTGAATTTAGAAATTTTCTGCATTGGCTATAATTTTCTTCCTTCTGCAGACATTGGTATGTAAATGAGACATATTTTGTCAAATGCCGTTACAACACTGCCGTAGCACAGTGTCCGTTTATTTATACGATGTTCCTACCATCGCATTTTTTGCGATCCTTTTGTGTTAATATATTCAAAAATTTAAAGGGCTATTACGCAAATTACAGCATTATATGTTACATGAAGGGGATTAAATTAAATCCAAATTCAAAATATTTGCATTCTTTTCACTCATATTTCTAGCAATTTTATTTTCACAGGGAAAGTTACCAAACACTGATGATATAATAAGATTGACAGTCATTTGTTTAATACGTAATACGTAGTTGTTTAATATGTAGTCATTTGATTGACAGTGATTTCTATAATACGTAAGGCAGCTCATCAGCGCTCCAGTGGTCGCTTAACACTTAGTTCGATAGGGGCTCAAATCCCAGCAAACAAACTGGTTGCAAGATAATTTAGTTATTTCTTCATGTGCAAACTAAATACGATCAAGTTTCCCTTTCTCATACTTCGTGAAAACCTCCACGAAGGCATCCCTTCTCTTAGACAGACAGTTTACGTGCTCTGCCATGATTCAAATAATCAAAGCAAAAATGAGGAGAAAATGCAGTAGATACTAGCTATTCAAGGGATAGAACAATTAATAATAGATGTAGAAAAGCATTTTTGAAATCATTTCTTGTACCAATTCCGGGGAGTTCTAAATCACCGAGAGTTCTTAAATGTTAAATAACTTCAGTGCCTTTACTTAAGTCTGAAAATTGGAATGATGGAGTTGAATTTTTTGAATTTTAAAATTTGCAAATTACTAAGAAAGACGAATCTTCTGCTCAAGTGCTTGCAACAATTTTGAAAATTCAAAATTTGCGAATCTATCGGCGACGTGCGTGATTAATTACATCAAACGCTTCTAATAATTAACATAAAACTCTAAAATTGCGGGGACTGTAAATAATCTAAATATATTTAGAAATACAGCAAGATTTGACAGTTGAGGAAAATTGAAAAATAAGTTTAATTATCATAAAAGATAAACAGAAAATAATTATAATGTAAGAAAGAAAAATTTTCTCCTTTCTTTTTGTTTATTTTCACAATTTAAAAAAAAATGATATAAATCTAAAATTTGGTTACATAGGGAAATTGCTATAAATTAAGCATAAAACAAATCAGCGCGAGAATTGTTTTGCATACGAAGTGAGACTACAACACATTTCAACCAGTTTTAACCAGCTTCAGATGTTAACTGGCAGATTAACAGCTTCAGATGTCGAAGTTCCATAATTAAGATCTTCTTATTGTAAATGCACAAAGTTTAAATCTTGGCATAAAATTAAATAACTTGGGCATTTAAAGCCCGAATAAATTTTTGCAATAGCATACGTAAAAAATAATGATCAACAATTGATCCAAGGCTTCATACGAATACAATAATCCGAATGGAATGTAAAAAATTATTGCTATTCTAATTTATATTGAAAGTTGTTACACGACCTTGAAAAATCAATATTATAATTTATAAGGCAGGCATGTATCTGAAATTATTAAATGCCACAAAAATGCAATATAATGAGACTTTTCTAATACGACCACTAACGGCGGCTTCAAGTGATTTTTAGGCCACTTATATAAGATGGTTGCATTAGAGAGGCAAATGTATAAAAGCCTGTTTATTTATGCTGTAGGAAACGCTTTTAGAGTTCGGCGTCATGAGATTCTCTGTACTTATATGTAAAAAAGTTACAAAAAATATGTCTTACTAAAACGATCAGACATATTTAAGCTTCTAAAATAATGTCAAAAATTTTAAAAAGAAAATCTAAAAGAAAAGTTGCTAAAATGGTTAATTTAAACTAATTAACACAGTTTATGATAAATAAAACATTAATTAAAGCATTGCTTCAGTATGAGAATTAGCATGATCATCAAATTAGATTATTTAGGATATGGCAAAGTACCATAACATTATCTGTCGAAGTGGATATGGATGCCTTCATGGAGGACTGTTTATAGCGAGGAGTTGATACAAAAATTATTTCATTATGTTACACATGGAGAAAAAGACGAAAATTTCCTGGTAAGCAGCACATCCGCCATGGTTTGAACGCCAGTCGAACTACCAATATTCAACGATTTTTACCTCTCGGCTACTAGTGGTCGAAGGTCATCCAAGTTATTCTCTGAATTTCAAAGTTATCGGTCTATGCTTTATTGCACGATTATTCATGCTCAGATTTTTGGAAACTAGAGATGAATTAAAAACTGGAATTCTGGATAACCAAGTTAAATAATTAAATTTATTTAATTTTCCGTTTTGATGCGTTTTAGGTTAGGAATACGAAAAGCTCCCACGTATGATTTATTTGGAGCTCAATTTGGAAAGTAGAATGAATAAGTTTCTTTAATTTGGTTCGGTTTACTTGACTATAATAAAGCGCACGAAAGTTATCTGTCTAAGAGAAGGGTTGCCTTCGTGGAGGGCTTCCTAAGGAAAAGTAGCTCGTAACCACGTTATATAGGGGAAAAATCACGAAAAGCTGCTTTGCTGGGAATCGAACCCAGATCTAACAACCAGGGTATTCAGCAACTTAACCGCTCAGCCGCTTTTAAGTTTACATAAGCTTTACACTTAATTTTTAATTAATATAACAATTATGAGTAAAAATCTTTTCTAAGATATCCATTCATGTTTCAGCCTATCAGCGGCCGAGCGGGAAAGACGCTGAACACTGGTAGTTTGGTCCGAGGTTCCAATCCCGCGAACGGGAGGCTGCATGGGCACTTTCGTGGTTTTTCCCCATGTGTAATATGTATACGAGCCAGTTTCCCTTAGAAAGTTCTCCCCGAAGTCATCCCTCCCTTTAGGTAGATAGCCCTCGTGCGCTTTGCCATAATTCAATAATCCTAATCCATCCATGTTTCTAGTTGATTTTTGGTATTCTGTGAAGATCATCACCCTAGAAAGATGATATTCAGTGCGAGTGTTTGTTTATACCTATAGAAATGCCTGTCACTTTTGGAAGTGATCGTCTTAGGGAAATGGTCGCCAATCGTTTATGGGCTACTAGATGGTCCGGCTCTGAGTGGATTACGCATTGATGCATTAAAAATGTATTAAATCCTCTCTAAGACGATCATTCACGTTTCTAATTATTTTGGTCTTTGGTGGAAGTGGTCGTCTTAAAGAGATAATGCTCGGCACAAATGTTAATTTCTACTCTGATAAATTCTTTTGGAAAAGGTCGCCATAAGAGGGTTCACTGCATATTAAATGTTTAAATCCAATTCACGTGGTTATAGGAATCATTTTAATTAGATTTTAAAATTTTAGTAAAATAAAAAATCTGAAAGGTTTCAGATTATAAATTACGTCTAAAGGGGCCTTTTAACCTAATTTTTAACATTTTGTGTGTTACCTTTATTTATTAAATATCATGTTCTTCGCACTTAAACCATAAAATTCAGTTCAAGAAGAGTATTGCAAAATAATTTTAAATTGAGCACATTTTCAGAATTTCCGACTCACAGTCTCACGCGCTGGAGATAAAAATGTTTTTTCTGTCCAACGTTGCCATGGCTCGCTTTGAAATTCTTGAGTTTTTTAATCAAAAATTCGTTAACGTTTTACAAAATATAAAATCGATAATAAAACAAATTTCAAATTTCAAATTTGGGCTTCCAGTTGCCCATATTCGCAATAGGATTACGTCATTCGAAACTCGATGGCTCTAGGTACTGTTGTTTTATCACAATATTTGGTGGCAACAGTTTGAAAAGTGAAACGGACATTCAGATTGATTCGAAGCAAAATCGCAAAATGAAAACAACAGACCCTCAGGGACTAGTAATTTTGGACTAATAATTTTGAAATAAACCTCTTAATTTTAATAACTGTGGTATTTTTGTTTTCAAACTTAAGTGCAAAATTAAAAAAAAAATTTCCTGTGCAGATATGTTACTTTTAATTAAAATCAAATGAGAAAAGAAATTGTGCGAAAATTAATTAGCTAAAAAATTTAGTATTATTCTTATCGGAAACTGTAACTTGAAATTGCATCTACAACTGTTTCTTATACCAGCTCAGGATGAATTCGTTTTCTGTTATGCGTCAATCAATGTTTCACAAAACCGCAGCTTAAGGCTATAACTACATGCAGTACGAGGAGAGTAATTACTAAAGTAATTACTAAAGACCTGACAATGACTGATGCTGGACAACCCGCCTTCCCCGCTGGCTTCCATCGCGAAATCTTCTCCCTCTAAACACTCCTCTATTTTTTACCTTAACGGAGAAAACAGCAGCTAGCAAACTGTCTTGCTTCTACTCACACGTTTCCGGTAATTTGAAGTTACGGTTGTTGAGATAAAACTTTTATCGCCCAGCTTGGCGATCTTTCTAAACATGCCTTATATTTCCCATTGCAAACGAAGGGTGACATTTTTTCCGTTCCTTATTTTCCGGGGACATTCTTTCCATTTCCCTTTTTTCCGGGTGACATTTTTTCCTACAACCAGGTCCTGATATTGAAGATTCTCAGTGTTTTCTAGAACATGAATTCTATGAAATTCTACCAATAAGATATCTTAAAAAAAAAAACATTAATGTATACTTTTTATGACAATCTGGGCGGAAATCCTCAGTAATCCATGAATTCTAGAAGCCTTTTTCTAAATTGATATTTTATATTTAGTTAACAGAAAAGGAAATGTTTACTTTTCCATCTGGGGGCGAGTCCTGAGTATCATATGCAGCTTTAAAACCAAATATCTGGGTCAGTTTTAATCGAATGAGATTCATGTTTTACTACACTTTTTTAATTATAAGGGTTTCCTAAATATAAGGATATGGATAGGGGAAACGCATGAAAAGTTAGATTTCGTAATTTTGGAAGACAGATATATATTTTTTAAATTCAGAAATACCCAAAAATATTAGGACTACTCAAAATATTTTTGTAGTAGGAAGTGTATGTCTACTGCCAGCGGTTGAAAAAATGAAGAAAATGATGTATTTTGATGACACAATGTATAGTGGGGACATAAAGAAATTAAACTTCAAAATGCAGCAAAAAAGACCTTTTATTATTGCAGTTATAGTTGAATCCGGAATTTATGCTTAATGAATACCATTCTGGATATTCTAGCACCCATTCGTTAAATCACTGTGGTCACGAAATATTGCACGTCTCCTTTTAGTTGGGGCGCCATTTGTAGAGTCATTAAGTTATTTTGAAGCAAGAGTACATGAAAAATGAGCAGTGTCATCAGCGGGACTCGAACATGGACTTCTGGAATACGCGCCGAGTGTGCTCCTCTTATACCATGAAAGAATGTAGTAAGGAGGGATGAAATACGTTATAAAATTACAATTAAATGACGAAAGTATCCATTTCGGCAGTTTCAAATTAAAAAAAAAATTGACAAATAACGAAGTCTAACTCTTTATGTGGTCGCCTATACATATGTTTGACAAAGTTTCTACTTGTTATGAAAAAATAAAATTACAAGAAGTTTGACTCCCGCACGACAAAAATTGACAGGCATATTTAATTTTAAAATCTGGTACTTTTGATGTAGTCAACTTGTCTTAAGGAATCGGTTAATTAAGTTAGAAATATTCCAGGAAAGAATTTTAAGTAAAGTGCAGTAAAAAATGTGCTTAATTTAATAGGCCATATGTAAAAAAATTCCGTAGTGTCCACATCAGAATTTTTTTTTGATCAATATCAACCTTTTGTTCTAACTAAAAGTTGTTTCGAAATCTAGAATATTTTATGAGTTTCTGCAATTGATTGAACGTATTGTGATATTTAATTATGAAAATAATGCAGTACGTTACCGTATGGAGTACGTAGGTAATCAGGTATTTTGTCCCTTGAAAAGATGTACACTTGAATTGTAATTTTATAACTAAATATATATTGAAATATAGGTATTTCGTAATGGCTGAGAACTTGTTTATTAAACATTCTTCTGGTATGGTGGCACCAAATGTTTATTAGCCCTCTCACTGCCTGAATATTGCCCAGGGGCACAATGGAGGACGACCAATATTACACCCGGAAAGAGATGGGAAAAAGAAGATAACACAAATACAAATAATTAATAGCTTTTTTAATAACCTTACTCAGGAGTCTAATCCATATCCTTGGGTTTGGACTAACAGTCAGCTTCTGATGACTAATATTTATCCAGGGTGGTTGATAGCGAAATTTATCTTAAATGATCATGCTGTTACAGGCGAAAACGTCGCTGAAAAAGTAGTGCAGGGGATAAAACTACTCATACAAATGACTTGGATGAAAAAGAAAACCAGTAGAAAACATAGCAGTTCTAAAACATTGTGGTAAAAACTAAAGCAATTCAAAACTTTGCAGTTTCAAAATATCGTAGTAGAAAATGGCAGTTTAGTAAAATAAAGCACCTACAAATCACCACATATTGGTAGCATCGCAAGCATATGTTTTCAGGCTTTAAGCGTTTTAAATGTATTTGCGAACGCAAGAACTAGATTTGTGAACGCAAGAAGGAATAAGGAATATTTTTATCTTTAACGTCATGTTTTTGAATTAACTAATAAATGTAATGGAAAATCAAAAAGAAACTTAAGCATTTAAAAACTAGAAATAAAGAGAATATTAATGCTACGTATAACAATTAATATAATTTTATATTTACCTAACTAACTATTAATGGTTATTTTTTAACTAAACGTTTTTATGAAGTTGGATTAGTTGTACGAATAAGCATTTACTTTTTAGTGTTTTGAAAACACATTTCTGCTTTGTTATTGTCCTGCGAGGATTTGCAGAGCTTTTTTGTTTTGCTACGATATTTTCTACGACGATATTTTAAAACTGCATAAGGTATTTATCCCGCCTTCTTAGCATATCTTCGCGGTGCAGTGGCAGCACACTCGGCGCATATTCGAGAGGTCTGTGAATCGAGTTCCGGTGAGAGCATTGCTCATTTTTCATTTCTTTTGCTTTAAAAAATATATAATATCGCTACAACTGCACTTTTTGAGCTGCTTTATTTTCTACGATGGTGTTTTAGAACTGTGATGTTTCCCTCTTGGCTCTCTTTTCTGCCACAATGTTTTGACTTTCTAATGTTTTCTTTGGGAAAACATCAAACTACAAAAAACATCGCAGAAGTTTTGTCCGCGATGTTTTCAATGAATGCCGTTTACGGTATAGGGAAAAGCTTAATATGCTATTTGATAAAAAGCTCTAAATACAAATAACAATGTAAAAGTAAATATTTAAAATAATTTAACAGAAACTGAATTAACAACTTCAAAAGCGAAAAGTTAGTTTACAATGCACAGTTTAAATTATTTACATAAACCCTGCATTATTATGCATACTAGTTCTACTGCCGCCTAGACAGGATGGTGTTTAGTGACTCTGGCTGCCGTACCGAAAAGCCCGTGTTCGAATCCTGGAGAAGGCATGAATGTTTATAAATGCATAGTGTCTTTGCGGCATGAAAGCAGTATAAATATATGAGGAGCTGAGCTTCTCTTGTGTGGTTTTTATGGTCTAAGAGAAAGGTGGGAGACCCTCGGACCACCCTCTGGACTGCTCTGCCTCAAAATTAGATTCGAAAGTAGAAGTTCAACCTCTCTGAGGCTCTGCCGATAATTTTTCCATGAAAGATGGATTCGAAAAAAAAAAAAAAAAAAAAAAAAAAAAAAAAAAAAAGTTAACTTTACTATTGAAACTGAAGATTTTTCTGTCACGCAGAGATATGTTACTAAGAACTTTTCCGACTCCTCAATGAATTTTTAAAGATGTTTCTAGAGTTTTGATTTTTGGTATTTATAAATTCTAAGCCAATTTTTATGCCTTTAAACCACTAGGAATATTTTGCTGAAAATTAATTTCTTTAGGTGTAAATGGCAACGCCGGCTTAAATGGCGAAGGCATGCACTGTTTTAATGGCATTTTAAAATGGACTTTTAATTTTTTTTACTGAAAATTTCATCTTTATATTAAGAAATTCTATTACAAATTATCATTTTAGAATTATAAATTAAGGAAATAAAAGTTTTAGCCAAAATAGGTTTCGCAATATATAAACACAGATTATGTTTTGTCACCGTAACAGACAGTAAGATTCCTTAAACAGAAAACGTCGATGAAGCATTCGTTAGACTAGTGCTATCAATACTATCTTCTGTAATGCAGAATTAATAGGAGAGACTCTGACAGTGATTAATAGCTTTCTTAACTGTCAATAGAACTTGAAACAAATCTCCATCACTGCCTGCTGATAACACATTTATCTCCCCATTCTTCGCTCTTCTACAAATAATCCTTAGACATGAATATGTTAGCTGAAGAAAGTACTTTACTAGAAATACTAGTAATACCTGCTACATGGAAAGAGTTGAGAATTGATTTTAACACTGATCGCTGTTAATTAGAAGAGTTCGGTTATGTTAGTTTAAAATATTTCAGAAGATTCAAATAATGTGAAACTTCGTTGCATTTTAATTATATTCCTATTAATTAACACTACCCGCTTGCGCTGTTAATCGCTTAAAATAGTTATCATAGAAAAAATATGTGTGACTGTTTAAATGAGATAGCTAAAGGAATTTCATAAAAATATTTAATATTTCTGATTACATATATCATGATTTAAATGCATTTTTATATAAGTAAATCAGATTAAAAAGTAGGTAATGATGTAGTATGCAATCTTCATCTTTTAGTTGATTATTTACTTTTTAGATGGCAACACTGAAATTGGTTGTTATTTTGATCATTTATTTTTTCTGCTATTTCATCTCACTTTTGAATTTAAAGATGTAACTTTAATGCCGCCATCTAAGAAATAAATGACTGAAGAGGTTGATCACATACGACATGATTACTAAACAATTGGAAATGTGTTTTTAAGAGCTGCCTTTATTGTTTTAAATCACTTTTCTTAATCTAACTGACAGATTAAAGATGGAAGTTAAATATCTTACGCTTCACTGAATGGCAGCAAGCTGATGCATGGAAGATAAAAGTATTTTGTTTTAGCCGCTGGCAATACATTTCTTTTAAATATATTATATCTTATACTTTTCTGAATGTCAGCAACTTGGCACGCCAGAGATATAAATGTATTATTTTTAAGATATAAATGTATTAGTGTTGCCACTACTTGCTTTTAAATCGCTAGGTCTGTTTATCAGGAACATAAGTAAGTCAAGAATATAAGTAAATAAGTAAGTCAAGTAAGTAATATGAAGTCATTGTAATATTAATGATAATAAATTCAAAAGTCATGTTATTAAGCAGTAAAATCAGGGGTATCGATTTATACTAACCCGAGCCTTAAATAATCGGCAAGGATATCTAACTTCAGATGCTTATTTTTTATTTTGCCTGATCTTCAATCCAGATGCGCTTAACCTTCAAATACTACTCATCTGAGGAAAATATTGAATTTTATGCTTATGAACTTAATTTTTCTTTGAAATATGGGTAGGGATAACATAACTTTTAAAATACCTTTAAACTCCCTGCGTAAATTGCGAAAATATTTGCTAACAGATCAGTTTCATATTACTATGCGCTTTGTGAAACTAAATTTTCCTTAGAACATACTAAACTTGTCGACAGAACGTCTAAGACTCTTATAAGAAATGTCTTCATTAGGCTCTCACCATTGGCCGAGTGGTTAAGAAGGTTGAATATTGGTAGATTGATAGGTTGATTCGGTTTTGCAACCAGAGAAATGGGCTGACTGCATATATAGGTTTCGTGAATTTCTTTATGTGTAACGCGAACGCCAGTTTTCCTTAGAAAGTCCTCCATGGAAGCCATCCTTAAGCAGCTAATACTCCCGTGCTTTAAACTCGGCAACTTCCGCGCTTCAAACAACGTAATATAACCTACAAATTACCAACTCAAGAAACTTGAAAACTTATTATCTCTTCTGAAAGCCTGCCGAGAATGAAATATTAAAATACACAAGTACACTTTATGCGGAAAATAAAAAGAAATTTATTATTATAAACAGTACCATTTCCATTATTTTTCATACGTTTTAGAAATAATAATAATAATAAAAAATACTAGGTGAAGTATCCGGCGTTGCCCGGGTTTACTGAGAATGTAGATTTAATTTAGGGGGATATGGGGGATAGTTTTTTCGAAATATCAGAAAAAACGGAGAGATTATCTGCTTAAAGGATTCTACAGTATTCTAGAATGTTCTACACTAGATTAAAGATTAACTAGTACAACGCCATCTAACGCTTTTAATGCAAATTGACACTTGGCTTGTTATCAGTCAAATAATTATTTTTCGGAAAATCGCCATCTACCGAGGCCAATTTTTTCACCGGTTTCGAAATATACACAAATAATTAATTAACACTGCACTTAAATTCTGCTTTTAATGCTGCTTTACGCTGTTCTGGAAAGTTCTGTGATGTTATTAAAAGTAAACGAACACTGTGCTATGTAAGAATTTTAGTGAAACTGATAACGGGAACGCAACGATGTGAAACTAAGATACGAAATGTGTTCGCAAGACGGCTGTCGTGAGCGCAGCGTTCTAATATAAACTTCTCAAGTGTGGACCCCCCTTGGAGTGGCTTTCCGAAATCTTCTGTAGACAGCGACCTTCCCATTGTTTTGAAGGTCAAGTTTGCAATATTTCGTGCAAATCGGAATAAAAATGTAGATTTGTATAACTTACCAAACAAACAGATAGCTTTATTTAGATACAGTAGACTCCGGATTATCCGCGCCTGCCGCACAATTTTTTTTTAAAGAAAATAAAAATGTTCACAAAACTGAGAGAAACGTTAAATATGCGTTAAACGTTAAACGTTCTTATTTATAGCAAAAATATCCTAGGCCTTCTCGGAACCTTCCCCTCTGATGAGTAATAAGTGATTTCTTACTCACCCTTGTAGTGCCCGCTCCACCGCCCTCTCTCGTCTTAATCTTACTGACACGTCCACTTCCTCCCACTCGCCATTGTTAGTTTAAGCCTGATATGTTTGCAAACCGGTCGGAGTTAATTTCTTATCTTTTATTGAGTTCAGTGCTTGTGCTTTTTGGTTTTGTGTTTTTCGTTATCGATTTAAAATGTCCGGAAAACGAAATAAGTTTGTGTTGACGATTGCGCAAAATCTAGAATTAATTTCCAAAGTAGCAAACGGCGCTACAAGGCAGCAGATGGAATTGGATTACGGAATCGCGGAAACAACAGTGCCTGACATTCTAAAGCAAAAAGACAAACTGGTGAACTTTGCATCAATGTCGGACAGTGCTCCCGCAATGAAAACGTGAAAAACTATGAAGGGTTCCACCTTTGATGAGCTAGACATGGCATTGGCAGAGTGGTTAGCTCAAGTTCGAAAAGAGGGTACTCCTGTAAATGGTACTATCATTGCGGCGAAGGCAAAAACCTTTTTTGAGTTGTTAGGCCTAAAAGGAAATTTTGATGCGTCTTCTGGCTGGTTGACTCGTTTTAAGCAGCGACATGGAATTCAAGAAATTGGACTTCATGGGAAGAATATATTAAGCGTAATAAGCTAAAATATTAAGCGTTAATTAAACATTTCCTGCTGTTTATTTTACGTTTTATTGTACATAAAACGATTTTTCAAAGTTTAAATGACTGGTTTCTTATTTGCTATACCCGTTTTTGTTTTTTTCGGATTATCCGCGTTTTTTGTTATCCGCGGCGACCGCGCCACCCAATTCCGCGGATAATTGGGAGTGTACTGTATATGAATGTTTAAATTTGCTACCCACATGGTATTGATACTTTTTTCTAGTTTTGATTTTGACTTGCGGAACGCGTAGAAGAGTTGCATGGAATCCAGTTTAAGACAGCTGATTCATAAATTTTTTGTTTCAAATCCTCGAACTTCGTCTATGTGCATGTTTAACCATGTTGCATGTGTATGAGTTAATATTTCTCATCCTAAATATTCACAGAATTGATTGGTTTCCCTTTAAAACTGTTATTAATTATTTGCAGTGTGATATCAAATAGTGAGTATATTAAAAAATAAACAAAATGTTGCATATATCATCGCTTTAACCTCAAAAAGGGCAGCAAAAGGCTGTAAGGTATTTTCTCCCTCCTTTTTGCATGCCTTCGTGGTGTAGGTGGGAGCCCTCTCGACCTGTATTCGGGAGGTCTGGAATTTGAATCCCTACGAGGGCACTATACAATTTTCACGTTTCTTCGTTAGTATAACTTAAAGACTCTCTAAAGCTTTGTGAAACCTCGACCTGTATTCGGGAGGTCTGGAATTTGAATCCCTACGAGGGCACTATACAATTTTCACGTTTCTTCATTAGTATAACTTAAAGACTGTCTAAAGCTTTGTGAAACCTCGACCTGTATTCGGGAGGTCTGGAATTTGAATCCCTACGAGGGCAGTATACAATTTTCACGTTTCTTCATTAGTATAACTTAAAGACTCTTTAAAGCTTTGTGAAACCTCGACCTGTATTCGGGAGGTCTGGAATTTGAATCCCTACGAGGGCACTATACAATTTTCACGTTTCTTCATTAGTATAACTTAAAGACTGTCTAAAGCTTTGTGAAACTTCGACCTGTATTCGGGAGGTCTGGAATTTGAATCCCTACGAGGGCAGTATACAATTTTCACGTTTCTTCATTAGTATAACTTAAAGACTCTCTAAAGCTTTGTGAAACCTCGACCTGTATTCGGGAGGTCTGGAATTTGAATCCCTACGAGGGCACTATACAATTTTCACGTTTCTTCATTAGTATAACTTAAAGACTCTTTAAAGCTTTGTGAAACCTCGACCTGTATTCGGGAGGTCTGGAATTTGAATCCCTACGAGGGCACTATACAATTTTCACGTTTCTTCATTAGTATAACTTAAAGACTCTCTAAAGCTTTGTGAAACAATGTGTAAAATGTCACTAGACATTTCTCTGCAAAAATTGCATAATCTAATATAAAACGTTCATATATAATTCAGTTATTTTCATAATACAAAGAATTTAATTCGCGAAAAGATTTACTTTAATTTATAACAAAACTCCTTTTACTAGAAAAACAGTTATATAAATGAAATTTTTGGAAGCATATCACTTAACACATACTATGAATTAGTAATGATACAGAAGAAGATATTTAATTGTTGCGCATTAAAATAAATCATTATTCAATTGAAACATTCATTTAATAAAGCTTTCTTGTTAATTAACTTTCCTTTAATAGTATCATAAAAGAATTTTCTCGAATAAGATTCCTACATCACATTTGACTGGTTGCAAAACAAAAATAACAACACAACTAAGGTTTGATCTAAAAACATCCAATATAAAGCATTTTCTTGTTTTGCCATGTATACATACATCTGTATATCTGCAATTCATTATGGACAAAAAAGTAATGAATTTCGAATTTTTAAACGCAATGGGTATCTCTGTATGTGTAGTGATATACATAATTCTATTAAATATGCAATATCAAACTCTTTCAACAGACAAAAAAGTGAGTATTGATTACATCTCAAAAGCAGACGATCGTTAAAAGAGGAAAGAGAGAATATAAAAATAAGGAAAGTAAGAGAATATAAAAATCATTCTCTTCTCACAATTAAGTTAATACTTTCCTTCTTCGCTTTCCCATTCTTCAATAATTTGGATGATCTTGGCGAAACAGCTTGGCGCCTTTGGCGTTCATCAATGTGGTTAATTTGGTGCTTTGTCACCGGTGATCGCTTTTGGCGTCGTCCGGGGACGACCACATTACCATATTCCTGTAATTATTCACGACAGCTGATTAGGTTTGGGTCTCTGGTTAACATTTATAATTAAATTTTACCGCCTCTCGTTACGCTTCTGTGGGTTTTGGTTAAATGCATTTCTTTGAAAGAAAAGATAGTTCGCGGTGTTGCTATCTGAATTTTCTGTTGCCGGAGCAAAAAATTCTCTCTGTGCCTCCTCCTCTGCTGACTACTAGATTTAATTTACCTTCGAGTTTAATATTAAGCATGTAATTAGATAGCTGAAGCCGCGATGACACCTTGAGGAGACAAAAAAATGCTAATTTGTTGAAAGGTGTTTTTAAATATATCGCTAGATAATCGAAAATTTTATTTTATTTTTTTATCTTTTAAGATCCTTCTAGTAATAAGTCGTAACGCAAAAAATCTGATGTGGCCAGCACCTATGTTTTAAATAGCATCGAGATTTAAGTAAAGTATCACTTTCGGTTCAGAGCTTGTAAACAAAATCTAATGTGCCGTTTTAATGAAACGAAAATCTGTAATACAAAATGTTAGATTCTATGTTATTAGGTATATTTTGTTTTATATAAAAACTGGTTGTTCTAAATTTATAAAGAAATAGTCAAATGTTTGCTTCTTTATTTCCTTTTATTAAAGATTGTATTTTACTGGGTAGTTGAACAACATATAGTTTAACTGTTTTCTATTACTGAAAATTTAGTCTTTATAATATATTTAAAATAAGTAATTCGAAACTATTGTAGTAATTCAATTTTATTGTGTATTATATCTATAGTGTCAATAAATATAAATTCATTTCTATCTGCACTTATATCAATGTGTTATTTAGGTATACTGCTTGTTGCGAAACTTTTATGAAGTTCAGGTAAAGTACTACTTCCGGTTGTCCAGTTTTACCCAAAATCTAATACGCTCTTTATATGAATGCAAAAGTCTTAAATACGGAAACAGAAGTTTTTGAGAGTTTGATATAAGAGTTATCGTGGATCAAAAATAGCTACCCACATGCGGAGAGGTAGACAGACATCATCGTAAAATTAGTAAAGAAGTGTTGCAGCGACCTTAATTCATGTTTATTCACTAAAACCTCACACGGAAATTTGTGATCGAAAATAATTTCTGCTTTACCTATGTTATACAGGCTGGCGGGAGAAAAAATGGTGCTATTTTTTATTTTCTAATTTAGATCGCTTCCACGTGCTGTGAAATTTATAATGCTGAAATCTTCAAACAAATACGAAAAGTGTACAAGATAAATGAAAACTTCAAATCGATTTTATCCGAGGGAAGTCACTTTACTTAGTTGGTTTTTCGGGTTAGTAAAAGAGTTAGCAAAGCCAGATTTCATATCCGGAAGGAAAGCGTATGTGTTTGTAAATGCAAAGTGTCACGGATGCTTGCGAGTACTTAAAATTCGTCAAAACGAAGTATCTTTCGAGAAACTGGAGATAGGGTAAAGAGGATAGCTACTGCTTTGTTTTCAGTATCCCATGCTGAAGAAACTTATTATGGACTTCTGTCGGATTAGGCGGACTCGGTTCGCAGAAAACAGGCACCCACACGGTAGTGCTATCGTAGAGTAACAGGTTGGCGATTTTCTAACGAAGTATGCCAGAGCATTAGTGTGTGGTAGCTGAGCGAAGGTCAGTCAAGATGAAAAAATAATCTATTTAAGGCAGGTCTTGACTCCGTAGATCGCTTGGATATAATTTTTTTTTCCCGTAGTGTTGCCATTGCTCACTTTGAAATCGTTCAGTTTCTTAATGAAAAACAAAATATGAAATCGGTAATAAAACAAATTTCAAGGCTTTCAGATACCCATATTCGGTGGAAGATTACATTATTCAAAATTGGATGGCTCTAGGTACCGTTGTTTTATCACAATGCGAAAAACATACATACATTTATGGAGATTCTTCATTATTTAATTTCTTTAAATATAACACAGAGCGAAAATAATTGGTGGCAACAATTTGAAAAGTGAACCGACATTTATAAAACCAACGCAAAATACTAAAGCCAAATTAATAGCTCTTCTGGGCCAACTCCCTTTGGGCTAATAAATAGAGTAAATCTAGCTTACATTTTTACACGAATTCAAAAAGTGTTTCATTCCATTTTTACGAGTGTAGTTTTGATTTAACACGAGCGAAGCAAGGAAACGTTTTTTAGTTCTTTATTTTCCTGGCCTCATTTCTAAGAAAAAGGAATTTCTATTTGTGACACCGACTCACGCATGGATAGACTGCAGAATAGCTAACCGTGGAGAACCTACCCAGAGTGACTAGTAACTTGCCTGAATAAATGCATTAATTTTTTACTTCTCGCATAAAGAAGAGGAAGTATTGTAGTCTCTAAAAATTTCGGTTATCCTATCTGAACGAAAGCACCCATTTTGACCTCTCTCGGATCCACTGAGATTTCACCCTTTTTATTCCTAACATAAAAAATTGAGATTACATGAATCTTTTTTATTCTATCTGATCAACTGCACTCCACCTTTACTGGATTATTTTTTAAAGGATCTTGCTAGTTATAATGCATTTTGTACGTCTGTTAATATCTAAACTGTCAATATCTTTTATATTGTAATGTAAGCGTGGTTACGCAAAGTACAATAGTAAAGAAAATGCGTTTGAAAAATTATGTGCTCTATACGTAGATTCATTACATCATTAAAATATGAAATGTCCAGCAGAAGATAATAATACCCTTTAATTTTTTGAAGGTTTTTCATTCAAAAGAGCCATGTCAAAAGATTTTAATATCCGAGACAAATCTAAAAGTTTCCTTCTCTAAATGTTTGTATAACTTTCCTGTTAGTATTTAATTAATTATATTTAAATATTTCATTCTTTGTTGCCTTTTACGTGAGGCAAATACTTCATTTATTCCACCCACACCATGGTTTTGTCCCTTGCCTCCATTTTTAGAATCACTGCAGCTCAGATTCCAACATATCTTAATGAAATCCTGCAGTCATAATTCCTAATTATTTTTTTTTCTTCAATGTTAAGATCCTTAGCTATAATTAAATAAAGTTTTATAAATTTTATAAAAAGATTTAAGTAATTTTTGGCCTACATAAATAATATAGAATTTCAAGATGGAATAGAACCACAAACTTACAAAATGGTGAATAATATTTCCTCACAAAAAATCTAAATTGGGGAATGAATAATTAAAAAATAGATTAGCTATTATTAGTAATTTACAAAGCTAATAGTGATTTAAAAGTCTAATTTTAATTAACTAAATTAATTCAATTAATAAATAAATTAGTAATTTTAATTAGTTAGTAATAAGAGAATTTTAAATTTCAAATTAAGTGTCAGTTATATTTCGATCAAGTAAATAATTTGAATTAGTAACTTTAATTAGGCATATTAGTAATATGAAATTTAATAAATAAGCTATGTTATTAAAATATGAAGAATGTGTAGGTATTACATATGTTTCTGGAATTATAGAAAAACGACGGCATTCGGAACCATCAAATTTTGAACGCACATATTCTTCCGTCCCTACATGTGCATTTCGAAGCCGAATATTGATTTTTGAATTTGGATTTTATTTATTTCGTATTTTGTACCAATTTAAGGGCCATTTGATTAAAACTCGCCGATATAAGTCTTGTATTGCCACTCGGCAAAGCATTAGGCATTTATATTTAAAATTTAATTAGAAAACTCAGCGATATAAAAGAAGGTGTGTTGTCATTCATCAAAAATCAATATATTTCTCTTTCGACTTTAATCCCATTGTAGATAAACGCTAGAGCTACCAAATTTTTAACACTTAGGCTTCGATCTAACATATGAACATAAAAGCAAAATTTTGTATTTTGAATTTGATTTTTATTTATTTCATATTTCGTGCAATTTAAGGAGCTTTTGATTAAAATCTCGACGTAATGTATTTCAAATTTGATCAGAAATCTCAATGATATAAAGACGCTTGGATCATATATTTGCTTCTGGCTTCAGCTATTAATCATTATACCAAAGACCCATTAAGGAATAGAAGTAATAGTAAAATATTAATCATTATAACAAAGACCATTAGAAATTAATCATTATACCAAAGATCATTAAAATATTTAAAAACTAGAGGTGTATGTAATAGAATACACACACACACACACAAAAAAAAAAAAAAAAAAAAAAAAAAAAATCTGAAAACTCACTGCCAAAATTAAACAAATTTTATCTTCTAAGCGGTAGTATGTTGCCGTTAGAAAAGCGTAAAATATACAATTTCTTTCTTTCGAATTTCTTGTTACTAATTAACAAAATCAGCAATTTAAAAGCAATAAACTCAGATTCATTTCAGTTGTTATTAATTTTCCCGTGAAATTATATAACCTGGATTATTTAAAATTACCATATATATATTTTTCTTTTTTATAATAACTATGTTATGAATCTGGCTGCCCAAGCGGTTAGTTTAAAAGAAAAAGCAAGCTTGATATTTTTCTGATTATTGAAAATGATTTCCTGTTTTTAATGAATTTGTCCAGTGAGAAAAAAGAAAACACACACAAAACGTATTCTTTTCTTTATTATTCGTAGTCCATAAATCACAAATATTATTAAAGGGAATCATATACAAAAACAGTCATAAATTCTGAAATTCAACAACATTTGATTCTTTATGCATTCAAGCAAGCCGTCCTGTATCACTTTTGTTTTCATTGTAATTTACAAAACTTTTCTTTTGTTATTCTGCAAGAGGTACGGTACATGTCGTAAAGACTTAGCAGCAGATGAGATGAAAATTTAAGCTGTATAACGAATCATAATTGACTGAAATTTATAAAAGTTTTTTTAATTGAATTTTCGATATTTCTTGATAACGATTACAAAAAATAAAACAAAAGTAAGTATTACGTAACAAAAATACTTTTCGACTCCTCTTTGGAGCAATTAAAAAGTAAATTATTAATAAAGTAACTTATTATTAACTATTAGTAGATTTTATATGAAACCAACATTTCAAGCAAATATTTTGATTCCAAAGAGATTATCGAGGATTTATATGCATTACTACTTACATTTCAAACTTATTCAAAATATTTTCATCTTTTGAATTAGACTACATTTAAAATATAGAAAAACTGCAAGAGTCTGTATTTTATTGCAGATTATTTCTATATTGAAATATCATGCAAAGATCTGTTGTATTTTAAAGAATGCTTCTAAAAGATTAAAAAATTAAGCATACATTTTTGTTCTCGCAAATAGTTTAATGGTTTCTTATGTAAAATGACTTTATATAAAATGTTTAATAATATTTCAATGAGGTGATTCGTTATTAAAAGGCTACAAGCCATGCTTTACCATTCAAATTTTAGATTAAATCTATTAAATATTTAAAATTCAGAGTCGAAATTAATATCATTGAACCTTTTAGCTTGCTTATACCATGAATAAATTTATTTGCACAGTTCTGTTAAATTTTCTCAAACACTTAAAATTTAGGCTTCAAAAGAATAAAAAAGTGCTCGAAATTATATGCAGAGTGTTTATACAGTTGTTAATCAACTTTAGATGTTGATAATTTGAGATATACATATGATAGAAATATACTTTAAGCTGCATATAAAAGTTTTATTTCGAAATTTTGCCGCAAAATAACTCACATTCCTAAGGTACAATTCGATGACGTGAACCAGTATCCCTCTCATGTGAATAATCCTGTGTAAAACAAGTTTTTCCAAGCCGCTAACTGTTTTTCTCTGCGTTAGCTGCTCACTTGTTTCATAGATTACTTCTGCGATCCTGATCCAACTTTCATCTAAAGGATGTGTTTTGGATGAATGCACAATTTTTCGAAATAAAACATAAAAATAGTACAATGGGATTTCATCAGGTGAACAGAATAACTAAACAATTTACTAGATTTTATCTGGATAAGTATACCGTATATTCCTGTGTATATGCCGATAATTTTATGGGTTTTCTACTGAATTTTGGAGGTCGACGTATTTACGAGTTCAGATTTTTTTACAAATAGTTGGACTACAAAAATAATGTCATAGGTTAAATGACAACAACAACAACACAAAAAAAAGTTATTTTTCGTTTTTATGTGCTATCACAACCACCTTAATAAAAGTTGCCAAATTTTCAAAAGTATGTTACTAAACTCTGGAACACAAGCGCATAACCATTCTTCAAGCAATTATACTCCTAGCAATCATTTTCAGTCAAACTGCATAACCATGTGTATGCGTTCGTTTGCTGTATTCTATGTTCCAACAAATTTTATAGGCAAATCGTGATATTTTATATTTTAAATTCAATTTGAAAATATGCGCTTGTAGAATTTGCTAATAATGGAAAAAAGCGCAGTAAAACCTGTACAGAAATACACGATTTAGACACAAATCGCCGACAAGAACATTGATGAGATACATTTAGTAGATTGTGCAAATCTCTGATTTTTTTTCCATGAAAAGAGATCACTGTACATGGGGAGAGGAATACGGCGAAGCTTAAATACGCTGCCTAAAAGCTGAGGGAACTGATGAAGAAAAAACCTTTTTTCATTCCACAATATTTTCACTCTTATTTTACGATTAGAAGATAAATTTTACCTTCAGCTACTCTAAGAATTCTATCTAAATTAGAAAACCAATAATTCGTCCTTTTGGTGCTATATGTGTATATATATCTGTATTTATAAGGCAATTTCAAATCTGATTTTCAATTTTGGTTGAATATTTGCAGCAAATCTTACCTGTCGGCTTTAACACGTATCGGTTTAGATTCTGAAATATAGAGTAATTAAAATACTATTATCTAACATTTGTTAAATATTAATGTAGAAAAGTATTCAGATAAATATGTTCTGCAGTTTATGGTACATTTCTATCATACATATTGCTGAATTTATTAATATTTAAAACTGCACATACTTTATAAGACGTATAAAATGACATTCATTTCATTAATCATCACACTATACAGCTCTCAGCCATTTGAAGTCACATGTAATCATGAAGAACATGACAAATTATAATAATTAACATGACATAATTATTATAAACATAATTATCAATTTGTTTATATTTATTTGCTTTTAATCTTAGAATATTATAAAAAAAGCACCAAAATATTTTTCGACTCGTGAGCAGTATGCAAGTATGCAACATTAATGTTTCAAAGCATTAAAATAAAATACGAATATCAAGTTTTTCACTTTAAAATTGGGTCATTCATTTGAAAGGTTACTTAGGAATTTTTATTATAAAAGGGAACGGTACCGTATTGAAATAAGTATTTTGTGCGCTGTATTACACCGGGGTTGTAACAGTGCAATATAATATTGCAATAACAATAAATGTTTTCTAAAATAGGAGGAAAATTAGTTTTTATGTTAAACTACATAATTTAAACTATCTAAAATATGTGAAAAATTACTATACTTCACGTGATATATACGCAAATGTCATTTGTCATATTGTGGAAAATAAGCAATAATAGTTTATCATCAGTCAATTTTTTCAGACGTCAGCACTTACAAATAATACCATTTTATTTTATATAAGGAACTCAAAATTAGCTATTTAAAGAAATACAAACGACATAAGAAGTATGAAATTAATGTATTCTAATCGCAACCAAAGTCACGCGCTATAATTACTGCAGCACATGATCTTGGTGCATACGTATTGCTAACTCTTATAATTGCCTAGTTATTCTTTAAGATAAGTATTAAACTAAGATTAATGATATAGAAGTTTTCCTGCAAAATTAAGAAATTTATTACTACACAGTAGTTAAGTTGCGTGCCTCAGTGTTGCCAGATTAACTTTTCGAGTTGTTACGAGTATTCATTTTATGCTCAAACTAATAATGTTTTATTAAAATTCTTGAAATTGGCGTCATTATAAAATATCAATTTACCGTTCATTCAGCTCAGGGCTTTCTGCTGTATCAACCAACACAGAGCACAAGCTGTTCAGGTTTACGTAAATGGTACTTAAAAGTTACTCCAAAATTATTCATAAAATGCTAGAACTATACGCAAGGAACATGTAAATATTCATTAAGAAAACAGGATGAATAATCTGCATTAAAAACTTTTGGGTTTATAAATAAGTGAAATATGAAATGGCGTGCAAGTAAAATTTATGACTCATCACAATTTTAACATTTTATAGTAAAATGTGAATTTTAGAATTGATGTTCCAATCATGAATGCAACTGTTATATCTTAGTCAGTTTTATCAATGGCAGATGGTATGTTTAAGCTTACAGTACATATTAGTAATACCAATTCTTATATCAAAATGTTTTGGAAGGGTTTACATAAATGCTGCTTATTTTTACAAGCAAAATAACTCTTTTAAATATATGATATATACAAGCACATGCAATGCATTTTCTCCTTGCACGCTTATACAACATACATAACTACACTCACAATTATTCTAATGTTTAATCATTGTACTTCCATTAACAAATATTTTAAATAAATGCATTTTTAATAATATCATGAAATGGTGTTATTACTTTCACTTAGTATAAAAATTATGTCAGATTCAAGCATAGATGAAAATAGTGTTTCTAGTTGTTGACTAGGCATAATATTTATGATTTATATTCCACTGTACAAAAGCACTGAACTAAGAGATTCAATTGAAAACAACGTGTTTTACATAACTTTTTGCAGCACGTTTGATTCTATGTTATGACTGCAATGATTAAAATATGTTCTATAATAAGTCTAGAGACAAATTTTGAACTCATCTTTCATGTACGTAATACTAGCTGCATCAAAATTGTAATAAATTATCTATTACTTGATTGGTTTCTATAAAAATGTAGCAAATATAAATTCATCCCTGCTTTGTGAAAATTATTTCGTTATATTTAAAATGTCTGGCTTTAATAACATTTACATTTACGTATTTATTTCACATAGATTCGTAATCATTTATGCACAGAACCTCACTAAAAGTTTTACGTAATTTCTTACATTTTAGATATGACAAGAAAAATGTCTGGCTTCAATAACATTTACATTTACGTATTTATTTCACATAAATTCGTAGTCATTTATGCACAGAACCTTTCTAAAATGTTTACGTAATTTCTTACATTTTAGATATGACAAGAATCATTTTATTGTACCAACCTTTGTAAACGGAAAGATTGCTGTAACCTATTCTGATTACATAAACTGACATAAAGATAGATAATAAAATTTCGAAAATGTAAACAATATAAACAAGAAAATGCCAAAATTTTTTAAACTAAAATAGTATGTACTATATATAATAAATAAAGAAAGAAGCCAATGCAGTAAAAATAATGAAGTTTGATATTACATAAGCTATACGATTGAATAATAAATGCATTAACTAATTCAACACTTGAATTAAAAGCGCTAGAATGGTGCACATAATTCATGCGAGTTTTTCTACGAATACAGGCAGTATTTTGAGTACTTGCTGTATAATTACGCATATCATTCTTTTCTCTGTAACTTAAATATATTTAATATGCAATATACATAACTACACTAAGTTTAAATAATTTTAACATACATAACTACTACTAAGTTTAAATAATTTATGATAACTGCCAAAAACGCTGCAATAAAAATCTCCAGCATATTACCCAATGAAGAAAATGTGTTGAACATAACGTGGATTATGTGGAAAACTACTGATATGTAAAAGCAAGGAGCAAGAATTATAGCAGATTAATTTGAATGTCGTAATCCTATTACGAACTAGTTAAAGGATGATTCTCAAAGCCTTTAAGTATTGCGCAAGAATTTACTTACTAAAGTTCAATTGAATCAAAGACACTTTTAGATGAGCTATATGTAAAAATGTATATCGATCTATATATATATATCTATATACATATAGATATATATATACATATATATATATATATCTATATACATATATATATATATATACATATATATATATCTATATACATATATATAGATATAGATATATATATGTAGTTTTACTTTTACATATAGTTCATCTAAAAGTGTATGGATGGACAAATTTAATGTCTGTTATAAGCAAAAATGGTATTAAATGTTAAGTGAAATGAAATTCAAAATTAAGCAGAGTATGAAGGAAAACTTCCCCGAAGCAAAATGAATGTGATAAAAGATTACAAAAATATAATATATTCTTTTATTCCACAACACATAGAGAAAGACATGCCTTTTACCATCAATAATGCAGAAATACCGTAGTGTGCTACATAATGCGTCTACTGTATTTATGCAAAGCAAATATATTCATCGGTCTTGAGCAAGAGCTTTCCACAGAGCCTAATGTCATTATAAGATGAGCTGGGATTTTCCGTAACTGATACGACTAATTTTTTATATCAGGTGTTGTTACAACTCACCATACCTCGGAATCTATGAATTTTGCTTTTCTTGAGGATACCTGAAAGCTGAAGTCTTTAACCAATGAGGAATTCATAGACGAAGTTAAAGGAAATCTAGTGACAAAAAGAAAACTGAAAGCGTTACGTCAGCAAACGTCAGGTAACAGACATGAAGGAGAATAAGTAGACAAGTAGTCGACAGTGATCTGTTACAGCAAACATGAAGAAACTTAAGTAAGCCATCAGTCGGAACTAAAAATGATTAATAACAGACATATTGACTAGTAACAGACATGACAGAAACTGAAATCATTACCTCAGCAAATGCCAAGGGAAAGATACGAAGAACATTAAATAGGCAACATTCGGCAGTTCTCCGTCGTAGCAAACACGAAACGAAATTAAGTAAAGAAGTAAAAGTAATCTGTAACAGTCGGTAGTAGCAGATATGAAGAAAAACTGAAAGTACCTATACAAATGCTTAGTAGTACACATAAAGGAATTTCAAGTACTTCTTAAGTAACGAACATGTGAAAAGTAAGCAGACAAGCAGTCTACAGCAGCCTGTTAGCAGCAGACATGAAAAAAATAATTAAGTAGACAAGTAGTTAGGTACAAGACTGTGTAGCGAACATGTAGCAAATTAATTATGCAAATACTAGTTGACAGTAGCCTATAGTAGCAGACATGAAGGAAATTGAAAACAGCGCTTTAACATAAACGTGGTAGAAGAGAAAAATGAATTTGCATTCAAGTAATCTTAAGTAGCAATCATGAAGGAAATTAAGAAGTAGTAGTAGTTCGTAGTAACAGACGTGAAGAAAATCGAAAGCAGTACCTCAGCAAATGACAAGGATAGAGCTAAGTGGAACCTAACTTAGGTTTCAAGGAGAAGTACAGTACAAAGGACAGCATTTGGATGATATAATTTTTAAAGAAACAGTTTGTTACAACAGTACGCTGCTCACATTCTGTATTTATAAGTGATCACTGGATCATAGGTCACACTTCTGGATCGTAAATTTTGCTTTAATGACAAGAAGCGATGCATCTTCTATTTGTGCAACAAAACTGTGAAATTTATATTTGTCACTTTTATTGTTTTCATTCATATGAGGAAAGGGTTTCTTCAGGTCCTGCATGCTCCAGAATATGAATGTATTAAGATGAGTGTATTCAGATATTTAAACCACACATTTTATGTTTAAAGTTCTGAATAAAATGTCCTTGTTATTTGCAAGTACAAACCTAAGGTATATTTTACGTGAAATTATATGTCGCCCTGAAGTATTTCGTCTGTAGATAATTTTCAAAAAAGGAAAAAAAAAATCAAAAAGCAAAATTCCTTTGTCCTTAAAAGTGTTTATTAATCATTTTTAGTTCTGAATTCTCATGTATTATAATTCAAAACTTAAACGTAACGTGAAGGAGAAAAGAAGCATGTACATGTATACATCATTACGTGCATTCGTTTATGTTTACAGTTATGCGTATGTATATATCCAAAATTGCATCTACTTATATACATATGTATTTAGGTAGACAGTCAGAAAGATATATACACGTTATGTGCCTATCATCTCTTAAAAGGACATTTCATACAATTGATATATATTTTGGACATTTCACACCTAACTTCTAAATAACGGACAATTCAGAGTAACGAGGATATTTTTTCCGGGTGTATCCGCTATTAAGAATTTTTATATGTATTTGTGTATGTATATACACGTGTGCATATACATATAATACATACATGTTTATAAATGAGCAGATATATGTATACATATATATCGTTCGTTTTACACATTGGCTTAAATAGGAGGTTTAAGAGGCATCATAACCTCACACGG
Source organism: Stegodyphus dumicola (assembly GCF_044657685.1). Classification (NCBI taxonomy): domain Eukaryota; kingdom Metazoa; phylum Arthropoda; class Arachnida; order Araneae; family Eresidae; genus Stegodyphus; species Stegodyphus dumicola. Next base: position 67,779,622 of record NC_140771.1, on the reverse strand, counting down.
GAAGTTTGGTGTGTGTAGCATCAAAAGATAAGACCATAAGAACTCCAATCCAAATTAACCACGTCTGTAGCTCCGCTGTTTTAATACCTGCAAGAAAAAATCATTGTAGATTTATAAATTTGTAAGGATACAAGGTCTGTGATCAAAGTTTCAATGAACCGAATTGAAAATGTTGCAAAATTTTAGTTCATTAAACTTTTCATAAGATACACTTTTAATGTGTATGCTTCTACTTATAAAACATGCGTCTACAGAATTTAACATTATAAGCTGTAAGGGCTGAAATTCTAGAAGAAGAGATAAGTTAGAAGAGATAGGTGAAATTTTCCACACTGCCACTAATAAATAGCATTTTCTTCATTAGAATCCATAATTACCCTTTTATTTTGATGCCTGTTCTTCCAATATACATCCAGTTATAAATCGGATTCATCAGCAGCTGGCAGAACGTTTGGTGTGCAACGAATAGCAAAGCCATCCATCTGTGCGGAATTTTAAGGCCATAGGCCTTGGACTAAGTTCCAACGAAATCGATAGTTGAAGGGTAAAACATTCTTAGCCTTCAGTGTTCAATTCTTGTAAGTCTGTTAAACGTTTCGCTTGTTCAAACAGCTGCTTTCAAACACATTCGTAGAATTCCTACAGCTTTTGGATTACAATTTAAAGCTGTGACTATTGTTTTCTGAATCCCTTCAGTGTTATTAAATCTTTGAGGTTAGATTTCACTTTAGAGAAGATAAAGTAGTCTGTATGTACCAAATTTGGTGGCTGAGTAAAATGGTTGAGAATTTTGATACTTTTCTCTGCTAGGAATTGCTAAACGGGTATTGAATTATATGATGGCGCACTGACGTACAGCAGAAATCGGTTATTCAATAGAGAGTTTTTGAGACTAAGACGCTGGATTTTTTTCAGAATTCTGTCCATTGCATCTTTTTAAAAATTAGTCCTAAAATCGTCTGTCCCTCAGGAAGAAATTCCTTATGAATTTTCTCTTTCCAATCCCAATAGATCATCAAAGCGATTTTTACTCGAAGTTTCTGAAACCAAAGTACTTTTGGATATGATGGACCTTCTTTTAACCTAAGCAGATGATTGTTCATTTGCCTCAAGATAATCAGCAAAGCACCAAGTTTCCTCTCCTGTCACAGTTTGTTTGAAAACATCGGGATAAATGTCTGCCACTTAAATCAAATAACAGTACATAGAATTTTGATTTTGTTTCCATTCTGAGGAACGAAATAAGATCAAATATTTCAAGATCTTCCATGAGAATTTTTTGAGAAGTGCCTTTACTGATATTAAACTTATCAGAAACGGTTAGAAGAGATAAGTGATGTTTTTTCCGCAGAAACTGTGGAACAATTTCAGTGTTCTCTTCCGCTCGAAACCGTGAAGGGTGACAATTACTTTTGCGTACAATTACGAGATTGTCTGTACCAACGAAGAAACACTGGATGGTATTAATGTGTGATCTCCGTAAACGCACAATAATTGAAATTATTGCTTTAGCTCTTTAAATCAAAACATTATTGCTATTCTCTATACAGCTTTCAAATCCATGAATGCAGATTTCATTGGATCAGAACGAACGACAGTTCTTTTCGTAAACAGATGATATTTCTGAAACCTTATACTGATATCACTTAGTAATAAATCCTATTTTAGTAATAAAGAGGAAGTTTTCCTTTGTTAAAAAATTGGTCTGGAGAATTTATAGGCGCGCTAATGAAAAGATATTCAACAAATTTTGGTAACTTTAATAGCAAATATTATTCTAGTTATAAAAATGTTGAAATATAATTAAAATCAACAAATTATATTTTTAATTTTACATTTACATTAGAAAATTGTTTCATTATGTAAGCGACGGCAGCATAAATCTTATGGTTAAGGATGAGAATCAAACAGCCTATACTCATTTTATGGTGAGAATGAAAGTAAATGAAATGTTTCTGCTCTGTTTGGTTATGTAAAATCTGCACAAAAAAGGACACTTTTATATCACTCGTTCCTACTGGGCATATATTAAATTTATATATATATATTCATGTGTAGCATTATATATAGCATGTATGTTCAAAATTTTATTTTGAAAATTTCCATTTTGGTTGATAATTTTTTTTTGTATCTATACTTTAAACATGAACAAACACGAAAAAAGCTTGGTAGACCTCGATTCACCAATTTAATTCTCTTTTAAAAGTCTTTGTAATCTTAAACTATTTTCTCCACACAAATCAATGTAGAATATATCAATTAATTCCTGGTATATATATTTAAAACATAAAACAATACTTTGCGCATAACTTCATAAGAAAAAATTAATGATAATCATTAATTCTATGATCAGGAAAGTAAATGAAATATTAAATAGATAAAAAGACGAAAATGTAATTTAATTCTACAGTATCTGGGCGAAGGAAAGTGGACGGCATAAATGAAAAGTGATGAAGAGGAAAGGAAGATATTGTTCCTTGCGTATGAGTTTGTAATGAACTGCACGCACACAGAACCGATGACAGCTTGATGAAACATATTTTCCCAAAACTATTTTACATTTCTGAACTTTTCACCCAAAAGTACCTATACAGTTCTTGTCTGTATGATACAGCACAATCAGTAGTTACCACTTCAAACTAATAAGAACGTTGGGCACAACGGAATACAAAAAAAAATCCTCAAATGCGTAAGCTCGCAGAATTATCCGCTAATTACTGAGCTAAACTCTGAACTATACTGAAAAGTTCCAAGTTCCGCTGAATGCCTTTCATTAACTTGCAAGTTTGTAAGTTTTATTCCAGCTGTCATGAGTTTGGTGCTTCGTTGAGCGTTTGAATTGATGAAATGCTTTAATGGTACCGGAGGACAGAATTGCAGATGCGGAGAGGCGTGATAACCCTAAACTGAGAACTGATGCTTTCTCTGGCCTTATAGATTTTCTCGTCTACCGAAAAATTCCCATTATCTCTGATTTCCTGAAAAGGCTGCAAGGCATACATAGTAACAATTACATAGGGATCGAACAAAAATGTCTCTTAATAATCGCCAGGTTTAATTACTTTTGCATATTTTTGTTAAATTTAGCGATAAAAATTAGTTGCCAAAGCCATCGCCAGCTTGGCGCTATTTCGCCAAGTGGACTTACTTCTTTAACTCTGTTTTTCTGGCGATGCTTCGCATTCTTGAGGCCCTTCCATTGTGCAAGAAATACTACAATTTCATCAAAATTATTTGCATATATGAAAAATCAGTAACATCAGTTACAGTGTGTTATTATTTGAATGAGGATTCCTTTTTATAAAAACACCAAGTAATTGCCTTTTGTATGGGGCTTACCTTTTCTTTGTTCCTTAACGGCACTCCACTCTGCTTGAGACTCACTAGGTTTCCATCTTAGTAGAAATTTGTTCGGTGTGATTTGCTGTTATCTGAGTTTTAAAATGAGAAATGGCTTTGCCATTGAAAATACTACAGCTTTATCTTGCTAATTCTTTATCTAGGTGATATCATTACATGAAACTTTGCATCGTACTCTATTTTACACAGACTTCGCGTATCAAAGAAAGTGTTTCTGATGATGTTTCAGTCCTTTCTCGATAAAATAATGTTTACAATCCTCTAAAAACTTCTCCACGTCTTTAGTGTTCGCTTCAAAACTCATCATTACTAATAAAATCTCGTAGTTGACAAAGCCCTCAAAATCTTTGCTTCAATTTCAGTCTGACTCTAATTTCCTCCAGGCTGAATTCATGGTCCTATAAATCACTTGTTGTCAGGCTTTGCTAATGATAGTGCAGCAATGATAAATATTAAAAGGGTGTTTTCGGAGGTCTCTGCGTGCTAATTCTATATCAGAGGTAACTTCGAAACACCTTTGGGAAAGTATCTGTTGCCCACGTTAGTGTTTACAACTCAAGACACCCTTTGCATTCCAAGACATCTTTTATTCAGATAATTTGTTTATGAACCGATTTGTTCTTGATCAAAAGCGTTCATGATCCGAGAGTTCCACTATGCTTAGAAATATGTTTCATGTATTATTGAATATAATAATATGTTTTAATTTAATGAAGTGTCCCAAATTGGTATAGGATTATGATTTGTGAATAGCCAATTTACTACACTAACCTGCTGCTATAATTTCCTTAATGGTGACTGCATGTATGTGGTTGATGGTTGCAACGCATTTGAGGATAACCTTTCCATTGTGAAGGACATCTGGTTTGAGCCGAAACCGAAGAGCCAGACTCGTGCTTTCCAGTTGATCGGGGTACACAACCGTCTCCTGGTCGGACAATTCTGAATGCGCCTGAAACAGAAATGCTACATTAATTACAAAAATCGAAATTCGTTAAAAAAGAAATGTTTATACAAAATTTCTTCAATCTATTTTAAAGGATTACTTAACGCTATTTATGGCAGATGCTAGTGAAAAGTCCTAATTTTTTTTTCAATTTTTATTACAACATTAATGTTATAAAACGATGATTTCCTTTCACTGAAATAAAGAATAGCTACACCTAGACCTACTTAATCTTCCTTTTCTCTGACGAATTTTCATACTCGCACTAAGTAGAAGTCTAAACTGAATTTTAACTGAAAGGTTTCTTAAATACACCTCCTTGTAAAACAATTCAATCTTACTAAGCATTAGCCACAGCTATTTGTTTGGCTTCAAGAATACAAACATTAGAGGTTGTAAACCACAACATCACCTTTTTTCTATTAACTCGGTTCCAGAAATCGAGACTCGAACCTACACTAAAAAAATGCAAATATTCACTCTTAAAAAACACAGTTCGGCTCAATGTCTGTCTCATTGAAGCTGGCTATTGCATTATATTAACCAGTTACCACAGTAATCAAACTTCAGATTCTTTCAATAGTTAAACTAAATTTCATTTTGAAGAACGCTCATGGACGAATAAAATAGAAGTCACGGGAACATACATACATAAATACAGTTTCTTCATCATTAATTTTTTTTTAAAAATGATGCATTGCCATAACATTCGGTGGTAAAAGCTTGAAAAGTAATTTGGACACAAAAACGTGAAACGGACAAGTAAATTAGTTTCAAGACAAATAGCACTTCTGGTGATATAATATTGAAACAAATATTATGCGATCAATTATTCAAAATATCTGATATTCTTCCTGTAGTTAAGCATTGAACCAAATATTAAATTTTCAGAATTAAGCAACTGTATTTTCTTGTAGGATAAGGTATGAGAATTTGACACGAATATATTAATTTCTACAAAACTATATATTTTAAAATTAGAATTTGGATAAGAAGATAGTATTATAAAATATTATCTGTTTAATATTGAATGTTTTGGTGAAAATAATCTTAAATGTCTATTCTTCTCATAATGAAACTCATTAATAATTTAACACAAATATACGTAGTAATCTCCACAAAACTAGACCTTTAGAATTAGTATCAGGGTAAGAAGTTAATGTTTACAAGACATTATCTGCTTAATTATGGAATGTTTTAGTACCTAAGCAGCTAAACTCAAAATGTCCACTCTTCTCATAATTATTGAATAATTGAAATTGGCACAAATATATTAATGCCTATTAAAATAAATCTTTGTACTTTAGAATTAGAATCTGGATTAAAATCTGTATTATAAAATATTACGAGTTAAATTATTCAGTGTTTCAATGAATATAATTTTAAAACAGCATTTTGTTCTAATAACACATTTGTTTATTAAATTTCAATTTTAGTCTTAAATTTTAATTTTGAAGATTTAATGTTACAACTAATCATTAAAATTAGGTAAACTGAAATTATGTTACTAAAGTTATGTGGTAGTTAAAATGACAACAGACTTTTATAATTTTTAATTATCATTTCATTTTAATTATTAAACGTTTTACGTTTAAATAAGATTTAAGACAGGATTTTGCATTAAAAGCCATTTTTAGTGAAGTTTCATTTTCAAAAATAAATTTTGTGATTTTTTTTATAGTATTTAATATACGATAAACAATTCAACATTAAAAAAAAAAGTTTAAATTTAGAAAAGAAAAATATCTGATGTGGATACAACACGACATCTTCGTACAGGCTTTAAATTATATGCACTTTTTGTTGCCCTTCATTTGAACTTATTTCCCGAATTTTATTAAAGTTATATTTCTCATTCAATCAATTCAGTTCTCAATTCGCAGCAAGGAAAGTATGCATAAAAACTCAAAACATCTTCATTAAGAACTGTAAAACAATAAAAAAATAGTACCATAGGACATCGAATACAGTTAAAAACAGTTTAAAATCAATAATCAATACAGCAAGCAATGCAACCAACGGGCGGAAGATAAAATTTTCTATGCACTTAAATGTAGTTTGGTTCCACTGGGCAAAATGATACTGAATACTCCAACTGACTTAATTCACAATATTACTACTAAGACTTTCGGATGTAAACAAGTTTTCCCTAGTTAGATTAATTCCAAGTACACTTCTAATTTGATGATAATTCTATAACTATAGCATGCAGCTTAACTAAAAGGAAAAAAAAAAAAAACCTTAACCAGAACATAAAAATGAGATAATTTAGTCATTCTGAATACAAGAAATGCAAAATTTACCAACTTACAAGAATAAAAAACAGAGCTCATCGAACTTTTAGTAAAGCCGATTTCGACAGAAAAAGGAAGGTGCACAATTACATATTATAGTAATCCCATTTCAACGTTCTACGGCTAATCGTCTTTGAGTTATACGAGATACGTGCAGACGTACAAAAAAATCTCTTCTGGATCCATTTTTAAATCCATTTTGCAATCCGTTTTGGAGAAAATATACTTTTTTTTTGTCTATACGTAGAGATGTCACGAAAAAAAAAAAAAAAAAAAAAAAAAAAAAAAAAAAATTATTCAAATGGATTTGGTAACGGTCAAAATGGATATTTCCTTTAAATTATGATACTCAAAAGTTTCGGCGATTACAATAGTTCCTTTACTTCACATAAGGAAGTAAAAAAGGAATGCCAAATATATACATATAATGAAAAGTTTATAAATTTCATTTCTACTGAATGATTTTTAATTCGCATAATGCTATGCTTATTTAAAAATAGTTTTCTACTTTTACTTCATAACCAGGAAGGTTTTGTCAAAAAGCACAATGTTACGTTTATTTTAAATAGTAAATATAATTTCATAATATTAAAATGTATAACAGATTTCCCAAGATAATACCGTTAGAAAGGATAAAATTTTTAAAGCAGTGTGAATAGAAGTATAAAGTGAATCAATAACAAATTACATGTCATGGATTTTCAAAGTTCTTTCTTTTTTACATTTCTAGAAGCTTCTGTTAAGAATTCGCATATGCAATACAAGAATAGATATTAATTCTGCGTACAGAGAAGCCCTCTTATTGCGAAAAACGCAGTACAATGCAGGAGGCAATTCCAGACTTTCTGCTTATAACTGAACACAACACAGGCTGGTCGCACCTTTCTTAGACGACTTTGCTTTGCTATAAAAAATCGCCTGCTCAGATTTTTTTTTTTAACTGAAACTATATTTTTGAAAATGTAAATTATCGTCTGCTATTCCATAATTTTCTTTTCATGGAAAATGTAACTTTTAAAGAAGCAATGGACGGAAGTCTACGTTTGTGTTCTTTACGAAGAAAAAATATTCGTAATTAGTTATAAAAAATATTGTGAAAGTTATGATTTTACGGTATCTTAAGCAACGATAGATAATGTTATTATTAAGAAAGGGGTGGAAAGAAGGTCAAAGTTTGGCTCCAAGGAGAAAAGTTGTTCCAAGGTAAAAACGGAATGTTTCGGATGTTGCAGAGGTAAAAAGTTTAATGTTAAAAGAAAATCTTCGAAGTTAAAGAGCAGTTGTAGAATCATTAAAATGCTCAGTTTCAACTGTAAACGAAGTGAGTAATGCTGATTTGAATCTTAAAAAGGCGGAGAAACGTAATGTGCATCGTCCTTTCTCCAAGACATATCGCCGAAAACAGAACGCGCTGCAGAATTACCTATGAGAAACAATTATTTCGACAAAAATAGAAAACTTTTGTGACAATAGATGAATCTCGGGTATATTTAAATGACCACAATAAAAAGAGATCGTTCTAGTTAACGATCCTAATTCCAATCCATTTTTCTGTTCTAGTTAACGAACCTAATTCCAATCCATTTTTCTGTTCTAGTTAACGATCCTAATTCCAATCCATTTTTCTGTTCTAGTTAACGAACCTAATTCCAATCGATCTTTGCCTTCGGCCTTTAAAGAAATAATGTTTTAGTTTTGGTTTCATCAATAGATGGCGCCACTTGCTTATTCTTGTCCAGGCTTTCTTATCTTATCTAATCATTATTTCCTATCTTGTTCATTTGCGGTTTTGCAGCTGAGGATGCTGGTTCGGTAAAACCATCGAAACTAGTCCTGTGAAATTTTGAAAATATAATGCTCATTTTCGTTGTTTGACTTCTGAATTAGTAAAGAAAGTTTTTCAAAAGGCTTTAATGATTGTTGATGGTTTTGATGTAACGACGAATAAAATTAAAAATAGTGCAGAAAATTGTTAAGGTCAACCCCATATATTATCAGGAACATATTTTATACCCAGTTTTTAAATATGAAATACCTTCTCTTTACCCACAATGCCATCAATCAGTAGAACTTCATATAGACAAAGCAAGCAGTCGCACGTAAATATCCACTGTTAATTTCCTGGAGAAAGTAGAACAGGAAACGTGTATCAAAGCCATACCCTTTACTCATATCCGTGTTAAATCTCCTGATGTATCATCTACGGAATTTTGCGCTTTTGGACTTTTAAAAACCGGACTGTCGAGACGTCGACCTAGAACCCTTTTCGGACTTTGGAAAGCCGCTGAAAAGGAATGGGATAAAATACCTTTTTCGCTACTAACAAAAGCTTTACTGTCTTGGAAACTACGATGTAGAGAGACAGTGAAGAATAAGGGTTGTCAAATGGAACATTTAAACACAAAATTTAGATAAAATGTTTCTGTAAATACAATGTAAACCGTCTAAAGAATGTGTGATCAGCCTTAGTACTCTTTTCTAATTTCATTATGATAATTTTTAAATTTTTAATTGAAAATAACTAATTTAATTGAATTAAATGTACTAAAAATGCTTAATATTCATTAAGATAATATTTACATTTGTACTACTAGCAAATTTGCATAAGCAGCTGTTGGAAATTTATCAAAAGTAAAAAAGTATCAAATGTTATGTTTATTAAGTAATTATTTTATTTTTCTTACGAAAGCATCTTTCTGCATTCTAACTCATATTCTATGTACGTACCATCAAAATTTCTGTTAATATCTATATGAATTCTGTCAATGTATGTCAAGTATATGTCAAAATTATGTATACATCAAAATTAAAATTTTTATAATAATATAAAATTTTAAATAAACGTGGTGCCACTGAGTGAGCAATAAAGCTGAAAGTCTTCATTTAGGCACAGCTGCTCAGTGGTCTCCTGCATTCTAACTACTTACATTACATGACATTTGTTTTCATATATATAACAGCACAAGAAACATTACCGTTCTGTAAGCATTCCTTCCAATTTCTAAAGCGTACTTTTACATTAAAGCCAGTTGACAATTTGCGATTGTACGTTGAATAAATATAAATAAGAAATACAAATAGATTTTGTTAAAACAGATATGCGTAAAAGCATTCCGTACTAAGACTATCGCTAAACTTTTTTCCAAAAAAATTTACTGTTTCCAGAAAGTGCTTTTGCTCTTCAACCGCATTCTTCCCACACAAACTTGCATTCACTTGTGCTCTTACAGAAGCGAGCGAGCTGTTGCCATTCTTTCATTTTTAAGAGGCTACTTAAAAGCACTTTGGGCCAACTGATGTTTTGTACCGCCATATTTCAGACACTTATTCCACCTGTAACAGTCAGGAGTCCCGTATAGGATTACTAGGCTCTGAAAAGAGTGGAAGGGATACTTTCCCTAATATTATGAAAATTTTAGAGAGCCATCATTTCAGTTTCATTTTGCCATCATTTCAGTTTCATTTTGTATAAGCCTCTCTATCAAAAGTAAACACGCATGGAACAGAGAATTTACTGTATCAGAAAATGATTCAGAACTGAAATTTATATGGGGTTTTATTCCCTTGGAATAAGTAAAGGAGGAAGGATATTTTTTTTATGCAGAAACTAAATTTCTTATTCCACGAGAAATGTCGACTAAAATGGTCCAATGGTCCACAAGAAATGGAAATCGACAAAAGAAGTATATTTTTCAAATCAAATTGTCTTTTAGTGGAACAGCGTTTATCAGAACTTATGTTTCTAATTGTGAGGGGACTGCAGGAAAGCGTTTTAAGCAATTAAATAAATCGAAGCCAAACATTTGAAAGTGAGAAAAAGAGGGAATTAATGGCATTATGCCTTCAAGAGTGTATTTGTGATATTTTAATGCTAAGATCATCCAGTCTTTGAACTGAAGAGAGTTTAAATTCATTTTCTCGGTCACGGAAAAATGACAGGAAGCAGTGTATCCTCAAAGGAAATATTTTGAGAAAATAATAAAATGATAACATTCGAAGTGTAAAAAGATATATATATATATATTACTGTGAAAGACCGAAATTTGGTGAATGTCAACATCCAACATAATCGCTTGGTTTATGTCTAAAATATTTGGCAAATATACTTATTTCTGACTTACACCGGCAAATGTCGACATTCACCATGCATTAATGGTGAATGTTGAATATGTCGGAGATTTGCGTTCTGTTCTCCATATTTTCAGGTGTGATAAAACTTCACAAGAAAGACATAACGTTTTCGCCTGTCTTTATATAGAAGAGTAACCAATCCCGGTGAGGAGAGTTGTTTGTAACTCTGTAGAAGTGTTTTCACTGCGAGACATGTAGCTTTAGATACTAACGTGAGAAGGGCTACTCGGTATTACATGGCATTTCAATGATGACAGGCAGTTGTGCTTGGATAAATGTTAAGCATTTAATTTTAAATTTAGCCAATAAAGGACATTTTTTTTTTTACTTTTGCATATATACCATATATGTAAAAATACGAAACAGCTTAAGTAACAGCACATGTAAATAAACTTTTGAACATAAACAGTACATTCTAAATGAGGAACGTAAATAATACCAAATGAAAACTTAATTATGTGATTGAAATCTTGTTTATTGCAACAACTTAAAATTTTATGACATTTTGAATTGCACAAGAGTCCCTTGCTTTTACAACTGCACTTAGTTGTGGAAAATCTTCCTTTTGCAGTGACAGTGTGTATAGCCTTGCCCTCCACTTCTCGAATTAACTGCAGCTGCTTCTCTCAGCGACATTTCTTGAGAAGATTGAGAAGAAATCTTATCTATGGAAAGAACTTTTCTTTATAAATTATAAACTGATTATGGGTATAAAGCTGCTTGAATGTGCCATTTTTGTTTGCTAGATTATAAAAATCAGAATTTTCTATTCCAACAACAACTGCCAACACCTTCCAGCCATCCATCTGTACGACCACGGTCGACATTTGGGACTTGTATTCGTATGGTATAACCAATTTCAGCAGGAGGAAACTTTTTTTTTATGTTCGTAATATTTTCCTTACTTGCAGTAGAAGATTCTCTTTCGCAGCCGATCTTTTTATATAAATAAACTCGTGTTGTTCAGTCAGGGCTTGATATGAAGACGTGGTAGGTTGCAGTTCCTCTTCAATATTTTTCTTTGGAATATAGTTTTTGGTATGGTCACTGCTCAAATTTTCTTCAAAAGTATTAACAGTTTCTTCAAGCTGTTCTTCGGTTTCAAAAGTATAAACAATTTCTTCGAGTTTCAATATTTGCAATTTGTTCGCGAGGCAAAAAAGACGATGCTATGCCACTTCTTGGTTCATGACTTCATAAGGACTTTGGCTTATTCCTTCATGATATGTAGTGTTCTCGGCAAATTGAAGAAAATGCAAACCAACTGACTATTTATTTGTATCATTATTGTTCATCCATGTAGTTAGCATATTCTGTATATCTTGATTAGACCTTTCAACTTAGTCTTTTGTTTCACTATGACGAAACTTTCCATGAACTATCTTAACATCTTTCGACATAGCGCATAGTTCGGATATGACTTGATTACGGAATTCCCTACCGTTATCTGAATGCAATATAGTTAGAAAAATTTCATATAAACTTATGAAAGTCTAATTTTGTTACGGTTATCAGCAAAAAGGTAAATGTTAAGAAGCGCTGAACAATGCTTTGTGCACCGTGAGTGAAAATGAAAAGAAGATTTTATTTTTCATATATTTAGTAACAACTTTGTTTTATTCAACTATCATATTTAATTAATTATGTAAGATGTTTAGTTTTGCGGTCTTTATGTGTAGTGACATTAGGTATTTTTGGAAGCAAGCAAGATGAAAAATTAACACCGCCTTCGCCGGGAATCGAACCGCGGACCTTTGAAATACGCGCCTAGCATGCAGACCACTACACCACGAAGGCACGTTAAGAAGGCGGAAGAAATACCTTATATACTCCCCCTTTTAAAGGGTGATTGGGGTGTTTAGAGGACCCAATCGCCAAATCCTGGGTGTGGCGAATCCTCATCCACTCCCTTTTAGTTCGGGAGCCACAGAGACATTAGGTATTTTTTGGATGTAAGAAAGATTAGCAACGCCTTCGACGGGAATCGAACCGCGGACCTCTAGAATACGCAGCCAGCGTGCAGACTAACACACCACGAAGACATGCCAGGAAGGTGGGAGAAATACCTTACATATGTTATTATTAAACTCTATTGAATCTTATTTCAACTTACCGAACCCTGCAGGAAATGCATGGAATCATAAAGTTCCGCATAATTTGAAGACAATCTGATACTAGGTGGCCCAAGATAAACTGAACTGGACATGGTCGACATCACTTGACTTTTGTTCGGTTTTATCTCGGGCAGCTCGGGCTACTTGGATAACAGAGGTAATTCTAAAGCTAATATAATACATGCAGCAGAGCTCCGACTCTCTAGAGAAGAGCGCTTTTATTAGGCCAAAACCAATCGGACTTCGTGTCTGTATTATAGTTACTCTGTAACTTTGGGCTGATTACACGGGCTCGTCTAGACGTATCTTTAAAGACACGGGCGACGTATCTTTCAAGTGTGTGCCTTATGAACTGCGGATGATACTTTACGCGCCTACCATTCTGGTAATGGGTGACAGGGAGATCAGGGTTCAGTTCCGCACAGAGAGCCTGAGAAACTGCTACAACATTCAAGGAAGCGCGCAAGTAATACACTCCAGAACGGGCAGGTAGTGACGAAAAGTAACTGTACGGGATTTTAAGACCCTGTAACTGGAATGAGAAGAATGAATAATTATATCTTTTAACGAGCATCAATTGGAAGGCAGGTCAAAAACCGCGGTAATTCCAGCTCCAGCAGCATATATTAATATTGTTTCGGTTAAAACGCTCTTAGTTGGATAAGTTAAATATAACTCTAGTCCCGGCTTTAATGTGATCGCGTTTGTCCAAAGCTATTATGAAAACACAAACCGAATGATATAATTAAACTATGAGAGAAAATATATTTTTCAAAATAGCAATGGAATTTAACTAATGTAATATATATATATATATATATATATCAGGAAACTTATAAATAGGTATTTTCATTGTATTTTAATTGGAAAAATGCAAAAGTGTGATTGGAAACTTATAAATAGGTATTTTCGTTGTATTTTATTTGGGAAAATGCGAAAGCGTGCTTATGCCGTTATTAATATTTCTGGAAAATATTCGATCGCTGCTGTGACCCTAATCTTTGTAGTCGGAGAGCATCTCTCATTTGGAGAGAATACGCCAATGTAAAATTTAAAATTAGATAAAAATGCAACCTTAATTCACATAGATGTCTTCAGGCAATTTAGCTTTCGGAAGAAAGGTTATAGAGTCATTTAGTTATGTCGATGTCTTAACGTGAAAATATGCCATTCCTCGCCAAGATTTGAGCCAAGATTTGAGATCTCCTGAATACCCATCGAGACACATCGAGCATGAAGACATGCGGAAAGGAGAGAGAAAATACCTTATAAAGCAAAACCAAATTCTCCAGAATTCTGTTTCCCTCTGAAGAAGAATGAAATGTGTCTGTTCGTTCTTAAAATGGATTGAGTTATTTAAAATTTTCACCAAAATAAGATTTTTCTTTGCCTAATTTTAAATAGTTGGCTAAAGTCCAAACCAAGCTATTTGGTTGCTTAATCCCTTACTTTGAGACGTTTCTCTGTCACTTGGCAATTTTTATAACTTATTTTGATCTTACTTGATCACCTTACTTCAGCTTAAAATAAATTTATTCCAAAATACTTACGTAAGATTAACCCAATTGTTGATCCCAATAAACTGTATTTTCCTTTGTATCGTATATGGGCCTAAACTTCAGCAAATCGATAACAATATCCGAATGATAATATTAACCGTGATCATATTAAGTGCCGTCCATTGTACTACCTATTTGGAATCTCTTTCATGTTTTGTTTGACACGCATTAGTAAGATAAAAATGTTTCCGATCATTTCTACATTCATGTGTACAGCTTAGTTCAGCATCCGTATTTTCTGTTTTTCATGCTCAAGAACTTCCAACAGATTAAATAAAAATGCATTGGTTTATAATTTTTCAACAAGAATTTTCATATAAAAAATTTAATAATCCAATTTAAACATTTATAAAGTTTTAACACAGATACAGCTTTTTGTAATAATTTTCTAAGAATACATTTTGTCCTTTCGTAAAAAGGGATACGGTAACAGAACTTGCGTCATAAAGAGTATGAAGAATATGCGCTTTCGTTACACTATGGAACAGCTAATGTTATGCAGATGTTATCACAGTTCTTACAGTCGCAGGACATTTTGTGCTCTTTAAGAATATCTGCGTCGGTTCGTAATGAGAAATTATGTAAATTTTTGCTATCTATTGTTAACAGCATTACGTTGTCAACAGCAGTTTGATCCAAAAGTGGTGCACATCAAACTTTCAAAAACAGTAGAAATTCCGAAACGGATGTTAATAGCAAATCGGTTTAGTGTGTGACTTTCGCTAAAAGTAATATATCACTTGAAATTTCAGTTGATGTTTATGCTGTTAGTTTAAAACACTTAATGCAAGATGAAAATTAGCTTTTCCCCAGTAGTATGAATTTTTATAATTCAACATCACTTCACAACGCATTTTTACGGATAAGATATCGAAGGGCTGACAGAGACCTTCTCCAAATATTCTGAATCTTATGAGGAAATGACTCTCCGATTGGTCGCCTAGTTTTAAGAAACTCGATGCATTCACCATAAGGAAAAAGTAGTCATCTGTATCTTCTGAATTAGGACAAAATCGATGAAATCAGTAATAGGATGTTGCAGTCGCCAACAAAATGTATGAAAAAGATGGCATCGCAATCAAATGCATGCACTGCGAAGTAACACTCAGTCATAAAAATTCGCTGTTCTTGGGAAACCTCATATCCGTCTTGCACAAAATAAACATCTTTTAAAGCTAACTAAATAAATTGCAGTTGAAATTTCAAGTTATATCACGCGAGTAACATTGTAGATGTATAGTATAAATAACCATTGAAACAATTTGCTATTATGCTGTTTATTTCGGAGCTTCAAAATTTTTTGAAAGTTTCAGCTGTTAAGCTTTTGAATAATACCTTATTTTATGAGGTATGTGTTTACAACACTTAATAAAATTGCAAAATTATCTGCCGTATGACTGAAGACTTATGAAAAGTCCTACATATGTATTGAAAATGATCCTAAAACACTGAAAGAGGTTTATGTCAAGAATTTATGCGAGTAGATGTTAACTTAAGGTTTTGTATTAGGATGCACTACAGTGTCAGGTAGAGATTTCATACGCCGTTGCTGATAATGGATGTTTCAAGCACATATAAGAATTAAAAAAGATGCTGTCAGTAATTTGGACCTACTTTTGGATCGAGTTGTAAATATAATATTGAATGAAGTGTTATTACCTTAAAAACATATAATGTGTGATGTTTTGTACGAGTTTTATAAGCGTACATAAAGGCAAATAAATAATACATACATATATATAATTAAGATTTAATAATTAAATGATTAAATCAAAATTGATGGCTAATAGTATAACAGGAAGAACATATATCAAAACTGGGACATAATTCAAAACAATTGAATAAAATAACGCAATAAAAATAATATAACAAAACAAATAGTTTTTTTTCAAGGAGCAGCCAAATTTTCAACAGAACCACGTTTCTGAATTATATCTTTTTGATTTTAAACTCATTAAATAAATTAAACGTAAATGCCAAAAATTAAATTAAATTGAATAAAACAATAAAATAAAGTATAAAAATTTTAAATTATCGAGATGTAATCTGTTCCAATGTGACCAACACAAAATTACTGTATAAAATTTTAGTAGTATAAAATTAGAATTTTCGAAATTAAAATCAGATAAGCAAATGGTCAGATTAGAAGCAACAGGCTAAATGAATATTTTTCAAAACTTCTAAAAATTATTCGAAATTAAAAGTAATAAAATTTAAAGTCAAGGTTTCAGAAAACGAAACTAGAATGATAGGTTGATAGGACTTCAATTTTGAAATATTTCAAAAAAATTAATGCTTTTTATAAGAAAAAGAATTAATTTAATAATAAATATTTTTACATTTATACTTTATTTTACTTCATTCTTTATTTTAATTTCATTCTTTTGGCATTACTTTTGAATTTATAATCATCCAGATATAATTCAGAAACGCATCTTTGTTGAAAACTACTCGGCTGCTCCTTGAAAAAGACCTAAGATTTTTCAGAAAATTTTTTATTATTTGTTTTGTTATGTTATTTTTTTTATGTTATTTTACTGAACTGTTTTGAGTTTATTCCAAATTTGATGTATGTTCTTTCTTTTAGGCTGTTCACCACCAAATTTGATTTAATGATTTAGTCGTTATTTCTTGGTTATTTAATTAATTTAGCAGCATACTACGCGACTTTAATAACTTAAAATCTTAATTTTAAAATTTATAAACTCTTATTTACATATACTTAAGAAGGAGAACAAAGTTCAGATATTTTTAAACCGAATAGAAGGTTCATTTCTGATTACAAATTTTGTTCTAGCTAAATAAATTATAGAAGTTTGGAATTTGAAACTTTAAACTTTAAGCATCTCTCTTTATTTTATTTTACATTTTTCATAGATTTCAAGCGCGTAGATTTGATTATATTATATTCTTTTGCCTTGATTGTATTTTTCCTTTTGCTTTCTGAGGTTCTCTAATTCTTAGAAGGTATACAAGAATGTTTATCTTATTGTTACTTATCTAATTGTTACTTATCGATGCAAATATATATAAATCCATTAAATCTGACTATTTTACATTTTAACCAAGAAGTAAAATGCTCTAAAATGTTTGGAGACTTAAATCAATCAGTTAGTTTAATTTATTTCTTAACAGTATTAGAAATTTGTTGCATTTGTAGGAGCTTCTTATGTCCCAGTATTACTTAACTGACAAATAAAGCAAGTAAGTTTGCAAGGCATGAGTAAAACAGAAGAAATTATCTAGTAAAACAGTGGTCTCAAAATGGTGACCCAAGGGACGCATGCTGTTTCTGAAGCAATTTTATGCGGCCCTCGAAGACATCCAATGTTGTATTTCTTGCCAATATAGAGTTCCAAAGATATCAAGATTTAGTTATTTGAAGTCTGAGTTTATATTATTTTCATCTCCATTAAAAACGAACGTGAATAACTCGCAAGTAAACATATAAATTTAGCTAATTAATTTACAATGTAATATGAATCTAATTCAAAGATTTGAGCAATATAAATTTTTATTAACTTTTCTAGTACTCGTTAAAAAATAAATATGCTCATTTACGAAATTTTGCACTAAGAATTTGTCTGTGTATAGAACTACATTCCTATGTCAAAAACGTTTTTTTTTCGTGGTTTATAACTAAAGAAAAAAAAAAAAAAAAAAAAAAAAAAAAAAAGATTGAATAACGAATGAGAAGCTACAGTTCATAATGAGGAGGATTCTGTTAATTTTTATCTAAGGCTACAAACTTTATCGGAATCGAAACGTCATCAAGTGTCAAGCTAGAGAAAGAAAGAGAGAAGTATATAACTGTTTACATAAAATAAATTTTATTAAATACAGTTTATTTTGGGGTAAAAAAAATAATAAATACGAGAAAGAGACTAAGTTGTTATTATTTATTCTCAAGTTTTGTCCCACTTAGTAAATTTTCTTTAAAACCTAAAATGTTTTGACAATTTGTTTATTTTTTCGTTTTAATTAAATTATTTAATTAATGATTAATTAAACATGTTAGAATCATTTAAAAGAAATGTAAAACTAAAAATATAAAATTTAGTTGTTAATGTGTTAGAATTCTAAGTGCAGTCAACAAAAATGCCTTAAAACTACAAAATGTTTTATTTTAGATTAGGAAATAAATTTGAATTTTTCCCTTTGCGATATTGTTATCATATCTTACGCATGTTTTGATAAATATATACCAAGTGAAATTTAAAATTAATTTAAAAATTTTATTTTTGTAATAAAATTTCTCATTTTGGTTTGGGAAAAAGAAAAAAATTATGACCCTGTCATCTGTTTTAAGATCAAGCGTTTGGCCTGCATGTAGTTACAGTTTGAGAATAACTATTTGAGAAAATACACGCACACACAAAAGTACCCATCCTTTCAATATTAATTTGAATATACATTTTCAGCATATATCCAGATTTCAGCACACATCTCCCTAGATATAGATGATATACGAAGCGATATATAAATTTTAGAAGCCAAAAACATCCTCAGATGTCCTTTAATATGTCAGGTTTCTTGATTCTGATTCCAAGTTATGAAAAGTTTGGATACTTAACGTTGGATGCAAACAGTTTTAATAAAATGTATCAGCAGATGATACGATCTAATGATATGACCATACGTATCATATGATCTAAAGAAATTGTTTTTCAATATAAATTCATTTATTCTTTCCAAAAACTCGCGGTAGACACATAAAAGGTTAGACCATTTCATAACTTCAAATGAATAGATTCCCTACAATGGCTTTAAATTTAATAATTCACCAGGCAGACTCTCATATTGCAAAGAGAGAGTGAATTTTAAATTACTTTCCACTCGCCTCGCGGGGAGATTAAAAGCAATACATTCCAATAATGTGTAACAGGAGATATTTATAGAATATACCACTATAACTTTAATCTTAACGATAACGTTCTCTTCTTCGCAGCTGCGATGCAGTGAAGAACTTGATGTACTGATCAAAACCTAAATTTCTGGCTCGTCTGTAATTCTTACTGCCTGTAAAAGTAGGGGGGGGCAGGAATGAATATGGAATAAGAAGCTATGAAAGAGTATTCTGGTACGTTTAATGGTGAAATATTTCTTTTGGGTTACATTCTAAAAGCGACATTATAAAGCGCCAAAATAAAATGTAGCGCAGTTTATGTTTCGAAATTCCATTTCTTGAGAGAATAGTTACATCAAAAGATGATACAAGCACGGATTCGTATTCCCAAGAGAAAGTTTTTTGTTATTTAAAAAATAAATGGTAGAGGTAAAATAAAATATGAAAGCATAGGGGAAATTTTCCAGAAAAGGTACTTTTAATATACACAATTATAATTGATATCGTAACTTTTATTTTAAGAATGATGATGTAGTTTTCAAAGCAGGTGAAATTTTAACCATTTTCTTTTACTATGATTATCCTCTTCATTTTCGACACTATGTACTTGATTACTCGTAAATCCGTGAAACCATTTAAAATTTATTAACTTATACAGTCCGTCTGAAAAATGTAGACAAACTTTAAAAGATGATATCTGCATATTGGTTTCGACGATGAATTGAATTATATTTCAGTTATATAGTTTGGAGTTTGCCCAACATAATGGTGGTATTATCATGACTATAATATGTGACGTATTATGTCTGATAGTGAATCAAAATAGCTTTAAGAAACCTTGAAGGACTCATGTAATGCGGAAAATCGGTTATGCTGGAGGTCACAGACATATTGACCAACGGCAAGCGGCCCACCGTTCTGGTATGTGCCACTCTGACACACCGTTGTGGTATGTGCTACGCTGACACTTGGAATAATCTAACTAACCATACGGATATAAGCGTACGCTGATTGTATCAAATCTAACCTAACCGGCGAGGAAATCGCTGATTTTTCCTGTTTTCCTACTTCAGTGAAGTACTCAATCCTTCTAAAACATTCCAACAAATATATAAAAAGCCAGGAACAGACTCCTACTAGAGACTGGCGTACACATTAAAAGTAGTCAATAGATTTGCCTATAAGGATGACAGTACCTTAAACAATTGTGGAGTTCATCAGGTGTAGCAACGACATGGAAAAGAATTTTAGTCTTGAATTGACTGTATTTAGCTTCAATGAAATACGACTTCGGAAAGAATATCTTCAGTCCTTTTTTTTCTTCTTGAGCTCTACAGCATGCTACAGGCCAAGGCTGCCTCGCCAAGTTTTTTTTATCTGACCCTATCCGGCATCACAGCTTCCCATTAGGATATATCTGATTATATTAACATGTGATTAAGTTCGGTATTAACACAAATAAAAGAAATTTTCTTTTTTTAAAGTTTGTATATATTTTTCTGACAGGCGCTGTGTACACTATAACCATGCTTAAACTTTATTGTTCTGAAATACATAAAAAATCATTAAGTGTTTTGCATATTTCTCAAGAGCTCAGCCTGTCTTGTCAAGAACATTTTTTGCCTGTACTCCTCGCTTAGATCTAGAGTTTTCACAACCATATGACTCATGCTGTTTACAGCTCCTGTCGATTTTGACCTACTGGCCTACGTGTAGAATGGAACAGTTTATCGCCTAGATGGCTACATTGTTACCAATGATGGGAACATCGAGCATTTATGAAACAGTTTAAAAATGTTTGGTGACTTTACCAATATTTCAGTATGATGAAATTTGGTAGTGACTGCACAGTTTATTTATTATAAATTTAAAGGAATTTTCATGAACTTATGAATGTACATGAAAGATGAGTTTTGCGATTGAGTTACAAAGCAGGACTCTTTCAATTTTATACATTTCTAAAATTTCGTACTGTATGTCTAAATATGTATTGTACACAGACAAGATTTGGTCGTATTTTTTTTAAAAGGTAACCAATGGCCACCAGAACATCTTATATTTAAATAATCTGAATTATTAAACACTTCTTGAGTATTTAACATGATAAACAATTTTGAGGTTCGATCAGCCACATTGTAGAGTTCTAGGTAAAGTAATCATCTTAATTTATTTTTGCTACCCTTTACGATTCGTTTAAAATTATTCCCGCATCAGAAGTACACAAATTTCATTAGTATCTGAAAGCACATAGCGGATTTTCAACTAATTTTTAAGACCTACGACTAAATTTTAGTGTCCATTAAAGAAATTCGCTCATATTTAATTTTAAATTTATAAATTTGAGTGTGGTAAAATTTCTAAAAGCAGATAGAGAATTTCAAATAGAGAAATTTTAAAATTGTTTTAAAGAGTATCAAAAGTTAAAATAAAAGAATGAAATCATATTCCAAATACACATTATTTTAAGTTGGCCATTCGCTATGGAAGGACAGCAATAGTAGTCCCATCTGCAGATTCGGAATTCTGTAAACTTCTGGTCAAAGCACAAAATTTTAGAACCACACTAAGCAGATCTCACAACATTTTGAGTGATTTTTAGTTTTTGTAACAACGTTTAATGAAGTTAAAACGGTTTGAATGACTAGACAAAATTACTTTCAAAAGTCAGGTATTTTTAATAGGAACGTCACATTCTAATAATGATTTATCAAACTATCAAACGCCAAGTGTAATAAACCCGAGGCAGTAAATATTTGTTTAATACAGGAAAGTTATAATGATATTTAATCTCTCTTAATTAAAATAGGAATTCATTTCTGCTCTCTTTTATTCGCTGAATTCGTAAAGCTTTATTATTTCATTCCTTTATGGGAAAGGTATGATTAGCATTGATTCGTATTTCATTATGTCTCAATCAAAAAGAAAAATATTGCGCTAATATCCTCACAAATTAATAATTTGGTCAGATAAACTTCAATAGCCATTTATCAGCAGCGAATTCCTAATTTATGGAAACTCTTACAGTAGCAATTTAATTGCCTGAATATTAATCTTCCTTTGTCTCATTACTGAATAAATTATTTTCTGTGAAGTGTTCGCACCGGAGTGAATTAAACGAGAGAAATGTATTCTGTAAAATAGTTTAATAATTTATAAGAAGAAATAAATTAACAAACATTATTTGATTATCCGAAGACGGGCCTATTTATCAACACTCAGTTATGAGTATATATGGGCTACTCTTTTGGGTAAATAAATGAAATTGCCTCTAGCTGATAGAAAATAATGTTTCAGTTTTTAGGCAAATACACGTTTCATCCACTTTCTTCTTTCTTAAAATATCTAAATTTAGGTAATAAAAGTTTCTTTTATTTTAGGTATGGGAAGAAATACTCCATCTAAAAAAAGAGTAAGTAAATAAATAAATTTAGTAGACGTTTTAACAAATTCGGCAAAACCTGCTGTCATAAAAAGACGAGTATTTAGGATATTAAAATAAATAATATTTTTATTTAAGAAAATATTTCATAGTTTCATATTCAATATTTCATAATATTTCTCTAAATACAATAAGTTCTCTGATAAATGCATTCAATTTTGCCAGAAAGCTATAAAAATAAACATAACTTCTTTCCACTTTCTTGATGGTTTATAGGTACTAAATTACTAGGCTGTTTAGATAAAAACCTTTTATCAGGAGCTTATGTTGCAGCGTTATTATAATATGTTTTTTGACAGTGTATGTACTTTCGATAGAGACAAATGCTTACATATAAAAAATTTCAGTATTCAGATCTCAGACTCCAGGATGGCATCTTAAAGACCCGAGAAATAAATTGTTTTCTTATGAAGAGAGAGAAGATACCAAGCAGCTTGTGAATAACAAGATGAGAATTATATGTGAAATTATAGAATTCTTTAGAACGAAAAAAGCATAATGAAACTAAGTGAGAAGGAAAAATACATATACAGAAGGTGCAAGGAATTTTCATCCACCTCACCGTGTGCCTTCGCAGAGTAATTGAAAGCACGCGTGTCTAGCAGCCGGGAAGGTCCATTGTTTAAATACCGGCGAGGGAATCGCTGATTTTTCCTGTTTTCATACTCCAGTAAAGTATTTAATCCTTTTTAAACATTACAATAAATGTCTAAAAGGCGAGGAACAGACTATTACTACAGACTGGCGTACCCGTTAAAAGTATTCAATAGGTTTGCCTATAAGGATGACAGTGCCTTAAACAACTGTTGGAGTTCCTCTGGTGTAGAAAAGACAAGGTAAAGAATTTTAGTCTTGAATTGGCTGTATTTGGCTTCAATGAAATATGACTTTGGAAAGAATATCTTCAGTTCTTTTTAATTTTGAGCTTTACAGCCTGCTACAGGACAAGGTTGGCGGTTGGCTCTCCAAGTTTTTTATCTGACTCTATCCGGCACCACAGCTTCCCATCAGTTTTAAATTCTTTTCCACATTTGAATCCCAGAGAAGGTCTGAATATTTGTAAATATACAGTGTATGTGCGGTATGAGAGCATTCGAAATACTAGAAAGCAGAAAGCTTTCTCGAGAGATTTGTTGATACGGGAAGAGGGGTGTAAAGTTCAGACCATCCCCGGTGTTCTCTCTATCAAAACTGGTACCATGCTGTACAGTAAATGGAGTGGAACTACAGCTGTAAAACCATTGGTAAAGTAATGGTGCACCACTCACTTCTTCTTGCCCTGTCTTGTCTGATCAAGGAATATGTTTTGCTTACTTCTTAACCTTTTAACTGTCATGCCCGAGAATGTCACGCCCGAGTATAACTC
Source organism: Stegodyphus dumicola (assembly GCF_044657685.1). NCBI lineage: Eukaryota > Metazoa > Arthropoda > Arachnida > Araneae > Eresidae > Stegodyphus > Stegodyphus dumicola. The sequence goes on along the minus strand of NC_140771.1, from coordinate 67,755,567 downwards.
GGGGTAATTTTTTTTGAGTGCCTCGTATTGTTATACCCGAATATATATCGGGAGACGTTTATTTCGGCTTCATCTCTCTGTCAAACCCGACTACATCTCGGGAAAAGTTAATGTGTGCTCAATTCAATAGATGACAGCACTTTACTGAAGATTTTAAAGGTTAGAGGTTATACGTTCTTTGGTTCAAAGTGCACGGGATCTTTTTGTTGTAAAATGGCGTCCAGTTCTTTGAAAAGTTATGTAGATGATTTATATTCTTCAATCGAAGATGAAGGATGAGTGTTTGATGAGCAGTATTCATGATACTTCCATGGTCAGCTTCTAAAATAAAAGAATGGAGATATAGTCAAGCCTAAGATTGTTTCTGACTACAGTCTAACTACGGGTGGTGTAGATCGCTGTGATTAGGAAATATCCTTTCATCCAACAATCCGAAAACGTCAGAAAAAATATTATAAAAAGATATTTTTACATTTACTAGACAAGGTACTCTGGAACTCATATTTGCTCTATAAAAATGTAGTTGGGAAACGTATTACATTTTTAGAATTTCGAATGCAAGTTGTAGAAGAGCTTTTACATAAATATGATGATGCAGCTTCTGTACAAAAGAATGTTGGCAGGCCACCTACGATAGATAACCCTGTCCGTCTTACTGAACGACATTTTATATCCCATATTCCTCTTACTCCTGCGAAACGTGAGCCTACAAGACAGTGCAAAGTGTGTTGTTCGAAAAAGGATAAAAATGGAAAAAAGATAAGGAAGGAAGGAAACACGATTCTGGTGTAGTGATTGTGGAATTGGTTTATGCTTGGAAAAGTGTTTCCAGTTGTACCACACAAGACTGAATTACTGAACTACTAATAGGTATTCACTTTTATTTATTTATTTTTTAGAAAATAATTAATTTTTTTCATTTTTAGAAAATAATGCTCCACTAGAAGCGAACTTTACAACTGCCATGTTGAGTGGCAGCCGCCTCAAGCAAATATGCAGTGGCCACAAAACTTTAAAAATTTTACCCATGTACTTCAAATATCAATTTTTAACTACTTAAGTATATTTTATTTTGTACTAAACATTTGATTTTTGCAATAAAAAAATGTGACAATTTGTGTACCCAAATCATCAAAATAACTTTACAGTTAAAGGGTTAAATGGTATCCTGGAGCTTCACGATTCAGATCTGAACCAGACTGCCAAACTTTGGGAGATACACGATGCTAAATTAATTTTGCTTAACGGGACAGAGAACATCAATTTTCATATATTTTAAAATTTACGCAATTATCTGTGTATTTTAACATTACCTTTAGAGCAACAATAAATATACAATGATAAATGAAACAACAATAACATACTGCAACAATAAATATTTATTTAAGTTTTCACAAATATTAAGTTTTAAATTAAAAAAGAAAAGCTTTAAGAGATAAAATTTCGAATTAACGTAGCTAATTATTTTGTAATACTGGGCATCTAATCCATAACTTAATTTAAAGGAATTTAATATTTGGATGATGTTGCCAAAATGAATACTTTTTTTTATTTAATAACGTTTATTTTACAAGGATTACAAAATTCAGTTTTCAGTTAAAATTGTATAGATTATTCAATAAGAGAATAAGAAATGACTTTTTAATATAATTTGTAAAAGCAATATTTTTTCCTCTTAAATTAATGGTTAGTTTTCTTTAAATAGATATTAACACAATACATGCGCACACATCCTTGGCTGAATCTTTTGGTAGTTAGGTCCGAATTCAAACATTAGAATATGTGATACTTATATACTGCTGTTATAGTATAATAATGTACTAAGATGATCTAGAACAGCGGTCGTCAACCCTTAGAACTTCACGGACCACTACGTATATAATTTTATATTTGGCGGACGACTAATATGAATAAAAAGAAGGTAAATACATTTATACAACAATAATTAGGAAACTACACATATTTCGTTCACATTGAAAAATTATATGAAAAGTACAAAATTCTTACCTTCTTGTACAGAAAGCTTCACATTTCCATGCCGTTGGAAAGGATCTTCACGAAAAGCAAATGCAAAAGCAAACCGGCAAACGCAAAGCAACATCAATAAACTGATAGTGTTACACCGCCAATTTTTAATAATTGTTAAATCTAATAATTATCGCTTACTCAGCAATGGCGCCATCGATCAACAGTTAGACAAAACAAAAACGGAAACTTCCAATGATGCAATTATAAACAAGAATGCAGATGGTTCTCATAAAAATCCATCATGTTGCCTATTGACGCGGAGAAAATCTGTGTTATTAACGACTACAATAGCATATGTTTGTAATTGAAAAGGAAAGAGAATTACAGTTCGCGCTAATATTGATAACAGCAGCATATCCATGGATGCCAACTCTCACTTTCAAATGTCGGTAGATACACCTGCAAAACTGCTGAATTCAAAACGAATTTCGCTAAAAGTAGTAGCTAAAACTAAAAAAATAGTATAATCCCTATTCCATAAAAAGTTTTGTTACACGTAATTTTTTAAACTGAAGCTTCATAAAAATATAAATAATGTTCCAATTTTTCTGTGGAACATCAAAAAGTTTTCATGAACCACCAGTGGTCCGTGGACCACCGGTCGGCGACCGCTGATCTAGAAAGTAAGTACCGTCTGCGTACATCTCTAGCGTATCTAATCATTTTGCGCTTCTACAAGATTTAAGTTTTGTATTCCATATGCAAACTAGTATTATTATTTTTAGTGTTATTATTAGCATTACTATAATTATTTTTAGTATTATTATTAGCACTAGTATTATTAGTTTTAGTAATATATAAACGTTAAGTGAAAAGAACGTTAGCCCAAATGCTCTTGAAACATGTATGTAAATGGGGAAGGAAAAAAAAAAAAAAAGATAGCTTTACAAAACTTTTTTTTCTTTTTATTATTAACATTATGTGTGTTTATTTATTAAGTATCACGTTCTTGGCGCTTACGCCACAAAAAATTCGATTCAACATCAAAAACACAATGTATTTAAAACAGCATATCTTTAGAATTTCCGATACAGAATCTCGCACGCTGGTGTTAAACGTGCTTTTTTTTCCTACAGTGTTTCGTATTTTTATGATGAAAGTGGTTACAACAGCCATTTGGAAAGTAGAAGATATAAGGCTCTAATTCCTGACAGAGCGTAGTTTAATTTTCACATTTCTCTCAAAAGCCTGAAACGTTTGTACATATTATTACATTATTTGTTAATATTCCCAATTAAGAATTTGCTTAAATGTTTAACTAAATCACAGACTTTTAAATAAAAAGCCAATGTTCTACCTGCAAGTTTCTGTCTGAAATATTTTTATTAGAATTTTAAAATTATATGCAACGCTGTAATAGTTAAGACTTGTATAAGCAGTTTTCAGTTCACCAATAGTTGAATGAAAGAGATAAATGGATGATTTCTCATTTCAAGCCTCGTTCAGTTTCCATTATTGCAGCTGCATGGTGTTATGCTAAAAGTAGCTGTATTATGTGTTTATTATTTTCACTCGTGAGGTGACTCTTGGTCACAACTTGTGGTATCTCGATAAGTAAGTACTCTGATCACCACTGAGTTTGACGTGATAATTCAAGCGGCAACCATTTTTCAATTCAAGCGATAATTTAGTAATATATAAACTTATAATACTAATTATAAGTTTATATATTACTAAAAATTGTGTAAAATGTTACATAAATTTAGAAGCTAAAAATGTTAGTCAAGAGGGAGAAAGAGAAAAAATTCCATTCAAAATGATTCAAAACATATGAACATTTTTTTCCCTCTCTCTCTTCTACAACACATATTACCGAACACATCAGAAGCTAAAAGTTTCTCCTGGTTAAATTCAAGATTTTTACAAATATCTACAGAATATCATTGTATAAAGGCTTTTTAAAATATCTATGATTTTTGGTAAGCAGTAATTTTATAGAATTCTGTTTTGAAAACTTTACAAATTGTTTCGGAATTTTCAGAGAAGTATATCTATATAGGGTTACCTACAAAGTTCCCTAAGCAATCCTACAGAGCTCTATAGGCGAGTAGGAAAAAAAATGTGTTTTGAGATCTACCAGACCCCAAGCAGCCAAAGACTGCAGAATACTTGTAGTTCGTTCCGGGTTCGAGCTAATGCAAAAGGTCTGACTGTATTATTGGTTTTCGTGCTTGTTCCTATGTTTAACGTGAATACGAACCAGTTTCCTTAGAAGAACCTCCGAAAAGACATCCCTTGTCTTAGGTAAAGAGCCTGATGTGCTTTTCTGTACTAAGGTAACATAACATACCTCATGAAAATATCCCTGAGGTGTTTTGCACTTTAAAAATTATATTAAGAAGGTGCGAAAAGAATTTAGAAGCTGTAGCTCGACTCAAATAAAGGAAATAATACTTCAAGCAATTCTTTAGTTACAAACTTTCTTAGCATCATTATTGTTATCACCTTACCGATACCTTTCAGAAAAAGAAATCTCTGGCAGACCTTTATCTTTTGCTATAAAACTTCCGTTTACGTAAGTCTTCTAACAATTCATCACGGAAGGTTCGCAAAAGTACCTAGAAACTATTTCCTTCGCTTTAATATTATTTTTAAATTAAAAAAAAAACAAAGCAATATGCTGGTTATTCTTACGTTTTGACTCTGAAGTTCTCAAATGAGTTAAACCACTCGAGAAATCATTAAGTCTGTTTTTTCACTCATTTTTAGCAGATTGTGTTTCTTTATGGGCTTCCAACACACATAAGAAATGCCTGCTAAAAATCATTTATTACTTACAAAGTGAAATAAATTATATCCTACAAAACTTTTGTCCGAGGAAGGAAAAAATCGCTGGCTAAAAAATGAAACATGGAACCATTTTTTTTCAAGTATTTCAAGATCTTGACATCCCCGTGCGTACAAATGGCTTTTTTGGGGGGAAGAATGTTAAAGAAAGTAGTCAAAAAGGCGTATAGATCGCATTTTCTTTCTTTCATTTTTTTATACAGCAGAAACAAAATTACCTCCACTGGACATTTGTATTGTATTACTTTGTTAGCACGCGGTGAAACTCGACTGCGAGAAAAAAAGTACCGATTCTTTTTCTCAGTTTCACAAAGCTTTTTTCTTATTTGTCTGCTTATTTTTTGGACTCTGTGAGTTAAATTTTTTTCCTACTTCCTTTGCGGTTGAAAGAGCTAAGTATTCAGTCACGTGAATCACACGTAAGAAATGGAAGGGTGTGCCAAGAGAATTCAAGTGATTAATCTTAAAATTTCTTTTCCTTTTGTGCGGATTCCACCTCTCAACAAAGATAAATTAATCTAAACGCAATCGTTTTTTCAATACGTGGATCAGCAATGTATTTCCATTGAATTTTTTTCAGGTAAATGATGGAGTTGTGTTTTTTGGGAAAAGTTTGCTTTCAGCATATAGCTCAAAAGAAATATATATATATATATATATATATATATATATATATATATTTCAGTTTCGTATATGAAAATTATTACTGCTTATTCAGAATTTGAAATCTCTTTCTGTCAAAAGAATGCAGACAATTTAATAAACTTACGCAGACTGTATGGGACTGTATTGTGAAATATTTGAAAACTCTTTGTTAGGTAATTTTTTATGGTAAACTGGAACAACTCGTGAATTGTAGTTCAGCTGAATTGAAGTAAACGGAATATATTATGCTTATGTATTTCAATTATTTCAAAGAATTTGAGATGCTTTGTAGGTTTGAAAACAAATGCTTATGTGAGATTCTTATGGATAGCTTTTGGAATTCAGTTATTTTATCAGTAGGTTTTTTCCTTGCAAAGGTATTATATTATTGGTAGAAGGTTTTGGTATTATTGGTATCTTATATTATTGGTAGAAGAAGTGGGGCATTAGATTATTCACTTCAGGTAACGCGCTTTAGGATATACGAGAGATGGTTTTGTGGAGAATTTTCAGAGCGAAGTTTAGATTTATTAACCCTTTACTTCCGAGGCTTCTTTGCTCGAGCAAATCAGCAACTCGAGACGATTTTCCACATATTTGGTGAATTTCTTACACCTAAAATTTAAAGAAATCTCATGGTTCATTTATGTCTGAAGATACCTTACGGTTCTGCGGCACTTTCGCCGGATACAAACTGTATTCTTTTACTTATTTCTTCAGTTGTTTTGCACGTTATTCATTCTGAATTTTTTATCTCTTCTGCGAAATTACTGTCGCTTTCACGTTCACTATCTAGTTATTACTCTGATTTTTAGCCTTCTTACACCATCGCTGTCTTCATCACTGCTTTCCTCCTCTCTACCGTCAAGTAGTCTACGTTCTTCATCAACGAAAAATTAAAATCCTCTTCACTCGAAATGACTTCATCATATTACATGCTTACTGGGCTCCGTAGTTTTGAAAATAGTATCCCTATTGCCACAACTGTCAAGTTCAAACTAACGTGGAAGACGCATATATAATAATAAATCTAAAAAAATGTATTTAAGATTAAAGATTGGCAATTGTTTTATACCTATGTATTCCTGAATACACCCATGAAGTTATATTACCTAAACCACACCTTAATAAACATCGTTGCCGCTTGAATTATCACGTCAAATTGAGTAGCGATCAGAGTAGTTACTTCTCTAGATACCACATCAAATCAAGTGGTGACTCTCGAAACAGAATGATATGTATAATAACTGATCATTGCCCAGAATGATCTATTTAAAAATGATCCTTAACCAGCTGTGACCAACAAATTACCGTTGATGCTCAGAATGCTATGTCAAACAACTGATCATTGACAAGAATTAGTCAGACAATTGATTATTGCCGAGATGATATGTCTAATGATAACTGATCAGTGTATAGATGTACCTCTCTAACTACGTCATTGCAAATAATAAACACATAATACAACTCCATGCAGCTGCAATAATGGAAACTGAACGAGGCTTGAAATTAGAAATCATCCATTTATCTCTTTCATTCAACTATTGGTGAACTGAAAACTGCCTATACAAGTCTTAACTATTACAGCGTTGCATATAATTTTAAAATTCTAATAAAAATATTTCAGACAGAAACTCGCAGGTAGACTATTGGATTTTTATTTAAAAGTCTGTGATTTAGTTAAACATTTAAGAAAATTCTTAATTGGGAATATTAACAAATATTGTAATAATATGTACGAACGTTTCAGGTTTTTGCGAAAAATGTGAAAATTAAACTACGCCCTGCCAGGGATTAGAGACTTATATCTTCTACTTCCCAAATGGCTGTTGTAACCACTTTCATCATAAAAATACGCAACACTGTAGGGGAAAAAAAAAAAAAAAAAAAAAACGTTTAACACCAGCGCGCGAGACTGTATCGGAAATTCTAAAGATGTGCTGTTTTAAATACCTTGTGGTTTTGCTGTTGAATCGAATTTTTTGTGGCGTAAGCGCCAAGAACGTGATATTTAATAAATAAACACACAAAATGTTAATAATAAAAAGAAAAGAAAGTTTTGTAAAGCCATCTTAGTACGAAAGGTGAACATTGGTATGATAAACTGGAAAAAGACTAGGGAGGGACTGAAAGACCTTTTTTTTTCCATTTACATACATGTTTCAAGAGCATTCGGGCTAACGTTCTTTTGGGCTAAATACATTTAAAAGCAATTTATGTTTAGAATTTACGATAGACATTCTTGCGCACTGCAGGTAAAAGTGTTTTTTTTTTTTTGGTAGGTGGTACAGTGTTCCCACTACTCTCTTTGAAATCGTTGAGTTTGAAAAAATATTGGTTAAACTTTATAAAATTTTAAATTTGCTATAAAAAATTCGAAATTCAAAATTTGGGTTTCCAGGTGTCCATATTCGGGTGGGGTAATACATTATTGAAAATTTGATCGCTCTAGGAACCGTTGTTTTTTCCCAATGCGTAAAACATGCATACATTCATGCAAATACTTCCTTATTTAATTTCTTTAAATATAACACAAAGCGATACTATTTATTGGCATCAATTTGAAGAGTGATGTAGACTTTTGACTTTTACAGTGATTCAATGCAAAATGCAAAATCTCGTTTTCAAATTAATAGCCCTTTTGAGCTAATGCTCCTCTGGACTAAAAAAAAAAAAAAAAAAAAAAAAAAAAAAAAAAAAAAAAAAACAGTAAAATGTATGTCAACATTTAATGCTGCATCGGGAATTCTAAATGTATACTGCTACGCTGCTTTTAAAATTTTTGTAGCTCTGCTGTTGAATTGTATGTGCCGTAAGTATGAAGAAAATTACGCTTGAGAATAAAGCTAAAAAGACGAAAAGAAAAAAAAATGAGTTAGTATGGAGTCAATGTAACAGCAGACTGGTAGACTGCGAGTCAGCAAGAGCGCAGAAACTCTTAAGAAGTCCTTTTGGGCGATTGTTAGAATCTGGAATTTTTTAGATTTGTTTTGTTGTTTTATATTTATTCATTTATTTGTTATTTATTTTGTGTGTAAGGCTGAATATAACGTGCAATTTTGTTTCTTGAGAATGAAGTGCAATAATTTTAACTGAGATATTTTATTTTTTGCTAAAACCACTATTGAAGTAAAAGGACGTAACTGAAAACATGATAAAATTCCTTCTATGTCCATTACAGTAGATAAATATTTGACCTGTAGTAAGAAGACAAAAACCTTTATCCGAAATTTTCCAATATCCACAGGCTTCATGGTCCGAACAAAGGGATTTGATACGAGTAACTGATAATTGACCAGAATGTCTTAGGGCTGATCATTGACGAGAGAGATTTATCTAATAACTGATCATTGCCCATATTACCTGTCAGAATATACCATTACAAAGAATATGTCTACTAATTGATCATTGTTTCAGAATTATCCGTCTAAAATATCATTGCAGAGAATGATATCCGTCTGTGAATTATCTGTTTGACAATTGATCATTTCCGAGAAAGATACGTTTAATAACTGATCATTGCGCAAAATTTCCTATCTAAAAACATCATTGCAAAGAATAGCTTATCAGCATGATCTATTTAGCAAATGACTATTAACTAGTGGTGACCAACAAATGATCGTTTAAGAACTGATTGGTAACCAGAATGATATATTAAACAACTGATCACAGACAGGAATTACGTGTCTAACAACTGATGATTGCCGAGATCTAATAACTGATCATTGCCGAGATCTAATAACTGATCATTGATCAGAATGATCTATCTAACAAAATTATATCTAAAAATGATCATTGATTAGAATGATCTATCTAACAAAATTATATATAAAAATGATCATTGATTAGAATGATCTATCTAACAAAATTATATCTAAAACTGATCATTGATCAGAATGATCTATCTAAAAAAGAATCATTAAATAATGATGACAAAGGGATAATCATCTAATAACAGATCAATTCTCAGAATGATATAGCAAAGAATTCAGTACAATAATTTATCTAACATCTGATCATCGCAAAGAATAATAGTATATACAATAACTGATCATTTCCTGGATCGATCTAACAACTGATCAATACCCAGAATGATGTGTTTAAAAACTCACAATTTCCCAGGTTTATCCATAGACAAAATGATTTATCTAATAAAGATCATAGACCAGAATGATCTGTTTATTAAGCAATCATTGCCTTGAATGATCATAAAAAAATCATGAGACAAGAAAGACATGATTTTAAGGCAACATTTTTGGTGCCAACTGTGAGAAGTGGGGAAAACTATTGCTTAACAAAAAATTACCAAGACAGAAAATTCCCTGAAAGACATTTACAGTAGCATTGATGAATAAGGCTTAAAAGCATTTGCAGTGGTGAGAAATATGAGACAATAAAGTGGTTTCTATTGGTATTCTGGTGTATTATTCTTAAATAAAAACACTTAGTCGCTAACTTACTCACATAAGTTTGCAACATTTTCTAATTACATATGGAGAACTGCAAGACAGAATGCATATACGTTAACCTAAGTAATCAAGCATGTTTTCGCATTTCAAATTCTTTCGTCAGTTAGAGGACACCAAAGACCTCAACATTAGACATAGGGGCAGCAGGGGTTGCATCGTCAATGCAGTAAGCTGGTGGGCACAACAGGAGTAAGATATTTATAGATGATTCCATATTTCAACTCTAAATTTTGTATTTTCCACAGTCAAATCTCAGACAATTTAACACATTATCAGGATTACCGCCAACTGAAAATTTTCCGATATGTTTGATATACGTATATCCTATTTTGAAAGCAAAAGTTTTTTCATCTATATATATGCAATATAAAACATGTAGATCTCACATAAAGTTCACAACGCAGATATGATTCTCACACAAACCTCAGATAACTTTCATAGGCTTTAGTCAATAATAGTTTTAGAAGCAAATGTTAGCCAATCATAATAACCGATACTAACTAATGAAGCAAAATCCAAACCTCTTTGTGCCGAAACTTTCCTGTTAGGTTCCTCCTATTTTCTGCTCTTTTTTTTTTCTAGATGCTTTGTCTGGCTTCAAATGTATTTTAAAATTGTAAACCTTATCGTGTCGTTTTATAAGAACAGGCTCTTATTACTCTAATTTATGGGTGCTTGCTGCATAATATTTGTCTAAGAGAATAAAAGGAATATTAAATTTCGGCCACTAGAAAACGTCTTTAAGCCATCAGCTGCCTTCAAATTCCGAATTATTTCGTATATGTTTTCTGTTTATATGGACCATGTATTTAATGTATCATTCTTCAAAATTAAAAAAAGACTGTTTCCTATGATTCGATACATTTTTTGAAGACCTACAAATAGTCAAAACATTTTCCGTTATAAATTATTAGTAATTACTATATCATGTTATGTCACATAGGATTACTAAAGACTTCAGAGAAATGTTCATAAAGCAGGAGAACGTATGAAAACAAATTAGAGATATACAAATTCTCTCAAAATCTTTCAAAAGATAACTGTAATCGAGATTATTAAGAGCGTTTTCATTTTATATTAGATAAACTGGAATGTGCAAAAATAAACCAATAGTCTTACGTTTGCATTTATCTTGTGATAAATCCAAAGAAAATGGTGTGAGGTATCCTGTAAAAGGAATTTTAAAGTTCAAGATTGCAAAAATAATGTCAAAAATGCATCGTCAGTTCATCCATTTTTTTTTCAAAAGCGGATCAGAAATCACGGTATGTAAGGCAGAGCGGAATAAGAAATCATATTCTTTTCCCATCTCGTTTATCCATTCTTTTTATGTCGGTGTTGCCATCAAGCTGCAAAGAAAATTTTTTATTTCCGTATACCATGGATCGGACGACTCATTTACATGACTTTTTTATTCTCCTTCCAGAGATAGCTGTAAAATATTTTTATTTTTGAAGCCTTTAAAATGTTTCTCTAGATATAAAGTACCACTTCATGTAGAAAGACAAAATTTTACACCGAAAAATAGAGAGCAAAATAAATAAATAAACGTTCTGTCAGAAAATGAATTGTTTTCGCAACATATATTTATTTTTTCTCTCATTTTAGTTTTTCTCGTCTACAGAGTTGTATATCCATCTGAGAATTTTCACTTCTTATTTGCGAGTCCACATTTTTTTCTCTGAGCTTACAAAAGCATTTGCTTATGTTTATTTTATGAAAAGAAGTCCTTTTTTTCTAAACAAAAATCGATACTTCGTTCATTTTAGGAAAGTTTATCTGTTGCTTCTATGTGGTTGCAATGAAAGCAAATAAGAGAAAAGACATTTTTGTTTTTTTGAGTTCTGTTTGTAATGTTTTTCATCATTCTTAAACTTGAGTTCAAATGTACGTTATATTAGTTACTGAATTCATGATAGCTTATTTCAAGGGCTATTTGGAGCTATTTCTTTTATTTGTTCTATCCGATCAACAGATAGTTGACTTCTTATAAAAACTATACTCATTGTAGTGGCACGCACGCCTAATGATGGTATTGGTGTGTTGGTGTATTTAATTATGGCAAAGCACGTGAGGGCTATCTGCCTAAGGGGAGGGATGCCTTCGTGGAGGACTATTTCGTGGCTCGTATACACGTTACACATGGGGAAAACCACGAAAACGCCCGTGCAGCCTGCCTGTTCGCGGGATTCGAACCGCGGACCGAACTACCAGTATTCAACGACTTTACCGCTCGGCCGCTGGTGGGCCCGCAGGCCGAATGAATGATATGAAATGTCGGGATGTTTTTTAACAGAATGAAAATTTTATTTTAACAAAATTGTTTTTAACTAAGTAGTTATCAAAATGTATATAAATAGTGGTAATAATAACAGAAAATTTCAAATTTATGTTTATTTTTTGTTTGAAATTTAAAGGACGGTATCAACAGCATTTCTGTTGGTTACACTTTGTAAATTAAAATGCATTGGGAGCGAAATATTACATTTTCAAGATGTAATTTATTTCAAACGGTTCTAACGTATTGAATTAACTATTACGTAACTAAACCACACTAACAAACCACACGATTTACTTAACGAGTTACGAAAACTGCGCAACTGGGACAAAACTGCGGGACAAAATATTTTCTGCTGTCTTTTAAATAAACATAGTCGTAGCGGTTACAGGGGAAAATAACGCGCAAGAAAACATCTCTGAGAAAGCAACGTAAAAAGTAACCTCAGAGTATAAAACCGTTGTGGAAGAAAATAAAGCAAGAAAACAATAATCGCAGTTCTAAGAAATCGTGCTATGAAACATTTTCGTAGAGAATAAAGCTGATCGAAACTTTCGCAGTCTTAGAATATCATCGTGGCTAATATTATGGTAAAGCATAAAGCACATACAAATCATTGCATGACGATAACATCGTGGACATGTGTCTTCAGACTTAAAAAACTTTAATGCATATTCGCACAACTAATCCTAGTCTATAAAAGAAGTGAATTAAATAATAATCTTTAATAGCTAATAAGATTAAAATTCAATTAATTGCTGTACTTTCCACTTATTTTCAGTTTTCGATAGCTTAAGGTTTCTTCTCCCTTCTTCAGAAAATATTCCTTAGTTAATCCTGAAATATGAAACATACAGATACAAATGTTCTTCATCCGTTGTTGCGCCCATAAGTCATTCTGCGATCATGCATTTAAAACTTTTAAAACCTGAGAAACTCATATCTGCGATGTTATCATAATGCATAAATTGTAGGTGCTTTATTTTTTACCACGATATCTTCTACGACGATGTTTTAAAACTGCGAAAATTTATTTTCTTGATGATGTTTTAAAACACTATGTTTTCGTTTCTATTACGATGTTTTTGCACGAGAATGTTTTCCCAGCGGTTGTCAACGTTTTGACTAACGCGTACCATCCAAGCAAAAATTGAAAACTTTTAGGACCACCACTACAAAGTACTACTACCACCACCACTCTTGAACAAAGCTCAGATCGCATAAATTTACGAGTGTTAGAGAGAAAAATTAATCAGGATGTTGGGGTTTAAATTTTTGAATTTAATAGTTAAAAATACTTTGATTTTTGCATACCACCTATTTTTCTCTTGCGTACCACCGGTTGACAATCCCTGCCCTAAATGATGGTTTTGGCAAATAGTCGTGCAGTGCACTAAAACAGGGATGCTAGTCTCATATTGCATGTGAGCCGAACGCACAATCTGAAAACAACTGACAAGCCACAATTTTTTTAACAAAAAAAAAAAAAAAAAAAAAAAAAAAAAAAATTAAATATATTTTATATAAATTTTTAGCTTACTAAATATTAATGAAAATGTATAAACAATAATTTTGTCTTAAATAAAAAACGAACTTATGTGTATTTTGTATCTAAAATTTAAGGGTTTGGCACTGTAAGATATTTTTGTTCGTTGCACTTTGTAATACTAATACAATCACATCAAATATTACATTTTCAGACCGATATTTAATTCAAACAATTCCAAATTAATCAATAAATAGTTTACTTTCAATTTTAAATTAAAAATAAATAAATTATCAAAACTTTCAAAATTTTCAGACGAAAATTACAAAGTGGGAGAAAATTCGAGAATAAAAAATAACAGCCTAGTTTTTTTCTCTTGTTTGTTAAATGTTTTTCGTCCCATAAATAAAAATTCATACTTTTATATGCAAATAATCGTAAACGCTTTTGTTTTTTGCTTTAGCTTGACACTTGATGGAATATCGGTTGTGATAAAGTTTGTAGCCTTGGAGAGAAATTAATCGAAATTGTCTTCAGCGCAGATTATAAATGTTTATCGATAAATCTGATTTCTTTTTCTCAAACGTGAGAAAAAGCTAGTTACACACTTTAGTGGAAATATTCGTAAATGAGTACCTTCAATTTTTGATAAATGCCACTAGAAGTTAATAAAATCTAAAGCCAAATTTTCAAATAACACATTAATTTCATTATAAATTATCTATAAATACAGCTAATAGCTCTGTTTATAGATTTTCTTGTGAATTATTCATATTCGTTTTTAATGGAAATTAATTTAACTAGTATTAACTAATTTAACTAGGATTTCGAATAACTAAACTGTCGAAATCTTTGCAATACTGTATTTGTAACAAATAAATAAATGAAATATCTTAGGGAGTCGGATAAAATTTCTTTGGAGCGTGAGTCTGAATGTAGGTTTAAACATTCAGACTTAGAAGAGATATTAAAATATGGTCAAACCTACATTCTAATGTATGCCCTGATATACTGCAGAGGACTCATATTGTACATTTATTAAATCAAATTATGTGTCGCTGTGTTGATACCGCTTAAATTGCGGAACGCTAATCAATGACGGACGTAGCAGAGGTATGAGATTTAAAGCTAAATCTTGTAAACCAAAATAATGTTTATTAGAAATTGCTGTTCAAGTAGATGCCTAGTCACATGAACTTTAAATGATTTAAAATAATGTTTTCAGTAGAAATGATGACTAAGAAAGGAATTCCGTTGGACAGCATACTTTTATGTTTACATGAAAAGAAATCAGTTTTTTTTCAAGAGGATAAAAATTATTTGCAAAAAAATTATTTTTATAATATTCATTAAAAACCTCCAGAATTTAAGAAACTTTTGCTTTAAGAAACAAACCGTCGCTAAGCGACGTCGAATGAGAACATGACTTTAGTTAAAATAAGCTCATGTGATTTTAGAAATAACACTTCCTATCTGCAATGCATCACGCTAGGAAGTAAAAAAAAATATATATATATGAAAGGTTTCAGATTTTAAATTACATCCAAAGTGGCGTTTTTTTAACGTTTTGTGTGTTACCTTTTTTTTTAAAATATCATGTTCTTTGCACTTAAACCATAAAATTCAGTTCAACAGCAATGTCGCAAAATAGTTTTAAAATGAGCATATCTTCAGAATTTCCAATACACAGTTTCGCGCGCTGAAGATAAAAATTATTTTCCCCTGTACTGTATTGCTCGTTTTTAAATCATTGAGTTTATTATTCAAAAATTCGTTAAAGTTTTACAAAATATGAAATCGATAATAAAACAAATTCCAAATTTGGGCGCATATTCGCAGTAGGATTACGTCAATCAAAATTGGATGGCTCTAGGTACCGTTGTTTTATCAAAATGCGAGAAACATACATACATTTATGCAGATTCTTGACTATTTAATTCCTTCAAATATAATACAGGGCGATAGTATTTGGTGGCAATACTTTGAAAAATGTTACAGTCTTTTGAAGTTTTCAACGTAAAATCGCAAAACGGAAACAATAGTTCTTCAGCGAGGGACAAAGCCCTTTTGGACTAAAAACTGACATAATTCTAAAAATCTAATTTAATCTTTGTAATTTACTCTTACAGTGCATTCATAACTTTAGAATATATTATAAATATTCTAACATTTAAATCTGAGGTTTTAAATTTCTAACTACGTTTTATTTTTGAGGAAAAAAACGATTCAAATTAGTTTATAATAAATAAATGTTGCATAAATTAGAAAACATAATTAATCTTAAGTAGAACAAAGAAAAGGGTATAGAAAGTTTAGATTTTTTTTTAAAAATTATAGCCTAAAAATATTTAAGATGGTCTTCTCTTACGTTGTTCAGCTACAGGAGCTTTCTTTCAACAGTGAAATTTCTTCCAGCATTCGACACGTGTGTGACATTTAAAACTGGTTTCAATGTAAAAAAACACTTCTGAATAATTTGTCTTTTTAAATTCATAAAGGCATAGAAGCATTATTACCTTTCTGAAGTCTTTTCAGAAATGTGTGCGATTATTTTACTTATTTTAGAATTTATTCTTTTTAAAAAATGTCGGATTTGTGCATTAACTTGGATTGCAAATATTTATAAATACTTTTAAAAGTATTAGCAATTGTGAAACTGTTCAGGTTGGGGTTTCTTTCTTATTTATGAAAATTTGATTTCTATTTTCTTTTTCAATGCCTACTGGAAACTTTTCAGTGTGAAGTTCAAATATATTTGCTTGAAAAATTCTTGAAAGCACTATGATTCACTGGAAGTATACAAATATTAGAATTCATAAACGTTTTACTATTAATACCGGTTCCAAGCGTAACTAAATTAAATTTGCCCGCTTATGTTCCATTTAAACAAGATTTTATTTTTATTTTTGACGGCAACATAAATTATGTATATTTGTTTCCTCTGGCAGTGATTAAAGCAATATTTACAGATATATCGGAAGTGTAGTTATTGAAAAGTAAATTTGCGTGAAAAATGATGAACTAAAATTTGTTTACACAACTTTATATGGATTAATATGTGTCATTTTTCAAAAACACTAGTGTTTGGCGCTCTTTATTTTATGATGTTATTCCTTGTTGTATTTAAACCAGTTAGTTAAATGTTATGCTATACTTAATTTTCCCGAGGATTCTTGTGTGTTTACTGTTAAGGTAAACACAGTAATTTGAATAATTATTGATATTATGATTATTAAATAATGAAGAATCTTCTTTGTACGTATGTATGCATGTATATTCCTTGCGCCATGGAAAATGGTGGCAACTAGAGCTACCAAATTTTGAACACACACGTAGTCCTGCATTCAAATATATAGAATATATTTGAATATCAAATTAATATCAAATACATATCAAATTAATAAAAAACTCGGAGTTCAAGAGTGGAATCTTAGTAGTATATATAATCTTAATATTATACTCTAAGATATGAATATATCGCATGAACAATTTTATGTGTCAATTAATATGCCTCAAATTCTATCGTAGCGTTTATGTTTATGTTCTCTTCGAAGGCATTCTGCAGAAACAAAAAGGATTGCCATAAACTTTTCCGCTTTTGGAACACTTCCAACACCACTATGAAAGTAAAAATATTCTACATGCATGTGCTCTTCGAAATAAGAATTTTGAATTAAAAATTCTTTATTTATGTATGACTCTGTACCAATTTAATGAATTTATGATTAACATGCTCAGAGATTTAAAAGCGAGCAGTGGCAACATTGCTCGAAAATAAAATATTTTTCTTTTGTCTCCGGCGTGCCAGACTCTTGCCATTCGGGGAAATGTAAGACATTTATCCAAGCTCTATTATATAAAAACAATGTGTTTCCACTACCTGAAGCCTTTTCTACGTGTATGAGCGTTTTGTCATTTAATAAAGCGTAAGTTATTTGGCTTTCAAATTTAATTTTCATAACAAATTAAAGTGACTGAAAAGCAATACAAGCAGTACTTAAAATATTTTTTGTACTTTTGAAGCATATCTAACTAGACGTATTAAGTATTGTTATGAAATTACGTTAGCTTGCGCCATTAAAATTAGTATAGGTTTTTCTTTTTTACATTAACTATTTAGAAAGCTAGTCCGACAAATTTAGCTCTATCAAGACATAATAGCAAAACTCTCATTTGCTTTCTTGGCTTCAAAGCAAATCGTCAACTGAAATCTAAAAAGTGACTTTTCTTCCTTTCTTTCTCTAACTTAGTCATTAGTCAAAACACTATAGCTTAAAACAAAGTTTCTCTAAATCTTTCCGTTTTAGCGTTTTTCTCTTTCAGTTATTACCTTTCTTTGGAAGTGAAGAATCAATTAAACAGGTTTCTCTTTCAATTTATTTACATTTAATGCAAATCAAAGTAAGAAAAAAACGTAGGCGTTGTTTTTTTCCTCCTGGCTCTCTGAAAAGTGTAATAAACGACCATTGGAACCAATTAAGCCAATTCTCCAGATGGTGACAGTTACCTTTCGCCTTTTACAAAGATTCTGTTTTTTTTTTTTTTGTTTGAGTCTGAAACTATGCAGAAGAGAATAATTTCTTATTTTTTACAGAAGGCGCGCGTTCTTTAATTTAATTATCGAATTGTTCGTAAATGATTGGGTTATTCTTGAAAAGCCATCCTCTGTATATTTTTTTAGAAGAAGGGAAGAAATTTTTTAAAGTTTTCACTGATCCCCGGAGGAAGGATTTGAAGAATGATTTGAATTTGAAAAGAATGTATTTTAAGGCAGCCAATACAGTGTCAAAATTAATTATTTATGTTCTTTATTAAGAAAAGGATTAAATTATTTTGGGAGATGAATCTATGAAAGTGAAAAAATTCATTTAGTTGTTATTCCTAGTTTCATACTAAAATGTTAAATTGTATCTGACAACTACTGCTTTATTTGAAGATTTTGCCTTCCCACTCAATGCCTAAACGGCATTAAAAATCAAGAATAATTACGATATTAATTATAATACTCAATTATGGTTCTTATTTGAGAAATGAATATTTGAAGCTCGTTAGATGGAGTATCTGTTATTAAATACTGAAGAATGTGCAAATAAGTATGTAATTATGTATGGATGTTTCTTACATTGTGATAGCTACAGCCACCCACTATTGAAAACGCAGTTTTTTACCCAAAAATGTACACCTCGAAGCCCGAATTTTGAGCTTATTTTTAGTTGCCTCATATTTTATACAATTGTAAGAAACTTTTAATTAAACACTTAACTCAAGGATGCCAAACTCGCGGCCCGCAACAAATATTTTTGCGGCCCGCCCAATATATCGGCAAATAATAATATATAATAATAAAATAACATATCGACGAAGAAAAAAATGAAATGTTTACTGCTAAGTAATTAAAGATAATTTATTCAGTGTTGTTACATTACTCACAGCGAGCTGACATACACACTTCTTAAATTACAAATGCGTATGAGTAGCTTGCGTTCAGCTACCTTCGGCTTTTGGGGGACACGTGCACTCAGAACTCGTACGCATCCCCCGATAGCCGAATGTGGCCAAACTCATGGTCTCAGTTTTCCAATCATAGTTTTGAACGATATATTGGTGCATGCATGTGCATGCACTTTGCTTTATTATTAATTATTACTTAATTCATATTGTTACGGATTTCATAGTTATTTATTTATTTAGTTTTTTTTATTTAGAATTGTAATTAGATTTGCTTCATGTTGCCTTAGCAACGCAGACGATTTTTGAAAAGACAGCTGCGTTGGAAGGTTAAAAATAGAACAGCGCGTGGATTTAATACCTAATAAATAAATATCTCGTAATTGCTGTTGCCATCCACAAAAATTAAGATATTTATAGATGTTTCCACTATATTCGAGAAATTAATTATAAAGCTTATAAAAGCCGAGAACAAACAACTCATCTCAGTAGTAGCTGTAGTTCTAGCGAACTGTTTGTTTACTTAATGCTGTGATTGATTTGTAGCGATTTCGCTGTGAGATAGAATTAGTTTCTCTGTTTTGAATTGATTTTTGCTAAACGTTTGACAATTTGTGATATTGTTAGAATATTTTTGAAGAAATATTTCAGCATTTTGATTTATCTCTTGTGGAAAGAATAACTTTCTGTTAACTTTTTAACGTTAACCGTGTTTATTCCAGCCCTTTGTATTCAGAATGTCTATATCAAAATCAAGTGGTAGTAAAATTAAACGAAAAATCGCTGACGAACATAGAATATTCCAAGTAAAATGGGAATTAGAATATTTTTGCTGAGAAATAAAAGATAAAATAATCTGCTTGATATGTAATAATACTATTAATGTACCAAAGTTATATAATATTAAACGTCATTACGAACAACACAAATCGAAATATAACAATTACGAAAGATTAATTAGAGAAGAAAAGTTGAAAGAGCTCAAGTTAGGAGTGAAAAAGCAACAGTCCATGTTTAGTAAAGTATTGCAAGAATGTGAAGCGGCGGTACATGCAAGCTACGTCTTGTCCGAGTTGATAGCTAAACATTCGAAGCCTTTTACTGACGTTGATTTCATCAAGGAATGCCTAATGAAAGCTGGAGTAATTGTTTGTCCTGGAAATGTGAAGGCTTTTCAATCAATTTCATTGTCTCGAAATACAGTTGCGGAAAGAATTACTGATTTAGCCGCGAATTTAAGTGATCAGATCAAAGCAAAATCATCTAGTTTCGAAAGTTTCTCCATTGCCTGTGACGAGAGCACGTAGGTTTAGTGGCAAAGCTCAATTAGCAGTGTTTCTTCGTTCTTGTGACAAGAATTTTAACATTTTTGAGGAATTACTGGAACTAATACCGATGCCTGGTACTACCACAGGAGAAGATATATTTACTTGTGTTTTTGGACTTCTGTAGAAATACAATCCACCTTTGGCAAAATTAAATTCTGTAGCTACAGATGGCGCTCCATCAGTGACCGGGAAAAACAGGGTTTCGTAGCATTACTAAGAAAAAAACTTAGTGAAATTCACGGTTCAAACATTCATCATATGCATTGTATTATACATCAAGAAGTTCTATGCACGAAAGTAATAAATATGGAGAATGTTTTGTCATATATAAAAAAAGTTATAAATTTTATAAGATCTCGAGGTTTAAATCAGCGTCAATTCACTGCTTTCTTGAGTGAGTTAGATAGTGAATATTCGGGTTTGTCCTACTATACTCAGGTACGATGGTTATCTTGCTTTAAGATTCTCAAACAATTCTGGGATTTGAAAGAAGAAATATGTTAGTTTTTAAAAACGAAAAATCAAGACGTAAGTTTGTTTTACGATCCAATATGGATACAAGATTTATCTTTCTTGGTTGATATAACCAAACACTTAACCGATTTAAATTTATCGTTACAAGGAAAAGATCATATCATTACGAACATGTTTAACATAATTAAAGCATTCAAATGTCAACTAGTTCTTTGGGAAAAACAACTTAAAAATAAAGATTTGACGCACCTCCCGACGTGCAGCATGAACAAATCAAGTTTAGATGATACTTGTTCGTATCGAAAATACGCAGAAAAAATTGCAAATTTAACAACTGAATTTGAAACGAGGTTTAATGATTTTAGTTCCCTCGAAGACAAATTTTTTTTTTTTGTTTTCTTCGATTTTCTCAATAAGTATTGACTCAGTACCCAGCCATATGCAAATGGAGGTGATCGAGATTCAATGCAACTCAAATTTGAAAGCAAAATTCATTGAAGTGGGCGTGCCTGAATTTTACAAATATTTACCAGCCATGTTTGAAAATACTCGAAAATTTGCATATGAAATTATTTCCATATTTGGTAGCACTTATCGGTGCGAGCAGTTATTTTCAGTCATGAAAGGTAATAAGTCTCCTATTAGAAACCGTATTAATGATGCTCACCTTGGGTCAGCGTTGAAAGTTATCACTGCAAACAAAATTTCTCCCGAAATAGGAAAGATAATAGCAGAGAAGAGATGTCAAGTATCAGGACGTAAACATTAATTTTTTCTTGTTCCTTTCTATATAAATATATAATATATGTTCATTATTGTATTATTCGAAATAAATCTACGTTTCTATGAATATTGATTTTTTTTTTTTTTTTTTTTTCGGCCCGCCTAAAGTTAAACCTTGTTTGTTTGGCCCAAGTGTACCTATGAGTTTGACATCCCTGACTTAAATGTTTCACTTCCCTCCCCCGAATCAATGCAATAAAAAATGTCATTTTTTATTTCACTTTTTGTCTTTTACATTTTTAAATAAGAAAATGTTATTAAAATTAATGCTTGTAATATTTTCAAGCACTTAGAACAACATTTACAACAAATAAAATGTAAAAATTTTCCTTTGGAAGTTGTCTTTTCTACCGATAGAGCGCTTAACATTTACGATTGTATAAAAAATACTAGAATCCTTTTTACACTTATGACGGATAACAATTGCTATAATTACATTTACTTAGCCTTTCTGCTTTCTCTTACGAAGTAAAGTAAGTATTATAATAGCGAAAAATTTCAGTTATCATATTTCAATAGAAATATCCATTTGACCGTTTCAGAATCCATTTTGAGTATTGTGTTTTCTGACGCCTGTATGCACGGACAAAATCAAGGACTTTTTATTCCAGAACGAGTTGTAAAATGGAACAAAAAGGATTCAGAATTGATTTTTTCGTGATGCCTGTACGTACGTACGTATATACCTCGTATAACTCAAAAATGATTAGCAGCAGGATTTTGAAATTTTGCATATAGGAGTGTTATAACCTCTAATTGTATATCTCGCTTTTTTATTCCAATCGAAAGCACCAAATCGTTGGTCATAGTTATGTACTTCAATTAAGAAGTGTTTTAAACGACGAAAATATTCATGTTTGGGGAATATAAAATTAAAAACAAATTTGGAAAATAATGAAATCTAACATTTAATGCGAACTCCCGGTTTCTATACTTACAGTGGATGGACAAAAATATGGAAACACCTTGTGAAATGCATGTTTGAAAAGAAAGATTGATTTTAATGAAATATGTAGGTGGCGCTGGCGTTTTTGACTACTGGCGCCACCTATACAACTTCGTAAATGTGCTAAACAGTTCAGTTGTTGTCGGAGTACTGTTATGTGAGGTTGTCATTGCATTATGTCAGAGTTAACAGACTTCGAACGTGGGCAATTTGTTGGAGCACGTATGGTAGGTGCTTCCGTAAGCAAGGTAGCCGAGGTATTTAGTGTTTCAAGAGGTACTGTATCGAAGATTTATTCCGCATATTTGAAAAGCGGAAAAACATCATCTGCTAAATCACAGCGCGGACGAAAGTGTGTCCTGAGTGATCGTGACAGACGATCATTAAGGGCAATTGTGACGAAAAATAAGAAAACCACAGCTGCAAAAGTTACTGCTGAAATGAATGTTGTGTTACCGAACCCTGTGAGTACCAAAACAATTAAAAGGGAGCTTCATAAACAGGGAATTGCTGGCCGTGCTGCAATTGAGAAGCCACTCATCAGTGATGCTAATGCTCGTAACAGGAAAAGGTGGTGTTTAAGTCATAAAGACTATAGAGCAGTGGAAGCGAGTAATATGGTCTGACGAGTCTTCTTTCACATTGTTTTCCACTTCTGGCTGAGTTTACGTCTGGAGAACGCCATCTCAAGCCTATAATACAGACTGCTTGTTGCCAAGAGTGAAACATGGCGGGGGTTCTGTTATGGTTTGGGCAGCCATATCGTGGTTCTCTGCTAGCCCCATGATAACTGTGTCAGGGCACATGACTGCCAAGACTTATGTGAACATTTTGGCCGATCAAGTTCATTCCATGGTACAAACTTTGTTCCCCGATGTTGATGGTGTCTTCCAAGACGACAAAGCCCCTGTTCACACAGCTCACATTGTCCAGGACCGGTTTTCTGAGCACGAGGATGAGCTGTCCCATCTCCCCTGCCCACCACAGTCACCAGACCTGAATATTATCGAACCTTTGTGGTCTATATTGGAACGGAAAGTGCGTTCTCGTGATCCACCGCCAACATCGTTATCTGAACTTGCCACCGTTTTGCAGGAAGAATGGTATAATATACCCTTGGCAAACATACAGGAACTGTATTTATCCATTCCGAGAAGACTGCAAGCTGTTTTGGATGCCAACGGGTTTCCTACACCATATTAAGCAAAGAAACATGTTTTTTTAAAGTTTTTTCCATATTTTTGTCCAATCCCTGTATATTCAGGCAAGTTTTATACTTGCTATGAAAAAATACAAATACAAGAAGTTTGACTCTGTACGACAAAAATTGACTGGGCTATTTAAATTCAAAATTTTCAGTTTTTGATGTCATTTTCGACCTCCCTCAAGGAATCGGTTGATTAACTTAGAATAATTCGAATAAATAAATTTAAATGAAGTGCAGCAAAAATTGTGTATAATTTAAAAGGCCGTACAATAACGAGTCTCTTTTTTTTTTTTTTTTTTTCTTTTGCCATATTACTCATTGAACACGCACACGCATTGTACCGTCTTGCGGGTCTTAATTTTTTTCACCTCTTTTTTAGCAGTGAAAATTTGAGATCTTTCTGCTATTCTTAAGACAGCCGGTAAGCATCCAGGAAGCCTTTTTCTTAATCTTCTCAGTCAGTCAAACGATGATGTCCAAATGAAACTAAAGAAGTGAAAAATTAAGGTCTTTTTCAGTGATCTTACTATTTTTAACACAGGAGGTAAGAAACCAGGAAGACCTTTCCTTTACTTTCTTAGTCAGTCAAACGATGATGTCCAACCGAAAATGGAAATTCTTATATTTACTGTCACGCTTTTTGTACTAGTATCTAAATCGTACAGAGAACTTTCCAAGACTCATATTCAAATTTTGCAGATTCTAATACAAAATCACCATCTAAATTGCAAAAAATTAGCTGCATACATTCTGAGTTGGCCAATATTTTATGGTAAAAAGCAGTTTTAACTAAATGTATATCAGTAAGCTACGATATAAGTAGTAAAGTGATTGCGAAAAGCTAAACACTGAAAGATAAAAATACACCGATCATGCAAATAATTTGAAAAAAAAAAAAAAAAAGCGCGCGCTTTTTTTTTTTACAGAACAAAATAGACTGTCAGTGATAAAATATTAACTACTCATTGGACATCTACTGCCATCTATATGTTTAATTTGATATTAAAATAGAAAAGGTACGGGTGAAACAGTAAGTGGAACAGAGAAATGAGATTGTCCAAAGAACGTAAGAGCAAATCAGTAAAAGTCGAAAGCAGCGCCCGTCGGCGCAAATCTCTCTCAGTGTTAGCTAAAAACATTTATGTTGCCAATTAGCAAAGCGAAGGATATTTATGTTTCAAAGTTAATCAGAAAGCTCACCGGTACAAAAACGTGTGTTGCCACAGCAAAACGCAGTTTATTTCTGTTTCGAATTTAATGAACGTAAGCGATTTAGAAGAAGTTTGTTGTCATTGCTCGAAATAAAATATTTTTATCTTCCACTAGCCAGTGTGTTGCTAATTGTCAGAGAGTATGATACTTCATTATTCTTTCATATTTAATCTATCTATTTTGATTAAGAAAATAAATGATTTAAAAGTTACAAACATAGTTCTACATTTCTAATATTATTAATTACTCGCAGGACCCATGAAATAACTCTAGCCGGACTTATTAAAATCATTATATATTTTTCTTTTGTATCGTAAATGTTTTAAGCGGCTGACCACGGAAGCACCTAGTGGTAAATAAAAAATGCCCTTGCATAATGCTCTGTTAAATCTATAGTCCTCCTGCACTTAAAAATGATTTAAATGTTGCAGTAGTGCGATATATATACCTAACTGTGAAGCACTGGTGTAACAAAAAAGTTTCAGAAATGATTCTTTTAAAATACGCTCGTGTAAAAGTAACTAACGATTTTCACTGATTTTTCATTCTGGCAAAATTCTATATTTAATTTTCTTTTATGGTTTGGAAATAAATTCATTTTTAATGACCAAAGAATTTTTGCATTGGCAGTTTCCCAAAATGGCGACTGTTTTAAACACGCATTTTAACTTGATTTTCGCAATAGAATTTTTGCTACAAAAAATTCTGCTATAAAATTCTAACCTCTTCGTAAAATAAATTACTGAAAGTGTCTCCATAACTTCTAAATACCTAATTTGTTTATTCACTTATAGTATTATTGAGCTATTGACACACACACCGAAAAAAATTCATGTTACAGTTACAGTGAAAGGCGTGGAAATGACAGGAAAAGAATGCATCGATGTATATTCTATCATATGCCTTATGTTAAGGCAAAGAATGTACCACGATTAATCAAAACAAGCAACAAATCTGTCGTTTATTAAACTCCACGCGCTCTTCTACATGTAACCACAAGCTACCTGAAGATTATTCGCTGCAAAGTGATTGATGGGCCAATACTTAGCAAAATGTAATTAAGAAGGAAGATAATGAAGTGCCAAATATTCCCGAACGTCAAGTTTAGAAATGCGTAGCAAAGACTAACAATATAATATGCAAAGTATATTTCGCAATTAGAAATTTCGTAACTTTTTTTGGTTTTTGGAAAACTGTAAAGTTTTCCATGGCTAAAGCATAATTAAAAGCTATTCTAGATGCTGTGATGGAAAGGAAACATTCAACCTCATTGTATCAGGTAATGAGGAATTTAGGCATGTCCAGTATGAAATGGTTTGGTTTATTTAACTATGGCATAGCACACAAGGGCTATCTTTCTCAGGGAAGAGATAACTTTGCGAGGCCTTTCAAAGGGAAAATGGCTCGTATACGTTACATATGGAGAAAACGACGAAAACGCCCTCGTAGTGTCAGCCCGTTCACCGAGATTGGAACTACAATGTTCGGTGACTTTACCGTTCGGTGAACCCCAGAATTAAATGAGGCCTGCCGAGATTATTAGGCTTTCTAGAAAAGAAAATATAAAAAATGAAGTGTGCCTTCAGCAAGATTTGAACGACGTATCTTCTAATACCAGCTGAATGTGCTAATCATGTACTCCCGGAGAACATGGAAAAGAGAAAAGTTTGGTTAGACTTATTTGACCATGGCAAAGCACCCGAGAGCTATCTGCCTAAGGAAAATGATGCTTTCATGGAGTAGTTCCTAAGAGACACTGGCTCCTATATACGTCACACACGGGGAAAACTACGAAAACACCTATGCAGCCAGCCTGTTCGATGGGATTCGAACCCCGGACCGAATATCAGTGTTCAGTGACTGGTCGACCGCTGGTGGACCGGGAATGGAAAGGATAAGACAAACGAAAGGAAACATGTAGGAAAAAAAAAAAAAAAAACTCGGGAGTGGTATGTTATCTGGAACTTTCATGGTACTTTAGAAGAAGAATATGCAATCACTACAATAAGATTTTTGCAGATAGATTTCATAAATTTTCTCTTGCGGTGATTGCATGCGCAACAATCAGAATTCGACGCGATGCAACCAATCATATTGAAAAACATAATCTTCGTTTCTACTTTCAAACGTAAAAGAATGTTAGTGCCGAGTGATTTTAGAAGAAATAAGCCTTCTTTTGACAAATAAAAAAAGTCTGATGTGTGCACCACGTGACTTCCTTGTACGGAATATTAAATTATACGCATTTTTTTCTTGCATTCCATTTAATTCATTAAACTTATTGGATTGAATTAAATCTACTTCGTCGATAGCATATAAACTACAATAGAATAAATACACTCTTTAAAATGAACTATATTTGTTTATCATAGCGACACTCTGGCGCTAGGTTGACTAACAGCGTTATATTTCGTTCATATTATAAGTTAGAATGCACAAAATTTATATCATTTGAAGAATTATCTAATCTTCGCCACATGTTCGATTCAAATACTATAATAAATCTAGAACGATGTATAAAAGAAATTATGCAAACAAAACAAAAAAGAAACGGTTTTCACAGACGATTCAGTATTTGTAATTTAACTAATTCAGTTCTGTCTTCGCGACAAGGCAAAAATACATAAAAACTCAAAATATCTATATTATAAACTACGAAGTAAATCTTAAACATTTATTTTCTTGAAAAAATTCCAGAAAGGATTAAATATGATTTAATTCGCAATAATAAATGAAGGCGTTATCTTTGTTGTTGCGAAGCGTAGTCTCTCTAAATTGGCAACAAATCTACTATTCTGCTGTTTCAAATGTAAACAAACATTTCCGCCATGTTACTTAAAAATTAGGCTTAACTGCACTTAAACAGCTTTTAATTGTTGATAATTCTACAAATATTGCTTGTAGATTTCCTAAAGGCATAAAAACCTTAAGCGGAAGATCAGAAGAACATAATTCAACCATTTTTAAAGCAAAAAATGCACAATTTCTAAACATACAAAACATACTCGTATAAGAGTAAACAAACGGAGATCACTGAGCAGGGTAGCAGAGTCAATATATGTATAAATATATTTATATACGTTTGATGCGGCAGATTGCAACCAAAATACGAGCTGCACATCTACATGTTATAGTAGTCCTACATACAAAATTTTAACGTTCTGAGGCTACTCGTTTTTGAGTTATACGAGATACACACGTACGTACGTACATACACCACGAAAATTTCTCTTCAGAATTCCTTTAAAGCAATTTTTATAATTTTTTTTTTTTTTGAGGAAAAGAGGCTTTTATTCTGTTTTTACGTACAGATGTCACGCAAAAACATCGTTAAACTGCATTTAGCAGTTTAGCGGCCAAAATGGATATTTTCGTTGAAATATGCCATCTGAAACTTTTCGCGATTACAATACTTCCTTTTTATTTCGTACAAGGAAGTAAAAATGAGAGTAGAAGTAAAATTAAAATAAAATTTTTTTTAAATAAAAAAATAAAAGTTTATCATTTTAACATCAGAGAGTTTTTATTTTTTGTAATGTAGTCTTCCTGACTTTGCATTTCATCAGATTGTCATTGGACTCTCTAAAACTGACTGCTGTGTTTTATTATTGTACTTTTCCGTACAATGGAAAATGATAATTACACTTGCTCATACACACATCTGTTTTTATTGATAACGTAGAATTAATATAGAAGAAAATGAATTTATGGTATTTGTTTCAAACTATTTCTTTTATATTATTATAATAACTTAATTTTTTTAAATTGAAAACCAATTAAATTATATGTTATTCTACTGCCAAATGAAAAACATTTTCAATAAAACAAAGTAAAGGAGCCAAACATTTGATTATGCAGGTAAGTTTAATAAAACACATTTTTACACATGTTCTAGTAAAATATAATCCCATATTTTATACTATAGACTTTTCTATTTATTGGAACTACAGTTTAGATTTTGTTTACAAATGATAAGTAGGATAAGTTACTTTGCTTGAGGCACGCTGCTATTTTAAAGCATGGCATTAGTACTGCGAGGTCATATTAATAAAACACGATTAAAACATGTTGCAGTAAAACATAATACAATATTTTATACTACTGATTTTTCTATTTATTGGAACTACAATTTAAATTTTGTTTACAAATGATAAGTAAAAAGTCTTACTTTTTATGCTTGCTGCAGTTTTTAAAGCATGGCATTAGTACTGCCAGGTCATGTTCTGGGCACATCAGATTATTTCGAGGTGCTTTAATGAATTACATGTTAAAATAAAATTAAAATCTATAGTGTAAACCAAAATCAATCTAATATTATTGCATCTTGAACTGTGCGCAATAGCAACGAGCTAGAAATGCTTAAAACTGCATATTTTGTCTAATACGAATACTTAAAAATAAAGTCTGAAAATACTCACGTTATTTGAGTTTCTTCTTGGCTTTACAAAAAAAAGTGCTTTTAAGTAGACGATAGTTCCTAAGTAGCTTTCACGGTTCCATTTTTGTCAAGCAAAACATGAAAAGGAGATTTAGAAAATATCATTTGCAACAAACATAATATTAATTGGATTTAGTGAATCTTATTTCCTTTCCGTTTGCAATCTTGCTTATTTTACTTATGTGCTTCTTTACCATAGCATGCTTCAAATGCAAACTGAACATCTAGGCCGAAATAGCTGTCAGGTACTGTTATGTTCGTATTCAACTTAAGACATAAACCTATTAAATTTTATGAAAACGTTTTCTTCAGTGCGTCTTCTTGTCTAGTGTGTTTCAGAAATTTATTTGTTGTTTTGATAAAGAAATTTTGTGTCACTTTGGAAAGTCTCCATCAGTTCTTTGTTATTTAAACTAACGCAAATTCCATCTTATTGCTTAAAAACTTTCAGTAAGAAAGGATTTTCATCATTTTTTACTAAGCTTAAAGGAGAATTTCATTCTTTTTTGCTGTTGCATTAACTATTCGATGAATAAAGTGTAATAGTTAAAATATAGTGAAATGTTTTATATGATAGTTTATATTAAAATGAAAATACAATACATGTCACGATGAAAAATGCACACAAATGCAATACATACATGCCATACACACAACAAAAATAATACATGCCTTTATTAAACAGCAATGTATTTACCAGGCAGAGGAATGTATTATTTAGATTAGCTTGAATCGCTAGGGTTTAGATGGTCAATTAAAATTTTACAATGTTACGAACACTTACAAACAATAAGAATATGTTCTTCTTATTGTAGAAATTCCTTGATAAAAATTTGCATTTCTGCTTTATGTTCAATACTAATATACTGTTTAAATACTGTGCATTTGTCTCTAATAGAGATGTCTTTTTAATAGAATTGGCGTTATAATCATCGTGATGGCTTAATAGCATTGCAATTATTTTTGTGCTTAACTTTGTGTATTTTGTTCTTATTGCTTTGGAGTTTACTAGTAGTATTTTCAATTACTTTTATTGTTTAATTCTGTATATTTAATATTACTAATTTTTTGATTGTAGTTCTTCCTCCTCTGCAAAGTTTTATGTAGCACTGAAATATTCTGTGTCTAACTTCGGGTTTTGATATTTCTGTAAACTTATCATATTTGTCTGCAACTTATGCCTACTTATTTTTAAGCCTGAATTTGCTTACATTAATAAGCCTCTTATTATAAGTTGTATTACCTCTTCTTCACCTACCTTATGTTATACCTCTTCAAAATGTTCATACATATCATAATACACTGGCTTCCAAAAGTAAAGCACGCGGTAGTGAAATTTAAAAAAAAAATGAAAGCTAAAATTTTAATTAAAATCAAATTACGCATGTAAGTAACAAATGGTTTTACGCATGAATGAAAACAAGATTTTATGTTAAAAAATGAAAACAATATTTCAGTTTCGTAAATTGTATGATGACGTAATATTTGGGCCATTAACAAATTGATATTTAAAGCTAAAAATAAGCGAATAAAACTTACATTAATTCTTTTAATTAGTCAAAATTATAAATTCAAAACTCTGGTTTCGAGGTGCACATGTTCAAGTGCACAAAGGACAATGTGCATTTAGGATTCGATGACTATAGGTATCATCGATTTTCTCCAGTGCATACATACAGACATACAGGTTCTTACTATTTAACAATACAGAGATTATTTAAGGAGATCTTTACAAAGCTATAGCGTAAAATAGCAGTATATGAACTCTAAAGTGCCAATAACTAAAAGCATTTGTACTGGTAGTCTTAGCATGCTGCTTCTCGTATTTCTTTATCAGGTTCAATGTTCCGTCTTACTTTCTTTGGGAACATGCAAGGACCTGACTCGGAACAGAGAGCTTACTAAAGCTATGTTCAATAACTGTGGGAAGTAGACAGGATACACAAGAAAGGTATACAAAACCCTTTATTTTTTCTCTCTTTACAATAATTTCCGTACTTCGGAATACAAAGACCCACTACTTGTGGTCTAAACGTAAGAATATAAAAATATAACTAAACGCTAACTTAACTTTGAAATAATAAACGTGGAAGATTGGCCTTATATTAACAGGAAGCCGTATGTAGTACAGAGAACTGTGAACACTACAATACGTTTAAAATTATCAAGAGGATTAAACCTCTGGCCTGGAAGGCAACCAGCAACCGAGTAAAACTTCTAAGGTAAGCGGCCTGCTTCGACTAATTCCTCCCTCTCTTTCGCTTAGCAAAAAGCCACAACTTAAGTACTTGGCGTTCGCCAGACAAATTTTGCATAAATAAGTTAACGCTTTTAATTCTGGCCGGAAGTAGAAAATAAGAAGTGATAGTAAAGATTTAAAATAAAATAAACGTTAGTAAAACTTAAGATCCTTACACCTTATCAAGCGACAAAAATATTTAAAATTCTATTTATAATATTTCCTCTTGATTATAAGTTTCCGTAAGATAAATAATATTCAAATTGAATGCTTTTGCATTAGCTATTCAATGAATTCTCACCAAAGACTTTCGTTTCTCTTTTCTCCACAATGCAATATGGAGGTACAACTTCGAATGCTTCATCTGTAAAGATATATAAGACTAAAAGAAAAAAAGGAAGCAAAAAATATAAAATAAAAGAATAAAATGTTGACAGTTTTATAAGCAAAATACCGGAAAAAGAATGAAGATACAAAAATTTTCTTTCCCATTTTAAAATTTTTGCATAAGCCTTAGAAGAAATTATGCAACAGATGCAGAGAAGATGAAGGAATAAGAAAAAAAGAAAAAGATATGAAAGACAAACTTCATAAATATTTACTTCCCACGGGATTTCGGGTTCACACACTGGAGACTCGCTGCTGACTGACAAGTCAACCGCATGTTAAGTAGGTTTCACAAAGGACGTGAAAGCATAGAAAAAGGAAGTAAGGAAAAAATATCTGATTTCCGGATCCCCATTTTATATATTAAAATGGATGTTTCGACTTTGCAAGGCCTTAAGAAATCTCCCTTTTCCGACGGTGCAATACTTCTCAATTTACGGCATAAAATATAAATTGGTTTATTCACGCGGTTCAGCGTCAGGTGGCTTTGATAGGTTATAGGCTTAAGCAACAGACCTCTAATGTCATCAGTTCTGCGAAAAGATATTAGTCATTCTTTTGTCATATTACCACAAAAATCGTGGCTTCATCTTCAGCTTATATTTTTGAATGATGATGATGTACACTGCATATGACAGTGTCAACTTTGAGACACATCATGGCTGATGTGCTTCACGAATTTTAGAAACTTTCAGTTATTTCATCCATCAAATCTCTAAACATATCCATCTGTATTCTTACGCTCAGCGTACTCTTTGTTTATTCATTTACTGTTATTCATTTAAGGCAGAGCGCGAAGATTCAACATGAAATTGAATTAAACAATACATAATGATTTAGAGAAAGTTTTGCGTTTAAAATATTCATGCCTTTTAAATAACAAATTTTTTCTTATTACCGTGGGTTTTAGCCCTTTGACTCCTCCAAAATAGTAGTTAGCAAATAAATTTATTTTTTTGTCACATGGTTAATGTATTGGTAATGATTAATATAAACAACAAAATTTGTATCGAATTTTTTTCGTTATTATAGAAAATATGATGGTTACACTACAATACTTCTAGGACTATGTGCCTTGATTTAGGTTTGATGATTATGTACAAAATTTTCATATCTTTCGGGGAGATTCTTACATTGCAGACTGCACACTGTCATCTTGTACAATGGAATTCAACTTTCGTACTGATAGAACAAAACGTCTATATGTTCTGGCAAATACAGGGTTATTCAAAAAGAAAGAGCAGATTTCAAACATTTATTTCTTCCAAACTACAAAAGATAGAAACATGATTCTAACGTTAATGGACAGAGAAAGTTTACAATTATGGTATGCATTCAATGTATGCATTCAATAACTGCAGTTTGTGTGGCTTCGTGTGCAGACGAAGTTTTAGAACTCGCCATACCGTTGGTTGAGGAATTTTAAGTTCTTTGCTTGTTCGTTGGATTTCTTTGACCTCCTTTAGTAAAGTGTACGAATACGCTCGACATTCTCGTTCGAGGTGCGTGGACGTCCCGTGCTTTTCCCTTTGCCGATGCAACCATCTTCTACGAATTTTCGATGCCACTCGTAAATTTGCTTATGACGCGGTGGTTGTTTATTGAATTGACGGCAAAATGCTCGCTGAACTGCAACAATGGACTCTAGTTTTGCCACTTGTAGAACACAAAAAGACTTCTGCTATGGTGTCGCCGCCATTTCACTACAGACTACCAACCGACAAATAATACCAGAACAAACAACAGCGCCAATGCGGCCATGATTGGAACTTTTACCTGTACTAAATTGTACACTTTTATCTATCCATTAACGTTAGAATCATTTTTATATCTTTTGTAATTTTCAAGAAATACAGGTTTGCAATCTGCTCTTTCTTTTTGAATAACCCTGTATATTGATGTCTTCACTTTTTCGTTCAGATTTTTCACGTTTTCTCAGTGTTATCAGTCCACTCGCTATAGAAAATCGAAAATATTTCAATTGCAAGTATTGACCTTAACTTCTCATATAGAATAATACATGCGAATTCGCAATTGTATTGTAAACAAAATGAAAAAGTATACAAAGCCACCGTTTTAAAAATAAGGAAAAACTTAGCTATTGTACAAGCGATATTGAAATGTTATTGGTCAAAATACATACAAAAATACATAAAAAGCAAGGTTATGGTATCCTGCAAATGGTGTCACAACATGAAAATATTGATATTGATGAAACGTTGTTTTTTTCATTCAGAAACTTCCTCTTGGCGTCCTATGCTACCCTATTTATGAATTTCAAAATAGTAGTACAATCATAACTCATCACTGAGGGAGTTGATAAGAGACTAATTTAGTTAGCGAGATAGCAATTTGTTCCTGATTTGAGTTCGCAAAGATCTGAAATCGAATCAAACTGTGATTTTTTTCATTCATGTTTTGCTTGGGAACGGGTTGGCTGGAAAAGTAATTTTCAATTTCTTTCCAAGTGAACATGTACCATTTTCCCTTAAACGCTAGTCTATCACAAAGGTATTTTTTCATTCAAGTAAGTAACTCATATTTTTCCATTCAAGTAAATAACTCAACTGGTATTTTTTCTCAATCAAAGAGTCCAATCCAATTCCATTCAACTAAAATACTCCTGTAAATGAGTTACACCATACAACACCTCTTTGCATCCAACAAAACAAAAGATAATTAAAAAATATTCTGGAAAATAATTCATATACATAATGATTTCTGCATGTACTAAGTATATACTCTGTGTAAATGTTACGGTGAAACACCGAAATCTAGAGAATGTCGACTTTCACCGGTGAATGTCAACATTCACATAGTCTCTTGGTGTATGTCCGAAATATTTTCCAAATACTCTTATTTCTGACTTACACCGGTAAATGTCGACATTCACCATGTACTAATGGTGAATGTTGACATATAAAAATATTATATTTTCTTCTCCGTAATTCAGTTGTGAAAACACGCACTTAAAATAAGAACTTAAAACACACCCGTTCATTCAAAATGAGAAAGGTAAATAGAATTTAAACTCTTAATTAATTATGCAGTACGTTCTAAATGAGAAAATAAAATAATAGTAATAAAAACTTACTAAATTATGTGATTCAAATATTATTTATTACAACAAGTTAAACTATTATGACACTTTGAATGGCACAAGAGGCCCTTGCTTTTACAACTGCATTTATTTGTGGAACACTTCCTTTTGCAATGACCGCGTGTATAGCCTTGCCCACCGCTTCTCGAATTAGCTGCAGCTGCTTCTCTCAGCCACATTTCTTGAAATTAAATCTTATCTATGGAAAGTAATTTTTCTTTACAAATTACAAACTGATTACGTGTGTAAAGCTGCTTGAGGGTACCATTTTTGTTTGCAAGTTTATAGAAGTCGGAGTCTTCTATTCCAAAAACAACCGCTAACACATTTCGGTTATCTGTACGACCACGGTCGACATCAGAGACTTGTATTCGTGCAGTATCACCAATTTGAGTAGGAGGAAATTGTTTTTGTGAGGTTCGTAACATATTTGTTGCTTGGCAGTTGAAGATTCTCTTTCGCAGCCGCTATTTTTATAGAAATTAACTCGTGTTTTTCAATCGGAACTTGATGTGAAGACGTGGTAGATTGCAAGTACTCTTCAATATTTTTCTTTGGAATATGGTTTTTGGTATGACCACCGCTCAAATGTTTTTCAGAAGTATTTCAGAACCAGTTTCTTCAAGCTGTTCTTCGGTTTCAAAAGTATTAGCAACTACTTCGAGTTGTTGTTCTGTTTCGATATTTGCGATTTGTTCGCTAGGCAAAAAAGACAATGCTATGCCTCTCTTTGCTTTAACGAAAAAAAGACTTTAGCGCATTCCTTCGTGGTATGTAATGTTCTTGGCAAATTGAATAAAGGGTAAACCTTCTGTTCATTTATTTGTATCGTTATCGTTCATCCATGCAGTTAGCATATTCTGTGTATCCTGATTGGCCCTTTCAACTGAGCCTTGTGTTTGACTGTGACGAGGCTTTCCATAAATTATCTTAACATCTTTCTACATAGCGCATATTTCGGATATGACTTGATTATTGCATTCCTTACCATTATCAGATTGCAATATTGCTGGAGCACCAAATGTTAAAAAATATTGGAAGAACGTGATAAGCTACTTCTTCAGCTCTCTTAATTTTAAAGGTCGTAGCTAGACAAACTTAGTTAAATGATTTTGATACACCATTATGAACTTATATTCGCCATCTCTGTTTGACTGCAGATCTATCAGATCGACTTGACATCTTGAGTGTAACTCAGAACTGATTATTGGTTTCCCAACAATACCTTTCTTAGGTGCACTGTGTTTCATTTAACACTGTTTGCATAAATTTAAATACAACATTACAACTTTGTGTAATATTTTTGTATTTAATTTGCAACTCTTTAAGAATACGTGTTCTTTCTCCGTGGCCTATTCTAGTGTGACTTTCATATAGTATACTAAACAATTTTCCTCATTGGTAACATAATACTGTATATTCGTTTATCCTGGTTTTAATAGTACAATTAACTCCTTTTCATCATTAATTTTTAAAACGACAACACGTTTGAATCGTCTGTAATCCAAAGTGTATTGCACTTAGTTTTAGCAGGAACCACCTCAGAAAGTATTTTAGAGTAATTTTCTTGAGAAAAATAAAAACAATTGTCTTCTCGTTTACCCGCAATTAATGCATGTAACTTTTCAAGAAAAAGATCACGATTCACTGCAGTATCCATTCAGTATAAATTAGGGTTTCGGGAAAAATAAAGAAAACGTTGCTTGCACCATCAAACCTTGCATAAGACTGACAAAGCTGACTGACTCCCACGCAGAACAAAGATTTGCCGGGATACAGCCACTCGCCTCTTTGTCTACTCCTCTCTTTTCGACTTACACCAGAGCATATCTGTGATTGTCGACATACACCTGTTAGGGTAAAAATGTACAAGAATGTAACGCAATATTCGATCTTTCACCGACGTATTTGGTGAAAGTCGACATTCTCCAATTTCGGTCTTTCACGGTAATATATATATATGTGTGTTTGTAAATAGGGAAAAAAGTGTATGTTATTCAGACATTGACGTTAACCAAATCATTACAGCTCATGGCCGTTTTCCTTTCAATTTTAAAAGGTTTAAATTACAAGAGTCTGACCTCTGTGATATCTGTAAAGAACCGAACACTGCGGAGCATTCTATTGAAACATGTAAATATTTAGGAACGAGTTTAAGAAAATTGGTGTTTTTAATATGTATGATATTTTAAATGATTTTCAAAGACTGAAAACATTTGCCAGGAAAATGATGGAGAAGATTAATCATGATAAGCTTGCAGTAGGGATCTGAATTTAAATTTTGTTTTTTAGTTATGTTCTTTATGTCTGTTTGTTTGAAGGTGTTGTTTCCAGCTTGCTCTGGCGCAGCCCACAAAAAGGCCATAGGGCGTCGCAAAGTCTGCCGGGAGGGTCAGGCTGCGTCCCTCATATCATATCATATGTTTGTAAATGCATTGTTATATGTATGACATTATGTATTAATATGTCATATATCTACCTTTATGTTCTCTATTTACCATAATATATTAGAGCATGAAAGGCACCATACGTCACGATTATATAGCAACCGTCTGTAAAAATTGTAAATATGTCAAAATTCTTCAAAAAATAATAATATTCAAATAAAGATAGATAGTGAAGTTGGGCAATACCCACGTTACCAATTGTTAAACAATGGGTGTCTGCTGCACTACAATCTGAACCAGTAAATGAGTTAGTATCACTAGATTATTAATTACCTTGTATCAGACTGAATTTAAATTAACAAACACTTGTTCAAGATTAATTAAAAATTGTAAACTATTAAATGAAATAAATTTTTAATGATTATTTTATTAATTTATATACATCAAAGAATGAGCAATGAGTGCCAACATCTTTCACATACGTTTACAGACTGCAGTGGTTGCCAGCTCATTGACAAATCAACAACAAAAGTTTTGATTCAAAACGTATTTATGAGTGTTCACATTACTTGAATACTCTTACCAACTCAAAGTACTGCAATAGATGTCAACTTGTAGAGACATTATTAGGTATTTTTGGAAGCAGCAAGACGAAAAATTAGCAACGCCTTCGCCGGGATTCGAACTCCAGACATCTCAATTACGTGCTGAGCGTGCAGACCACGACAGCAAGAAGGCATGCTAGGAAGGCGAGAGGAATACGTTATAAACTCGTTTGAAAACCAGCAACAGGATTGTCGACTCAAAACATTTCCCACATCACACGAATATTCTTATCTCCTCAGCAATTTTACAGTGGATGCCATTTTATTGTGAAGTGCAGGAAAATGAGACAGCAGAAAAGAAAGA
Source organism: Stegodyphus dumicola (assembly GCF_044657685.1). Taxonomy (NCBI): domain Eukaryota; kingdom Metazoa; phylum Arthropoda; class Arachnida; order Araneae; family Eresidae; genus Stegodyphus; species Stegodyphus dumicola. Next base: position 67,717,016 of record NC_140771.1, on the reverse strand, counting down.
TTTTCATCGGAAAGTACCAGTAATTTTATGAAATTTTATTTTGCTGAGGAACCGATAAATAGGGAAATAAGCCAAATTCACGACTCAATGTTTCGCATAAGAGAAAAGCTTTGCAATGCCTTCTGGGCAATTTATTTAATATCCCAGATATTCCTGATGCTGCAGCTGATTTGATGACTTGTTTGCCGCTTCTCGTCTCTTTCATATTAGCCTCAAGAATACTTCAGTGTTTTTCTTTGTGACTCTCTAGACAATTTTGTGACTACTGTAGTGATTGTGACCTTTCCGTTCTCTGTGACCATCTGAACAACTTTGCGACTACTCTAGACAATACGTAGACAAAGAACGTTTAAATGCATGATTTGTAGTTCATTATTTTAACTGTGTGACCGGAAGTGTTAGAAAACAATACGGCTAACAGCTTAAGCTCCAAAAGTCAGATATTTATTTATTTATAAATAAATATGCGTCAAATTATTGACGTATTTCCTTACTTTCATATATCCGGCCCCAAGAAATATCAGTGACGGCAGGTGGCGAGTGATAGCATACTTAAGCATAAATGCAGAAGTTTTCTAGCAACACAGTTAATAACAGTTGCGACGATCATTCGATTTTGATTTACCTTCGTTAGATTTGCAAGTGATCATTAAATTTTGGGATTTCCAATCAACAAAGGCCTATGCAGCACATTGTTTGCGCAAATCTGGAATGGTACCTCGAAAAAAAAAAAAAAAAAACAGTGCGACAATTATCCTAATGTAATGTTTTACATTAGGTCAGTTAACAAATGCGGAGTTGTAAATTTTCTGACAGCGCCAAACTGAAAAATATATTCATAAAAATTCTTCAGTTTCAAACAAGCAACACCACCATTTCCGAATGCCTTTTTACTTCCTTGTACGTAGTAATGGAAGGACTGTGATCGGAAAAATTTCGGTTACCAGATTTCAACGGAAATATCCATTTTGACTGCTATCGAATGCATTTTGATTATTTTTCTGCGTAAAGGTTGTATATACGGACAAAGTAAAGGACTCTTTCTTCAAAAATGGACAGTAAAAGGCATATAAATTGGATTCAAAATGAATTTTTTCATGACGTCTATACGGACGTATTTATCTCACATAACTCAAAAAGATTAGCCGTAAAATGTTAGTATATATAAAATGATGGTTAACCGACTCTCTGTGCTAGAAATGACTGACAACACTAAACGTTTGGTTAATACTAAACGTTTGGTTTGGTTGGGTTAACCGTGAGGCAACGCCAACTGTGGTAACTACAACTGTGGGTTGCTATGACGACGCAATAGTATGATCTCTTTTTTAAAACTGAGGCAGATAGCCCTCGAGGCTTTGCCGTAATTAAATAACCTAACCTAACCTTTTTTAAAATTGTTCAGAAAAAATTGCATAATACTCATTTAAATACTCATTTAGTTTCACACACATGCTTACATATAACTGTTTTTTAATGTTATTCATATTAGAATGAGAATACTTATTTCTCCTATAATTTTGAGGTAATCGGTAGTACGTACTAATGTTTTAGTTTGAGTAAGTAGATTTCCGATATTCCGATATTCCCGAAGGTCAAGGTTTGACACGGTCGAACTATACAAGTTTTACGTGGACGCCGGTGGCGAAGGGGATCAGAATGCTGAACTGAGAACTAATGGTCGGACCCCAGCTTAACTGTAACTCTTCTTATCGTGTTTCTTCTGATGTGTTGCGTAAATACGAAGTTTTTTTTTTCAATCTCTGATTGACCATAAAAGGGTCAAGATTAAAGAAGAAAATAAATTTATTATCATAAAAAAACATGGCTGCTCCATGAAAATTCAGGCATGTTTCATACTGGTGGACAAGCTTTCCGGTTCCATTTTCGAGAAACGTTGCCACTAGCGATTTGAGATTGGTCTGAATGTTGTTTTGAAGCTTCATATTAGATTGGAATCTTTGGTCTCCTAGCTAGTTCTTCAGGTCAAGAATAAGAAGAAAAATCATGCTGCGCTAAGTCTGGGCTATACGAAGGGTCATCAAATACGTCCCATCTGAAGTGCTTCAAAATAGCTCGGCCTTAGATGCCAGATGCCGAGTAGGTTTTCGTCTCTTTCCTGGATTGAAGAATTGCCCATCTAATTCTTCAACCCGATCAAAACTTCCAGACAAATGAGGAGCTTCAAAACGACGTTCAAGCCCATCTTACATATCTAGCGGTATCGGAGAGCTTGTCCACCGGTATGAAAAATACCTGAATCATCACGGAAGTTTTGTCGAAAAGTAACCATGTATCACATGACTTTTGGTAACAAATTCATTTTGTTCTTTACTGTTATCATATTTTATGGCCCATCGAAGGACGGAAAATAAAAAAGGGGCCGTGTTATAGGCCAGTTGTATTTAGAATATATTCCATGAAGGCAACCCTCGCCTTAGGCAAATAGCTCTTATGCGTTTTGCCGAATTCAACTAAATAAATAATAAATAATAATAATAAATACACATATATTGGCATCATTTTGATTGATTATATTCCACTGGTTTACACTGCGAAAACATTTAAGTTTTATGCTTTTATCATTCCCTTGTCTGCATGCATAAATCACAAACTTTTGAAAGGAATTGGGACATTAAGACGCTTATATTTAAATTACCCTGAAAGTCCTGAAATGTTTTTCCTGCAATTTCAGTAATAGGGCCCTTGAATATTTAAGTTGAAAAACATAAGTGGAAATGCAGGTTTGGAATGACGCAAATGAGATTGAGGTTAGAAATAAGTAATGAAGTCACCCTTTTACTACAGCTTTTTGAATGAAAGAGATATCGAGAAAGAAAGCTTTTCTTTCTAAAGAAAGTCTAGATGATATTCAGTGCGTTTTATTTCACTATCTGAAATGAGATGCTTCTATTCCAAGAAGTTTAGAATTCTTTTTTTTTTTTCTCTTTTTTTATTTGCTTGAGTATATTAAAGTAGGTGGGGATTGCTATTTAAGGAACGGATGCTAGTATCTTTTACTTTGTTGTATTTTTATGTTATTATTTCTGGCTTTCGCTTTACAGCAAAGTCATTTTCTTTGCCTTAACATATTTTCTTTCCAATATTAGGCTTAAAAATGCGTACTAATACAATATGGAAGATTTCCGTGTATTTATGTTTAGATAACGTAACTATATATAAACTTGAAGGAGTTGCAAAAGTCAGTTTATTACACAATTTAATGGGCAAGAATTTTTCGAAAGAGAAAATATGAATGAAATATATATGCTGATAAATGTAAAAGAAATTTGAAGAGCAAGCAGTTCTTATTCGATGCCAAAATTATAAGCATACTTAGATTTCAAGGATGATACTGATAAATCGCTCATTAGATAATAAATGCATATGCAGAGATTATTACGTTCTATAGCAAGGGTTTTCAGACCTCTGGAGCTGTGTTTCCCATATTCTGTGAACTGTTAACTAACTCTATTTTCGTAGCAAAGCAATACACTAATAACTAACACTCCGAAAATAAGGACTCCGAAATACATTATAAACTCCAAAATACGGATGTCTAATACCCGGACCTCCGACAGCCAACCAAAAAGTAAATAAACAAACGACTAAATGAAATAAAATAAGGACTCCGAAATACATTATAAACTCCAAAATACGGATGTCTAATACCCGGACCTCCGACAGCCAACCAAAAAGTAAATAAACAAACGACTAAATGAAATAAAATAAGGACTCCGAAATACATTATAAACTCCAAAATACGGATGTCTAATACCCGGACCTCCGACAGCCAACCAAAAAGTAAATAAACAAACGACTAAATGAAATAAAATAAGGACTCCGAAATACATTATAAACTCCAAAATACGGATGTCTAATACCCGGACCTCCGACAGCCAACCAAAAAGTAAATAAACAAACGACTAAATGAAATAAAATAAGGACTCCGAAATACATTATAAACTCCAAAATACGGATGTCTAATACCCGGACCTCCGACAGCCAACCAAAAAGTAAATAAACAAACGACTAAATGAAATAAAATAAGGACTCCGAAATACATTATAAACTCCAAAATACGGATGTCTAATACCCGGACCTCCGACAGCCAACCAAAAAGTAAATAAACAAACGACTAAATGAAATAAAATAAGGACTCCGAAATACATTATAAACTCCAAAATACGGATGTCTAATACCCGGACCTCCGACAGCCAACCAAAAAGTAAATAAACAAACGACTAAATGAAATAAAATAAGGACTCCGAAATACATTATAAACTCCAAAATACGGATGTCTAATACCCGGACCTCCGACAGCCAACCAAAAAGTAAATAAACAAACGACTAAATGAAATAAAATAAGGACTCCGAAATACATTATAAACTCCAAAATACGGATGTCTAATACCCGGACCTCCGACAGCCAACCAAAAAGTAAATAAACAAACGACTAAATGAAATAAAATAAGGACTCCGAAATACATTATAAACTCCAAAATACGGATGTCTAATACCCGGACCTCCGACAGCCAACCAAAAAGTAAATAAACAAACGACTAAATGAAATAAAATAAGGACTCCGAAATACATTATAAACTCCAAAATACGGATGTCTAATACCCGGACCTCCGACAGCCAACCAAAAAGTAAATAAACAAACGACTAAATGAAATAAAATAAGGACTCCGAAATACATTATAAACTCCAAAATACGGATGTCTAATACCCGGACCTCCGACAGCCAACCAAAAAGTAAATAAACAAACGACTAAATGAAATAAAATAAGGACTCCGAAATACATTATAAACTCCAAAATACGGATGTCTAATACCCGGACCTCCGACAGCCAACCAAAAAGTAAATAAACAAACGACTAAATGAAATAAAATAAGGACTCCGAAATACATTATAAACTCCAAAATACGGATGTCTAATACCCGGACCTCCGACAGCCAACCAAAAAGTAAATAAACAAACGACTAAATGAAATAAAATAAGGACTCCGAAATACATTATAAACTCCAAAATACGGATGTCTAATACCCGGACCTCCGATAGCCAACCAAAAAGTAAATAAACAAACGACTAAATGAAATAAAATAAGGACTCCGAAATACATTATAAACTCCAAAATACGGATGTCTAATACCCGGACCTCCGACAGCCAACCAAAAAGTAAATAAACAAACGACTAAATGAAATAAAATAAGGACTCCGAAATACATTATAAACTCCAAAATACGGATGTCTAATACCCGGACCTCCGACAGCCAACCAAAAAGTAAATAAACAAACGACTAAATGAAATAAAATAAGGACTCCGAAATACATTATAAACTCCAAAATACGGATGTCTAATACCCGGACCTCCGACAGCCAACCAAAAAGTAAATAAACAAACGACTAAATGAAATAAAATAAGGACTCCGAAATACATTATAAACTCCAAAATACGGATGTCTAATACCCGGACCTCCGACAGCCAACCAAAAAGTAAATAAACAAACGACTAAATGAAATAAAATAAGGACTCCGAAATACATTATAAACTCCAAAATACGGATGTCTAATACCCGGACCTCCGACAGCCAACCAAAAAGTAAATAAACAAACGACTAAATGAAATAAAATAAGGACTCCGAAATACATTATAAACTCCAAAATACGGATGTCTAATACCCGGACCTCCGACAGCCAACCAAAAAGTAAATAAACAAACGACTAAATGAAATAAAATAAGGACTCCGAAATACATTATAAACTCCAAAATACGGATGTCTAATACCCGGACCTCCGACAGCCAACCAAAAAGTAAATAAACAAACGACTAAATGAAATAAAATAAGGACTCCGAAATACATTATAAACTCCAAAATACGGATGTCTAATACCCGGACCTCCGACAGCCAACCAAAAAGTAAATAAACAAACGACTAAATGAAATAAAATAAGGACTCCGAAATACATTATAAACTCCAAAATACGGATGTCTAATACCCGGACCTCCGACAGCCAACCAAAAAGTAAATAAACAAACGACTAAATGAAATAAAATAAGGACTCCGAAATACATTATAAACTCCAAAATACGGATGTCTAATACCCGGACCTCCGACAGCCAACCAAAAAGTAAATAAACAAACGACTAAATGAAATAAAATAATAATTTTAAGAAAAAAAAACTTTACAAAATTTGGAAATGAAATACGCAACAAAAGAAAGCGCGTGTGACGTAAATGGGACTTCTCCCAATGAATTGAGATTGATACATGTCACACTTAAACACCTACAGGTTAAGAAAGTCGTATCGTTGACGTTGTATTGATGTTGATCAGAATCTACAGTTTCGCCCTTGAAGAGGTGGGAAGGGCAAAATCGGTGTTCAACGTTTTGCTGACCGGTGCGATCTCTGCCAGTCTATCATTCCTCTGCGTAGCATCTCTCTAAATTCTAAAATTTTTCCGCCCGTTAATTCTGATGCTCAGTGCTTCTTTTAAATTTTAAAAATTTTGATATTCCTAATGTTTGCTGATTGGGGTTCCTTTCAGTTCTAAAACCCTTTCCGTGCACTGCCGTTGTATCCGTTATGACACTGACTTTCTTTAAGGGGTTAGCATTCTTCTCTATGACTTAAATAAGCAAACGTAGCAAAGTTGCCATTTCTATATATTATTTTATTACATTTAAAATGATAGGTTTTCAGTCTGACTGAAACTGACAGTTCATCCGAAAATTTCGAAAATGCGAAATTTCGGAAAACGATAACGAGTTTCATAATATATTTAGTACCTGTTTTATTTTGATATTTATCATACTATATGGTTATTTCTTGTAGTTTCCGTCAAATATAATGTGAATATAAACCGGTTTCCACATTTTAAAACTTTTTAAGCTTCTTGGACAATAATCATTCTGTGATAACTGCTTTGTAGTTTCACGTTTCGTTTTATTTTGTATTTTAAAGGTTCTTGCTTCTTGAGTGATTTTATAAATCCTTGTTTCAGCTTTGAAGAATGGTTAGGTACGTTATGTTAGTTGAGTAACGCAAAGTAACTCGATGGCTATCTGTGTATAGGAAGAGATGCCTTCATGCAGAACATTTTAAGGGAAACTGGCTCGTATCCACGTTACACATGAGAAAACCTCATAAACCAGCCATGCAACCAGCCTCAATGCCAGTCTTTTATTACAGGATGAACTACGAGTGTGTTCAGCGATGTCACCGCTCGGCCGCTGGCGAGTCCCTTTAAGAAAGGAATATACCAACAAACGTATTTTCAGAAGCTTCAGTCCGTCCATGGATATGCATATGTATTATGCTTCTTTCGAATTCATATCTCTGAAAAGTATTCTTCTTCTTAATAGAGGCAATTATGAAAAAAAAAAGTGCTTACAAATAATGCTAAAAGAGAGAGAAACGGAGCAAAAAAATACCGTTAAGTCTCAATTAAAAGCTATTTAAAAGATACCTCTAAAAAGGTTTACTTTAAAACAGGGGCATGTCTGTCTTAATTTAGAACTTTTATTTTAATTTACTAACCTTTAGTACCACAAACCTAAACATATTATATATATTTTTGGAAACAGCAAGATCTGCTCTATTTTTTAAAATCAAATCTGAAAAATCGATTTTTGGAAGGTTAATGTGGTCTTATTTTCCTTAACTGCTACTACGTAGCATTGAATTTTACTAATTTGCTGTCTTTTAACATTATAAGCCGTCTTCTTGATTTTTCAGTGAACATTTATTAGTTAATACAAAAATAGGAAAAACAGAGGTAAAAATTTCCTTATTTCTTTCTGTGTTCACAAATCATTACCAAAAATCCACTTAATTCTTTTTAACTCGGGAAACACATATCTGCGAAGATTTGTACGTGTTTTCCAGTTTAGCACAATATTTTTTAAGCTGCTAAATTTTTGTATCGATTTATTTTCTACCATGATGTTTTCGCCTTATTTTTTTTTCTCCCACGATGTTTTCGACGACGACATTTATCGTCTTGCAGTTTTCTCTCCAGGACGTTTTTATTCCGACGTTTTCGTTTGTCACTGGCCCAAAAAAGTGCCCAAAGGACTCCAGGATTGATGCTTTCGTGGAAAACTTCCTAAGGGAACTAGCTCATATTCACGTTACCCATTGGGGGAAAACCGCGAAATCTGTAATAGAGCCAGCTCGTTCGTCTAAAATTGAACTCAGCTCGAATTATCAATTTTCAACGATCTTACTGCTAGAATGCTAATGGGCTCTTTGGAATCAAAGTCAACAATAATAACAATAAATAACCTCGCGAAAAGCAGATGGGCAATAAAAATTTTGCGACATTAATGAGTTAAATAATAATTAATTTTTGCTCGATTGATTTTAATAGTTGAATTAGTGGAATGCGTGATTAGAGTACGAACAAGAGTTCAGAATCTTTGCCGAAAATGACAGCAGATATGGATCTGATAATTATGCACTAGACATGGTAATTAATGCTTTAAAAGGAGAAAAGTCATTTGTCATACAGTCTAAATAGCTCTTCTAAATTTTGACTCAATAAATGCCGTTATGGCTTCTGCAGGGCGGTCATCATGCTGCAAGGGCTTGTTCCCGGTCAGTAGTCCTCCTTAGCAGTGTAAAAGTAAAACAGTTTAAATAGCTTAAATAGTCGTATTTTTAGAATTTGTTTACAAATTTTATATTGCTAATAGTAAACGCGTGCGGTGCCTAGGATAAATTAAAGAAAATACAATGGCTTATACACTTGACAATGCAATTAAATTAATAGATTTCGTTATTTTGGCCTCCCGCACTTTTATTATTGGCGATATAAAATTGTAGATGAATTCTTTAAGTAGTGTTATTTAATCAATCATACCTATTAAACTATATCATTAGTTAATTTTCTCCTTTAAGTGCATTAATTATCATATCCATTTTAAGTAAGAGCTTATTGAATGATACAATTTTTTCTGTGTATTTTACTTTTGAAATGAAAGTAAAAATTATAAATGAAAGGAATACTTTGGATTCAATGAGACTGCAGCACATGTAAAGGTTCACTATTGAAAAATTGGATTTTAAAAATAAATGTGAGATAAATGCCGAAATACGTGTGATTAACAGAATCACATTGATTCATTTCCTTTTCCTTCTTCGGAGATATGGATCTGTATTAGCGCATCTGCAAATTTCACGTGCGAAGCGAAAGGTGCCTAAAATACGCCCATGGAGATAAACATAACAAATGGCTTTTATTATCGAATATGCCTTCGTTAGGAAGTTTATGCTTGAATAATTTATTCGCCAAAAAGCTTAATATCCTTGCTTTATCAATGGATTGAGGTTTGTAGGTCCCACCCATTCGAGATGTATGAATGTGCGAAACATGCAAATGAATCGTTCCTCAAGATGCACAAATTCTGGAATGTCTTTAATACAATATTTAAATTTTGAGATAATATATTTTAAGTGTATGGATCATACACTTTTCATTTAATATTTTTTAATAAAGGTTTTCTGGAAACAACCAAAAATTGTCGAATATATTAATCTGTAAATAGTATTACTATTTCAATTTCTAAATTAACTCATATTACTCGGAAAAGTCTTAGAGCGTAATATATGAGCATTAATGCCGGTTTCACTTGTAAGAAATTATCTCATTCCTTGAGTGTCTCACTACGTAAGCATTTTCAACTATCGTTTGTTACTTTAAAAAAGGTATTTTATGGTTATAGTGACTCTTCCGACACTCACGATTGCAACATATGTCGTCCTCACCAAGAAAAAGGAATTAAAGGATTTTAGCAAATTTAAGAATTCGACTTTTTCTCGCAGCGGCCATTACCATGTTTACGAGGCATGGTTTAGAGGTAAGAAGAAATAACACTGAAGTCCCTGTTAAATTGGAGAATTTATGTTTCAAACCCCGGCGCAGTCATAGCTGACTTTTCAAGTTTCCTGTATTGAAAATTCTTTATGCAAGGATCATAGCTACAAGGTTTTAAATTATTTTCCTAACAAGAAACATTCTAGTTTAGCTCTTTGTTTACTGAATTTATAATATCTTTGTTTAGTGAACTTGATTCTGTTAGAAAAATTCAGATGAGGGAGCAAAAATAGAGGTGGCCGATTCGTTCAGGAATTCATTCAAAGAACTGCTTCATTTTATTGAGTGAACAAACGAGAATTCGGTAACACGGAGATGTATCTCCTTTGGAGTTTATCTACTGAAAGCTAGTGTTGGAAGAGTAAAGTTTAATTCCCATTTTAAGGAGAAAGGTATGCTTCCCCACTCATGTTAATAGTGAATTTAATCATGTCGCAATTTCTTTATCTTTTTTATTCTTTGTTATTTTTATGTAGAAAAATAGTTATAGGAGATCTCAGAACTGCAGTTGAAATAAATTAGTGCAGACATTTAGCGGCTCTATTTAGTTGATTCTTCCAATCCTATTCCACGTTCGATTCTTTCTGCTCTTCGCTCCATTCTCGCTAACCACTCTTGATTCACAACTCGTTCCGGATCTTTTTTGTCTGCTATTCTCAAGACGACTGACATTGACTGTCTATCACGGGAACTAGCCTTGTCGGTGTATCTAAATAAATACGTTCGCTGTCCTATCAGAGGGGCAAGGTAAATCAAAGACAGAGCACGTAAGGCGATATTACACTATAAGACGATATTATACAAGCAGATGAAAGACAAGGCTAATATGCTTTAGAGTTATAGCTTAGAAGCTTTAGGTTATGCTTTAGAGGCTAATATGCAAAATCGTATCTCCATATAAAGGGATATCATTTTACACTTCATAAGATTATACAGAAAGAGCTGAGGAATCCGCTTCCAAGAAACTAAATGTAAACAGTTATTGCTGCGCATCGAGTTTCCGCATCAAACCACGTGGTGAGCGAGAGTCACCTCTCGAGTTGCGGCATCAAATCATATGATGAGTGAGAGTCATCTCTCGAGTGCAAAGGGTTATAATAGATACTTACGTATTAACGCAACTATTTTGGCGCAATTTGGAGATTTTTTGTAGATGAAAAGATAGAAGTTAATTACGCGTGCAAACTATTGGTTTTCGCCCCTTTTGTTTTAGAACTATTCTCTAACTACCGATGTCTATAGTGACTCAGTAAATATTAACAACATATGAAAAGAAAACAAACTTTAGCGATTTAAAATGCAAATTTTAATTATTAAATAAGAATTGCATGATATATTAAAAAATAAAACATTACTCTCTTTTTCAAATTCTTTCTGAAATTTGTTTCCATTTATTCTTCTTCTAAAGTACATAGCTATCTGTTTTCGCTTAAAAAATTCGAGAGTTATGGAGACTCGGCTTCGTGCAAACTTCGGCAACAGTGAATATCTAAGAACTCGGCATTTCCTCGTTGTTCCCTTTAGAAAATTTTCAGCAAAATTACCGCTGTTTCTTTCATTGTTGGCAAATTACGCAAGTTTATATTTTAAAACTAAGGGGAAAATATCACGATTTGTTTATAAAAGTCGTTAGAACTTGAAACACAACAATAAGAAAAGTATCGAAAAGGCAGCGTTGCTTCACTAAAGGATTGTTATGAGCATAGTTGTTGGAAGAATGGTCATGAACATGATTGCCAAAGTTGGGCACATTCTGAAACATTGGCGACTTTTCTAAGGTAGTTGGGTTAATACGTAAGTGCTGCAAAATATTTTAAAAGCATTATGAAGTGGGCTGGATGACAACTAATATATTACAGAAAGAAATTTAAATTTTAAACTTGGCATATACGTTATATTTATTAAAATAAGTCATGATTTATATTATTTTAATTACTAGCCACTTGCTCGAGCAGCCACTTAAAATAATTATCATAAAGAAAATATGTAATGATTTTAGAAGTACAAAGAATGTAATTTCATAAAAATATTGAACATTTGTAATTAAACATATCATGATTTAAATACATTTTCATTAAAATCTCTCAGATTAAGAAACAGCAAAAATATTATTAAGAACTGTATTTATTCCTTTTAAATCACTTGGATTTTTAACTAAAAGCAGGCAGATTAAATCTGGAAATTAAGCACCTTACATTAAATGCTGTATTTTGCGCAGTGTTGTCACAGCTTTCTTTGAAATAGCTGAATTTCGTAATTATAAGTTCCTTAATTTATCCCCAAACATAAAATAAATGAAAATAATAGTCCTTCAGGGCAAATTGCCCATTCGGACTAAAAAATTAAAAACTTTTGAAATTCAAAATTCGAGCTTTGAGATCCTCATGTTTGGGTGGAGGACCAGGTGTGTTCAAAATATGGTGGTTCCAAGTGCCACAGTTTATCCTCAATGCGCAAAGTAAACTTACATACATACAGATTTTTCATTATTTCATAATAGAGAAAATAGATATTACGTGAATATATTCACTGGTAAATCATTAAATATTTTCATGAAAATAATTAAATATTTCCCTTAACATGTTGCTTATATCAGGACTGGAATTTTTATTCACGCAATTAAATTTTTTAAGCATTTATTGTAGGCCAGTAAAACGACATACACAGTTCTTTAACTTTTGGTTTAATATACCATTATAACTTTATATGTTGCATTCGGGAGTCCCTAAGAAACTCAACTATACATTTTCTTCTCTACGCAATAAGGTTCAATTACTCTCAGCCTGTAAAAAAGTAGTTTTATTTCTCGAACAAAAATTTACTTAAACCCTTTCCCATAACTCTCACAAGCATTCCAAGTTCTTTATATGATGGGCCTCTTTTACTGTCGGAATTGTCTTGCTATAGACAGCAACAATTCCACGATCGAAATCAAGACATAATGGACAAGTCGATTCTTTTATTCAATCACTCCATTCAGTCCAATCCAAATCGGAAGATTCCAACAGACAGCTATATTCAAAGCTGTTGTACATGCAATCGAACTTTCGAAATGTCCAGACAAGGAATTAACTTCGGAGACACTTACTGACTTTAGCTATTTTTCAGTCGGCGATCCAGAAATTAAATTGGTACTCCAGCCATTAGGAGAATGGAAGTAGCCATTGTGTGAAAGGAGCAGGAACGAGAACTTCCAGGCTGTTAATTCTAATGAGTTGGATTGAATATGTAATATAAAAAATAACCAAAGCGAATTAGAGATTACTTTTAAAGGTTGTTCGGATTCTTACAAATAAGAGCGGATGGTAAATCGTGTTTAGTTCTTATTTTGAATAAAATATGCAATTGTATGGCCTTATAAAATTTTGACAAGTGTTATGAAATTATTGTAATCGACAATTGCCTACTGGCTTATGCCTAGCTGCAGTTGGCAGAATTATACTAACGTGAAGTTTTGAGATCAGAACTAAATAAACCCAATAGCTATCAAAAAAAAAAAGATTGTGACAACCTTCGAACCACCAATCTATACTGTAAACGTCGACACGATTTTTCTGACTTTGTATATATATATATATATAAATGCACAAAGAAAGAGAGAGATACAATGATACCTCGGTATGGATCTACTTTGAAATACGCCCAATTTGGTATACGCCTTGCTTGGAAGCGAAAATGTTTGTTTAGCATACCATATTTGTTTGGAATATGACTCGAATTCGATTAATCACGACCGCACACTTGTTTACCTCTTTCGATATAATGACTGCCCATAGGCCGGTCATACTATTCAGTAAACGCCGCCCAGTCGGTATGGTGGTCAGAGATGCTGACTGCGATGCTGAAGGGGCTGGGTTCGAATCCCGGAGAAGGCATGATTGTAACTGTCTTTCTCTTCATAGGAAAGGCGATGGTGGCTCACCTATTAGGTGCCTCCATAATAAAGAGACCACCACATCCGGCCTTGTATAGATTAATGGACTGGGTTATATTTGTAATTGTTCAGAATCTGCGATTGGGAAAAAAATCTATTCAGTAAACAACCCTCGCTATAACCATGTATTTTCAAATGAATTTGTGTTTCTGTTCACGTAAAAGGTTTTGCAAATTCATGAACAATGAGTTCAGATCAGTTAATGTGAATGATCAAGGAACGAAAGAATTGTTTGGATCCTCACAGAAGTGAAAAATGAAATTGCTAATAAGTATTAAGATAGTATGCATATCTCAGACTTTGTTATTGCATACCGTATGCCGAGTACGAGGGTGTCTATAACTGTATTAAAAATGTAATGTGCCTTTTAAAGAGACACAGTAACACAGAGGATTTTCCTATCTACTTGACCTATAACCTAATCCAAAAAAAAAAAAAAAAAAAAAAATCATTTTTGCGTTGTGTATTAACCGGATTAACCCTGAAATAAAACTAAGTAGTGGACTGGTGAAAGACATGAGCACAAATAAACATACCATTGACTGATCCAGTAGAATATGATTATTTATTTAACTCTTAAGCAATTTATACTCGTATTTTAGAAAATTTTAACCAGATAGGGAGAAATAATTGAATAAAATAAAAGGTATACTTTAACAAAAATAAACTCACAATTTTCCTTCAAAACATTCTGCAATATCAAACATTATATTGAATTCATACTGGTAAGCATAATCATTTACATTGTATGATAGAATAACATACCCTTCCAGGGGAGAAAAAAAGGAAAATAATATTTAACAATTTACACTTTGCACGAGCATTCTACACAGAGTAAGCATTTATGAACTTAGTTACATACACAAAATGATACTAATTTCTTATTGGACAGTTTAAATTTTGAGTTTTGAGATTGAGAGAACAAACCGGAATGATACTAATTTCATATTGCACATTTTAATTCTTGAGTTTTGAGATGAGAGAATAAACCGAGTAAAATATTTAAAAATAAAATCAGGCTTTACATCTTAAGACAACTTATTCCAACAGCGTAGTAATGAAACCCAATTAATTTCACCTGATATAAAAATCTTAACGATAAAAAAAATTTACTGCTTTAATTAAATTATTAACTAATAATACATTTCCCTAGTCATTCTAATTAAGTTATCTATAACACGAAAAAAAAATTCTTAAGTACAGAAGAAATAGTGTATAATAAAATAAATCAACCATTAACTATTGAGAAAAAAAAATATAAAATCACTTAGCTGTCGCTTCTAGGAGGCCTGGTTGGTGAGGTGGTCAAAGAAGAATTTCTTAATTTAACAGGTCACAACTTAAAATCCAGATGGATTGTAGAAAAGTTCTATGGAAACTAATTTCTTGAAGTGTAAGCGAAAAAAAAAAAAAAAAAACTTCAAACTCAGATGGCTTGTAGAAAGTTCTATGGAAACTATGGTCATTGAATTTCTTGAAGTTGAAGCGTCATCAGCATTGACCTCGGTTGAAGGAATTTTTTGTTGGATGAATACTTGACTAAGGACTAGAACTGGAGCAGGTTATCGACAATTTTCCTCAATAGGTAGCATCCTTGAAGATGACTCTGCAACAGGTCATCAGTTTTGACGAGATTTTTGGTTATGTCTGAAGATCACTGAGTATTGGACATAAGCCGTTGTTAAACTATTTCATGTGGGTATTCACAGCAGGTAGAACATTTGGAACTTACTGATAGTAAACGCCGAGGAAAAAAAAATATGCAGATGAAAATAGAGCTGATGAAATTAGTCTGCTGTAGCCTTTTTCTTTCGCGGGCAAAAGCCCCGTAGATGACGCTGGAGAAACTCCGCCATTTTTTCCTTTTAGCCGGCTCGCAGACCACGTGCCTCAGCTTAATTCGCGGCTCAAAAGTGTGATAAGCGAAAAAAAGTCAAAAAGTGAGCTCGTCCCACAAAACAACCCGTTAAAAGGGAGAGCACCGAACTGCCAACTTGGCACAACTCACTCCTCGCCAATAGTCAAACCAGTTGCAACTACAGCATTCCTTCATGTTAGCAAACTCGCCAAAGCCACCACATTGAAACCCCAACGGAAATTCTAAGTCGCCAAGCCGCCGCCAAATAACCACGCCTAGTGAAGGGAGAAAACTTGGAATTTCAACAACCCTGTAAGCAGTCCCAACGAGGGAACGCTGAAACCCGAAAAAACGACTATTTTACCGGAAAGGGCACTTCTTTCCCCCAAAGGAGAAATCACAATGAAAACGAAAAAAAAAAACTATTAATTAAAGCTCATAACTAAAATGCAATTAAAGTTAGGAAAACGAAAATTATGTCAAATTAAAGAGCTAATTTTTCTGCAACGAATGATATTAAATACTAATAAATCAAATTAATTTTTTAACCTGAAAAACTAAGTTTATTACATGAAAAATTCACCTATATCCATTGTCTGAGTGTACAAGTTTGAAGACGCAGTTCGCGTAAACTCGAATAGCCGAAATAGATTACACTAGAATTAATAAGCCAAATAAAAGAATATAACCAAACTTGTTGTGTAGCTCAAATTTTGACTAATTACAAATTAAAATTTTGATTTTTATGTATCATTTAATTATACTAAATTCGCTACACAACAAAAAAGACACCACTAAATCGGCTAACATTGCAAAGGGTGCAATGGATTTCCAAAGAAAGATTCAGAGACGCTAGAGCTTGCTGAAAAATTGCTTTTGATCTGGATAGCAGAGAAAAATTCTCGTAAAGTATCATGTATATTCATGTGCAGTGCTTCATTTATGGGTACTTTGGTACTGACGCAACCACCTTGGTAGACGTACCGAAATTTTCAGAAGTTGCCAAAATGTGGCAACCATGCGTAAAACAATTATGTTAACCATATCGATAAATGCAAATTTGAATAAGCAACGTCTTCATTTTGGTATATACTGTTTTGGTTGTTTGGTTGTATTAGGCAAATTACGATACTTTTAGTCTTCAGCTGGATTTTAAAATATGCGTTTGTGAAAATTTTTCTGCAAATGAAGAAAATTCTGTGAAATTTTTGCAGGAATGTAATATTTTGCCACAAAGGCGGGACTCTTCAGATTCGCATTTGATAATGCTGTATTTTAGAAAACAACCTTTTTGAAAATGCAACTTGAAAAAATGTAACAAACACGTCGGCATTGGAAGCAGTAACTACACTGGTGTGCAAAAATTAAGGACGAAGTCGAAAAATTAGCATATCAGCTGAACGACGAGGCAGAGCGGACAGAAAGACCAATCAGGAGATTAAGTAAGGTGATGTACGGTAGCACATGCGCAGATATGCAGGTAGACGTAATTGGGGAGTGTCTGAGTAGTATAAAGCATGTTGTCGATGTAAGATCAGTATTTCTGGCAAAGAGATTGCACGCCGTATAGCAGTTAAAATCAGACCGAGTTACTGCCTCAGCGAGAAATGGCGAATAATCAATCTGTTAGACGACATCTGGATGCTTTTTACCCGAGGTCGAATCATTGGGAAGTTAGAGGAAGGCCGCAGTGTGACAAGTGTGGCTGCAGAGTTCGGAATTGCTCACAGCATCGTTTCACGACTTTGGAGACAATTTCAAACTACAGGAACAGCTATCCGGGGGGGGATAGTAGTGGTCGTCCACAAGGAACCACACCCGCTGATGACTGGTATATTGCCTTACAGGCCAGAAGAAACAGGCGGCAGATAGCGGGAGAAATCGCTAGACACACGACACAGGCGACTGGACGACCGATATCGCGTTTTACCGTGCCAGAAGACTGCACGGTGGTGGTCTGTTTGCAGACGCTCTGTACGTAGTGTACCTCTAACGCCTGCCCATCGGAGAAAGCGTTCTCTGTGGTGCCGGGAACACCGCAATTGGAGAGACAATGAATGGGGACGAGTACTCTTTACAGATGAGAGCAGATTCAGTCTAAGTAGCGATTCTCATCGCATACTCATCTGGAGAGAGCGGGGAAGCCGCAATCATCCCTCGAACATCATTGAAAGGGACAGGTATGGAGGTGGCGGTGTTCTCGTTTGGGGAGGCATCATGCTTGGTAGTCGTACAGACCTTCACATCTTCGACGCAGGTTCAGTCAACGGGACCCGTTATTGTAACGAGATTCTTCTTCCATATGTGCGTCTTTTTAGAGGCGCAATGGGTCCGCAGTTCCTTTTCATGGACGACAATGCACCATGTCATCGCACAGTAGCTGCCGAACAGCTGTTAGAGAGTGAGGATATAGAACGTATGGATTGGCCGGCACGATCTCCGGATCTCAATCCCATCGAGGATGTATAGGATTTTCTAGGCAGACGCTTGGCAGCTCGTACCTTACCACCAGTAACGATTCCGGAGCTTCGATTGGCGCTGGAAGACGAATGCGCAGCAATGCCTCAACAACTCATTGACACCCTCATTCTCAGCATGGGCAGACGCTGTGAAACCTACCTAGCAGTCAGGGGAGATCATATCCCCTATTAAAGACCGGATGTTTCTTGCTGGACACCCATCACAGGGATGTTTCGGCCTTCAGTCGCATTGCGCTCCATGCTACGTTTTCAATAAAGCTTCTTTTTATCCCTCTGATTTCTCTTTTAGTAAGTGTTGCTTACATTACTCATGTCCTTACGTATTGGGGATCTTACGGTATTAAATGTGTTGATTTGGAAAGCTTTTGTACAAAGTTATATTGAAAAAAACCGTCTCGTCCTTAATTTTTGCACACCAGTGTATTCCGAAAATAGTCGTCTGCCATCTACGTCTACTACAGGAGCCAGATCTATATACTGCTAGAGTTAACAATTAACGAGTGGTAAATTTTGCTTGGAAGTGTTCGAAATGGCATGGTCTGTAAGACTGTGGTAGACTGGAGTAATTACATGCGGGTGATATGCAGACCTCAAATCTTTAGTATTAAATAATCCCGTAATAATAAGAATAGGTTTTTTTTTTCATAAGAATGCAATTATTATTTTCTCTTGATTTTTATTGAAAACGTTCGTTAGGTATATGTCCAAGTATCTAGAACCGACTCATGATGCATATTGAGGGTAAGATTGTGTATATGAAAACGTAGAAAGAAAATTACTTTGACTCACAGTTTTGACTGGCAGCCCGTTAACCGAAAAAGGCAGTCATTTTTATATCTGCAAGAAAAGCTTTCCTTCCTACAGTTGAAAGCTTGTGTGATCTCTTGGAGCGTGAGTTAATGGATTTGAAATCAGAAAAAAGGCAATAAATAAAATTTAAAATAACAAATCATGAAAACATTTACTGGTGATTTAATATGAAAATGTATACGAATCATATGAGTACAAGCTTGTTTTGGGTGTAATTTGTCCATGTCGCCGGATATAATTTATACTCTAACACAGGCCAAAGCAATCTATGGCCCATTTGAATTCCGAAAATAAATTATAATACACAAACATAAACTATCAAATATAAATATGAAACAAACCCTTGAAAAATACATAAAAAATTAAGTGAAATAATAATAGCAATTTTACAAATTTGCAGTGATGTTCATGCATTTTATTTTATAAAAGTAAAGTTTCTAACATAATTTCAAGGAGAAATTGATAAGTTTGGCCACGCCAATCCATAATTCATAAATTACAAAAACTGGTTTTATCATTTTGTCTGAATTTGTTTCAATTTCGTAATGCGACCTAATATTTTTATGCTTATAATTTACTTTAAGTAAGAGCAGGAGCAGCTTAACTGAAAATTCAGATGCTTCTATTCGTCTTAAGACGACTAACGATAAGCCAGACTTGACTACTTGATATCCAGAATTAATAATCGGGAAACATTGATATCGAAGAGAAAAATAAAGTTCATCCTGTTATGTTTATTTTTATAATAATTATAATTACAATTTCTGTGTTAAAATTTTTAAAGCGTATTGAAATTATTTTCTCAATAAGGTGTATCTCATTATCCACAAAAAAAAAAAAAAAAAAAAAAAAAAAAAAAAAAAAAAAAAAAGACTGTTTTAAAATGAAAAATTTTTTTTAGTACACTCATTTTGGTTGATTTTGATCAGCAGCCCAAAAGGATTGCCGACGCCTGGTTTAGCAAAGAACCTATTTATCGACTTGAACCTATTTATCGACTCCGTCTGACAAAAGGGACTGAAGATATACAGCAGCATTTTTTCTAGGGCTCAAGGTAAAAAAGAAACAATAATCCTTCGAAATCCTTAACTGAAGCCACTTACCATTACGAGTGAAAACAAAAATCCATCAGCCTAGTTTAGCATCCATTCATTTACTCACATGTGTTTCACACAAGTTCAATAAACTCCGTACATCAGCTAGTTTTAGTTCCTTTTCACAATGTTACAGTTACTTAAAGTGCTAAAGGTTTAGAATCATTACGGCGTTTTATCTTTAATCATGCATTCCTTTAATCTGGCGAGCATTGTTTCACTGTTAATAACAACAGTCCCATTACCTAATGGTTAAATATTTACGCATTATTCTTTAATTTTTATCTATCGAGGTTGGGAGACTAATGGGTTCCTTTCAACATTCCTCATCAGTCTTCCAGTTTGCTTTAGTCACTGTTTAAAATTCAGTTTGATAATGGAAATGGAAAAATGGAAATAGGGAATGCTAAGGGAAAATGGAAATGGAAATAATTGTTTGTGATAAAAAACGTATCTTCGGACGATATACTTTTGTAGCAAATATCCAAATCCAAAAATCCATTTAATTTTACGTTTAATATTTCCCTTTTACATATTTAAATCTCTGTTCGGAGTAGGCTGTGCCAGACATTGTTCCATGCAATATAGACAAGACAACAAAAACAACATATTTACATTCGTAAATACTTTTGTATAATATTAATTTATGCTTCCACGTATTACACATATAATATATATCATATAGAATGTACTATATACAACATATGATATATTACACTTATGATATATATTACATATCTCTTATGTATAACATATAGTATTAATGTTTCTAAATCCTGTATATTATTTATTTGCATATTTACGATTGAATATATTAGTGATACATACGACTGAATAGTGAAAGTTTATTTATTTTATTCTTTAGTTTTTAGTCTAAAAATTAACTTATTTTATGTTTATATGTTATAATGATGGTGACGAAAAATTTATTCTTTAGGAGTTAATGTACATTTTATTGTCAGAAAATTCCAAACCAATTTCAGGCATTACTTTTTAAAAGAAATTTCGGTACTATAAGTGCAGAATCTCCCACTGCTTGACGCGTTTTTTAGAACTGCACATACTCGGAATCCATGTACACATCGGCCTATTTTCACGTAAAAAAAATCCCAGAATTGCACAAAAATAGCAATGGGCACACCCTTGACATTATCTATGTACACATTGACCTATTTTAACTTAAAAAGTAAAAGAAAATTGACAAAAATCCAATCGTTTTTACCCTTGTAAAAAGCGAAAAACAAATAGGTGGGCGAGTCTGCCCTTTACCGAGAATTTTTTCAAAGAAAAAGCATCATTCATTATAGAAAATTATGTTTGAACAACCAACGAGATGAAATTATGCTTTAGTGATAACTCGGTAGTGAAATAGCGATGCAGGCATCCATTCAGTTATGTTTAGCAATTTTTATATAAATTATAATAATGATCTTAATTACTCTTATCCTTCATTCAGTCATGTTTAGCCATTTGTATATAAATTATAATAATAAAAAGTATTATATGAAATTAACCTTTTATCTAAATTAAAACATCAATCTTAGATACTTATTTACTATTTTTTTTTACTTATTACGTGCTCCGCCCCTAGGCACTACACGGAAAGGAAGGGATGCCCCGTAGAGGTCTTTTTAAGGGAAACTGGCTCGTATCCACATTACACATGGGAAAAACCACGAAAACGCCCATGCAGCCAGCCCGTTCGCCGTGATTCGAACCCCGCACCGAACTACCAGTGTTCAATGGCTTTCACTGCTCGGCCGCTGGTAAGCCAGTTATTCACTATTATACTTCCTTTTTTGCGTTAGGGTTGCCGCAATTTTTGGAGCACTGGCATCAACAATAGTTTGGCGATTATTTTACGGCCCTCAAAACCGAATAGTACAGAAATTTCTTACTTTAATTCATGATCTTTGAAAATTTGTAATTTATACAATTTATTTGAGAATTGGGTACTTTTTTGATAACTAGACGGCACGTAGCTCCAAACATACCAAATTAGTTGAGGGCAACCCTAACAAATGTGATAATTTTATGAATGATTATTTTACTAAATCCTGAATAAATATAGAAATACAAAATTTAATTTTGGTACTGTCGCAACCATCTTAGCAGAAAGAGCCAAATTTTCAGAAAATGTCAAGCTCTGCCATGCTCATAACGATCGATTCAATCAAGCAACGCCGCGGTTTTCGTATGCATTCTATTTTGCTGTATTTCAAGTTCCAACGGTTTTTATACACAAATCGTGATATTTTTTGGCTTAGTTTTGAAGTATGAGCTTGTAAAATTCGTCAGCAATGGAAGAAACTACAGTAAAATTTCGGCAGTAATGCAGAATTTTGCTGAAAATTTTCTAAAGATAGCTAGTTAGGGAGAATAATAGTTTCGTTTTTCTCATATTACACAGTAACCTGTTTTCGCTTACGAAGAAAACAGAGAAGTGATTCAACAGGGCATTATGTACAGCTTTGCTTTGCGCATATTTGAGTACTATATATATTAATTATATTATATAAAGTAGCTATTATTTTTATGAAGCTTTGTGAATCGTTAGAGTTGTCGCCATCAGTTAAATTTTGGGGCAACATATATTTGGTGCTACATGGCGTCCTGGTGATAAAAATGTACCATATAAACATAATACTATATATTTTTAATCTGAAATTAATATTCATTAATGAATGAAAAATATATTCAACTTCGTTATTCTTTATCAAGATTATCAATTAATGGAACGGTACTTTTATTCATTGTGCAATTTATATAGAGATTTTCCTCATTAAGTAACATGTTTTTAAGATAAGATAGTTTGGCATCGAAATTCTTTGGTGCCATCGATAAGCAACAATAGGTGACTTTACGTAACTTTACGGAGTTTTTCATATACCAGAAGTCACAGAAGACTGGAAAATTCAAAATTCTAGTTAGCGCCAGGTATTTTATTAACCAAATTTTATTGCTATGATATGCTGTAGTTCCGTTTCAGTTATGTATATTTGATTATTAGCATTTCATATTTTTATCAATATTTGGTCTATGTATTGCGTGCACTATTAGTTTAAAATTTACCATGAATTGAAACTTATTTTCTCAAATTTTGTTTGAAACATTCGTGATGCGATTCTCTACGTTTAAGATTAATAAAAGGTAAATAAAATTGAAGTTCACATTCTTTGAACACCTTGCATGGGAAATGTATTAAGTAAATATAAAAAGGATTAAATGAGTCGTCTAAAGGTATGACAGATGATAGCAACAGCAAAATTAATGCCGTAAACTTCGAACTTGAGTGATTGAGCTTGAAGGTTTTATATCTGTGTAGTAATTCGTTACAAATACCGCTACCAATGAGTGACTTCACGATCAAACCATTAAAATATTTTGAAGTTTCGTCTTTGAACTTCTTCATGTTCATCAATTCATAACATCTTTTGGTACTTATCTTTGGCTTTGTTAAATTCATTTTTTACACATTATGCAGTTTCAAAATGAAGCTGGTCTGTTTATAAGCTAAAACAATTTGGAATTCCAACAATGAGTTTCCAGTAATTAAAATTTTCCGCATTGTACTTCCTTAAAATATTCATTTGGTATTTTAATATTACTGAAGACGCTTATTCAGAACTTCAATGTTAAACAAAATTTTAATTATTCAAAGAATTTTTCCTCATTCACTATGCTTTAATAATACTTGTCTTTTGTACGTTCCTTAATAAGTACTTTAGAACTTTTGGTTGCGGAATTTAAATACTTCAATTTATTTTGCAGCTCTTCGAGATAGTTTCTGTTTTCAATTGCTGATGCTTGCACAAAATGTGAATTAGGTTTCCGTAAAACGAAAATTTAGAAACGTTTTAACTGCAATTAATTCGGAACTTATTTAATACCTTTCAAAGAGTCATATTGTTTAGATTTTGACTATTATTATTATTTCATTTTTGATATTTTAAATGTTCTTACTATTTTTAAATGCAAAACATTTTGCTATAGTAATTATTTATTAATGTCCATTGGTCTCTTTGTTCGCGCAAATAAAATTAGTATTTAATGCATTCTTTTGCTCCATATTAAACAGCAAGTTGCTTAACAATGTAATACAAACAGCCATTTTTAAAAAAAGCAATTTTCATTTAGCAGTATTCGGATAAATTTCGATGTCAGCAAAATTTATTAATATAAACTTCGACGCGGCCACTACTATTTAAAATGACCGCTTGCGAAAGTCAGCAAGGTAATCCTGTAGTATGCAATCCACCTCACTTATTTATTTATCTTTCTACCTTTATTTTATCGCGCTATACACATCCATGCGTATAAAGAATAAAGGACTGTTTTTCCCCAAACAGGGATTATAAAATTGATTTAAAATGGATTCAGAAGAGATTTTTCTTTCGTGAAGTCTGTACATACGTGTATATGTATCTTGCATAACTCAAAAACGAGTAGCCTCGAAATGTTCAAATTTTGTACATAGAACTGCTATAACATGTAGTTGTGCATCTCCCGCTTTGGTTGCAATCGGCCGCACCAAATATATACACCCACTCTGTTACTCGGCTCAATAAGCTCAGTTCTTTTTATTCTTATATGTTGGTAAATTGTGCATTTTTTGCTTTAAAAATGATTGAATTATTATATTCTTATCTTCTGGTTAAGGGTTTTATGCTTATGCAATAGTTGTAGAATTATCAACAACTTAAAAGTTGTTTAAGTGCAGCTAAGCCTAATTTTTGTTTATCATAGCAGCCATATTTTTTTTATATTTGAAACTTAGCAGAATAGTGAATTAAGTTAGTTTCTTCAATGTTTTTGCCGAATGGGACCAAAAGTAAACTTTCAGTTTTGTGCACCGAAAAATCTGCCTTGTTGCTTACTGGCCGAATTGCTTGTTTTTGTGTAGAAACTCTAATCTCATTTGTAAAATTTGTTTTTTTAATTCTTCTAACTGTATTCGGCTTTTTATTTTTTTTCTATTTTTTAAATTTTTAATGAAGATATTTTGAGGTTTTATGCATTTTTGCCTTACTGCGAAGTGAGAACTGAATTAATTGAATGAGATATCTATCGTTAATGAAATTTGAGGAAATAAGTTTGAAAGAAATTCAGCAAGTAATGCGCATAATTTAATATTCCATACAAGGAAGTTATGTAGTGTCTGAATCACATTTTTTTTTATTTTATGAGGGTATTGTTCCTGAATTATTAAACTACTGAAAATTAAATTGTCTAAAGTGATGAATAAAGGGTTGGGGACAAGGGAAAATTGTGCGGAGCACCAGAAGGTCCGATTTCAAAGTTATGCTCTATCGCATTACTGTTCTAGCGTTACGTCCATCAT
Organism: Stegodyphus dumicola; assembly: GCF_044657685.1. Lineage (NCBI taxonomy): Eukaryota > Metazoa > Arthropoda > Arachnida > Araneae > Eresidae > Stegodyphus > Stegodyphus dumicola. The sequence goes on along the minus strand of NC_140771.1, from coordinate 67,691,614 downwards.
AGAGCATACTGCGCCTCGCGTCAAGATCCAGGAAAGGAAGAAGCACGCCAAATTTGGAGATTTCCGCATTAGATAATGTTTTTATTATAGTAACCCTACTTTTTTTGTTGTCACGCAACGATTTTATTTCGGCCACATCGTTTTTTATAAGTAGGATTAATAGGATTGCGATAGATTTCTGAATTGTGAGACATTAGAACAGCAGTAATGTAACGCATAATATATATAACAGGTACTAAGTATTATTCCGTTTATAGCAGAACTGGCCGCCAAGCAGAACTATTTAGCGTCAGTTATGAATAAGCGTGACGCGTTTTATTTGCGTTCATCTGCGTTTTCATTTGATGCAATCCCAGCTGACCAACGGTTTTTAACTGTATTTTTGTTTCAATCTGTGTAGGTTGTACTGTATCAACCATGAGGCCGATTGTTAGAACAACTAGAAATCTACGAAAGCTAATTTCTACGAGTCGAATAATAAATATTTATCAAATGAAGAGGGGTTCAGTTGCTTGAAAATTCTATGGGAACGACTGGCGCAGCTTTGGGGAAATCTCCGCCAAATTTCGTGATTCGGTGGTAGTTAGCTTTCACGGTCGACGGGATAATACGTAAGTAGAATATGATGTTTAATGTGCACAATGTCGAGATCATGCGCGATGCTGAATTTGTGCAATTCTCTGATGATTTTTAAGTGAAAACAGATTACAGTATAACATGGGAAGACAAAAGTCATGATAAAATACAATACTAATAATAATTTAGGCAATTTTTATATGTTTTCTTAAGCGAAAACGCATCGCTATGTACACGGGAAGAATACAGTAATCCATTACATATTAGGCCCACCAGCGACCGAGCGGTAAAGTCGCTGAACACTGGTAGTTCGGTCCAAGGTTCGAATCCCGCGAACGGGCTGGCTGCATGGGCGTTTTCGTGGTTTTCCCCATGTGTAACGTGTATACGAGCCAGTTTTCCTTAGAAAGCCCTCCACAAAGGCATCCCTTCCCTTAGGCAGATAGCCCTAGTGTGCTTTGCCATAATTAAATACCCCGCACCACACCATTACATATTATGTATACTTTTTAAAGTATCCTTTTTGTATTTTAAATTTGTATAATTATTGCATTAATTGTAAATTATCACCATTTTTGCATCTTAAATTGCATTTTCATTTATTTTCTTTTAATGCGTTGATAAAGTTACAGAATCGTGATAAATATCGACGGATTGGCGTAGTTTTTAAATAATTCGGCAATTTGCGCCTCGTGCGCAGTTTGGAATTTATTTGAATTAAAAATTAATGGGTTATTACACTACTAATGGAAAAATGTTTTTCATTTATTTATTCGTATTTATTTCCATATTTAAAAATAGAGTTTCAGTGGTGCAATCTATCAAATAACTGAATGAAGCGGTAGATCGTGTACAACATAAATATTTTCGACAACGTAATCAAACAGTTATATTATACATGATGTCTTTAAAACGACCATCCTCAGATAAATTCACTAGTATCGTGGGGTGCTATTAGAGAAGGTCTACCATATTTATACCACCTCAATAAAGAAGTATGTAATACATGAAGGAACTACCTACATAGCGTAAATATGGGTCAATATTCGTAGAATGTGCTTTACATTGCTAATTTAAAACAATCGAAGACTTGCTTATGCTGTAAGAACAACATGATACTGTTCATCAGTTTCAATCATCGTACACATATTTTTTTTAGGGTGACGGCATTTTACATTACTAGTCGCATGTGCTGCAGCCGCCTAAAATAGCAAAAACAAATAATAAAAAAATATATAATGATTTTAAAGAGTGCAGCTAGTGAAAATTCATAATAATATTAAATATTTATAGTTAGGCCTCTCATGATTTAAATACTTTTTACCGAAGCCATTTTGATTAAGAAGTAGAAAAATATCCTTAAGAATTTGGTTTATTGCTTTTAAATCGCTTGGTTTGTTATTCAGTAAGAGGCGAATGGAACATGAAAATTACACCTTGCGGTTTTTCGAATGACAACATGATAATGCGTGGAAGATAAAGGTGTCTTATTTTAGAAGTCGGCGACACATTCCTTTCAAAGAGATGGAGTAGGCAAGACGTCACAAAATTGAAGCGGATGAAATGTCCGCAGCATGACGTCAAAACGTATCAGGGCCGTCATACAGCGTACGGGTAAGACTTCGAAACATACTGTTAAATAAAATTACATTGAATTTCAAAGCAAATATCAACGTCCGTAGGCTCAAAAAGTGTTTTTAGACATAATTTGCATTAAATACCGTTCAAAGTTCCAGTCATCTTCCAGGTCTTTACCATGTTATAGTTACTATTTACATATTTTATAGGTACTTAGATTTTATTAAATTTGAAAGGTTTATTGTCAATTCTTGTGACTTTTCAGTATGCTAAGAATAAAGTTTATATGTTAAATATTAAAATTATAACAGGAAACTTATAAGCGTTCAATGATGAATAACTAAACTGTAGACAACGTTAATTAGAATGTAAACTAAAGCAACCTGAAGTCCATTTATGACAGCAGTCATGATAAGTGGTGACGTCATACCGTGACGTTTTAGAGCACTGCTCACATGCTTAAACATTCTACCAATAAATCAATTCTAAAATAATAGATAATAAAATAAATAGCATTTGAAAAAAAACGTGACAAGCAAAATACCCTTTTGAGGAAATTTTGGTATACTACATTTTTAATGGGCAACATATGACACAAAATTTCTTTTGTTTCGTAACATATTATATTAATAATCAGTTTACCTTATATAAAGAAGGAAAAGCAATGTATGTATTTTCTTTCAGCAAACACAGGAAGAATCATTAAATTATAATTTTATTTTATTCATAAAATAAAAAATATGTATTTTTTCTATCTTCTCAGCTCACATCCAGCGTTTAGAACTAAATATCAGATTCAATGAAAAATATTGTGATAATTCTCTACCTGCTATTAATTATGTTGCAGAATACATCGACGTTCATTTAAGAATTCCTTAATGCGGCTAAATGATATTAAGTTTCAATCAAAAAGCCATCAGAAACAGCACATCTAGTTAATAGTTCAACAAAATCTTTGGAATCTTTGGAATCTTTGAAAAATGCAGCTAGTTAGGCATCGCTAACTCGATTAATTTTGCACAAAACCTTCAAAGTAATTTTCCCATTTTTAGTTCGTTTTCTAGTCAATAATATTGTAATGTAGGTATCGTGAATATAAAATAGTGCACTAATACTAATACTATATTATATAGTATTAGTATATATATACTATATACTAATACTATACTCTAATCCAGTTACTTTATTTTCACAGAAGGTCATCAATAGAAATAGAATTGAACTCTTTGACCGCGTGTGTGACCCTAGGGGTCGACACCGTGTTTGGCCGACCTCGGTCCCTGGGGACTTGTAGGAGTACAAACGTATTAAAAAGTCTAAAAATATTTAAATATTAAAACTTTCATACGACAGTAATATTAAAAACAATAATTTAAATTTGGCTTATAAAAAAAGGTTCTTCAAATTTAATTACACTCAATGAAAATATCATTACTCTAGTTTTTATTTCAAACGGTTGCTATGGTAACAATTTTTAAAAAAACGTTTACCAGAATTCTAATTCGATGGATGGATTTAAAATATGTTAAAGTCCTCGGAAAATGTAAATAATTGTAAATATTACAATTAATAAAACTGTTTCAATTAGTATTGACATTCTTTTTTTTCTTAGTAATCTTTATTTGGTGGCTACACGAAAACAGTGAACTTTCCGTTTGGGCAGTGTCTGTACCTAGGGATCGAGAGTATCAAAAATACAAAAACAAATACATTAATTCAATTAAATTTATTAAAACTTATTTAAAAAATTTAATTTTAAATTTATTAATAAATACTTATTAGTCCGAAGGGGCTTTGTCTCTGAAGGACTATTGTTTCCGTTTTGCGATTGTGCGTTGGTTCACTATAAACGTCCGTTTCACTTTTCAAACTGTTGCCATCAAATGTTAGAGTTCTGCATTATATTTGAAGAAATTAAATAATGAAAAATCTGCATAAATATATATGCATTTCTCGCATTGTGATAAAATAACGGTACATAGAGCCACCCAATTTTGAGTGACGTAATCCTACTGCGAATATGGGCATGTGGAAGCCCAAATTTGAAATTTGGAATCTGTTTTATTATCGATTTCATATTTCGTAAAACTTTAACGAATGTTTGATTAACAAACTCAAGGATTTCAAAGCGAGCAATGGCAACGTTGTACAGAAAAAACATTTTTATCTTCAGCGCACGAGACTCTGTATCAGAAATTCTAAAGATATGCTCAATTCAAAACTATTTTGCGATATTGCTCTTGAACTGAATTTTATGGTTTAAGTGTGAAGAACGTGACATTTGATAAATAAAGATAACAGACAAAAATACCGCCCCTTTGAGCGTAATTTAAAATCTGAAACCTTTCAGATTTTCTATTTATCTTTTTTTATTAGTTTTTTTTTTTTTTTTTTTTTTCCCTTTTTGGTACCGAAGGCGCAATATTTGGGTAATTGCCTTCCTCATTGTTATTATGTTAAACTAAGTTTCGAGGAACCTAATTAACTGCTAAGCGAATAATTGCTTAAGTCCAAGAACAGAAACGTAAATTTAAGAAGCGTTAATTCCCCTTTATTAACTCCAAATAAATATTAACTGTCGACCCCTTACTCAGGGCGTACATCAAAGCGTTTCCTTGGGCTTAAAGTCAAAATGCAAGAAATAAGAACTGACTAATGACTAACTGATTTAGCCAAAAGTAACACAGTTCAAAACTAATTGGCCCGTTATATTAAATTAGCCAGCGACTATTAAAAGCCACGTAATATGGCCGAACGTAGTAACAGTTTAGAGAGACGTAACCCAAAGGCAAACGCACGCTACCCAGGAATATAGCGAAGTCTTGAACTTGACTTAAAAATTAGTCTCCTACTCATTTGCATTTAACGCGATTCTAAAAACTAATTCTGGTAGAGAGTTGTAATCTGAAGCTAGGCAGGATAGGAAAGAAGCATAAACTTAAAATAACTATTATAAAATTAGAATGTACCTTTCAGTCTTTTGGATCAAACATTTGATTTTATTCACTAGTTCCATTCGCTGATTTAATAAATTATCGTCTTCCAACGTAGACGTTTGAGTAGCATGATAATGGGGGTTCTGCGACAGGAGGAGCTGCGGAGCTGAGGGCGTGGTCAATGACGTAACACAGAGGGCGGGGCCAAAGGCAACGTCATCACACTAGGAGGCGTGGTTTCGAGTGGAGTTGAGTTGTTTTTAGATTGCTGATTGAGTTGTAGATCTCCTGCTTTTCACTTAAAGTTAGTTTTTTTAAATTGGCAATGGGAAATATTTTCTGCATCTTAATTTTGATGAATAGGCGATGCTGCCCTCTATTAATGAAAAAGTGAATTATATGTTTTAGAAATATATTTTTTAAGTCTGGTGTTAAAATTATTCAATGCGCGACTCTAAAAACAATGTAAAAGAAACAAATATAAAAAAAGACTTTCCTTTAATGAAACTACAACATATTTTTTTTTATTACTCAATTTTATTCTGATACTTTTATTCTTTCTAGTTTTCCATGAAACTTTAACTTATTTCTCAGGTTTTCTGTTCATAATAACATATTCATTTACTGTCATATTTTTTTCATACTTAACGCTTCTAATTTGATTTATTCTATTTAATTTCCACATACTATTTTTTTTTCATACCATTTCAGCATACCCTGATTTTTAACTTATATATTATATTTCACAAACGTTCCCGCACATGCTGTTTATTTGTTACACTACTTAATTTTGGATGCAATTTCACACTTTTTTTAACGTTATAATGTTCAATATATTCTGAATTTTAACTTCATTTACTTTTTTTAAAACCACTCTAGTTATTTATACACACTTTAACTTAGTGGTTTGAAATTCTATTTAAAAAGAAACGTTTATTTTTCGTGATCTTAGTTCTTTTACTAAATTTTCTACAGAATTTCTAATTTCTTTCACATGTTCAACAATATCTTCCTTACATTACCGAATATTTTTGTAAAAAAACTTAAGTCTATAACTCTTAATTGCTTTTCTTACGTTCATAATTTCCCTTCTGTGTTTATATTTCTTAGTTCTAGTTTAACTTATTTATTATAATGTTTTTATTTCTGCCTCATCACTCATAATTCCAACATTTTATCCCTTTTTATTCATTTTAACGATATGGATTGTTTTCATTTACTCCATATTCAAACATTTCCTTACAATTTTTAAAATACTTGTTTTATTCTCCGATCATAATAGATCATCTACAGGTTTTACTCAGAAATTTCCATTCACAACTTTACAGTTTAAAACCATTTATATCTAACTGTATTTCTTTCTCATATAGTTTTACGATCTTCAAAGTTTCTAACATCATGTTTAGTTTAAAATCCCTATTACCTTTAAGTGTGTTGATAATTTTCATTTCTAATTTTACATCCACATTCAGTGTTTAATCCACACATACCAAAATATTTCGTACATCTTCTGATATTTAGTCTATGTCATATTTCAGTACTTCAAATGAATTTACAGTGCTAACATTATTATTTTTTCATGTTTTAGAGACACTGACTATACTAATTTTACTATTTTTCCTACACTAATTGGATCTATGTCAGCACTCATGATAAACTAGCAATTGTTTTGCATCACATGCATAAAGAAATTCTTAAAACCAACTTTTTCAATATCGTACTCAAATTACTGTTTTCCAGATGGGAAATATTAGTATTCTTTGGTTTTACTCTGTTACATCTTTTTAAATTTTAACATCTTACTTTTAATTCTAACATACATCTTTTAAACAGTTTTTTCTTTTAATGATAGCCTTACCTTATTTGTTCAAATTAATTCTTTCATTCACCTTCTTTACTAACTTTCAGTACCTTCATAATTCACTATGCAAACGCAATTTATTCACTGACATTCTGTTTAATAATACTACAAGTTTCCTTAATTGATAAAAAGCGAATTATTTCTCAGTTCAAAATAGAACTACTATATTTTTGCACAAACATTACCTTTATCCATTCAAGACACCCCTTAACCTGTAACTGACATAGCGATAGGAAAGGAGACTCTTATCATATGCTCTTTCGACATTTGAAGTTTCTAGAACTTCTTTGACAAGTATATCAATACCATCAGAAAATATACTTAACATTTTTACCCAGTTTAAAGGCAACATACTGTTATAAGAATGGTTTTAGTTAAATTTATAAGACAAATAAACACATTTTGTGCTAAATAGGCATAAACATTTAGATTCAGAATATTTCTTTTAAATCCGATGTAAGACTTGAATTTCATTCATAATACGGATTGTCTCTTGATTTTCTTTTTGTTTACCTTACACTAATAGAAAATTTTTATTTTACAAGTTCAGCTTTTAACGAAATAAAAACTACGATACACCTGCTGTTTTCAAGAAAAGGAACTTTGATATATTTCTGGAAATGTAAATGCTTTTAGATTTTTCTTTCAATAACGTTGATTTTCATTACTTTACTAACTTCAATAATCCTCTTATTAGCTAATATGAATGAAAGAAGACTGCCAAAAATGTGACACAGTATAATTCTTACGAACATACGTACCTTTACCAGCATGCAGATATTACCGATTGAAATGAAGAAAGATACAGATATTTTACTCCAATCTACATTAAATTAAAAAAAAAATATTTAAACTTTTATACATTCCAAAGAATAAACGAAAACTCAATAGATATTGTCATGTTTGTATATATGAGATAAAAGTTTTATGAATGGTATTTAAAGTAATGCTTAGAACTTCAAAAAAGTGAACATTCACTATGTTAATACACATATCATCAGTTATTTACATTAATCAATGTAATATTAATCATTACATGTACTATATGCATATATATTTAAAGTTTAATTGTCTTACAATTGAATAATTAACCATTGAGAGAAAGAGGTTCATATCTTACACTATTTAATTCACATGGAACAAATTTTTCCATCAACCACATTGAACCACGTTTATTAAATTCGCCAAAGCTCTTTTATTTCTGCATTTTCACACTCACGACACATTTTAAATGTAACTATTGATTACCATTTCAAACACCGATATCATAACTCAGTGTAAAACTACATCATAACTCATTTTTTTCCCTACTAACTACAATTTTATATATTCAAGAAGTACATCTAAGACATGATCATTTTCTATGTTCTAGCAAATCGATTCAATTGCGAACATACAATTAAGACTTGCGATTTTAGAAGACTTACATGTATTAACGATGTCAACGTTTCTTCGTTTTTGTAAGATTCGCATCAAACCATGTCGCATTCGAATGTGGTGTAAGAGATCACTTTTTCTTTTAAACACTTGTAAAAATTGGATGCAATTTATAAGAAGAGAAGTATCATGCTGTTTCAAAACATCATCATCAGCATATTTCTGTTTCTTTTGACACCAGCAAAATTTAAAAAAAAAAGGTTCGTGAGATTTTCTTCAAATTCTGTTTTACTTGAAAAAATGTCCGAACATTCAATACGATGTAAAGATTCATATTGTTTTAAATTCTTATGCTCACTAAATATTTTTTATCATGATTTACTCTTAAAAGTAACTTTATAAGTTTTCATATCCTTTTTACATGAAAAGAACTTGTGATTATTCACTACAAAATTCTAAGACGAGAAGCTTCGCAACTTTTCAAACTATAAACTTAAATTTCTTAGGACATACACTACATCTGATGTTTCTTTCATGAGATTTCAAATATCTCTTCAGATTACTCGTATTCAAGAAACCTTACAAATATATCACATAAGTTCAGCGAATAATCGCTTCATAAACTCTTAAATTTTCTACACGAGTGAATCACTTGATGCATATACTGCACTGTAAACATACAATACTTAAAAAAATTGTTATAAAAAATAAAAATACATTCATTTCACCAAGAAGCTTTTCTATTTAAATACATTTATTTATTTCCAAAGAACAAGTTTCTGTATTACACATAAAATATACTTAGAATTTTCTTACATTAATTAACATCAAATTAACAGCAATATCCATTTACTGACATTTGATATACGTGTTTGCTTTAAAATTAAAACTAAAACTTCAATTTATTTCTATTAAAAAAAACATAAGGAAAAAAAATAGTCATAACATCAAACAAACACAGAAATTTAAATAGAATAGCTGTACTTATATTAATGCATTTTTATAATCTTCATAACATTTCAATTCAAAAAACCTATCACAAAATAAATGAAAAATTTTTTTCTGCCTTAAAGAATCTCTTATATTTTTAAAATTAATACATAAAAATATATCTTCACCAATATATTTAATTCTGTTATCAACACTTATTATAATGCAATCATGTTTTGTTTGTGAAGGATGATTTACAATGCAACCTTTCCATTTAAATAGTTTTTTAATCACTGAATTTAATTCAGTTTTGATAAGAGTCTATGAGTTCTTTAAAACGTTCATCATCATCACTTGCCATATCCGAACAATTGTTTTTACATTTGATTTGCAACGGTAAAATAATTTCAAAAATACTTTTATATAAAGTATTAGATACATCAGGAATAATTTCTTTCAATTTTTTTTAAAATATCACAGTTTACTTTTAGGTATGTATGTTTTAGTTTAAAAGAATTTTCATCTTGTTTAAAAACTCGTTGAAAAATACACTCACCTTCTTTGTTGAAAACTACCAACTCATTATTGCAAATGATGCTGGCACTCGTATAGACAAGATTAAATTCATATATTTTTGAGGAAAATTCTTGCCATGTTGCAGGAGTTATAACAACACCGCGTGTAGTAGGGTATAATATTTTATTTTGTTCCACACATTCACGTAGATGAATGTTCATTCTGTTTTCAAACTGATTTATGGACACAAAATATCCCCAACCAAGAGTCCACTGTGCAATCAACTTCGAACTTTCTTTTTTCTGTTCTCGATTATTCGGCATGAAGATATTTTCAGGAACAGATTTCATATAGTGGGCAAACCAGTCATCCTCTGGAAGTTCATCCTCATTATCTTCCAAGCGTCGTTTTTTAATTTTTGAAATTTTTATGTTTCGGAATGTGATACTAATTCTAGGATCTTTAACGTCAGGTTGAGAGGATATTCCATGCATCCAAAATTGATTCGTTGGGGGTTTCATTACAAGGAGAGTTCCATGAGTTAAGTCCACGCTTCGAGATGCGAAATTTCGCCTGGTAAATACCATTTGACGTTTTGCACCTAAACTGATGATAGGTATATCACTTTCAGGTTCGAGACAAGTTTCATTGTCTTTATGCGTTGAAATTTTCGCCACTCCGTCAGGATAATAGTTCAATAAAGCAAAATTATATTTTTTGCCAGTTATCGTTTCAACATAATCTTTTACATTTAGAAGAGTTTGAGTCCATGGTTCTGCACAAATGCTCGTTCCAGAGAATTCGTAACTAAGTCCTTCATCACCAAAACCGAGTACTTTTCTTCGTGGAACATACTGAGTCCCATTAATTTCAAAACTAATATTTTTAAAATCATAATTTGATAGTTCATCTAACAAAATATCAGCTTCATTTCGTGAATAAAATTCTTCGTATAATTCCACATTTAACTCTTTATCACATATATTCCTGATATTCGCTTTTGAATCTAACGACAATTCTGAATGATATAGAAATGCGTAGCATTCTTAAATAGCAAAAATTATCTAAAAATACATTAACGAAATGATTTCATCAACACTTATCGTAATACATTCTTGTCATGTCTTGTTTGTGAAGCCAGTCTTTCCGGCGTCATATGTGTAAACATAATCATGATAGGATAGTGGGAAAGAGTTATAGTGTCCTAATGTTGTTATTGTGAACCTCGATATTACATATATGCATAAGGAGAATCTTAAAAGCATCATCCACTTATCATGATAGAGTAATGGATCATCGTTATCATGATAACGTGAAGTCTACAGCGCTTATCAAGGATCTTCCTTCACTTCTGTATGTACTGTCAAACTTGGAATAGCAACAACAACCTTAAGATAATACATTCTTTCGCGTATGATTATCAGAGTTTTAGAAATTTTCCATTACTCTATCATGATACGTGGATGATGCTTTTAAGATTCTCCTTATGCATATATGTAATATCGAGGTTCAGAATAACAACATTAGGACACTATAACTCTTTCCCACTATCCTATCATGATTATTTTTACACATATGACGCCGGAAAGACTGGCTTCACAAACAAGACATGACAAGAATGTATTACGATAAGTGTTGATGAAATCATTTCGTTAATGTATTTTTTAGATAATTTTTGCTATTTAAGAATGCTACGCATTTCTATATCATTCAGAATTGTCGTTAGATTCAAAAGCGAATATGAGGAATATATGTGATACAGAGTTAAATGTGGAATTATACGAAGAATTTTATTCACGAAATGAAGCTGATATTTTGCTAGATGAACTATCAAATTATGATTTTAAAAATATTAGTTTTGAAATTAATGGGACTCAGTATGTTCCACGAAGAAAAGTACTCGGTTTTGGTGATGAAGGACTTAGTTACGAATTCTCTGGAACGAGCATTTGTGCAGAACCATGGACTCAAACTCTTCTAAATGTAAAAGATTATGTTAAAACGATAACTGGCAAAAAATATAATTTTGCTTTATTGAACTATTATCCTGACGGAGTGGCGAAAATTTCAACGCATAAAGACAATGAAACTTGTCTCGAACCTGAAAGTGATATACCTATCATCAGTTTAGGTGCAAAACGTCAAATGGTATTTACCAGGCGAAATTTCGCATCTCGAAGCGTGGACTTAACTCATGGAACTCTCCTTGTAATGAAACCCCCAACGAATCAATTTTGGATGCATGGAATATCCTCTCAACCTGACGTTAAAGATCCTAGAATTAGTATCACATTCCGAAACATAAAAATTTCAAAAATTAAAAAACGACGCTTGGAAGATAATGAGGATGAACTTCCAGAGGATGACTGGTTTGCCCACTATATGAAATCTGTTCCTGAAAATATCTTCATGCCGAATAATCGAGAACAGAAAAAAGAAAGTTCGAAGTTGATTGCACAGTGGACTCTTGGTTGGGGATATTTTATGTCCATAAATCAGTTTGAAAACAGAATGAACATTCATCTACGTGAATGTGTGGAACAAAATAAAATATTATACCCTACTACACGCGTTGTTGTTATAACTCCTGCAACATGGCAAGAATTTTCCTCAAAAATATATGAATTTAATCTTGTCTATACGAGTGCCAGCATCATTTGCAATAATGAGTTGGTAGTTTTCAACTAAGAAGGTGAGTGTATTTTTCAACAAGTTTTTAAACAAGATGAAAATTCTTTTAAACTAAAACATACATACCTAAAAGTAAACTGTGATATTTTAAAAAAAATTGAAAGAAATTATTCCTGATGTATCTAATACTTTATATAAAAGTATTTTTGAAATTATTTTACCGTTGCAAATCAAATGTAAAAACAATTGTTCGGATATGGCAAGTGATGATGATGAACGTTTTAAAGAACTCATAGACTCTATCAAAACTGAATTAAATTCAGTGATTAAAAAACTATTTAAATGGAAAGGTTGCATTGTAAATCATCCTTCACAAACAAAACATGATTGCATTATAATAAGTGTTGATAATAGAATTAAATATATTGGTGAAGATATATTTTTATGTATTAATTTTAAAAATATAAGAGATTCTTTAAGGCAGAAAAAAATTTTTCATTTATTTTGTGATAGGTTTTTTGAATTGAAATGTTATGAAGATTATAAAAATGCATTAATATAAGTACAGCTATTCTATTTAAATTTCTGTGTTTGTTTGATGTTATGACTATTTTTTTTCCTTATGTTTTTTTTAATAGAAATAAATTGAAGTTTTAGTTTTAATTTTAAAGCAAACACGTATATCAAATGTCAGTAAATGGATATTGCTGTTAATTTGATGTTAATTAATGTAAGAAAATTCTAAGTATATTTTATGTGTAATACAGAAACTTGTTCTTTGGAAATAAATAAATGTATTTAAATAGAAAAGCTTCTTGGTGAAATGAATGTATTTTTATTTTTTATAACAATTTTTTTAAGTATTGTATGTTTACAGTGCAGTATATGCATCAAGTGATTCACTCGTGTAGAAAATTTAAGAGTTTATGAAGCGATTATTCGCTGAACTTATGTGATATATTTGTAAGGTTTCTTGAATACGAGTAATCTGAAGAGATATTTGAAATCTCATGAAAGAAACATCAGATGTAGTGTATGTCCTAAGAAATTTAAGTTTATAGTTTGAAAAGTTGCGAAGCTTCTCGTCTTAGAATTTTGTAGTGAATAATCACAAGTTCTTTTCATGTAAAAAGGATATGAAAACTTATAAAGTTACTTTTAAGAGTAAATCATGATAAAAAATATTTAGTGAGCATAAGAATTTAAAACAATATGAATCTTTACATCGTATTGAATGTTCGGACATTTTTTCAAGTAAAACAGAATTTGAAGAAAATCTCACGAACCTTTTTTTTTTAAATTTTGCTGGTGTCAAAAGAAACAGAAATATGCTGATGATGATGTTTTGAAACAGCATGATACTTCTCTTCTCATAAATTGCATCCAATTTTTACAAGTGTTTAAAAGAAAAAGTGATCTCTTACACCACATTCGAATGCGACATGGTTTGATGCGAATCTTACAAAAACGAAGAAACGTTGACATCGTTAATACATGTAAGTCTTCTAAAATCGCAAGTCTTAATTGTATGTTCGCAATTGAATCGATTTGCTAGAACATAGAAAATGATCATGTCTTAGATGTACTTCTTGAATATATAAAATTGTAGTTAGTAGGGAAAAAAATGAGTTATGATGTAGTTTTACACTGAGTTATGATATCGGTGTTTGAAATGGTAATCAATAGTTACATTTAAAATGTGTCGTGAGTGTGAAAATGCAGAAATAAAAGAGCTTTGGCGAATTTAATAAACGTGGTTCAATGTGGTTGATGGAAAAATTTGTTCCATGTGAATTAAATAGTGTAAGATATGAACCTCTTTCTCTCAATGGTTAATTATTCAATTGTAAGACAATTAAACTTTAAATATATATGCATATAGTACATGTAATGATTAATATTACATTGATTAATGTAAATAACTGATGATATGTGTATTAACATAGTGAATGTTCACTTTTTTGAAGTTCTAAGCATTACTTTAAATACCATTCATAAAACTTTTATCTCATATATACAAACATGACAATATCTATTGAGTTTTCGTTTATTCTTTGGAATGTATAAAAGTTTAAATATTTTTTTTTTTAATTTAATGTAGATTGGAGTAAAATATCTGTATCTTTCTTCATTTCAATCGGTAATATCTGCATGCTGGTAAAGGTACGTATGTTCGTAAGAATTATACTGTGTCACATTTTTGGCAGTCTTCTTTCATTCATATTAGCTAATAAGAGGATTATTGAAGTTAGTAAAGTAATGAAAATCAACGTTATTGAAAGAAAAATCTAAAAGCATTTACATTTCCAGAAATATATCAAAGTTCCTTTTCTTGAAAACAGCAGGTGTATCGTAGTTTTTATTTCGTTAAAAGCTGAACTTGTAAAATAAAAATTTTCTATTAGTGTAAGGTAAACAAAAAGAAAATCAAGAGACAATCCGTATTATGAATGAAATTCAAGTCTTACATCGGATTTAAAAGAAATATTCTGAATCTAAATGTTTATGCCTATTTAGCACAAAATGTGTTTATTTGTCTTATAAATTTAACTAAAACCATTCTTATAACAGTATGTTGCCTTTAAACTGGGTAAAAATGTTAAGTATATTTTCTGATGGTATTGATATACTTGTCAAAGAAGTTCTAGAAACTTCAAATGTCGAAAGAGCATATGATAAGAGTCTCCTTTCCTATCGCTATGTCAGTTACAGGTTAAGGGGTGTCTTGAATGGATAAAGGTAATGTTTGTGCAAAAATATAGTAGTTCTATTTTGAACTGAGAAATAATTCGCTTTTTATCAATTAAGGAAACTTGTAGTATTATTAAACAGAATGTCAGTGAATAAATTGCGTTTGCATAGTGAATTATGAAGGTACTGAAAGTTAGTAAAGAAGGTGAATGAAAGAATTAATTTGAACAAATAAGGTAAGGCTATCATTAAAAGAAAAAACTGTTTAAAAGATGTATGTTAGAATTAAAAGTAAGATGTTAAAATTTAAAAAGATGTAACAGAGTAAAACCAAAGAATACTAATATTTCCCATCTGGAAAACAGTAATTTGAGTACGATATTGAAAAAGTTGGTTTTAAGAATTTCTTTATGCATGTGATGCAAAACAATTGCTAGTTTATCATGAGTGCTGACATAGATCCAATTAGTGTAGGAAAAATAGTAAAATTAGTATAGTCAGTGTCTCTAAAACATGAAAAAATAATAATGTTAGCACTGTAAATTCATTTGAAGTACTGAAATATGACATAGACTAAATATCAGAAGATGTACGAAATATTTTGGTATGTGTGGATTAAACACTGAATGTGGATGTAAAATTAGAAATGAAAATTATCAACACACTTAAAGGTAATAGGGATTTTAAACTAAACATGATGTTAGAAACTTTGAAGATCGTAAAACTATATGAGAAAGAAATACAGTTAGATATAAATGGTTTTAAACTGTAAAGTTGTGAATGGAAATTTCTGAGTAAAACCTGTAGATGATCTATTATGATCGGAGAATAAAACAAGTATTTTAAAAATTGTAAGGAAATGTTTGAATATGGAGTAAATGAAAACAATCCATATCGTTAAAATGAATAAAAAGGGATAAAATGTTGGAATTATGAGTGATGAGGCAGAAATAAAAACATTATAATAAATAAGTTAAACTAGAACTAAGAAATATAAACACAGAAGGGAAATTATGAACGTAAGAAAAGCAATTAAGAGTTATAGACTTAAGTTTTTTTACAAAAATATTCGGTAATGTAAGGAAGATATTGTTGAACATGTGAAAGAAATTAGAAATTCTGTAGAAAATTTAGTAAAAGAACTAAGATCACGAATAATAAACGTTTCTTTTTAAATAGAATTTCAAACCACTAAGTTAAAGTGTGTATAAAATACTAGAGTGGTTTTAAAAAAAGTAAATGAAGTTAAAATTCAGAATATATTGAACATTATAACGTTAAAAAAAGTGTGAAATTGCATCCAAAATTAAGTAGTGTAACAAATAAACAGCATGTGCGGGAACGTTTGTGAAATATAATATATAAATTAAAAATCAGGGTATGCTGAAATGGTATGAAAAAAAAAATAGTATGTGGAAATTAAATAGAAAAAAAGTTAAGTTTTTATAAGCGTTAAGTATGAAAAAAATATGACAGTAAATGAATATGTTATTATGAACAGAAAACCTGAGAAATAAGTTAAAGTTTCATGGAAAACTAGAAAGAATAAAAGTATCAGAATAAAATTGAGTAATAAAAAATTATCTTGTAGTTTCATTAAAGGAAAGTCTTTTTTTATATTTGTTTCTTTTACATTGTTTTCAGAGTCGCGCATTGAATAATTTTAACACCAGACTTAAAAAATATATTTCTAAAACATATAATTCACTTTTTCATTAATAGAGGGCAGCATCGCCATTTCATCAAAATTAAGATGCAGAAAATATTTCCCGTTGCCAATTTAAAAAAACTAACTTTAAATGAAAAGCAGGAGGTCTACAACTCAATCAGCAATCTAAAAACAACTCAACTCCACTCGAAACCACGCCTCCTAGTGTGATGACGTTGCTTTTGGCCCCGCCCTCTGTGTGACGTCATTGACCACGCCCTCAGCTCCTCCTGTCGCAGAACCCCCATTATCATGCTACTCGTTTGGATAATGGAAATAATTAATTTACTCGTCTCGTATGAGTAATAAATACTTAAAAGAAAGAAAAAAAAAGAAAGATATATTCTATTCTCAAACTGTTCTCTGCTTTTCCGTGGCTTTTTTTAATTAATCGTCTCTAAAGGAGGTTGCATTTTTGCCCTTCATATACGTGTGCATTGACTGTACCATTGTCTCAGAAGGAAAGTAAGAAGATGAAACAAGTAGTCCTTCCTTCATTCTTCTCAGTGCTCGCTCGCTGCCGGCTGAACGGAAAGCACTGCAATATCGGGGTCGCGTTCAGTGTGTTAAAGGAAAAGAAAGAATTTAAATATAAAATTAACCATATTCTGATTAAACTTGTAGTATAAACTTGTTCTATAGGGTTTTAATTCTTCAGTGCATTCTTCACTTCGTATGTAATACGATTCAATATATATGTGTTAAAAATAGCTATTTAAAAAGAATTAAGTTAATGATCGGTACTTGCCAGTTATAACAACGACCAAGGCACTAAAGAAAAATTGTTGTTAAGTTTAAATACTATACTCGCCCCACCGAAAACCATAGCGCTTTTAAATAATGAAATTTTAACTAAAATCTATACTATTATATAAGAAAGAATTTACATATATGGATGGATGGATGTATGTGCTTCGTATTGCGGAAAAACGTGGGTACCTAGAGCCACGAAATTTTGAATACAAAAATCTTTCACCCAAACAAAGACACATCGAAGTCCGAATTTTGAATTAAAAATTTTTTTATTGATTTCATATTATTTACGAACTTAATGAATACTTAGTTATATAAAAACTTTGTGTTGTCATTGTGAAAACATAATTTATTTAAGTTTCACACTTAAAATGAGAAAACTCAGCGATATAAAATAAGTGTGCTGACAATATTATTTGTAAGAGCAATAACTGCAGATATATTTAAATTGTTCTTATTGATTAGCTGAAACCGTGAAATTACAGTACGTCTTCTAACACTAAAAAAAACCTCTCGAGAGAACTTTCTGCTCGTCAATAATACGAGTACCCCCATTGCCATACAAACGCTTTTTATATCTCTCATTCAATTAATTCAATTCTCACTTCGGAGTAAAGCAAAAACATGTACGAGCTCAAAACATTTTCATTAAAAATTGTAAAAAAACATAAAACACCAAATGCAGTTAAAACAGTTAAAAACATAATTTTTACACTTCAGATTAGAGTTTCTACGAAAAAAAAATATTCGGCCAGTGGACAAGAAGGCAGATTTTTTTGGGGCATAAAACTAAACGTTTACATTTGGTCCCACTCGGCAAAAAGACATTGAAGATGCCGAAACTTGCTTAATTCACTATTCTACTGAGTTTCAAATGTAAACAAGTGGCGATTCGCCACTTTTAAATTGTTGATAATTTTACAACTATTGCATGCAGATTAATTAAAAGCATAAAAACCGCATAATTCAATCACTTTTAAAGCAAAAATGCACAATTTACCAACATATAAGAATTAAAAAACTAAGCTCACCGAGCCAGGTAACAGAATAGGAATATATATGGGAATATATACATACATATAAATAAATAGGAAGAAATATTGTAGTGAGCTTGCTAAAAAGTTACCAGGAGCTGTGGCTCCATGAAATAGTGCAACGCAGTATTTTTTTAAAATATTAATACAGAAGTAATTTAAAAAAAAAATATTAACATGGAAAAGTGAAAAAACAGCCTACACGCGAAATAAAACTGTTAAAATCAATGTTGGAAAACATGTGAATGCACAAAAAAACTAATCTGATCATTGTGATATGTGAAAAGTTAATACATATAAAAACAATATAAATTGCAAAAATTATAAGAATTACAAAGCGGAAAATGGTAAATTAGCCCAATTGGACTTCCAACCATACTTTTCCAGGGAAAAATAGTTGAATGTGGAACTAAGCCAACGCCATTAAGCGTTTCGCCGAAACAGACAATTGAAGCTCTTGTTTGACGAAAAAATTTTTTTTAAATAATATGAATAGTCCCGAAAAAATCTTTTTGGAGCTTCAATTCTCTGTTCCAATTTCCCGACGCGTCCGCCGAAAAACACATTAAGGTCTAAGAAAAAGTAAATGCAACTCCGAGCAAAACAAAATTAAAATCAAAATAAAGTAAATAGCGGTCTGCTATTAGTCAAATAATACAATAACGTACGGGCTGGTCCTGCTAGCTTAAAGAAGAATAAAACCTTTATAAATATTATGGTACTGAAAACAAATTAAAAAGGAATTAAATACTAATGAAAACAAACACCGTGGGTCTTGCTAGGACCAAAAAAATGTTTATGAAACACTAATAAAACATAAAAACATAAAAAACAGATCTGTGGTTGAGCCGACCTCTGGATCGCGAAACATATTTGAAAAGGGGTGTAATCTTCTCCGTGTCTTACAAAGCCATCCCTCTCGTCGTGTGACGTAGGCGGGTGAAACAATGCCATTCCGTATCGGCCAATGCGATTAGATTGTACTTTGGCGGGAACTCTTATTCCACCCTTGTTAAAGAGGGGTTGAGAGACTCGAAAAGACATGGAAAGAGTTCAAAATGGCGTCAGTCAAGTTGTTAGAACAAAACAGCTTCAAAATGTTAAAATGGCTAATTCAGCTAAGATTACTCATCATGGCCACAAAAGTAAGAGTCAAATGGAAAAAAGTCATTTGTTAATAAAAGTCGTAATTCTTCAAGCTAGAGGGCGATCAAGCTACAATGAAAAATAAAAAGGCCTAATTTGTTAATAAAAGTAGAATTTTGGCATCTAAGTAATTCAAAACTATTAAAACAATAGTATTAAAGTATTGTGCCAAAATCTTTAGAGGAATGAAAATGTAGTGTAGAGAATTATCTGTACATTTTTACATTAGATTATCTGAATCAGCCATCCACTTTATACCGTCCCATTGGGCTTTAAGTATAAAATTTCATTATCTAAAACAAATTATCTAAAAATTGGTAAGGCTAATGCCAGCTTTTTTTAAGGTATTTTTAATTATTTTATGAGAAATTAGGTTATTTTTCAAAATTGTCACAATATATATTTATATGTTATTCTAAATAAAAGTAATTAAGAGTAAGTTAATAAGCTTAAAATACGTACATATAGGCGACTGGTGCAGCCGATTTGCTACGAAAAAGGGAGGTGCACAACTACATGCTATAGCAGGTCCCATATACAAAAATTTAAGTTCCTTATATACATATATATATGTACTATATATAAGATTGTTGCAGCCGATTGCTACGAAAAGGGAAGTGTACAAGTACATGCTAGAAGAGTCCCATATACAAAATTTCGTAGTTCCCCGGCTATTCATTCCTTAGTTGTGAGAACTACATAGGTACAGAAGGAAAAATCAAGGAATCGTACAAGGAAAAAAATCTCTTCTGAATCCATTTTAAATCTAATTTACAATGCTTTTTGGAGAAAATAGTCCAACATTCTGTCCTTATGTACAGATATCACGCAAAAGCATCGTTTAAATGGCTTCGAGAATGGTTGAAATTGATATTTTTGTTGAAATATGATACCCGAAATTTTTTGCAATTACAATAATTCCTTTACTTCGTACAAGGAAGTAAAAAGGAAACATGTAAAATGATTTTAATTTATTTAACTAGTTGATTCCCGTGCACTGCTAGTAATTAATAATAATTCAAACGAAGCTGCGTTTAGATATGTAACTGAATTGCTGACTGTACTGGCACGTGGAAGATAAAAATATTTGATTTCGAGCAGTGTCAAACGATTTCTTTTAAATTGCCGAATTTTTTGATTAAATTCAAAGGAAAATGTATTGCGCTTTACTCAGTGGCAATACACTCCATTTACATTGCTGAATTTTCTATTTAAATTGGAAATGTAATCTTACGCTTTGCCGAATGGCAATACATTGCTTTTAAATTCCATAGTTGTTAATAAAAATTCATTAATCTCGCACAAAATTTGAATAACTAAAATGCAGAGTATAAACCCAAACTGGGTGGTTACAGGCGCCAGCGTTCTTTTTAACAATGGCATGAACATACATACATACAGATTCTTCAGTATTTAATAATGGATATTGGATTTGCATTTTTCACATTTTAAATATTTAATTGTTCAACTAGATGCATTTAGTGTATTACTCATGATTCTTCAAAGTAACAGTCATGTACAATATTATAAAGATGAAATAAATTCTAAGTTGCTTAGAAAATCTCGCCTATTTTTATTAAAGAAAATGAAAGTATGATGAATAATTTAGAAAAGTAATTCAAAATTCTCAAACAAAGGCAAATAAGAAAAGTTTAAGCATTATGAGTGTGACAGAAAATAACGAAACTTTATTAGCAGTAGAATTATTTCCCAATATATCTCCATAATTTATTTTATTTGAATTCTTTTTATCTTTTTTCCTTCTTTGTTGATACGAGTTCCAATGAATGCGGGATTAAACAGGGTTTGCAGTTATTTATGCAGTGCAAAGACATTTGGCTTCTAAAAATCAACCGAATGAAGTAAGTATTTTCTCTTTTAAATATTTAATTTCAGAACAATAAATAAAGTCAGAAAAGAAAATATAAGAGTAAACAAAGGAAATCGAAAGGGTAAATATTTCGAATAGGACATTTTTTTGCCTTTAAACTCAATAAATTTCAGCATTCATACTATTTTTTCTCTTTACGTTTAATACATTCCTACATTTATATCGGAGATATGTCCAAAGCTTTAAGATTTTGGATCTAATATATCAAACTACGAATTATTCGACGTTATTTTGAATCGTTACCGTAAAACATCGCTTAACTATATGTTTTGAAAACATTAATATGATTTGCTATTTTATTACCAAAACTCTTAATTAATTGTATTTTACTTATGTGCATTATTTTGTATATCTTCTGCTGCTAGTTGAAATCTAATAGTTATTGTTATGTGGGATGCCTATGTTATTGAAGTTGCTATTTTCAGCATTATATATAAAAGGAAGACATCCTTTAATGACGAAACATTTAGATGAAAATTCATTTGATTTGACCTCCAACAATTAGAAAAAGGGATTTATTTTTGTAACATTTTGCATTTTTTGCCTATTAAAAACATAGCCTCCAAGTGAACTTATGATGAAGACCTTTTATTCGTTAAGTAGTTATGCTTTGTTAAAGCAGATGCCTTAGAGCAGCAGTTCTCAACCTTTTGACTAACGCGTACCACCTAAACAAAAATTGAAAACCTTTATTTAGTACCACCACTACAAAGTACTACTACCACCATCGCTCTTGACCAAAGCTCAAACCGCATAAATTTACGAGTGTTAGAGAAAAAAACTCAATTAGGATGCTGGGGTTTTAATTTTCGAATTTAATAGTTAAAAATACTTTGTTTCATTGCGAACCATCTAATTTTCTCTCGCATACCTCCAGTGGTACGCGTACCACCGGTTGAGATCCCCTGCCTTAGAGGATTCAGAGAAATTCTTCAGTATGGTTGCTGTTTACCATAAACTCATATTCCTTGGAAACAAGACTTATGAATGAATTTAGCAACTAAGAATGCCTCGAGAAAGCTGCAATGGAAAACATTTATGAAGGTGAAAGGAAAAACTTTGAACACGATAATGTGAATTCTAATCATGTGCATTAAAGATGTAATCATCTGTAAATATATCATTAGGCATATCAGTGTAATACGTAAGTAAACGAGGTACTATAGACACAGGGTTTCACGCTAAGCTACGAATATTTATAGTTTTCTAGTAAACTTAAACAAATCAGCAACACATAAATGTTAATATGCTGTCACGGCCTGTATAAATTCAGATAACTAATTCTTTACTACATAATTACAAAATCTACAAATCTTCGGAGTATTCAAAGTAGTCCCTCCAACAATCAATTAAATTTTGTAAGCAATATTTTAAACGCTTAAATGCTACAAGGACACCCATTTCTTCGAATCGATGAGAAATATTTCTGATACAGTCTCATACATCTGATCTTCCAAATGAAATTGATGACTACGTAAATTTTGGTTTAGACTGCAAAATAGCCAAACGTCACTCATAGAAAGATTGGTAAAACAAGTGGAGATCTATCACTTTAATGTGTTTCTTTTATTCAAGAATTTCCTTGCTGAATGAGAAATGCATTATGAGTAACCTAATTTTCCCTTCTTGAAGAACTTCTGAAGGACACTTAAGAGTGAACTAGTTAGTTGTAGTTGCCTTCTGTCTCTCGCAAGATGGCTTTGACCAGTCCTATACTTCAGATCAAAACGTCACATAGTACAGGTTTCACTAATCCCTGTCTTTTCAGCATTATTGATTTGGGGTCATCTTCAAAACCCATACTTTACTTTCTTGACACGTTCGAACTTAAGAATCGGTATGCACGTTTCACCACCAGTTTTGAATTTAGAAATAATGGAGTGACACTATCATCAAATAGTTTTAGGGTTTTTTATATATTCTGGCAAGCTCTGCGTTTTGGTGTTCTATTAATGTATGGGGAACGAAACGAAAACCTATTTTTGTTTCATATGCAATTCTTCATGAATAATTATTTTCGTAGCTAGCTGCAAGTCCAAAGTTAAGTTCCTTCTGCATCATTTGACAGGTATAGCAGTTATCTTTGATTAAAATTTTTCGTATGGCTGATACCATTTTCTCAGAATACAGCCGACAAATGTTTTCCTGTTTGTCCTTTATCCAGGAAAGAATTGTGTAAACCATCCGAATAGAATAGCAGAAGATGAAGCTTCATTTCCATATGCTGACTGTAGACATTGAAGGCACCGTTCTTGATTTAGCCGCACTTTAACATCATAGCAAATGGTGCCATCATAATGCTCAGGTGTCAGCTCTATTTTCCTTCCTTTCAAAGGTTTATTCTGCGACAAATAGGTTGCAGTTGTTACTACCATTATCATTTGCGGACATAAAAGATTTCAAATTTAAATATATCAGATATAATTGTTTCTTATTATCTGCGCTTGTCAGAAATATTTCAGACTTACATATGTAACTGAAATGCACTACTTGTTAGAGTACTTTTTTTGAGATTTAAAATCCACATATAGTAGTTTACAATGCACAATTAATTCTTCACATAGAAGACCAGTTTTTTCTGCAGCATATAATTTTTATATGTTCAGCAAAAACTACTTAAATATTTTCTTTACTCTAACAATTCAAGTAACAATTCGAGTTCTACAATATGAGAAACCAACAGCTGTTTCTCGAGTGCTTTGCTGTAATCCATTAAGCAACCGTTATGAAAAGAAATTCGTTTTTGGTAAATTACTTTGGCAACAGATAAAACATGAATAGATAGTTGAGCATATTGACAGATATACAGAAAATCTTCATCTTTCACTGCTTAATTTATCTTTGGCTCTTACTTTTCGAAAAAACATTAGCTATTCCTAAAACTATCATACTGACTAAGTAGGAAGAATAATTGAAGGGGAGAAGGGAACGGAATCGAGAATGACACGAAACCATATAAATAAATAACTACATGAAAAGCAGTTCAATCTAACTTTTTCGAAAACCTCGACCGTGCCGCATGGCATGCAATCATCGATACCTAACTAAAATAAGGAAAAATAACAGAACTACTTTGCAGCACCGAAATTGAACTAATAAAAAAAAAGAATCAAGGAAAAAAAACGAATATACTCTTAAAGAGTAGTGGCGGATAGGGTACGAAGAAAAACCGATCGTCAATCTTCATTTCCAACAATTTTAGCCCGACAAACAGAAAAATAGTCACAAAAACTTTAAAAAAATATACCGTTTCTTTTTTCCTCAACTTAGGAAGGCTGTGTGGCGACAGAAAACATGTTTTTATCAATTCTACAAAGGGGGTGTTTTTAGACAATTTTTTGAAAGTTGTAAAAAGCGTTAGGAAAGAGACAAGTTTTGAAACGCTTATCGAAAAGCTCTTAAGGGGGAAGTTTGTAACACTGGTAAAACTACGCAGTCCAATCAGTAGAATTTTCGCTTTGAAACGAAACAGAATTGAGTGCCGTGAAAGGATGTTACGTTTGATGCCATCGCTTTGAAAATAGAGCAAATATTAGTAGTAAAAGGGACCGAAGATTATTTGCACATCTTTTTGCGCCTTTTGCACATAAGCTAATTTTAGACACGAAGCATCTTTTCAACTTTAGCAATATTGGCAAACAACGTTACTGCTTCCATTATCTGTGTTAAAACATATAATAAACTCCTTAATTTACTTATATTAAACATAGATATAATGTATATACATATAAACATACATAAACAAACATTACATGTAATTTACTTATATTAAGAAAGATTTGATTTTTGAATCTTGATTGGTCTTATAAATTTGGTCTTTGAATGAATTTTACTAATATTTTATGTTATTTGGTTTCGTTGAACAAAGCAAATTTTTTAGTTCCGAATCAATGTTTGCTGTCATAAAAAATGCTCATATGTGTGTTAAATCATCCCAAAAATAAGAGCATGTGTATGCCCCCCGCCCACTGGCAGAGCGGTGAAAGAATGCTGGATATGAGTAGTTCGTCCCTGGATAGAACTCAAGAGAATGGGCTGGCTGCATGGTTCGTTTTTCCTATGTGTAACGTGAATACGAACCAGTTTCGATCAAAAAGACCTCCACGAAGCCATCCCTTCGTTATCCAGACAGCCCTCGTGTGCTTTGCCATATTCAAATAGCCTAGCTTATACACATGTAGATTTACTGAGTACAGAAATTAAAATACATCTTCTAAAAATCCCTTTGCTGTAAATTGTCGTTCAGTTGCTTCGTATTTTAATCATGCATTTAACGAATAGTTATCTATTAAACTAATTCAAAACTGAATAATTTCTAATTATTAAACTGCATTTCTTAAAAGATGGCTCTCTTTTAAATAATTTTATATTGAATTTCAGAGTGAAATATATAGAATAAAAATTTGTATTGACAATTAAGATTCTCGAACACAAGCAATACATAAAATAAATTGTGCTTGACTTTTAACTGCTAGTTTAACAGATTACCTCTTACACCTTACTTAGTTTACATTTTAGCAGTACAGTGTTCTTACGTTTTCAAAATTTGTTGTGATTATACTCGTACTTCCTAATGTTTCTGGGGTTTTATGTATTGCATCAGCCTTATAGGTAGTTTCAGTTTTCATTTTTGTGACAGTAAAAATTAATATAATGCGTTATGAATGGGTAATTATTTATATGAACTACACAGATCTAGCAAGCAGTTGATAAGAAGAGAGATAAAGAACTCCATTTATTTAAATCTCAACAATAATCAAATTAAGTTTAAAAGGAAAATTAAATATCTGACCTTGGTCAAACTGGCACGTGGAAGATAAAAGTATTTTATATTGGGCAATGGAAACAGATTTCCTAAAATTATGGCTTCGAGGTGCACATTTTCGGAACTATGTGCGCTCAAAATTTGCTAACTCTAAGTGCGGTGGTTTACCCCCAACGCAAGGAACATGCATACAAATTCTTCATTATTTAACAATACAGAAGATAATCTCAATGAGAAGATATCATTATTTTTGATACTTACGTATTAATGCAACAACCTTCGCACAATTTGGCGATTTATTGGCAACAATTGGAGATTTATTTGCGATAAATTGGCAAAATAAAATAAAAGCTACTTATCAGGTGCAAGTTGCAGGTTTTCAAGCCTTTTTTTTAGAAATATTGCAAACTATCGATATTTATTGTAGGTCGGTAAACATTATCAGCATATGATAAAAAAATATACTTTAGCAATTAGGATTTGAATTATGAAATAAGGATTACGAAATACAGTAAAAAATACACATTCTTCAAATCTTACTGCAATTGTTTCTGGCCTTTCTTATCCCGTAGTACACAGCGATCTATTTTCGGTTAAGAGAATTGTGAGGACTCGGCTTCATGCAATTCTGGGCAACAGCGAATATCAAGTAACGGCATTTCCTCGTTGTTCCCTTTAAAACATTTTCAGTATAATTCTGTATTCCTGCAGACATTTTACAGCAGTTTTCTCCATTACTTGCAAATTCCACAAGCTCATATTTTGAAATTAAGGCAAAAAATGTCATGGTTTGTTTATGACTTGGAATACAACAAGAATGCATGCATATGAAAATAGCGGTGTTGCTTGACTGATGTATTGTTATGAGTATGATTGCCGGTAGAATGGTCATGCGCATGGTTGCCAAAATTCGGCACATTCTGAAAATTTGGCGACTTCTACTAAGGTGGTTGCGTTAATATGCAAGTACCTTATTTTAATGGTAGTTAAATTTCAAGATGAAAAAAAAAATGATTACGCGCATTCGCTTTCGAGGCGACGTAATTCATATATTTACATTGTTTCCATGAAAAATCAGATAACATTAGCCAATACATTGATTTAATATCGCAAGGGCATAGTAGTTTGAAACACTGATATAATAGTTAATGTGAATTTATGAATCTTTAAATCGTCTATTCCAAAGCTTTCAGTAATGAAGGAGGTTTTTCTAGCTTTATTGCTTGTACTTTATATCATTTGCAATGGTAGTTTCCACATTTTGCTTATTATATATTTCCATTGTAGTCCCTTTATATATTTTCAGTATATTGTCTATAACCTTAACTTCTGATATTTTACTTCCTCATGTGAATAGGCACACTAGTTTTCTTTGAGTTTAAGAAAGGCGTTTAAGATATATAATTTCAGAAGCATTCTGAACTTTGTATTAGTGTTCTATTAGTTACTTCACAAGTTCCTAATGGTTTCTAGTCTTGTAATAATTTAAGGAACTGTTCAATGCGGAATAAATCATTTCCAATAGTCATCTTTTCTCGTATTGAATTTCTTAATTCTTAAGGGAAATTCCTTAGATTTCATGACGTTTCTCAGAGATTTGACGAAGATTCTCGGTCAGAGCTCTGCTGAAGAAGTTTTGGGAAGAAGTTTTAAAAGCGCATGTAAAAACATATCTGTCGAAACTCTATACATATAGATTTATAGTTCTAGATAGCTTTAGTATATATATATATATATATAGTGTGTGTGTCTATATATATGTAAACGTAAGATATAACAAAATACGATGGCTGCACTAAGAAACGATTGGCGACGTCAAAATTAACTATTCTAAATTTGGCGTTCTCCCTTCCTAAGTTCATCTGTTCTCCCAAATTCGAGATCTTTCCACGTTACATAACAACTTAAAACTAACAAATCACAGCTTAGCTATACTTTATACACGTAAACCTAGTATAAATAGCTACTAACTGAGTAGTCTCTGTCTTTTTCGCCTCTTTGCCTGCCTGCTGACAGCTTGTCGCTCAGTCTCTGCTAGCTATTCGCCATTTATATAAAATGAAATTGTATTTCTAAAATTATGGGGCGCGTTTACTATCAAGCTGGTTGTGCTTCTTCTAAAATTCTACTACAACTACTTCGCAGTTTCCATTCAATCTACGTAGCAGTGTTTTCGTGAGTAAAACATGAGTAAAACGTGATTGTTTTTACCCCTCGTCAAAAATAAAATATTACATATAAATATATACTTATATATAGTGTGTGTACATATATAAATTCATTTAAAAAGTCAGCAGCTAAAAGAGCTTTATTATTAGAATAGTTTGGTCATTCGATTGTTAAATTATTTTTACTACTTTTTTACATTTTTATCAATTTTTCTAGATATAGAATAAATATGTTAACCCCTTATACATGACAACACACAAGAGAGGTGTAGGAAGAAACTTCGTTACATTCATATCCAATTTAAGTAATTCAGATGGTGAAGAGTTATCCATCATATTTTAGTTTGGGTCTCAGGGCAGAGACTGTAAGCCAAAACTGACATAATGGAAGTTTAGAGGACTCAGCAGTTGCTTCTATTTGCTATTGTAAAAGATCCATGCTGCACTAGCACCAATCCATCTTGTGATAATATTCTTTGTCTAACTATTATCGCAAATATCAAAATAGCACGGAAATTTTACCCAAAGTTTGAAGACAATTGAAAAGTGCCATTGCGAGGAAAAGATGGAAATTTTCGAGCCTCACAATGATAGGTCTTGTGTTACAGATTCTCATTATGATTTCTGTACTAAATATCAACACATTTACGCATTATGTGCTGCGGATACATTGAGCTGAAAATTCGCTCAAGACACATAAATTTTGGTTTAGATTTAAAAATAGTTAAAGATCATAGACAGCAGGATAAGAAGAATAGCTTGAGTGTTATATCACTCTGATGTGTTTTTGTTCTAGAAATTCAACTATCAGGTTTTTTGAATGAGAAAGTGCGTTTATCATGGTGAAGAACAAATGCGCTAATGTTCAGTTCTTGAAGAATTTCTGGAAGTCATTTAGTGGTGAGCCAATCAGCTGTAATTGACTTCTACCCCTCTCGATTGATAACTTTGTCGAGTCCTGAATTTCTGAACAAAACGAAACGCATTATATTATTATCATATTATACTCGTCTTTTCACCATTGTTAGTTGGGCTCATCTTCAAAGACACATACTTTTTTCCTGACATCCTGATTTGTCAAAAGCACCATTGTTAGTTGGGCTCATCTTCAAAGACACATACTTTTTTCCTGACATCCTGATTTGTCAAAAGCACCATTGTTAGTTGGGCTCATCTTCAAAGACACATACTTTTTTCCTGACATCCTGATTTGTCAAAAGCACCATTGTTAGTTGGGCTCATCTTCAAAGACACATACTTTTTTCCTGACATCCTGATTTGTCAAAAGCACCATTGTTAGTTGGGCTCATCTTCAAAGACACATACTTTTTTCCTGACATCCTGATTTGTCAAAAGCACCATTGTTAGTTGGGCTCATCTTCAAAGACACATACTTTTTTCCTGACATCCTGATTTGTCAAAAGCACCATTGTTAGTTGGGCTCATCTTCAAAGACACATACTTTTTTCCTGACATCCTGATTTGTCAAAAGCAGAATATACGTTTTATCAATATTACAGTTTTAGAAATAATGCAGTGTCCACCACCTTTAAGTAATTTTAGAATTTATTACTGGTTATGACATGCTCCAGGTTTTGGGTTCCTGTTAAATTAGGAGGTCGCAATGACTCGAAAATTGGTTCTGTTATTGTAAATTTCTTCATAAAAATTAAACACTAGGATTGCCATCGCGGTAGTGGCAGAATTATGTCTTTTACACATATGAGTACCTCTAAATGTCCGCAATGGTATAAGAACTTTTCAAAGATCGAAAAGGAAAGCTTTAAAAAACGCCCTAGAAGAAACGTCCAGAAACGGAATTGATCCTTCTTCCAATTGTTTTTTATTATTAAAAAGACACTTTCAAAGAAATATCTGGTTACATAATTTTATCAATACAACTGTCAAAGCTTCGTATACGTTTGTATGAGATGCATTAAAATTTAGGTAATGAACAGATAATTTTATGTTATTATTGCTTAAAATTCTCCATAATTAATTGCATGATTTTAATATTGAAGAAATGAAATAACTTTTAAGAGGTTGGAAGATGTAACTAATGTGCACCTTTAATGCATAAATGCCGAGAATTCCATTAATGATAATCATTTGTAAAAGTAATTTGTGTTGAGAGAAAAACATAATAAAATAATTGTGCCGTGTTGAAGTTACAGTGGCATTCTACTTCTTTTGTATAGATGGGTAGACAATATTAAAGAGAAAGCGAATGATTTATTTATTCACGCTTTTATTGCGTTATATTTTAAACGCATCACGGACTCTTACTTAAATGCAAACACGCGAAGATGAAACATACTTGGCATCAACGAAACTCGAATTCGATTAGTCCAAGAAAGCTTTTAGAGTAAGTCTGATTTTTCATTTTATTTACATTTTTTTTCTCAAATTCGTTTTTATAAATTCTTCTGAAAAAAAGCAGATAAGAGGAAATATTTTTTCGAAAGACCTGAAGCCAAGCCATTTAAAAACAAAACCGCATCGCATTTTTTTCAAAGCAGCTTTTCTCATCAAACATTTTATGCTATTTTAAGAAATGGGTGAAATATTTACATAAAAAAAGTATTACCTGAAAGCGGAAAGAATATGCTGGAGTGTTCTATTTTTTACTTTAGTCTTAAAATGCTTTATAGACCTTTCCGTATGCAAATAATGGGGGTAGATATATACATATTAAAGTCTTAGTTATTTGATAGGATTAATGGAAGTCATGTACTTTAGAAGTTCCGATAGGTAGTAGTAAAAGTAGGAAAAAAGGGGAAAACAAATTTTACATTTAAATATTATTAATCTTGGTTATTTTATAACTAAAAAGCAGATTTTTATATTTTTTTGCATCGACGAAATGCTATTACACTTGAAGATTTAAAAATGTGTTATATTTCATTAACTTTAAATGTTATATTTATGCACAAATATTCCGATATATCAGATTAAAATGCTTTATTTCAAATGATAGACGCATGTCTTCATATATGCCAGCAAGAAGAAAAGTGTTAAATGTTTAAAGATTTTATATTTATCAAATTAACTCAGCTGGGAATATTATTAGATAAAAACTCTGTTATTCGTAAATATCTGGTGATGATTTGATGTAGGTAATGACTTTTCTTTAGGAATGTTAAATAAGAAGAAATAATGTTTTGACTGGACAATAACTAGCGTTGTTTGACTTAAATTTCTCTGCCAAATTATTTCTGTTTAAATGAAACATGCATACATAGACAGAAGCACATGTACATGTAAGGTAAAATTTTAGTTTGACTATTTTAATAACCTCTTAAATCTCCTTTTTACTTTGGTAATATCTCATCTAACGCAATTATCAAATAATGAAGAATGCTTATGCATGTTTGTGCATTTTTGTATAACAAACTCGATGGCCTTAAAAGACATGTCTTGCCACTCGGCAAAGCGTAAAATATTTATAATTCAAATCTAATCAGAAAACTGAGTTTGAAAGGAAATGTTCCGTTACTGCCCGAAATAAATCAATTTTATCTTCCACGAGCCAGTGTGTAATTATTCGAAAAAGAGTAAGATATTTAATTTTTCTTTCAAATTTAGTTTCTTCTTATTTAATAATCTAACCGATTAAAGAAATAAAAGCAATTCTTTATCTCTTTTACAGCCCAATACTAGCTGGACCTGTCAAATTATAATAGATTGACTCATTAAAATCATTATTTATATTTTTACTTCCTACGAAATAAAGGAAGTAATGTAGTCGCGAAAATGTTTGGATTTTTTACAGATGAAAAGTTAAAAGTCACATATCGGGTGCAAGCTAGTGGTTTTCACAATTTTTAAAGAACTTTCTGAAATATGGGTATTTATTGTAAATCGACAAACATCATGAACATATCAAAAGAAAACACTATTTATCAATTTGAAATGCAAATTTTAACTATTAATTAAGGATTAAACGATACTTTAAAATAAAGCACTCATGGCTTTCATGAAATCCTTTTGCAATTTTTTCCGCTGTTCTCCCCTTGTACACAGCGATATGTTTTCGCTTTGAAAAACGTCAGTGAATATCACAGACTCGGCATCGTGGACAACCTCGGCATTGCGCACTGGATATCTACTAAGCGTTTCATTTTAGTCATTTTACCGCAAGATACTGAATTACTACAGAAACTTTATGCAGTTTCTTCCATTGCCATAACATATCAGAAGCGCATATTTCAAAATTAAGGCAAAAATCTCAAGGCGTGTTTATAAAATTCGTCAGAACTCGGAATGCAACGAAAGGAACGCATACGAAATTTGCCACGTTGCTTGAATGAAGGATTCTACGAGCAAGGCTGCATCTATTTGACCCATTCTGAAAATATGGCGACTTCTACTAAGGCCGTTGCAAAAGTACGTCAGTACCAATTTATTTAATATTATAACCAGTTTCCATATTGATAAAATATTTAGTAATTTTATTTTAATGGGATTTTTCAGTGCATTTATAGTCAGAAAGAGCGGCATAATTCGTTTTACTTCTAATCCTTCCATGGGAATTATAGCCAGGAAATACTAAATATTAATAAACTTAACAACTTGCTAAATATTTGCATCGTATTGCAGGGCATAGTTTCTAAAATTAGAAAAAGCAAAGAGTTGTGGAGTTCTCTCAGGAAAGGTAAACGAAAACAAATAAAAAGGTTACAAATTATTAATTGTTAAAATTAAATAAAATGTAAATATGTGAAAAATTAATTAAATTAAATTAATGGCAAATGGTTAAACAATAAATTAAAATTTCAGAAGTGCTTATTCCGGACTCTAGATGGATATAATCTCACTTAAGGACTGGGAGGCAGCGGCGCAGGGTTCCGGTAGGTTCCAGCTGAGATTAAGCCTTATTTTACAGTAAAAAAGTTTTAATCTTGAAAGTATACTATAGCGTCATAAATGCGAAAGACGAAAACTGATCACTTTAAAAGTAAAGTTTCCTAAAATTAAAAAAAGAGCTTTTTCCCTTACTTTTATAATAAAATAGCACAGATTTTTTATAAGCTTTAAAACTCTTTTATAATTCTCCTTTATAAAACCCTTTCTCATTCATGAAAGAAAGCCCATTTGAGTTCACTCTATTTTCAATCTTACTTTAAGTTTTCTTTCTCAACAAAAGAAATATGAAATCTCTTTAAAATTCAAAATTTTTATTTCTCTCCTTTTTATTATCACACGATTGCATTCCTAAACGCAATAAAAATACTTCCTCCAAAATACGTTGCAATCTTACCAGAGTTTTATCCATTCTCAAAGCTTTCACCATTAATAACATGTCAAGGAATATACAAAAACTATTCTTTCTATACGCACTTAAGAGCATTGTTTTGTTCGAATACATGCTATTAAGCTACCCTCTAATAAATCTCAGTAATGAAATGATTTTAATACGGACTATCCTTCCCTTTTAGTCAGGATAATTTATTTACCTTATGTTTAGGTAACGCATTCAAACCCCGTATTTGTTCA
The DNA here is from genome assembly GCF_044657685.1 of Stegodyphus dumicola. NCBI lineage: Eukaryota > Metazoa > Arthropoda > Arachnida > Araneae > Eresidae > Stegodyphus > Stegodyphus dumicola. Next base: position 67,657,557 of record NC_140771.1, on the reverse strand, counting down.
ATACTTCGTTCACCACCATGAAAAGTCTTTTACTTTGACATACAGCGAACACTTTCCATTCAGGAGCGAATACTTTCGGCCTCGAGTACGATCCGTAATGGGATGCGTGTTTTTCTAGATTGCGATTCTTGATCAACTGTTTGCGACGCGACGTATCCAATAAACAGCATCCATCGCGAGGGCAGCTTTGGGATTCACTCAAGAGCTTCTTCCGCTTCATCTGCATTCCGATTCACTTTAGAAGCAGAAGATGTCATACAGGTGAATGCGATGGAAGAAATCGTTTTCTTTAGCGATGTATTAAGGGGATATCTACAAAGTGAATTTCGTCAGGTGAAGTCAATTTGTTCGACGTGTATGCTGTACAAAATGAATAAATAATACGTAACATTTTCTTTCTATCACAGTGATCCGTTATACCTTTAATAAAATGATTCATATACATTGCTGGCCATTAAAGTTGTAACACCATGAAGGAAAGCAAATACAAAAAAGTTATTTATTGCATGTAAACAGTATGGCATGAAGACAAAATGATAAAATTTGTAAGCATTTTGGAAGGTTACAGGGGTGCGAATTAAGTAGAAACAGCTGGCACTTCTAGCAGCTAAAACGGCCCTTACCTTATTAGGCATGAAGTCAATCTGAGCTTGGATGAGAGAAATGGGCAACTCATTCTCTGCTGCTTCAAGTCTATGCCATACTTCAACAACCGTATTAGCTGGAGAGGAATGGTAAACCGGTCTCTCAGCACCTCATGACCAGATATTTTCAATGGCTGACAGATTTGCAAGCCAGGGCAGCAGTCAAATACCCTGTGTATCGAGAAAGGTCAGAACACGACGTGCAACATGTGGTCTTGCATTATCTTGTTAGAACATGGCGTTCGGTGGACTCGAAGATAGGGCACAGCCACTGGACGTAAGCTGTCAGAAATGAACCCATCTGCGTTCATATTACCGTCGATCCGAACTAGAAATGTGCGTGTCGTATATCCAGTGGTTGCCCAAACCATCACTCCAGGTGCAAGGTTCCTATGCCGATATCGAATGCAAGCAGGCGACGTGCGGTCTCCTCGAACACTCCAGAAACGTATACGGTCATTAGAATACTGCACGTAGAACCGGGACTCGTTTGAAAAGGCAATACTGTGCCATTCCTGTACGCAACTTTGTCGTTTGGAGCATCAGACTCACCGTCTTTCTGTATGCTGCACTGTCAAGGGAAGCCGAAGTAATGGTCTACGTTGCTGCAAGCGTCGACACACCTTTACGAGTTGATACTGGGCGTCTGCAATCATGCCCATTTTCTGACTAATGGTCCGTGATGTGGTCGTACCGTTTTGCAGGGATAACCTTACAATATGTCTGTCCTCTTGGGCGTTAGTCACGAGGGGGCGTTGAGATCCTGCATGCCGTTCAGTATAACCCTCAGCAATTCATTGATTCCATATTCGCATGGCAATGGTTGGATGTCGACCAGTGCGACGGGCGATATCATGGGACGATAATCTGAACTCTCGATAGGCAACGATCCTGCCTCTATTCGAATCCCGAAACTTGCTGGTAAGCATTTCCTGTTCTTTTAATTTTGCGCACGAGTGTATAATTATAACACTGAGATTCAAATAAAAAATGGGATATGTGTTTTCGATACTTTTCTGTTAAGAGCATGCTACGTAGCGTCAAATATAATATACACTGGCTCGAAATTTGACTAGCTGACGGTAATCCTAACCATACGTTAAAGCTTCATGACAAATTGCTATTTTATTAAATTCGAAAACGAATGCAAAAAAAAAAGTAAAGACAAACAAACAAACAACAACAACAACAACAAAAAAAAAAAAACAAAAAAAAAAAAAAAAAAAAAGACAAAAAATACAAAATAAATTTTACCGAAGTAGTTTCAGATTACACAGGATGCATAAAATTGATGATTTCATTTAATATTGCCCAAAATGGCTTCTCATATGCAGTCTTCGCAACATTAAATCGATAAGGTAAGAACCTAAATATCGTCTCCCTTTTACTTGCTGACATTTTTTATGCACGTTTGCACATGGTATCCCGTATTACGATTAATAAGCACTGTATGTGTGTTTAACTTTCAGAGATGTTCATATCCGACAGCGCTGCCGATTCATCCGCTTAAGGAACTAAAACTCTTGGAGAGAAAATTTTTGTATTGATTGATATTCATTCTTCCCTTTTATTAGCAACGACACCGCCCAGATGGTTATAGAGGTTAGGGGATAGCCTACTGCGCTGCAGGAGGCCCGGGATTGAAAGGCATGGAGGTTTCTAAATGTATAATATCTTTGCGGAATGGGAGCATTCGAAATATATGGCGAGCAGAAGGTCCTCTAGTGCAGTGCTCCGCAACCGGTGTGCCGCGGCACACTGGTGTGCCATGAGTAGGATATAGGTGTGCCGCAATCAAATACATGTATTTGACATTTTGCAATTTTTTATCATGTATTTAATACACATTGACAATTTTTTTTCCTTAATAATGTCTATTTTAAATGTTTTTATATATTTCACTGTTGTGTGGTTGTGTGTGTGATTGTAAGTGTGTCAGAATTTGAAATTTTTCGGCACTTCCTTGATAACTCGGAACTCAAAAATATATAAATTTTTTTAAGTGCAGGTATCACATTTATAATTATTATGATTGCATATAAATAAATATGTTATGGTTTTATAATTGTATATTTTTCAAATTAAAAACAAAAATTTATTGTTAATTTTGTGTATAATTCAATACATATATGCATAGCTTTTGGTGTGCCACGAAATTCCAGAAAGATTTTTTGTGCGTCGCAGGTGAGAAAAGGTTGCGGAGCACTGCTCTAGTGCGATCTGATGGAGGGGAAAGAGACCCTCGGCTCACCTTCCCCTGGGCGTTCTACCTAAAAATTGCGGTGGAGGTAGAAGTCGAACCTCCTGAAGGCTCTGGCAAGCATTCTTCCATGAAATACATGGACAAGGCAACAATAGCAGCATTAGCAACGACGCCATAGCGTACCTATTGATGAAGGAATATAAACAGGCTGCCACATTTGGCGCTCTACTATGCATATGTGCATATGGCGATTCGTAAACGGAAAAATACATTTTTCTACAACTTACTAATTTTGTATTTAGCGTTTATCAAATTAGATTGTTAGATGAAAATATTTCTTGGTTTGTGAAGTCTTCTGAACATTCTTTCAATATGCTTCTAAAGTCATTAGGGTTTTTGGCGCCGGAGACGTGAAAATATGCAATGTTCTAGCCCTGATTCGAACTCCGGATCTCCCGAATACGAGTCGAAGGCGCTTCCAGTTACACCACGAAAGCATGCGGAAAGGAGGGATAAAATGCCTTATATACTCCCCCCCCCGGGGATGAGGGCACCCAATCGCCAAATTCTGATAGTGACGAATTATCGTCCGCCACCCTTTAATTTGGGCGACACTTGTAGACTCATTAAAAATTTTGCTGCTGGAGCCATGAAAAATGTATAATGTCCTCGCCAGGATTCGAATTCCGGGCCTCTCGAACAAGCGTCGAATGTTCTTCCAGTTACACCACGATGGTAAGCAGAAAGAAAATACCTTATATGTAGGCATAAACATAATTAAAAGGAATTTTTTATTATTAAATTTTAAAGAGCGTTCAAAAACCTCCTCTGTCTATAGCTCGACCGCGTCAAACGCAATCATAACTGGCATTCTGCCGAAACACTTAAGTTCGTCCAACGTGTGTTTACTACATGCCGCAGGTGAGGTGATCCCATGAGAGCTTTCTCTTCTCCGGAAAGAGCGAATTTACTGTGGAAGGAGGAGAATGTTTTCATGTTATGGAATGATGCTGTCGTCAGTTGTCTTTCGCGCCTTTTTTTATATTCCCAGAAATAAACACGAAAATTCGCATTGCTGTGTAATACTGGAAACCAAACTTGTTGAAAATGTTTTTATAACATATGAAATTTACGTCGGCAATGCATATTTCATTGCTTGCTTTTAAAAATAAGATCCCTAAAAATATTGGAACTATAATTTTAGTAGAAATATACTTTGTGTAGTTAAAAAAAATTACATTCGTTCTTCTTTTCTAAAATGAATTTGTTTCTCCCCCCCCCCGTCATGTCAGAAATGCATATAGACTTTCGCCCTAAAAAATAATTATTTAGTATAATATAATTACTATAATAATAATTTATTATCCTTTAATTATTATAACTAATTAATAAGAAATTTCTTTATTAATGTATATTAGTGTATATGTATTTTAGTTCAAAGATAAAAAGATGTATAATAATTATTAATTATTGTATTAATTATTTATTATCGTAAAAATATTATAATCAGTTACAAAAATTACTACATTAGGGTAATATAATAAAAATTACATAGCAAAATATAATAATTAAATAATTATAATAACAATTATTACTCAATAGTAGTTATTTATTACACTTGTAGAGTCTCACTCGTTTTGATATCATACACTAAGTCAAGACTTCCATTGCAGACTTAAGCGATTTATCGCTTTGTCTAGATAAGCAAACAGATGCGTACTAAGGATGTAAACGACCCTTTTATTAAGAATCTAATAGGTTGAACAGAAGGCACTCGTGGTACTTACAAACCAGCTAGTGTTTATGGCTTGAACTCAAAAGCAGAATTTAGACTAACACTAAAATTTATTTTTAGGAAAAGGCTACACAGAGATAATTATTTAAAAGCCCAAGTTGGCTCTAATCCACACCGGCGTAATAGCACAGTCTGCAAGGATAAAGTAATACCGTAAATAGGAATGATATCGCAGAATATCAGCTAGTAACGTGGCTTTCAGTAGGTGGAATAAGCTCCGACTAAAATAATCTCTAACTAGCACTTAAATACACCCGAGCTAAATTTGTATTCTGGGAGCGAAACGAATAGGGAAAGTAACAATAAAGATTCGTACATAAAATAACCAGTTCGTTAATATAAATAACTTACACACTTTATCGTAAAATTAAGGTTTGAAAATAAGTCGTTATTGCTTTGTCCATGAATTCATGGACGACTAGTTACCAGAGCCTCAAGGCGGATGAACTTCTAATTTCTATTTCTCTTTTAGGGAAAGCACTCAAGGGGGGTTCCGAGGGTCTCCCACCTCTCTTCCCTACCACCAATCCCTACGAGAGGACTTTCGGCTGGCCATATATTTAGAGTGCACCCATGCCGCAAAGACACTAAACATTTACAAACATCCGTGCCTTTTCTCAGATTTGAAACCGGACCCTTCGGCCTCGCAATAGGCTATACTGTACCGTCTGGGCGGCGAAAATAGTTGTATTTTTAATATTATATAAATAAATATCTAAATGCATAAAATTAAACAAAATGTAATGAAAAGGTTAATTAAAAATGATGATTAGCACATTATCGTAGATTACTTTTTTTTTTTTTTTGAAAATTTTAAATCCTTGTGCACCAAATTGTATTACACAAGGCTTACAGAGGTAAGTAAAAAACAAACAAATACAACAACACAACACAAAATAAAATAAACTTACAAATTCACAGATGATACGTAAGAGATAAATTTACAGAAGAAAGAGAAAGCCATTTTATGTTGGACAAATACGTGAAGAGGGGGAGGAAATGTAATATTCACAGAAATTAACCTAGAAATGAGTTCCTTTCCTCCTTCCTTGAGCTTTGAACAATAGAACAACAAATGTTTAAAAAAATCGTAGATTACTTAAGAGAAATTTTCTGCCCTCTCAAATCTATGATCTTTGGAGGCAGTGAAAACGAAAAGGGTGCAAATAAGAGCGGAATAAATCCCTACTTCGTCAATAAATCCGTTCGAATGGCACATGTGTGTTTGTGCTTATTTTTGAGGCCGACTCGATTAAACTACAAAATCCAACGACTTTTATAGTCAGGAAGAAGAGAATGCAACATATTGCTATTATTTTACCTGACAACCTTGTTAGTCCAAAGGGGCTTTGTCCCTGGAGGACTATTGTTTTCGTTTTGCAATTTTGCGTTGAATCACTATAAATGTCCGTTTCACTTTTCAAACTGTTGCCACCAAATGTTACTAAAAACTAAACTCAGTGGCGTAACAGCCCTAGTGGGCCAATGCCTGTAGTGCCCCGAAATCAGTTTCTTGACCGTGGGCCCCGAAGTGCGTAAGCATATGCCCTGAACAAATGGTCGGCTTGTCGCAGGACCCCCTGTGTTTAGTCCTCAAGTGAACTTGGTACTCATTTTATTGACTCAAAGGTTGGAAATCAAGGGATGAAAGGCTGAGTCGATATTGCCCAGACCGGGGATCGAACCCCAGACCACAAAATCTTAACAGTCCTGCATTATATTTGAAGAAATTAAATAACGAAATATCTTCATAAATATATGTATATTTCTCACATTGTGATAAAACAACGGTGCGTAGAGCCATCGAATTTTGAATGACGTAATCCTCCTACGAATATGGGCACGTGGAAGACCAAATTTGAAATTTGAAATTTGTTTTATGATCGATTACATATTTTGTAAACCTTTAACGAATTTTTGATTAACAAACTCAAGGATTTCAAAGCGAGCAATGGCAACACTCTACGGGGGAAAAAGCCTTTTTATCTCCAGCGCGTGGAACTGTGTACCGGAAATTCTAAAGATAGGCTCATTTTAAAATTATTTTACGACATTGCTATTGAACTGAATTTTATGGTTTAAGTGCAAATAACATAATATTTAATAAATAAAGGTACACAAAATGTAAAAAAAAATAAAAATAATAATAATAATAATAAAATCCTTTGGACGTAATTTAAAATTTGAAACCTTTCAGAATTTTTTAAATGTATTTGTTTGGAGTGTGGCAATCTAATGTTCGACTGCGTGCGCAGCCAATCCGCGTCATGTGGTTTATGTAAAAACTGCTAGCGCGGCAGTGAACTCACTCACTTCGCCCTTAGCTGCAGCATAGGATGTTTTCAATTTTAGTTTAGTGGTTTTGTTATTCGTTCTGTTTTTTCAGTTGTGTTTAAAGTTATGGTGTGGGTGAATAAAAGTTATGTTTAAAGAAAAGGAGTCATGTCAATTCAAGGATATACACCAAGCACATAACCACCACGCCACTATAGGAGGGACTTGTTGGTTTTTCACAGATTTTCTGCAAGCCATTTTATCGGTACTCTCTAGCTCATGCATAATTTCTATAATACATTAATATTTAAGTAAATAGCAACTAATGCTACCGAAGTTTTTTGAGGCCTTTCTTTTGTATCCAATTCTTTCAAAAGATTTATGTTTCATTCAACCCATTTTTTTCAATATTCACAGCATAAGCTCTTTCTTAAGACAGCTTAACATAATAAATCGTCTTGAACTTTCAGGCGTAGGCAAACTTTAATTTTTTCACCAAAATTAAACGTTCTCAGATTTTGACTATTAATATGACACATTAGCTTTAACCGAGTTCCTAAACGCAGCAGTGGATATATAATATCAAATAATAATAATGAACGGGAATTACTCTAAAATACTATGAAGATTTTTTCCGGTAATTTTCAGCAGTTGAAAGGAAATATTTTCCCCAACAATGCAAGGGGGAAAAAAAAGAAAATACAAGTTTTAAATGTAACCGGTGTGAGTAAAATCTTTGATCAATACTTTCGAGCTGTCAGACTAGGCAACTGTGCGCTTGTCATTTATCGGCTAAGTTGCCAGTTCAAGAAGATGTTTTTTTGTCTGGTTTCGTTCTTCATTTCTGTACTAGAGGATTTAGATAAATAGTTTTCTTCTCCTTTGCTAGTTCTAAAATCTTCTTTCTAAAGAAGTTGATGAAAATTTAAAATTTAAATTATTCACTAAATATCTGTTTTTGTGTACAGAAACTTCGCCAATGCTTTCAAAATTAAATTTCCTTTTCCAAAGACAGGAACGTGTGTGTGTATGTGTGATTATGGCAAAGCCTCTAGGGCTATCTGCCTAAGGGGAGGGATGCCTTCGTGGAGGACTTTCTAAGGGGAACTGGCTCGTATACACGTTACACATGGGAAAAACCACAAAAACTCCCATGCAGCCAGCCCGTTCGCGGGATTCGAACCTCGGACCGAACTACCAGTGTTCAGCGACTTTACCGCTCGGCCGTTGATGGGTCCAAAGACAAGAAAGAGTTATTAATTACGAAATTGAAATATCAGAAAGATCACTTAATTCAAAATGCCTCGCGAAAAGATGTTGAATCGCTTGATGAAAAGTACTTAGAAAAATTATGTCGAAGGAAACGTAGATATTGCTTAGTTATGTGTAAATATATCTATATGTAATCTTAGTTATATGTAATTGCATTATTAATCCAACAAAATCTAGGAAAAATATTAAAAGAGATCTATTTTCTACTGATATTGATATTTTTCCTTCAAATGTGCTCAGTAGATTTCTCACTGTTGGTCAGAAAGCTAGAAAGACAATTGCAAACCAACTTTTGACGCGTCAAATGAAGCAAAAGTGAGCCACAAAATACAAATATTGGCCATATACCACTGAAAAAGGTCATTTTTAGTGATGAGACTCATTATTTTGCTCATGCTCGCATATTTAACATTGAGAACAATTCGGCCAGTGCATAGAAATTTTAAAACATAGGTTTGTGCCATCCTTTAAAACATTTGCAAGAACATTTCAACATGATTTTACTCCATGCTAGAAATAGAAATCTGTCAAAAGGTTAAGGCTGGAAAATAAAATTATTCTGCTAGCCTGGCCTGAAAATTCACTAGACATACATCCTATTGAAAAATTCGATATATTTTTTCAAGGAATCTTAGCAAAATGGTTAGTAAAACAACAAAGCACAAGACTAGTAGATTCAATGCCTAAGCGCATTTTAGAAGTCATTTGTGCTAAAGGAGGATATATTGTCTATTACTTTTATTATTATCATTGCATATGAAGGTATGTACATAAATTATCAAAAACGAGCGTTTTATCCAAATTAATTATAGTGTAAATTTCTACAGAAGAATAAACTGTTATAAAAACTGTTTCTTCGCATCTCGACGTTTTACGAACACAGCCCTAAAATTTTGTAAACAGAGTATGTATTAGAATATTATGCTACGATAACTGTCGAGGTTACCGTGGAAAGAAGGTAACAAGGGAAGTTTACACTCAACTTTAATTTTCACTCGTGTATTTATCTTTAATTTTCTGTCTTTATTAAATCTCAGTGCCGGATAGTCCATATTATATACATTCAGAGTCTAACATAAAATCTAAAGAATAGTTTTGTTTTTCAAAACAGAACTTCGCCTAATTTTGTTTTTACGTTTTATCTGTCCATACTAATTTATATATTCCCAGGAAAGCGCATTTGCTATCTATGCATATCAAAGTATTTAACAGACTGACCTTTAACCGGTAAAGATCTGAAAATAACTTTTCTGCCCTTTCTATCCGATCGGCTTAATTCCTGATTGTAGTATGACACAGTCTCGTAACTTTGAATGGTACCTGCAAGCTTAATACGTAAGCAAAATTTAATCAAGCTATACGGATTTTAAGTTTTAACTAACGTTTGTTTTATTTTAGAACTTTACTATCCTCTCTTAGTTTCCATTTCTGACCAGAATAAGCGTGAGTACGATTTTTATGTTAATGAGTTTGCAAACTGTATAGGTATTTAAGGAGTGGCTTCTCGCCAAGAGAAAAGAAGAGTCTTCCTGCAGCCCTGCCGAGCGCGTGCTTTTCAGTCAGATCATGTCTGCCTTTAAGTCCAGAACTTAGTTCCTGCTGATATACGAGACGTTTCACTCACTACATACGCAGTGTCAAAAGGCCATTCTTCGCGTTACAGAATTTAAGTTTAATTCTTATTTAGTTAAGTGAGTTATTAGGTGTATATTTCGTATTTTCTAAGTTTTAGACCAAAAGTGCTGGTCTCTGTATCCCGAAGTGCGGGAGCGCCTGTACTCTGTGAGAAATAAAGAAATAATAACAAACAGAGATTGAAAAGCAATAAATTCATTTCTTAAGAACATATTTTCTACTTTTTAATGTGATTAATTTAAATAAAAATGCATTTAATTTAGAATATCTGTTTAGAAATAGAAATCTAGTTAGTTATTATAATATCTAGTTAAAATATGAATTAATTCTAAGAACATGCATTAGCAGGGCTCGTTAAAATCATTATTTATATTTTTTTTCCTTTTTATGATACTATCTTAAACTTCTTGGTGCGCAAGTGACTAGTATGTTAAATATTTGAATACGATTATTGTTTTTAAACATTTGCAACTGTTATTAGCTCACTAAAACACGGGGAAATCCCAAAGAGGTATAGAATTATATACCAAATCAACTTGCTTCCCTATATGACGAAAATACTTGTACGTATGCATTAAAATTGAAATTACATTGAAAGCGTTTTGAAGAACAGAACTACACAAAACATCGAAAAACACAATCATATCAGCACAGGACAATATAGATTTTGCCTAGGATATGATACTGTTCTCTAAATCATAGAGTTCATCACTAAATCTTTTACAAATACTACTGTTTCCGGATGCTTCTTTGACGTCGAAAAGGCCTTCGACGTACAAAACTTGATGATGTGTATACGACTTATTGACAATTAAAAATAACAGAGCTATTGCAAATTTGTAAAATGAAATGCTACAAAATACGCGAAAGATATCTGCCCAACAATGACGGTATGCCAGTCTCTAATTTCAATATTTTTGGAAAACAAATTTGTGTATATAAGTATGCTTAATCTAGAAATATATATTGATATAAATTAACTCCCAAATTGCTGTCAATAAGTAAATAAAATATGCAAAACCTAAAAATATTTGGTAATGCAGAGTTTGTAAGGATCTTAAGTTTTACTAACGTTTATTTTATTTTAAAACTGTACTATCTGTTCTTATTTTCCACTTCCGGACATAATTAAATGCTTTAACTTGTTTATGGAAATTGTACTTGCTAACGCCCAAGTATTTAAGCCACTGCATTTTTACGAATTTTAAATTAGTTGCTGCTTGCCTTTAAGGCCGGAGGTTTAGTCCTCTTGATATTCAAAACGTACGTATTGTAGTTTCAGCAGTTTGCGTACTACCAATGTAACCTTTTAAAAACGCCAGTCTTAGCGTTAGGCATTTGTAAACTAATTCAAAGTTAGCTTTTTTAGTTTAGAGGTTTAGTTAGTAGTTTTATATTTTTACTTTCAGACCACAAGTGGTTGGTCTCTGTATCCCGAAGTACGGGAGCACCTGCAACCTTATAGAGAATAAAGGGTTCAGTACACCCTTCCTGCTTGTGTCGTCCATTTCACACATACTTGAACATAGCTTTAGTAAGCTCCCTGTTCCTATTCAGAACACGTAATATTTCCAAAGCAAGTCAAAAGACCTACAAGTTCTGAAAAGTTATGTGATAATTTTCCAGAATTTCCAAATGCAGTTTTCGGATTCTAAAGTGATTGTTTCTCGGAGCAAAATTATAAAACAATAAATAAATTACATGCAAAAACTTTAGTTAACATGCCTTTATTCATGTACGAGTTGTCATACATTCCTTTATGCTTCATTCATTACTTATGACTAAGAATATATTTATTTGTTTTCTCTCAGTGTCTGTCCACACGTTTCGAATAATTTAAGTAGGAAGATATATGTTCTTTTGTCCACTAAACGATATAAATTTATAAATTAAAAATACGGAAACATATTGATAGCTTGAAATATGGGATCAGAATTTTGTGAAAATCTGACAATTACCTTTTTTTGTATAAATATGCAAGTTCATATTGCATTTTTAGACTGTGAAAATATATAACAGCTCGGAATTCGATAAAAATACCAAGAGAGAAAACAATATTTAAAATTAAATTTTGTGCGAATTAGAAACAATGAGTTTATACTTGCAATACATTGCAGCTTACGGATAGCTTTATTTTGCCACTTTAAGAACGAAAGAATAAAGAAAGTATTATATTCTCATGGAGAGAGGTGAAAGTATAAAATATGCAGAGAGAAACAAAAGTGTTACGGAATTTTCCAAAGATGTGAAAGTAACACATAAAGCGGACTCGTCATCAACTTTTATGTCAATATCTCAGTATCCTGCAGCAATTTACAGCAGCTGAAGTAGATGTCTTCACTTCCCTTTAGCTTTTTGAAATATGATACCAGAGATCATTTACCATAGTTCACTATAATATGGTGCATCAACTGGTGCATCCTGGCAACTGATGCATATCCTGCTTGGATCAATACCAGAAAGCGATTGTGCAAGATGCATATAATACATGAAGTTGCAAGCGTTTGGGAATCCCGCCAGCATTAAATTCCTATTGAAATAGATTTTTGAAATGAGGCTAAAAGTTTTAAAGAAAAATGATTATTTTAGTATATTTTAGTCTACAGAGAATGGCTCTAAAATATACTACTTTCCTATTCAAGAATGCCCTGCTATAAATATCTTTGTATTCATTTAACAACAATTGTATAGCCTTTAAAACTACACTAACATATGAGTTTGAATATAGTATAATTCCGTTGAAGTTATTTATTGCGAGGAAGAGGAAATGTAGGAATTTGCATTAACAGGATTTACGGTGAAAAATTAATAATGTGTGCTTTATGAAGTCAAAACGTCACGATGTTGTCAATTTTCATTAACGACTCAAATTCCAAGTATAAAAATGGAAAAAAAAAAATAAATTATATGAAAGTTAAGAAAAATTTCGAAGTATTTTATTTATACAGTCAATATGTTTTTTTAAGAGCGAAAATCTTGAAAAATCAGTTATATCCCAGCCTGGAATATAACCTAACACCTTCCACTTGCTAAGTAGATGAGCTGACCGTTGCAGTAGAATAAGAGGTAAAAGAAATGAGCGTTATGTCTTAAATTCCTGCAATTTGAAAAGGCAGATATAGAAAAGAGGTCACACAGAGTCCACCAGATCCAAAATCATTACGATTTATCCTTTATAATATTTAGATTCGGGCGTAACTATGGAATCAAGCCGTTAAGCGTGCTCTTGCCAGAAATCGAAACCGGCTCGATTTAATTGTATACACCAAGAACTGCAACAGGGTAACAAATTAATAATATAAAAATTGGTAATTATTAATAATTAAATAAATTACTAAGATATATATTAACAGCATTAATATATATGAAATACTGTAAAATAATAAAATAAATTTGTAACTTGTAGATAAATTAGCGAATGTTAATGATTAGATTCACATACTTACTTATAGTACATTTTGAAAGTATCTAAGCTAGTTAAGTGCTTAGTAAATCGTTAAATTCTGTCTTTATTAATAGTAACCATAGGTATTATACTAAATATATGTAAATATTCGTGCCAATGTTAATATTGTGTTTAGACTTGTATGGTATTTATTCCCTCCTTATCTTGTGCCTTCGTGATGTAATTGGAAGCCCATTTTCCTGGCTTGGAGGTCCGAAGATAAAATCCGGGAGAGGACATTGCACATTTTTCATGTCTCTCGACAAAGGTATTGACTCTGCAAATTTTTTATAAAGTTATGTCTTCATTTTATGTATTTACTATTTTATTTGGAACATTTTATATAAAAGTTTTAGCGAGTTTTTTGTTTAATAGAATTTGAGACAATGCGTTTTTTTTTTGTTTTTTTGTTAGTATTTATGTCATAAATAAAGTTATTGAACATGCAACTTTGGATCGACCAATGTTTACATTCTGAAACTATCTTTAGTTATCAGTATGATACTGTCTTGGGGCACAGTTTAAATCGGAAAGTATCCTTTTATTCATGCTTTCTAGTCATCATATGTTTAAAGCAAACTTAGAAGATATTAAATCAAAGGAGTTTTACCTAAAAGATATACCTTTTGATATAATTTTAAGAATATGTTTTACTTCAGCAGTTTTGTTTTTACTTTTATGAGAATGAGACATATTGCGAATAAACGTTCTATTTCTGATAAAACCATTAGCTTCCTTTCAATCTGAATGCATGAAATATTTAATAAAAGTACTGTTAACATTTCATATAAAGTACACAATTAATTTATTTTAAATCACTTTATAGAAGAACAGATAAAAATTAGAATCCCAGTGTCTCATTTAAGAAGTTTTAAATTTAGAAACAATACACTAAATAGGGAAAGTTAACATCCCGAAAGAAAGATTTTCCCGACTTTATTTATTGATAATTTAAGCGCATTCCTTGTTATTTTTTAACTTAAATTGATGTTTCGTTTAACAATGAAACAAATCATCAACTTACAAAAGTTCTTAAACCGTGAAAGTTTGGATATAAAATTAACCCGAACAGTTGAATCCAACATTTTCAAAAAACAATAAATAATTTAGAAAAGTTGTCTTTACACAGAAACATTTCATGGTCGTTTTCTGCACAACACTAAATGAAACAATTCTATGCCATAGCCCTATTTAAAAGCGGCCATTAGTTTTGCCTTTCCGGTGTATACGGACTTTTATTTCAGCCTAGTTCGTGGTTAGGTTCTAGTATAGCCACATAAAGTCCGCAGTAAAGATGGTTACTCTAAACTCAAGGTTCTAAACACGATTGCTCTTTTACACTCGACGCTGCAGAATAAAGATGTGATGAATTCTTCAGACTGAAGCATTATATGGTGGATGTAGGCTTAAAATAGAGTGTGTTATTTTCAGCGTTGGAGCAAACATTAGAATCGTTATTAAAACAAGTGGTATTTTAAACAGAGCAATTAACTAAATGTTAAAGTTTCGTAGAAAGATTCGCAGTTATCGAAGCGAAATACTTAAATTTTCTATCTTTATATGCGTTTGACCATGAAATAACATATAATTTTCAAAGTTTATTTAATTAGTTTGAAAAGGAAATGAGAGAAAGCTTGCTAATCTGGAAAAAAAAAAAAAAAAAAGAGAAGAAGAAGAAAAGAAATAAATATCTGAAAGCTTTCAGATTTTATATTACGTCCAAAGGGAAGTTTTCTTTTTTTTTTTTCATTTACAGATACATACACATTTGAAGAGCATTGGACTAACGCCACATTGGGCTATAAATATATTTAAAAACAACATATTTTTAGAACTTCTGAGAGAGAGTCTTGCGCACTAGAGATAAAAAAGTTTTATTCCTTACAGTGTTGTCAATGCTTGCTTTGAAATTGTTAGCCCAGAACGGCTATTAAGTTCGTTTTTACATTTTGCGTTGGTTCACCATAAACGGCGTTTCACTTTTCAAATTGTTGCCACCAAATATTAGAGCCTTGCATTATATTTAAAGAAATTAGGTAATGAAGAATCTGCATGAATGTATGTATGTTTTTTGACCCTGTGAATAACAAAGGTATCTAGAGACATCAAATTTTCAATAACGTAGTCCTCTACTCGAATATGGCATCTATAAGCCAAATTCGGAAGCAGGAGAGATGAAAAATGAGCAATGTTGTCTCCGGGAATCGAACTACGAACCTCTGGAATACGCACTCAGCATGCAGACCACCACACCACGAAGGCACGCTAAGAAGGCGGGAGAAATACCTTATAAGCGTTCAACAAAAATATTACCCTACCAGTGACATAATGGTTAAGACCACCGTATACTGGGAGGTCGACCCCGGTTCGAACTCATTTGAATAGGCTGGATGCATGTTTAGGTTTCATGGTTTTACCCATGTGTAACGTAAATGCGAGTCATTTTTCTTAAAAAGGTTC
This sequence comes from Stegodyphus dumicola, assembly GCF_044657685.1. Lineage (NCBI taxonomy): Eukaryota > Metazoa > Arthropoda > Arachnida > Araneae > Eresidae > Stegodyphus > Stegodyphus dumicola. Next base: position 67,641,829 of record NC_140771.1, on the reverse strand, counting down.
TTCATGAAAGCATCCTTAATGACCTTAAGCAAATAGCCCTTGAGTTCTTTGCCCCATTCATATAACAACTACAACAAAAGTATAAAATTCCATATTCATATGTTGGACTTTGCCCAGACAGAATACAGCAAGTTTCTGTTAACTTCGAATCGTTTTAATTAAGAAATAATAATTAGGATATCAATGGATTTAATACTAAAATGTGATGATTAGAAAAAGCACAAAAAATCAGTTATTTATAAAAATGAAATATTTGAAAACTGTCATTCGTTTGCTCTGCATTCATATTTTCTTTTCTGTTAAAATAGAATTCTACATTTGAATTAAATTTTCTTCTGGCATCGCACACCTACGAAATCCATACTTCTTCAATTATTCAAATTATAAATGTTTCTATTCTCTTTATTTAAGCATTCTAATTTGTTTTTGACTTGTTTCGGTGTTTTTTCGCCCAATAGATGCTAATGGATTCCCTTTTTTATTGAAGGCATTGTACATTTGTTTTCAAATTTTCTATCTTTTATGTCTATGCATTTTTATAAGCTAGTAAAGTGTCAAATTTGTTTTAGCTTGAAATTACCAGCAGGTTTCAATGAAATTAAAGCATTAGATGTCTTAAATGAGTTAAAATAAATTCTATGTGAAAAGGTTTTCTCTGATCTTATTAACATTACACTTATAAATTGATTATATAAAACAAATTAACGTTTTCTGGTTTCATTATTCTTTTCCTACGGTTGAAATTCTAATTTTATTCACAGACATTTTCGCATTTTTCTCCAGTTTCCAAAATTTTAAAGAAAATGAAACATCTCCTAGGTCGCAACATTTAGGTATAATAGAAACCTTTATTAGAAGAAGAAAACTTTAATTCTATTATACAGAAGAGTCTTTTCTGGTTTCTTAATTTCAAAAATATGTCATATATGTCTAGTTTCCTTAAGAGTGTTTCTCTTTTGATGCGTTTCTATTTTCAGAAGTAGAACAATCTCTCTTTACTAGCTTTCATTACTCCAAAAAGGGGAAGTTTTGTTCCGTAAGTTCCGTTATTCTGATGTAATTTGAGCCCTTTTGCGCAATTCCTATTTTTCAGACCTAAAATCATTTTTTGTTGTCTAGATGTAAGTAAAAAATTGCCCTTTCTTTGTTAGGTGTGCCTGCTCGGAAATCTAAATCTGAATTATTTTTAGATTTTATCAAACAAAAATATACCTTTTCAGAAGTAGAAAGCTGTAATATAATCTACAGTATTCGAAAATCATTAGTTCTTGTTTTTATTACTCAGCTATAACTTAAGATTCTCCCAACTTTTTAATGATTCATTACTTTAATATTTGAGTCTTTCTTCTAGAATGTTACTTGTGCAGTGTCTTAGTTTTCAATTTTTATTAGCCGGATATAAATTGAAATTTTTTCCCCGATCTTTTCAATAATTCATTACTATTTGAGGATTTTTCTAGGTCATTGCTTGTATAGCGTATTAGTTCCTCTTTTTTTTAGTAGGATATAAATTCAGAATCCCTTATCTTTTCAATAATTCATTATTAGAATATTTGACCCCTTTTTCTAGGTGCTTGTAGAGTGCATTAGTTTCTTCAAAGCGGGAAGCACGAAAAACCAGCTGTTCGTCGAGATCTGAGCCTGAGATATTTCAGTCGCCAGGCGGACGTTTTAGCAGCTGCCTCGCGAAAGCATGCAGTGAGGAAGGAGGAAACTAAAATGCACTCTATAGCATAAAAAGTCACGTACTAAGAAGGAATTAGTCGAAAGAAACAAATATCAGTAGATGAGATGTACGCGCATTATAAACGAAAAGTTAACAATATCATAGCGATTTAATGTTTTTTTAGGACACACAGCTATAGGACAGGACAGGAAAAAGTACAGGGGGGCACCAAGGCATCACCAGAGGCAAAAATGGTATTTCCCCCGTGCACTAACCATTATAAAGCAACACCTTCCCAGAACACACTTGCGCCCGGCTCCGGCATTTATTATGCAAACACACACATTACATTACATTACAAATACATACAACAGAAAACAACTCATGGAACAACACATTCTTAGATTAGACAGTGACATTGTGACTGCGCGTGGCACTTTACATAACAGAACAAAATATGACAAATGATTTGTAGGATTGCATTACAAGATTGCAGGCTTCTTACACAGTATGGTGAGAGTGAGTCAGTGGTCAGTGTTTGTGTTACTGTAGTGTTCGTAATTATGATAAATGTTTCTGGAACAGTCTAGCTACAGGAGGCGGAAAAATTAATGATGCGTTATACCACATCTGGCCCTGATGCAAACTGTTAGCTGGCTGAGTATTAATTTTTAGCATTGGCGGATGTCCTCCTGTAAAACTGCTTGCTTTACACATTCCATCTGGGGAGTTACATCCGCGCGACCCAAGAATGCTCAGAGACGCCTATTCATTACAAATAAATAAAATAAAAACAAATTTACATTCCTTACAAATAAAAAAAATTCTGTAGGCTTTATATTCTAGTCAATTAGTTTTTTCTAATTCTTAGATTAGACAGTCTTCGTTGCTTTCAGTTAATCAAAATATAACAGTAGTTATCGAGTCTTTATAAAAGTCAATACAAGCTTATTCGTAATTCCGAAAAATACTTAAAATTCTTAACAGGTAAACTATATGTCTGATACCAAATTTTATGGCACGGAAATAGAAATAAATTTGTTGTTATTACTCTTTTCGGAGAAAAAGAAAGTGAAACATTAGCTGTGCCCTAGCCATGATTCGAACTGTAGGTCTTCCGAAGCCAACAGGTCATTTTTATCAGTTATACCACGAAAGTGCGCAGGGCGGAAGGCAATAATTCCTTATTAATTCATTGAATTTCTCAAAACAATTTCACAAAGGTAAAAAGTCTTTCATTTATGCCTCTCGAGGAAGATAAGTTTGATCAGGTTGATGGGGAAAAGAGAAATTTCAAATCTCAATTGGTAAATAAATTACACAGCTACAAAATATTCATTCCTCAGAAAGAAGTCGAATTTGAGCTACATAGCATAGTGACCTTTCTTTTTATGTATCATATATAGTACGGGTAGCAGAAAAACCAAAACGGAATAGAGTGTGATAATGAATACTGTTTTTATCCTTTCATATTCTTTAAATTAAAAGTCCACTTTAGATTGACAATAGATGAAAGTCGTACTTGTACCCTGCCATTGTTAGTTATGAAGGATGACTTCGAAGTACTTCTAACTCTGTTTTCAAGCAATGATTCTTAAAATTAATAGTTAATTTCCCGAAGAATGCGTATAAAAAGAAGATATTTTAAAAGTAGAAGAAAAGAAAACTGGTTCCGGATCTGAAAAATATCTGATGCGGACACCACATGACTTCCTTGTATGACCTATTAAATTAGGCACAATTTTTGCTGCACCATATTTAAAATTATTTCCTCAAATGTCAGCAGAGATATATTTCTCATTCAGTCAATTCAGTTCTCATTTCGTAGTAAGGCCAAAATGCATAAAAACTCAAAACATCATCTTTAAAAATTTGTAAAGTACAGAAAAACCTAAAACTCCAAATAAAATTAATATTAGTTTAATTTTTTAAAAATTAAAATTAAAGTTTCTATGCGAAAAGAAGCGATCAGGCTAGCGGGAAAGAAGACATAATTTTCGGTGCAGAAAACTGAAAGCTTACTTTTGGTCCCGCTCACCAAAAAGATACTGATGTTGGTAAAGAAAGCGATTTAAATCACTATTCTACTAAGGGTTTCAAATGTAAACAAATGGCAGCCTCGTTAGTCCTAGTGCTACTTAATATTTTAAATTGTTGTGAATTCTAAAATTATCGCATGCAATTAAGGTAAAATAACACGCCGAACAAATAGTAATTTAGAAGTCAAACAAAAATCAGCGTTATGTTTAGAATTTTCTCAGGACTAGTTTTGAAGTTCAAAGTTCAAATGAACGAAATAAGATGTAGCGATAAGATAAGAATAGTTGGACAGGAGTTGAGCTACTGGCGCCATCTATTGATGAGACAAAAAAACTAAACATAATTTCCTTAAAGGCTGAAGGTAAAGATGGATTAAAATTAAGGTGGTTAACTATAACAGAACGTTTTTTTTTTTTTACTGTGGAGCGCGTCTAGTGTTGTAAATTAATCAAGCATTTGAGAAGGGAAAAAAAATGTTTTTTCCAACACACTTCTGGTAACCCTAGAAATGCCAATCGTGCCCAATTATTATATCCCATGATCCCCTTGGTCTTTTTTATTATAAAGCTTTCATGTGCGCTTGTATGTAACATTAAAGTATCTGTCGCTTTACATTATTTTAATTACAGCTGAATAAATGTGATTCGTGTTTAAATACGCATCCTGTTATTAATGGATATATCCCTCATAATATGTTTTGTTTTCTCTAGACTTAACAGCGCTACTGGATGCATGAAAGTTAAGCTAAGTTTGCAGTCTTATCTTCATTGATTATGAGACTGGCATTTTAAATCCCGAAATTGAAATTTAAAACTGTACGTATAATATATAAACTTTCTGAAACTGCTAAACAAGAATTAATAATGGCACAATCAAATCTTAAAGATTGCATGCAAATAAGGAAACTTAATCCCGAAAATTACGTTACTTGGAAATTCAAGATTCAATGCGTGATGGGTTGGATGATCTTCTTTACTCTCCCCCACTTTCTAAACCTGATGATAAATTTTTAAAGAAGGATAAACAAGCACGAGCTATAATAAATATATGCATTGACGACTCTCAGATTATTCATGTTAGAGATGAAATGCCTACCATCGGTAACATGGCAAAAATTAAAGTCAGTTCACGACCGCTCCAATTTGAGCAGCAAAGTATATCATCTGAGAAAATTATATTCTATAAAAATAGCTGAACAGGGTGATATGATTGCACACATCACTTATATGTTAGACTCAGTCGAAAGTCTGAAAGCTGTCGGTGAGAACATTCCGGATCAGCATGTAGCCGCACTTTTATTAGTTTCAATTCCCGAATTATACAATCATCTTATAACTGCCACTGAAGCTAAAGAGGAAATTCTTATAACTACAGACCTTGTGGAAACGAAACTCATTTGAAAAATACAATAGAAGACTAGAACATTAAGCAAATCGAAGTTATAATTCTTCAACGGCGTTTAAATCTGCAATAAACGCAAGAAATTATGATAATAGACACAAGAAATTTTTTACCTTTTGTAAACGCCGTGGTCATACTGTGAGCGTTGTTTGAAATGTGCTTGGTTAATGATGTTCGGCGGAAAGCCCCTGTCAATAGTTACTGCTTTAAAATAATTTAGGTCTTAATCAAGAGCCAATTTGGACGCACAAATTTGAAGTGCACGGAAAACGAAGGAATAAAATGAAACTAACTTTTGGTTAGTCGGATGGCATCATTTGAAGTGTGGTGGAAGGCAAACATATTGAAGGCTTACGATAAGCTGTAGTACTGAATCTGGATGTGTTACGTGTGATCAAAATGTCGAGGAACGGAATAGAACTGCAGTCTCAACTGAGGCATGAGTCATGGGAAGCCCTCTTAGTTTCATCCTGACTGATATTTACATGCATTGCTATGAATCAAAATGATTTGAAACTTTAAGCTTCCCGGTACGGTTCCTCTACGTTGGAGTACTTTCAACAATGAATGCCACTGATCCTGCTACTCAGTTCACTTTTAAACTTGAGACATGCAATTCTCATCCGCTTCTTGACATCCATAAACTTAAACATTCATCGGTTTGCCTTTCACCACACTTCAAGTCATGTCATCCGACTAAACAAAAGTTAACTTCATTTTATTCCTTTGTTTTCTGTGGACTTAGAGTTTGATCCTCCAAATTGGCTTTTGATTAAAAACTAAATTATTTAAAAACAGCAGCTATTGAGAGGGGCTTTACACCCAACATTATTAAACAAGCAGTTAAAAAACTCTCATCTCAGCACATCAAAAGGCACACTCTTGTTTTAGGAGGTTATAAGAATTGCGTTGTCATTCCTTTTGGTCCGAAAATCACACTTTCCATTTTCTGCTGCCAAAATTATTCAGAAAGCATCTTCCAGTGTTGAATTAGATTTTCTATAGGACTTCCACATTCAAAAAAATATTTCTATTCTAGTTAACGTTCCTAATTCCAATCCATTTTTACCTTCAGCCTTTAAGGAAATTATCTTTTAGCTTTCTTTTTTACATCAATAGATGGCGTCCCAAGCTTAACTCCTGATCAGCCATTCTTATCATATCTTTTGATTATAGCTTACCTCGTTCATTTGCACTTTGGCAGTTGAGGATGATGGTTCGGTAAAACCATCGAAACTAATCCTGGGAAAATTTGAAAATATAGCGCTCATTTTTGTTGTTTGACTTCTAAATTAATGCATTCTATGGGATTAGATGCCTCCAGGAAAATTTCTAATATTTCATATTTTCTTAGGAGTTACTAACAGTTCATGAATATCACCAAAAATAGATCATCGAATTCATCAAATCCTTCTGCACCAGCTGTGTGTGCCATTGTAAAAATTTAGGTAAATAATAAAAAATTCTAAAAAAATTGGCTTAGCCAGGTCGTTTTAAGTGAAAATGACATGTAGAAAATAGAATGAGATATTTATTTTGAATTCGTGTTTAATAAAATTCGTATTAAAGAAAGTTCGTATAAAAACATAATTAGGTGTACTTACTCATTACCTTATGAGTCTCGTGCGTTGAATACAAAACGATGGAATAGAAAATGTTACATCTGAAGTGCCATGAATTTCCAAGTACTTAAATTAAGTCAATTTCTTTTTTGGTGGTGGAAAAGCGGTTAAGAAATAAAAAACAAGAAAAGATTTATTCGTTTGGAACGATTGTCAAAACCCCGGAGCAAATTTTGTCGGAATCATGAGCAACCATTCGGGAATTACACGTTTACAAAACGCATTTCGGAGAGAAAAGGAAAACTGAAACCACGCCAAGATTCGGAAGAGGACAAAAATCGGAAAAATGCTAATTTTGTTCCCATTTGTGGATCCGGAGTAGGCTATCGATTCTGTGGGAGTGCATGCGAAATGCTCCGGGAAGGCTCAAGAATAAAAACTAGGAAGAAATACTAGAAAATATTCTGAGCAGCACGTTCTGTCTTGTTTGGAAGTGAAAGCAAGGATAGAGAGGAGAAAAAAAGAAAAAAAAATAGGCGGAAGAAAATCGGATTGATTTAACGTTATGCCACGCGAAGCAATATTCGACTAGAAGTGTATATTCAATAAAATCACGAGAATATGATTTTCAGTATATTCCTTTTTTACTTTTTATATTCTTCCGTTTTATTGATCAAGGTAAAAGAGTTGTTGGGCAGGAAAACTGAACAATGGGGCTGTACATTTGAATTATGAAGTTTTTCAAATTTCTTTTAAAACAGCTGAAGGAGAACTTTTGAAGTTTCGACAGTTATATGTGTGCTTCGAAATATGGAAATGCTACTAAGGGTATAAAATGGCAATATTCGTTTTTTTTTCCTTTTGACAATGGCTTATGGAGTGAAGAAGATGGGAAAATGATGATTTCGATCAATAAGTGTCAAATCCAGGTACTTGCAGTAGTCCTTTACGAAATGAAGTTCTTTTTGTACTGAAATTCTTTAGGAATGGCTTACTGATTCAAAAGGAACTGCAATGATATTTTGCGGGGGAAAAAAACTAACAAGATTTGAAAGAACTTGCTATAAACTTTTAACGTAATATTGAAACTTACAGAAAAGATGGATTTGTACAATGCATTCTCGACATTACTTGAGAGCTTGGTTGAGCAGTCGGATTCTTCGTAGTAGAGCAAATTCTCTTAATCTGTAATAGCAATGTGCGTTCCAAAATACCTTTTTCGACCAACAATACTGCATATTCTATCAAGGAGCCAATGTCGAATGGGACGTCGATGTCTATAGCGCTGGATTGCTACCTGATTGTTGATGATGTAAAGAAGGAGAAACTCATAATTGTGGAATTCATGCAGCAAAAAAACAATAAACTCGCCGAAATAAGAATACTTAATAATAGTATAAAAATACTGAAAGATAAACTAATGGTAACCGTATTCAACACAACTCCTTAACCCGGTCGTTGTTAGCTAATCGCAAATTATAACTTTGGCATCAAATTCATTGCTCCATTGCGCAAGTAATTTTCATCTCCTGCCATTTGGATGGTTTTAGAAATGAATATAAAAATGGCGGCACATTTATACAAGTAGACATAAGATTAAGACTTTCATATGGGTGTCCCAATATAACCTTGGATGAGAGTTCTTTCCTTCATAATACCGAACTTCATAAGGGTGCCAGCAGATTTGTGTCTTTAATGCAAAGCACTATTGCATCTTGGCAAAGGAAGAACACCAGAAGTGCCGACACCCTTTGTGCAAATCAGTGATTCTTTGCCACACGTAAGGACTTTAGATTGGCGTCCCACCAGACTTGAAGAGAATTGCTTCCTTCATGATATCGCACTTCATAATGATTTTGGCATCGTTGTTCTTTTATAGCCAGAAGTTCATGTACTTGGTAAAAGACGGGTAATTTGAAAAGGTAGCAACACCCCTCTACCCAATCGGTTACAGCAACTCCATCTGAATCTGAAAGGAGAAACTCTGCAAATGTATGATTGGTGGTCACCAAACACACGAAACAAACTGCAATTTTGATCAGTGCCTTCTGCTTTTGAAGAGAAGAGTACAGATGTTGCATCAACGTTAACAGCTAGAGATCAAACAAGCGCTAATGTAGCATTCCTAGCGTAGCTTAAATTAGCTTTCACCAACTGAATATTATCCGGATACACTGGTTAATACCCCAAAAGTGCATTATGTAAACACACATTATAATCGGAATAGAATTTTAATCAAGAGGTGATTTCTTACGTTAAAAGTCTTACTTGTATTTCAACTGTTTCGTTTACTCGATAAGAATGTATAAATGAAATGATGTTTCAGTAGCATGGAATCTAAAAATGCCAGTTGAGCAATAAATATGTGCTTAGTAAGGTGGAAGTTTTCTGTTGTTACCTGCCTTCAACGTTGTTGTTACTAGCTGGCAAATTGTCGCTAATTGAATATTAAATTAATAATGGAGCAATGTTAGGTTTTAAATTTAAACTTTGGCTTATAAGCACTTGCAGGTATTGCTGCATATCTATCCGGCAAGAAACAGATGTTAATTTTGTTGATTGTTTAACCATGCAGTTCGAAGAGATGTTCAAATAAATTAATTTTTTTTCTTGTTATATTTATTTATGTTTTGATATTAAAAACTGAAGACAGAAAGGTAATTCCATCTGTAGTCTAGCATCATGGTGTTAATATTATGTAAAAGTGTGTTATATACTGTAAAACTCTAGACTCGTCAATTACTTTAAATTTCCAGTTACCAATAAAGAGTGTTCATCCCGTTTGCCTTCTAACCTTATCAGGTTCAGTGTTCCGCCTTACTTGCTTGGGGAACATTCCAGAACCTGACTCGGAACAGGGAGCTTACTAAAGCTATGTTCAATAAATGTGGGAAGTAGACAAGATACACAGGAAGGGTATACGAAACCCTTTATTTTTTCACTCTTTACAATAATTTCCGAACTTCGGAATACAGAGACCAACCACTTGTGGTCTGAACGTAAGAATATAAAAATATTAACTAAACTCTAACTTAACTTCGGAATAATAAACAAGGGCCTACGTGGAAGATTGGCCGTATATTAACAGGAAGCCGTATGTAGTACAGAGAACTGTTAACACTACAATACGTTTAAAATTATCAAGAGAATTAAACCTCTGGCCTGGAAGCCAACCAGCAACCGAGTAAAACTGCTAAGGCACGCGGCCTGCTTCTATTAACTCCTTCCTCTCTCTCGCTTGGCAAAAAGCCACAACTTAAGTACTTGGCGTTCGCCAGACAAATTTGCATAAATAAGTTAAAGCTTTTAATTATGGCCGGAAGTAGAAAATAAAAAGTGATAGTAAAGATTTAAAATAAAATAAACGTTAGTAAAACTTAAGATCCTTACATACTTCCCGCCAGAATTAATTAGTTTGAAACTGAGGTCTAAAACGACCTTGTTGAAAACTTTTAGCTCTAGAATCTAACGCGAGGCCTATCTTTTACAAATATTTTTCGCTAGAAACTAGAAATTTAAAAGAAAGAAATTTGTTTTTACAATAACAGCTCCCAGGATACGCAATTTTTTTCATCTGTACTGCATCTACACAGGAGCTTTTATTCAAATCTGGTTCCTTCCAGAGATCTGGAAGGAAAACTAGTTTAATGAAATGTTACACAATGAAATGGCAAATAACATGTATAATTATATTTCTCTTAACATTCTTATTTCATTCATGACTATTTTAATTATCTCTCCCCGTGCTCTCTGACATGTGTTGTAAAAGAAAACACCAAACACGAATGTGTTTATGTATACGTGTTCAACACTGCCTCCTACAATCAAAAGACTAACGTGTTAAAATTCAACATAACAAGACCTCGTAACACACCCTAACTTCAACTCTAAACCCTGATGTACTATTCTGAAAGTGGCTAACGCTGAAGTGTAGCGTCAGAGAGCCTAACTACATTCATTCAACCTTTAACACATATCCACAATACTTTTCTCTTTTTTTTTTTTTTTTCAGTCACACGAATAAGTTTAAAATTTTTGGCATTACTTTCACTTTTACCATATCACAGTATTTCTTAACATTTAAAATAACAGTTCACATTGTATATAAGAACATATTAACATGCCGTTAATTTTACGCAGTTTAAAACATACATTAGTAGTACATTGTTAACATCTATTCTTTTCCAAGCAAGTGCCAATTCTTCTACATTGAAACACTACATTTCAAAAGTCTTTCAGACCAAAACTTCTTTCTTGCCAGAATCTTTTAAATAAAATTTATACAATAACTTTTACAATATTCAAGTATTTACACAATCCTATTATACATCAACTTTAGTTTTACTCGCGAGTAATTGAAAAACATAATACCAAAATAGGTAACAACTCATTTCTCGCCTTTTCGGCGATAAAGGTAGACCTCACATGAGGTAAAACTTCTTGAAATCTGCCACTTGCAGTAAGAATGAAAGATTAACTTAAGTTTGCAAAGTAACATAAAATTTTACTTATCTTTGTGATATTCGGACATTCTTTTCTCTGCCCAGTCTTGGAAGGTAGCAACGATTCGTGTTTGATTTATCCTCCTTCTTGTGCGGGCTCGCCCTTCAGTTTCTTCCTCTAGAAGCTTTCTTTTCCCTCCAGTTCGGTCACCCTTGAATACCTTCTTTTTCGCCTCTGCCTGTGGTCCTGGCCGTTTGATGGCCGCTGGTCTTGGCGGAACCGGGACACTTCTCTCTCGTTCCTGCTTGGACCTCGTTGCTGGCCGTTCAAATTTTCCTTGTATCTTTTCCTCCGCCGCTGGTGGTCCTTCCGCAGTTCGGCGACATTTGCTGCGGAGAGTCCTGTCCGATGAGTTGATCTTCCGTTTGGGAGCCGGGTTATAGTTGCCGTTATTTCTCCTGGCTTTCTTTGGATTCGTCGTACTTCTCCCTTCTTCATTCTGGGGGTGTTCGTGAGCTCTCTTTTCTGGACGGTGGAACGGCTTCTTTCTCTTGTTACCTTCAATTTTCCAACGGGGAAACTTTCTTTTCAATTGCTTCTGCCTCCTAATGGCTTGCCCTTGTACTTGCGTTGTTCCACCTCTGGAGCTTGTGCCTGCCGTGCCGGATCCTGCAAAAGATCTTTGAATATTTGCATTTTATTACGGTCATAGTATGGTTTTATTTGGTCAATGTTTGTGGAGCATGTTTCACCATTCCTGGCTTTTAACACCACTACAGCGTGAGTTATTGTTTCTATGACATATGATCCTTCAAATCGTGGAAAAAATTTGGCGGTTTTATCTTCTGGTGCTGAAGAAAGTGAATGCTTAATTTTTAATACTTCATCTCCTACTTTATAAGTTACTCCCCGTCGTTTCAAATCGTAATAGAGTTTTTATTTTCTCTGTGCTACTTCAGTGTTCTTTTTTGCTTCTTTAATTAATTTTTCTATATCACCCATTTTAAATTCTGGGGCTCTTTGTTGAACATAAAATAATTTATCTAACGGCGTTATAATCTTTCTGCCTAAAAATAACTCAGCAGGAGTTTTGCCCGTTGTATCATGTTTTGCGGTCCTAAGGGCGAAAGCAAATTCATTGACATAGTTATCCCAGCTTTTATGAAAATTTTTAACATAACTACGGATAATTTTCACTATATTTCTATTGACCCGTTCCGCTATATTTGATTGCGGCCGATACGGGACCATTTTTAAATGACGTATGCCCAGTTTTCGGCACATGTCTTCAAATATATTACTTACAAATTGAGGACCATTATCCGATATAACTTTTAGGGGCGCCCCGTATTTTAAAATATATTTATTTAAAATAGAATCAGTAACTAATTTCGCGGAGGCTCGTTTTAAAGGAACAATTTCGGTCCACTTACTAAAATGATCAACCATAACAAGGAGATACCGACTTTTATTTAACTGACTTTTTGGGAAAGGGCCCAATAAATCGATGCCAATTATTTCATTTGGAAATTCGGATTTAATACTATTTAGAAACCCAGCCGGGCGGAAATTAATATTATTAACTGCTTGACATGTTGGGCAGGACTGGACATACGCCCTTGTTAACTTTTGCAGTTCAGAAAAATAGACTGCCTCGCGTACGCGTTGGATAGTTTTTCGAATACCAGCATGAGAAGCTAAAGGGCTGTCATGTAACTCCTGCAGGATATTTAATCTAAGACAAGCTGGGATAACAGGTCGAAATTCGTTGTTGGAATTTGTAATTTTTGTATAAAATAATAGACCATCTATTAGTTCGTAATAGGCCGCCCTATTTCTTATCGCCACAATATCTTGGTGGCTAAAATTTTCAGGATCCTTTAAATACTCATAAATGTTTCCAAACTCAGGATCCTTACCCAGTTCGGTTATTACAGTTTCTCGGGAATTTATTTTACATGCTGTGAGCATTGCCACCTTTACAGTATTACGTTCTTCATCTATTTTTATTCTGGATAGGGCATCTGCTACGATATTTTCCTTTCCGGGGGTATGCTTGATTACAAGATTGTATTCTTGTAGCTTGAGTGCCCATCTTATTAACCTTGGGGATAAGTTTTTCCCTGAGTACAATCTAGTTACCGCCGCCTGATCAGAATACACTGTTATTGGCGCTCTTCAGAAATAGACTCGGAACTTTTGCACTGCTAACAGAACTGCAAGTGCCTCTCTCTCAGTCGCGGAATAATTTCTTTGTGTTTGATTTAAAGTTCGACTAAAAAATGCCATGGGCTGCTGATTTTGCGAAAGTACCGCTCTTACCGCATAATCCGAAGCATCCGCTAAAATTTCTAAATTCTCATCCTTTTCAGGAAATTTCAACACAGGGGCTTGCGTTATGCTTGCTTTAATTTTTCGAAAGCACTATTGGCTTCGGCCGTCCACGAGAATCTTGCCTTTTTCCTTTTTAATTTTAACAATGGTTCAGCAATAGCTGCAAAATCTTTTATAAAGGACCTATAATATGAACAAAGTCCTAGAAAAGAAGAGAGCTTCTTAGCCGTATTTGGCGGCGGATACTTTTGCACAGCGATTATTTTTGATTCGTCTGTCTCGATTCCTTTCTGAGATATTTTGTAACCTAAATATTTTAATTGAGGGGCTGCAAATTTGCACTTTTCGACATTAACTTTTAGACTGGCCTCATTTAATAATGAAGACACCTGTCTTAAATCCTGTACATGTTGGTCCAGATTATCACTAGTAATAATGATATCGTCTAAATAGATAAATGTGGACTTTCCAAGAACAGGCCTTAACACAATGTCCATACATCGCTGAAATGTTGCCGGTGCCCCTGAAAGGCCAAATGGCATACGCAGGAATGCATAAGTGCCAGACTTGGTTATAAAAGCAGTCTTAGGCACGTCCTCCGGTCTAACCCCTATTTGAAAATAACCAGTCGTTAAGTCTAAAGTCGTCATATATTTGGTAGACGTTATGTTCCTTAGAATTTCTTCAATAATAGGTAACGGATATACCGGATATATAGTTATGGAGTTTCATTTACGATAGTCAATCGCGAAACGCCACCTTTTTGGATGTGTTAATGGGTAGTCATTGTTTTTCTTACATAAAACCACCGGGCTAGCATAACTACTTGAGATGGGCGTTATGATCTTTTTACGTAGCATATCGCTAATGTGCCATTCTATAATTTTTTCTTTATTCTTATCATACCAGTATGCTTTGTGGCGAATAGGCATTGAATCTCCGGTGTCAATACTATGGTTAGTAACTTGAGTAAATCCTGGAATATCACTAAATAACGAAGCAAATTCACTTACCACTTGTCGGATTCTTTGTTGCTCTTCCTTAGGCAGGTGATCAAGGTTTAACAATGGCGGTTCCGATTTTTCTTCTCGAACTGGTTTCATCGTCAGCTTAAGGGACGCTTCATTAAAATCCACTGTTGCTTCTGCCTCTGAAAGAAAATCTATTCCTAAGATGATATGTGCTTGCAGATTCTTTACTATAAAAAACATAATTTTTACTTGTTCGTCCTTGTTACGAACGTATAGCGGTAATTTACCTATGCACTTGCATCTTTCTCCCTGCGCAGCTAACACTGTCGTATTATCCGAATTATATATGCGGTAGTTCCGAAAATACTTCCTAAAAAAATCTTCTGCCACACAGGAACACTGCGCGCCTGTATCCAGGAGTGCGGTGGCTGGATGTTATTCACCAACACTTCAATCTTCGGAAGAGTCAAATTTTTCACCATTACTGTATTTAACTTGAAGGAAGAGGGGTTTTCTTGGACGTCGGATTTCCGCACCCTCCCGTCAGCAGAAATCCGTTTTAGCTTAAATCCTTTTTTCTTTCCATGCTTTCCTTCTTTTCCCACTGGCCTTGAGACTTTTTTCCTGGATTGCTATTGAACTGTCGACGTTCGCCGGCTGTTTTTGGATGCTCGGGTTTCCTTGCCCACTGATTCGCTTTGCTTCCGTAGCCGTGTGCTTGACTTTGCTGTGGTCTTGGCTCACCAAATTGGTTTCGTTGTTGATATTGGCGTCTTCTTTCAATGTACGCCGTTCTTCTACTTTCAAACTGGATTGCTAGCTCAAATAACTTTTCCAGTGTAGTCGGAGTCCTTAATTCAATAAAGTCTTGTACTTGGGGAAGTAACCTCGGCAAAATCACTTGAATTATCTCAGGATCCGGACGGTTTCCATACAAGAGTTTGAAGACGTGAATTTTTCTTAAAATAAAGGTGGAAAGATTTTGGATTCTTTGCTGATATATGCTGAAAAGTTCCGTTTCTAATTTCGCACGATCCCTTACGACAGGGAAGGCTTTTACTAGGGCAGTCTTGAAATTTTCGTAAGTATAGGTGGGACTTCCTGCTTGACTCAAGAGACTTCTGCCTATGCATTTGAACCAATTAAGCGCTTGGCCCCTCAAAGCGCTGGTAGCTAAGGTAACTTTCTGGAACTCGTGCACGGGATACATCATGAAGTGGTCCTCCAATTTTTCCAAAAATCTGGTTACCGGTGAGTTTCCATTAAATGTTGCTTCTGGTTTCATCGCTGCGCGCATGGTCTGGACGATGTAACCAAATCCTTCCAGGGCGGCAGCTGGCATTTCTGGATTCTGAGCCGCTTCTGCAGGGAGCACAGGTTCTTCTTGAAACTCGGCCATGGTTATTCTTCTTCGTCGGGCGCCACTATCAGGTTCAGTGTTCCGCCTTACTTGCTTGGGGAACATTCCAGAACCTGACTCGGAACAGGGAGCTTACTAAAGCTATGTTCAATAAATGTGGGAAGTAGAAAAGATACACAGGAAAGGTATACGAAACCCTTTATTTTTCACTCTTTACAATAATTTCCGAACTTCGGAATACAGAGACCAACCACATGTGGTCTGAACGTAAGAATATAAAAAATATTAACTAAACTCTAACTTAACTTCGGAATAATAAACAAGGGCCTACGTGGAAGATTGGCCGTATATTAACAGGAAGCCGTATGTAGTACAGAGAACTGTTAACACTACAATACGTTTCAAATTATCAAGAGGATTAAATCTCTGGCCTGGAAGGCAACCAGCAACCGAGTAAAACTGCTAAGGCACGCGGCCTGCTTCTAATAGCTCCTTCCTCTCTCTTGCTTGGCAAAAAGCCACAACTTAAGTACTTGGCGTTCGCCAACAAATTTGCATAAATAAGTTAAAGCTTTTAATTCTGGCCGGAAGTAGAAAATAAGAAGTGATAGTAAAGATTTAAAATAAAATAAACGTTAGTAAAATTTAAGATCCTTACAACCTGCCTTCTCAAAATTTCTTAAAATTTTTAACCTCAAAGTATCTAATGATAATTAATTCTTCAGTATATTATCTTAGATTAGTGTTTGTATTATGTCAGATAATGTTATATACTTATAAACTTAAAAGGGCCATCAATTACTGTAAATTATCAGTCATGAATATAGATTGTTGAATAACTTTCATACCATTTGCCTTCTAACCTCAAGGTATCTAAGTCGGAGTAAATTCAAAGCTCTTTATTAATACATCAACACATAAACGCAGAAGTTTTACAAAACCAAAACTCCACTAGTTGCAGAGTACGTAAATCCAACGTTACTCTGCAACTTTAAAAAAATTGATTAAACGCGAAACAGGAAATTTAAACGGCGTACGAAGCAATGGATCGGGAGTCGAGAACTTTTCGCCGTCGCCGTTAAATTGAATTGCAATACGTAGCAAAGGTTGCTTATAATATACTATATAATTGTTTACAAATATGGGAGTAAAGGAGTTACACATAGTTAATTAGAAAATTATATCAGTATCAAATAGAGCAAATTTGTCACATTTCAGAATTATGGGCTAAACCTCTGAAACTATATTATCGTTTTTAAAATTATACAGATATAATATTTATACGATTCGTCAAAATTTCTTAAAATTTTAATCAGCTAGTTCAAAAACATCACTCATGCAAGGAGAAAATTCAAATTTTTATGAAACCTTAATTGAAAAAGGAATTAATTTGGAATCCTGTAAGCACATCACTCTCTGAAAATAAATAAATATGCTAACAAATTAACTTTATGTCAGGCGTAATGATATAGTTGTGTAAAATTGTACACAAAAATATTTTATATATTATTCAAAAGCTTTTAATACGGAGAATTTACTGAAATGTAAATGTTAGCAAGCTATCTAGTTCATTAAGTGGCAGAAGTTAAGAAATACGTTTTTAAACTTACGTTGCACAGCAAATTTTTGCATGTGATTTGCTTTTGAAATATTTGTAAGAAATCAAATTTTAGTGTAAAATAAAAAAAATAAAAAAACAATCAAGTATTTAAATTTTAAGATGACAATACTCCTCATATATTATCTTAAAAATAGTCGATTTATTTTAAAATCTCAAAATAATTCCCTTCTTACTATGATTATTATATTATATTATGTTTAGTTTTAATATTATATATTATATGTATAATTATATTATATTCCATCTTAGTTATGAATACTTTTAGTTAGTGATTTGAATTTAACCAAATATCGCATATCATTAATAAATTTATAATTTATTATATTTTAATAATTCAAGAACTCCAGTTTTAATAACAAAAGCCTTTTTTTAAAAAATTGGGAGAAACAGAAATAGGTAAGCAAAATAGATATAACATAGGCACGTAGAGATATAATATAGGCATATTAAGTTCGCCATTTCGTTAACAAGCCCTCGTGCTTCTTTATATAATCATTTATTTTCCGTACCTGTGAACAAGATTGATCACTTTTCATTCATATCAACAGTTTCCTGGACGGCGAAATTTAATAAGTGACTTTCACGATGCTTTTAGTTTTTCATTTTCCCCTTATGTGCTGTTCTTCTACGACGTACTCGCAAATTCTGTTTGTGACTAGAGTTATATAAATTTCTTGTGACCAAATACTTATCAGTATTTCTGCTATATCTATAAAGTTCTAAACAAATACGTTTTTCACAGGTGATATATATTGCGTGTTCTTTTTTAGCACTTTGCATGGTAAGTAAAAGTTTATTTTTTACTTAATTTTGGGTTAAGGAACACCAGAACAAAATCTTAACATGCTCTTTTATTTGGGTTACTACGGCAGCAGCACAGAAAAATAGTTAGAATATCTATCCTTAAACATTTCATTAGCAATATCATACAGTGACACTTAATTTTTAAGCAATCTTAATAACCTCTTACTCTGGATTATTTCGGCTCTTAATTAAATTTTATAACAGCTATACAACAGGCAAAAGTTTATTAAAATAAAGAATCTTATTATTAACAAGGCAAGATTTAACACAGTCATGAATAGAAAAATACGTCTTGATGGCGAAAGGGCGGCGGCGAAAAGACGGCTGCAAATAGTCCCATTCCCTTGGATCGGCCCAAATGCTCGCGAAGCAAAAACGCCTAGCCGAAGCTTTAATCGGTGAGTTAAATTCAGCGGTCAGTCTAAGCTGTCAAAAATGTTCTCTGTGTACAGAATTCTGTGCTTACTTATATTTTAAATTATATTTTATACTTATGGTGGGATTTAACAAAGATGGAAGGAAAACATTCACGATTATTTGAGATAAAATCCTACAACTTGCCAGGAGCACTATTAACGAAATCCTTGGAAAATGTCAAGAAGTTCTCATATGAATTCCTATTTATTGTTAATAAAATTGGAGACATCAATTAAAGTCTATTGATTCAAAATAAAGACTTCAAGGCCAGCTTGTACCACCCAAAATTCTTCGTATTCATAGGTACGATAGCTGCGTCAGATGATTTGAGGAGCCTAATTTTTTCCTAACTCCATTTTCGTTTAGTGTGTTTTGCTTCATGAAAAGTGCGTGAATGAAGGATGATTTGAAGACTACAATCTCAAATGAGGAGCAGAAAATAAATGTTAACAATGATTATGTCACGCATTTGGATAAAAGGTAGGGAGCGCTGGCAACAGCTTTGAAGAACCCATTTTAAAGAGATAGATTATAGTGTAAAGAGAATAGTACCCACATCGAAATAACTTTGCCATTATACGGGTAACGCATGTTCAGGTAAGATGTATAGTGGCAGGACACTGCCACATAACCGAAAATGTATATTTACGAAGGCTTAATTTAAGTTTTATTATTTACAGCAAAGCCTTTTTTTATTCAGATGAGTTATTAAGTACTTCATCTGCAAGACATGTTCGATATACCAAACTCATGCATAAGAAATTTATATTTTCTTAACTTATGGCATGCTTTTAAATACAAGTGTTGACTCATGCGCTCTCCAGCATCATCTGCAGCCGAAAAGTAGTTGTACTGAAAAAGAGAGCAGTGACTGCATGAATGGGTTACTGTGTGTTAAATATACGTCACTTTCCACTATTAGTCTGAGATATTGTACTTCAAATGTCTTTCGAGATGTTGTCGTCTTCACGACCAGTCTTAATTTCATAATTTCATGCATGCCAAACCACTCTGGCTAATTTAAAATAAAGTATACTATTAAAAGAACAAGTTTATACATTAAAAAAAAAAAAAAAAAAAAAAAAAAAAAAAAAAATTTTTCACCGTACGGAACATCAGACTTGGAGTGCCATTTGGTTTATTTGGAAGTGGGAAGCATAAAAAATCCCTCGCTGGGATTTGAACTATAAATGTTCCTATTGCCAACCAGTCGTACACTACAAATGCACCTGCTAAGAAGCAGAATATTGCTTGCATTCTCCCCACTGAAAGGGCGAATGGGGAGGTGAGTACCCATTTTCCAGATACTGTTAGGGACGCAGTGAACCAAATTTTAGTTCGAGCGCCATCCCCAAAGTCTCTCAGATTTTTTTTTTTTTCATAAACCAGGAATCGCGAGAAAATCCATTGCGCCCTCGTTAGGATTCGGAATCTGAACCTTCCGTCTTGTAGCTAGACGTGCTTGCAATTATTCCACGAGGGGGGAAAATGAGGAATTTTATTGAAAGTGCATATTTGAATTCCTTTCCTTTTATATAAAAAATTATATTTTTAGTTGCTTTTCTTATTTATTTTGCAAACTGATGCAGAGTGTAAGAAATATTATTTAATGATAAATTACCTAAAATTATTTATGTATAACAAAAAAACGTATTGTAATATTGTGATAGTAAAAATACAAGAAGGAGTGAAAAAATTATTTTCATAGCTGTTCAAAGATTTCGAACCGTTAGATATAAATGCGATATTTGAATTAGAGAGTAAAAATAATTTTTTTAGATCATTAGAGAAACTCAATTATTCCTTCCCTTTAAAACTGTAAATCACGCAAATAAATTCCATTTTTTAAGAAGTTGCTATAATGAGATTTTATTCAAAGTAGCAAACACTACTTGAAAAATGACATTAAAATAAACAGGAATTCGCTTTGCGTGAATTACCTTTTTATTTTTCATATATTTCAAAATATTTTTAAAAATTCAATACTTGAGAAAATTTTCTCTGCCAGCTTAAAATCTTTTTAGTGCGTCAGTATTTACAAAGGAATAATCTATCGTAATGTTTAAGTATTATAGTTTTATCGTAATGTTTTAGTAATTTCCTACGGTTTAAAAATTGTTATAAATTAAAACTTAAATTAAAAATAACTGTATCAAAAAGTAGTTTGTAAAACTGCAAAATTACATTGTATTTGCCCGTAGATAAGAAACAGTAAAACTTTTAAATGCTTATTTTAAGCATTATTTAAATGCTTATTTTAAAAAAGTAATAAAAACAACAAAAGTTGGCGTGTCTTGCTAATAATTCACAAAAACTTACATATAATAATTAAAATTTTCGATCAGTTTGATGTACCAAAATAATGTTTCTAAAGTAAATTCACCAAAACTGAGCCATTAAAAACACGACATTGTTTGTAATCTGTTGATTTTAAAATTTTCCCCGACAGATCTGAATTTGGGTGAGTGTTTTGTTTTCTGTGTGTGTTTTTACATATTAGTTTTATACATTTTTTTAAGAGTTCATTATATATAAATATAGATCGAGATAAATATAAATTAAAATTTATCTACATTTTGAAGTAAGTTTGTTGTGACGTTCTTTGTAGTAAGTTATGTATATATATATATGTAAATAAGAAAAGAAATATGAGAAGTAAACTGAAAATTTTTTGTTCCTTCTATATGAAGGTTTAACAATTTCTTCTCCAGGTAAGGAACAACCAAATGGATTGCATGCAAATTTAACGAATCTTTATATAATTTATTTAACTGAAAATTAATATGCTGAAAGAGAAATTTTAAAAAACATTTTACACAACATCATACAAAACAGAACAAAAAAAATATTAAACTCCTCTGTTTAACGCTTCAAACAGAACTTGTCAAGGGAAATGTGTTTTGAAGGCCAAGTTGATTAATAACTTCCGAATACATATTTCGTTCCTATGAATCATTTGAGACTCAAAACTGCTTTTTAATATCAAACCATCACTTAAAACCAACATTTTAGTACTTCTCAAATGTTCAGATCTTTTCCCTACATGTATTCATTTATTCACATATTTAAGAGTATATATATATATATATATATATATATATATATATATCTGTGTGTGTGTTTAAAGATATATAGTAATTTTCAAGGAGTCATATCACAACTTATATATTAGAAATATCCGAAATGTAATAAAACAATCATATTCATTTCAATTACGTTTTAATTCTTACATAAAACATTTACATTTAGGAAAATAGAAAAAAAATGCAAAATAAATATCTAATTTATAAAGATAACGGCTAATACTTTACACTGCAATTTGATTATTAGATTTCTTTACTTACGCGCTCACACTTTTATTATTTGTGATATAAAACTCTAGAAGAATTTTGTAAAGAGAATTAGATCCATTTTAAAATAAAGCGCATTTCTAGCTCAAAGGGGCAATTTGCCTAAAAGGGCTAATAATTTGGTTTTGAAATTTGCTTCATCCACTCTAAAACGGCATTTCACTTTTCAAATTGTTGCCAGGAAATATTAGACACCTGCATTACATTTAAAGAAATTATATAATGAAGAATCTGCATGTATATTTGTATGTTTCTCACACTGTGAAAAAAAAACGTTAGTTAGAGACATTAAGTTTTGAATAACATAGTCCTCCACTCAAATATGGGTATCTGGAAGCCCAGATTTCCAATTTGGAATTTGTTTTATTATCTCTTTCATATTCTGTAAAAGTTTAACAAATTCTTTATGAACAAACTCAACGATTTCAAAGGGAGCAATGGCAACACTGGACGAAAACAAAAACATTCTTATGTCCAGCGCGCGAGACTGTGTATTGGAAATTCTACAGATATGCTGTTTTTAAATATTTTGTGATATTGCTGTTGAATCGAATTTTGTGTGGTTTAAGTGCGAATTTTATGTGGTTTAAGTACTTTATGCATTGAGAAATGGCAACAGTGCGGGAAAGGTAAAAATATTTTGTATCGGGCAGTGCCAACACATTTCTTTTAAATAATTATAAATAGGTGAGTTCTTTTATTAAATATGAAAGACAACTCACACTCTGTGGAGTGCCAACACATTTCTTTTAAATTGTTGAATTTATTAATCATGAATTCATTAAATTCGCACGAAATATGATATAAATCACAAACAAATTCTAAATTAGTCATTGCTCTTCATTTAATCATAGAGAAGCTAGGATTATGATAAAGATTATTTAGATTATGGAATATATATGCCTAAGGAAATGGATGGACCAGTAATCGATGGATATATATGGCTAAGTAAAGGGATGCTTTTATGAATGGTATTCTAAGGATCCCATACTATTGTTACTCTTGAAGTAACTAATTTATAGTATTCTTACACTTGCAGTCTTAATTTAGTTATCTTTTTGAAATTATATGAAAATATTTTCCTCATTTAGTTAGTTCTCTGCGGTCCTTTTATTACGATTCTTTGCATTTCAATACCTCACAGTTCATCATTCTTTTATACGGTGTTAAAGGAAATAACCTACGGACAATGCATCAATGATTATTTAACAAATGCATATTTCATAAACAATAACGTATTAATGTATTAATCGCGATAACACAAATTCGTTATACTTAAACCTTCCTAGTTTTCAGTACTATTTATCTACAATGGAGTGGTATTTTTTAACCTCTTAAAAATCACCTCTTATCTGGATATTGAAATATCGGTCGAAAGTAGGGAATAGCATCAACAACAAAAGAGGCATGTGAATAGATTTTTTTTTCTCAACATATGATAAAAAATTGCAATCTTACTTTTTTTATCTCATGGGATTTCATTTCGGGATATGTAAGAAAAAATATCAGAGGATAAAAGAGGGTCGATATTTCTACATGCAACCATCACATTTTTTTTTTTTCTTCGAATTGCAGTTTACTTCAATGTAATTTTTTTCTGCTTCCGAAAACTCTTTTATTGAACTTTCCTTTGTCGAAAAGAAATGTTTCAGTTTAAAATATGGGCAAAAAAAGATACAAAGCAACATTAGTTTTAAAAGTCCTAAATTTCCTAAACATGTTTGCGAACTATTTTTAAATACTAACTAATCATTAAGTGCCATAAATGTTACGTCATTAGCAAAATGAAACCCTTTATCAAAATGACATTCAAATTATTTTAATGTATCTCTCAGCATCATTATATTAGTCTCCGAAAATTATCTTAATGAACGTTCAAAAGAATTACAAAAGGCAGCAACCTATGCAGTTTTTTAGAATTAATTTTAATAACGAATTCCAACAACTCGCCAAACGTTAACTGTCATCACTGATTATTACGATATCGGCAAAGCTGCAATTCTTAAAGTACATATGTTTACACATTTTTAGAACGATTATCGGGCCGTTTAATAAATGTCAAGTAAAATGTGTATTTTTAAAAATGTTTAATCTAATGGCCCGTTTTCTATACTTTACGTCTGCATTGAGATTTATGTGATAGAACTGCATTTTGTAAATTTCCAGCGCTACTGATTTCCATTCCTTTTCGACTACTTTCCTGAGTCCATCAGTCGTGGTGGGTATGCGCTTAGAAAGAGTTTTTTTTAGAGATCAAAGTCACGAAAGTCCATAAGACAAGTAAATTTGCAGGAAGGCATTCACACTGTATATATGCAATACCTGTATCAGTCTTCACATTTTTCAAGGAATGCAGTGGTACTTTCCGTAGTACGACTGCATTCCTTGAAAAATGTTGCTGCTTTGTTTAGATGAAAATTCACGCTTTGAAAGTCATTGGGATAAAGAAATGGAAATCTTCTGCAAACATCGGACGTAAAAGTTTCTATTGACACTATGTCGAGTTGGGTTTAGCACTTTTCTCGACTCTTCTTATTTATAACTTCTCTTTCTAAGATGATCATGCGACGTTCTTATACTCCTTACCAAAACATTCTTTGCCTCCACTGACTAAACCGGGTTTCTACATTCTTTTTTCTTCGCTTTCTATAATAAATACATTTTTTTTGTTGCAGTCATTTATGTAAACTCATACTTCATAAATAAGAAACAGATTAATAACTTTCAAATAAATATCCTTCAAAATAATCGCCAAAGGAGTCTGTGCAATTTTTCAACGTTTCAGGTAATCGAAACGTTGTTTATAGGCATTGGAACTAACCGCTCCCAAAATACGCGTAACATTTGATTTAATATCTGAGACGTTTCCGCGTCTGCGCCTTTACCAATGTCCAGGTTTCATTTCCCCTATCCTTTATCTTTTGATCTTGCTTCGGAAAAAAGAAAAACTACCAGCTGCCTATAAATCAGGAGAATATGATGGGTGATTTATTACCGTAGCTGAATGCTGAAGAAGGTATTGTTGTAAAGCCAGTGCTGTATTGGGGGGCCTAGCGTTATCGTGTAAAACAAACTACTTCCTAGAATCAAAACGTTCCTCCCTAATTCACACTTATCCTGTTCCTTAATCGAAAAGCACCTGAATATAAAAATACTGATTAATTGGTTGATTTTTATGGAGATATTAATAATGAATAAGTCCTTTGTAATCAAAAAATGAATCACCTTAGTCTTTGATTTCGATATCTGTGCTTTATTTTCTATGAGAGGAAACGATTCTTTCCACTGTGCACTTTGTCTTTTTGTTTCTGAGTAGCATTATAGACAGCAGTTGTTATCTCCCGCTCCTACATATTAAGAAATTCTTGTCCTCTCTCGCAATAGTCAGCAAATCTTCACAGTAAACTGTGAAACCCGTAGAACAAATCGAGCAAAAACTTTCGTCATGTTCAGATTTTCAGTGAAAATTAATCTATATTTTCTTTGCTTGCCCTAAGCATATCTGAAATTCGCTGAGTTGTTGCGCGTCTATTATCTTTTTACCAAGAACGACTTTTCTTCATGTTTCTCTCATTCTTTGAAACTGAAATTTTTTGGTTCATCCTCCATGTATTCGAGTACACATTTCGGTTGTGTCACCCATATACTTGCGTTCTTGATAATAGTGCATTAACATATATTGTGCGAATCATCTCTAAACTTTCTGTAGCAGAATTACCTAGTTTGTAATAAAATTTAATATTATAACATTGCTCCACCTCGAAGCAAATTTTTTTGTACAATGCCTTCTTAGTAAATGAAAATGATTCCGGCGTTTTGATATGCAAACAAAAAATATGGCTACCATAAACTGGCTCTGATAAGAGTTGAGATTCAGTCTTTCTAAACATTAATTTATTTTCTCACTTTTGCATTTTATCCTTTGTTCTTTTAACTTTTTTTTTTAATTTACAGCAAAGCCCAAGTGGAGCCCAAGTGGAGGCTTTGCTGTAAACTCCAAGAAGTAGTCGACTGTTAAATTTATTTAACATTTTTATTTTGAAGGGTATTCAACCCTTCTTGAGTTCTGCTCTCTGTCTACTGAACTAAGTGATTATTCTCTTACTAGCTGTTAAAGGCTCCTTATTTTTAGATGTAACTTAAAGGTAGGAATCTTAAAAACTTTCTACAATTAATGCTGGGGTATTTAACTACCTTCGATTTAATTCGTTCGTTTCGTATGCCCTTAATGTACTACCTCTGTCCAGAGATTTATGCAGATATTATTGCAAAGCAGCGTAGTTTAAAATAAAAGGAATAGTCGTAACCACAATACCTTAAAGTAGAAAGAGTTCATCGATTTGCCTTGCATCTGAAGTCATTGCTACAGTAATTCGCTGGACATTAGAACAAGTTGGTAAACGTGATTTAAATTAAAATTTTGTTTGTCTGATTCAAACGTTCATTGTAGCTTTGTGTAGATGCATTGTAACTGTAACCAAGTTAGTTATACATTCCATTCTAGCTGAAAGTCATTAAAAGAACATCTTTTTGCGATAATTCATAACGGTTGACAGCAATGCTAAAATTCCTGTATTCGATCATATAGATCATAAAGTGTATTTCATCATGAGGGATGTGATAAATAAATCGCAATCATAATCAATAAAAAAGTTCTTTTAATTATTTTCCTTACTTTTGATACAGCCCGTGCAGTTGAAAATCAGGATAAATTCGTCAAACAAAATAGCAATATCTCTTCTGTTCCTAAATTTATTACATACCTTTCTCTGTAGAAATTTAACTAGTGCTTCATATCAAAATTATTTCGACAGTAAAAATTCTTCAAAATTCATCAAAAGTTTTCCACTCTTTTCTTAATTGTATTCTCACTCTGGATTAATTGGATGTATCTTTAAAATCCGCTTTTTGTTTACTGTAACGGTTTGTAAGAAGATAATGCTAGACTCAGTATTATTTCCTTTCTGTCACTATTTCCAGTTATTCTTTACAAATCCCAGGAAATATATGGCGCTGTTGAATGTTAAAACACCATAGGGGATATAAATGTAGCCAGCCGAATTGAGTTTCTTTCCGTCCAATTTCCGCATCGATTCGAATTGCCTGTTTGATTGCCTTAGCGTTAAACGTAGCCAGTTAATTGAATTCTCTGATAGTTACCTCAACGATTTACGTTGATGTTCCGCTTACAAAATGACTCACTCAATTTACTTCTACTAGAGAATAACCGAAGGAAGGCACAAGACATTATTTGTTACTCTGAATGTAACAAATTCTTAAGAATGAGAAGGTTTAGTAATAAAATATGCGTATATGTTTTCATAAATTAGTTCAGCTAAAATAAAAATTTTCTGAATGATAATGAATATAAAATAATTTGTTATCGTTAATTGAATATATTTGTAAGGGAATATTTCCAGTCATTTAATTGTATTAGTTACTAAGCACGTGCTAATATGTGCAAAGAAAAATCAGGAATTCAGCTGTTAAAAATGAAGAAATATATTTTGACACTTTGACAAATTGTACAAATGAAACTGCCTGAAGATTCATCTGCGTGTAATAAATGCAAGGTACATGCGGAGCGGTGCGAAAACGAAGTATTGAAATATACAAAATAGAAATATTGCGTATCTTAACTGTGTTTGGTACCATAGGCAGATGAAATGTCTCAACTGAGAAATGCCTTTAAGTGGCAACAGGAACAGTAATTAGACATAAAGGAATTACAATCTCTATTCTCAAAATAAAAAAAAATCTATTTTTCTTGTTTTGTCAGTTGTATTATTTTAATTCCTGAATAGCGAATATAGCATGAAGGGATTAGAATTAGTTGGCCATACTAGCCGCTTGTGCTGCCATCCGCCTAAAATAACTATCATAAAAAAGACGAAAAATTTTACAATGATTTTAATGAGTTTACCTCGTGTAATTTTACAAAAAATATTGAATATTTCTAATTACACATTTTATGATTAAAATGCATTTTTACTTCCTTGTATGAAGTGAAGGAAGTATTGTAATCGTGATAAATTTCGGGCATCATATTTCAACAAAAGTATCCATTTCGACTGCTCTCGAATCCATTTGAACGATGATTTTACGTGGTGACATCTGTACTCACGGACAGAGTAAAGGACTTTTTTTTTTTTTTTTTTTTTTTAGAACGGATTGTAAAATGGATTCAAAAGAGATTTTTTTCGTAACATCTGTAGGTACGTACGTGTACAAGTATCTCGCATAAATCAAAAACGAGTAGCCTCAGAATGTTGAAATTTTGTTACATGGCACTGCTATAATATTCTTTATGATTTTTTGGTAAAGTAGGTACGTCATCAGTTCAGAAGTTGGAAAGTCCTGACTTCGAATGCAGACATGTTCGCAATCTAATGGATTGTTAGAAAAGTTTAGTCTGTTAAGAAACGTTTCTTACAATCTACTGGATTGTGCACATGCGTGTGTTTAGACTATTAGTGTGTTTAGACATAATCGGCAAACCAAAAGAATATCCCCATTTTGCATTAAAAGAAACAATTTTGGGTTTCAAACGAAAAAATTAAAACGAACACATTTTCTACAGTTAATCATACTTGGCTACGTAACTTCAGTTATGACTTTAGCTCACAGAAAGGTATCCTCAAATCTTCTTCAATTGATAAAATGGATTCCTTTGGCCATTCGTACTCAAAATTTTCTTGTCTAGTTAATCACATCAAATCGAAATTATTTCTTCTGAATGCTTTAAGGATTCTAACATTTTAACTTTTTTTCACATTTCATTTCTGTTTTCCTTGACGGATAACTCTAAGTTCGTGTTTTCTTTTCTTCACTCATTGATTTTCCTGTAAAAATACCTTGACAAAATTGTTCACCTTGATAAAAAGTATTTGTTTCTGAAGAATAGGGAGAATTTTATTCAAAATATATTCTAATCTAGGTTTTTTCCTTTATCTTTTGTTTCATTTTTGTGCTTTTTTCTTCGTGGGGGGGAATAGGACTAAATTAAAATTTTGTATAGGTTTTTAAAATAGGTTGTCCATTTTATACAAAAGAAATACAGTTATTATGAAAGCGATTACTTTTAGCTGATCAGGGAAGGGGACTTATGGTATACGAGGTACAAGAAAAGCTCTTTTCACTTCTTTTATCAAATTATGTAGCCTAAGATGCTAAAATAAAAGTTGAGATTAATGTGAAAATTTGATGAAACTGACTTTGTTCCATTCATTTAGGTGGTGTATTTATTGCTTTTCTTTTAAAACAGTTTAGAACAAAAGTCCTTTTTACAGAAGTGGGGATTGTAGAAGCTGAAGTATGAGAAGTATTAAACTGGCTTAAGGAAAGCTAATTTTACTTTGAAGATGAGGATGCTCTTTCAGTTGAAAATACTCAAACAATGTTTACGAGCGAAAATAAGCTGCTAAAAAATCTTTCTTTAGCTCAAAAACTGACAAAAAACACGCTAAGCTGCTTACTAAGACCACGTAAACATTTAATCAGACAATGATCAGGATGATAGGGATTACTGTGTTTGCGACAATAGGATACAATGTTTAAGGACAAGTATTTGAAAGCAGTACCTAAAATATTATAATTCTAGCTGAAGCTACATAACAATTAATTTATATTAAATGGTATCTAAAGTGTTTTATAGGTATTGTTCAGCTGTCTGCAGCATAATACTTTATGAAGGTGTTTTCATATATACCTTAGTTTTTTCACCCTAATTAGGACTATGTAAAATTGCATTAAATCTAAAAATGATATATTTCACAGTTTTTGAAACCCAGTGAAAAAATAACATATGTTATAAAAGGAATCATAGTTCGTTTATATTTTACACATATTTAACTTTAAAAAAATCTGCAATTGCAATTAAATGACATTAAATTATCGGAATGATTGTCCGATTTGCAAACCTGTATCGGCTTAAGGATATAGAAGAGGGAGACGGAAGATTGCTTTTGAATATGTTGCCTTCTACTTTTATAAAACAGAATTTTCATACTATATATCGATTTATTTTCATTCTTTTTTTATGGAGCAATGGGAAAGAAACTCAATTTAAAGTCTAAAAAGAGAAATGTGATTCTACAGTAACTATTGAGAAACTTTAAAACTAAAAGACCTAAGCATAGTATTATAGCGAATATGGGAAAAAACATCATATGCCGGTAAAAACTGTTTCTAGGCTATGGCAATGAGTCAAACGGTAACAACTTAGAAGGGGACC
Source organism: Stegodyphus dumicola (assembly GCF_044657685.1). Classification (NCBI taxonomy): domain Eukaryota; kingdom Metazoa; phylum Arthropoda; class Arachnida; order Araneae; family Eresidae; genus Stegodyphus; species Stegodyphus dumicola. The sequence goes on along the minus strand of NC_140771.1, from coordinate 67,611,627 downwards.
CTATTGTGCTCAGGAAAAAATAAAGGGACATAGGTGTCTTCGATGGAAAGGACATGAAGAGATTTTGGGAAAAAATCACGGATGTTCCACTTCGCAACGTAATTTAACAAGGCCTTGCTACTGCAGTGAGAGGGACACTGGCAATGATGCAGGGAATAATAAAAATATGAACTGAACCAAGTTTCAGTCATGTGTTGTCCAAGCTCTATTAATCTATAGCCATCCAAGCTCTATTAATCTATAGCCATCCAAGCTCTATTAATCTAAGACCAAATTTCATCAAGGTTTGTTGGAAGATGCTCATAGCATATCACCCCTCACTTCACTGTATCCCACATATTTTCGATGAAGGTAAATTAACTGTTATAACTGGCCGAGGGAGAATTATTGTTGCAGTATCAAGATTGGTATTGTCCTTCAGGAAACTAACACCGGGAAGTCACTGCAAATACGGAAGTGTGGCTGGTCCTAGGATACTATAGCACTTTATGTAAGAATTTTATTTGTTAGTTCTGTACACCGAAACGGAGTTCAGTCTTTTTTGCAATTTTCACCCATCAGCAGGGGATACACACCAACCAACATTTTCTCTTAAGCTAAACTGTGATTCAGTACAGAAGGTGATGTCGTGTCACTCCGTTATCCCTTCCTATACTTGACGCACCAGTCATGTTGTGAGTTTCTGGAGTGTCAGAAGTAACATGAGAAGCAGCTAACGGACTATAATGATCAGAATACCATGTTTAGGCCGTCAGTCTCTCTTTGAACAATTATCCGCACACTCTGTTCTACATCATGGAAAGAAGTGTCGTCAGTCTTTGTGCCAGTAATGTGTCCTGTGCTAAAATTCCTGCTGTGATTATATGGTTTTTCTTACAAGACATGGAAACATTCTTACTCAATGCTGAACAAAGGCAAAAGTTCCTATCCAATTATAATACATTTAAAAAAGATCAATTATTATCACGTTAGATACCTTTATAAAGAATCGATTATTTTAAAAGAATCAAGTAATTAACATATAGATGTTTCTCCTGAGCTTTGAGCTAAATTGCTTGCGAATTCACGGATCAGTGAGTTTGAAATGCTAATAGTTTATCCTGTATTGCTCACTTGTATATATCTTAATAAAATAAAAGTTCTTAGTGTTCGGGTTTTTAAGAAGAGTTTTATATTTTATTTGAAACGACTAAAAGTGGTGTTTCAACTTTGAAATAAAATACTTGAACACAAGAAAATATTCTGTGTAAACAGTAAGGTACTATATAATCTTTAAGAAGAAAAAGAGGTGAAAATGTGTTAAATTTTACAATTTATGTATAATTTACATATATCAGTTTGGGGATTAGTCTTTCTCAATGCATGTCTTTATATTTTTGTGTTTATTGCTCTAACCAGTCTGAATATTAATTAATTTATTATGTTAGTAATTACAGCGTACTCTCGATTATCTGGATGCGAATTATCCGTGCGTAGTACCCACTCACTCATACTTAACGCTATGACCAAAAGTATATAAAAAACAAACACTCTCAAGTGCGATTAGGGAGAAATCTAAGTATCTTGTGAAGAAGTCGAGGCAATAATTGAAGCTGTATGCCAAAAACTGAAAATGTAAAATTCTTTAAAAATGTCGATCGGGAAAACGTCGAAGAATGGTTCGGTGGCAAGTCACGAGAACAGAAGAGATACTGAAATTATAAGCGAAAAAGACATTGATAATTACAATTGTCTCGAATTAGCAATGACTTCTGCTGAAGCTTTACTGGACTTCGTCGATCAAAAGAGGATTCAAATACTGTGATAAAATAGCACTTCTAAAATATGCATTGAAATTCGACAAACATTTAAGTCTTCGGGAATAAAGTAAAATTACTGATTTTCTAAACTATAAATACGCACAATATGCATGAAAATTTATCTTGTGGATTATCCATGTTTTACAATTGTCTGTGAAATATTTCTCAGATACTCTGTAATTCTATTTTATATTAATTAATTATATTCATTAGTCTTAGATAAAAACAAATATTACTAAAATAGATTAAGTAAGTTTTATCTTAACTATATAATTCCAAAGTTAATAACTTTGACTACAAAATCTTTGACTATCGGTTGTCACAATGCATACAAAGTATATTTGGAATTCAAAAGGATGGAAGGGTTTGAAGAATGGACCATGTAATTTCTCGAATAAAAGATGGACAAACAAATAAAGCGTTTGTAGACATGCGTTGGAAAACATATCATCGCAGGGAAAACATGAACCTGTGAAATTCTTTTTAGAGAAAGAGGCCACGGTCGAGGTGTCCGGTCAACCGGCAGATTTATTTATGGCAGTGGCAATACATTGCTTTCAAATAGCCGTGTTTATTGATTGAAACTGAAAGATAAATATCTCATATTTTGCCGAATGGCAAGAGTCTGGCTTCCTGGAGATAAAAATGTTTAATTTCGAAACGTATTGCCAATTCTCGATTTCAAATCGCTGAATTTGTCGATCAAAATTTCACATTAAATTTGTAGAAACAAATAAAACACTAATTCGAAATTCAAAATTCGGGTTTCAGTGTGCCCATGTTAGGATGGAGGACTACTTGTATTAACAGTTCCATGGCTATAGATACCATAGTTTTTGCACAATGCGAGGGATATGCGTACAGATTCTTCATCATTTATTTTTCTTTTAAATAATACATTGCTATAACATTTGATGGTAACAATTTGAAAAATAATTTGGACACAAAAGTGGTACGTACAAAAAGTGAGTTTCGAATTTAACAGCATTTCTGGTGCTAATAATTAATACTATCAATATCTGTGCGCGTATGCCTATTTTTTGTAACATTATTTCCTCCGGAACGGAGTTTACTGATTTCCACCGGAACGGAGTTGAGTTTAGAGAGAAGTACCCTCGGATTTCAAAAACTCGTATGTAGACAGATCGACCATTCTCATCTTTGTACTATAAGATATATCTCTCGCCTTCTTGGTTTGGTGGCCTGCACGTTGGGGGCGTATCCCAGAGGGCGGCGGTTATATTCCCGGCGAAGGCATTGCATATTTTTCACCTTATTTGCTTCCAGAAATACGATTTGTAATCAGCCGAGATATTAATTAAAAACGCTGATAACGCTTATTTTCAAGTCCTGTAAACTGCTTTTTTCTCTGAATTTCATTGCTGTTCGGCGTGTTGCGCCCAAGCGCGTACGAGGCGGAATTTTAAAATTGCCATCCGTCTTTTCTAAACAGAGGTAGAGAGAATTTTGGAATCACGCGAACCGTATATTAGACCGTTCTATACCGTTCTAAGTATAATATAATTAATATATTTAGAACTGATTTCATTCATTCTGATATTTTGTTATACACTTTTTGCGGCTGGACATAAAACTTATGAATTTTGTTTTGGCCTCAGCTCGCCTATTTGGCAGGCTTGCCCACTAGCATGAATTAAAACACGTACCTTAAATCACCAATTTTAATCCTCAAACAACATTTTAAAATGCACTGATACAATGTAAAACAAAGGTTTTAAAAATGTTAAAGAATTTATGAGATAACTTCTTAAAAATACGTATTTCTTATAAAAATAAGTATTTCTTTGGTACGCTTTCACAGCCAAGATTTCCGATATACTGAACATATCAAATTAAAAGTAACTTAATCACGTTTGCTTTCGTCCTATACAGTCTGTATTATCGAAATAAAAATAAATTTGTCACCTGACTGCAGAATCGCGAGACGCAAACATGCTTAATTTGAAAGAATAAGAAAAATAATTAAATAAGAGCTTGAAATATAAGAATAAATAAAATATAACGTGAGAAATGACATGATAGGAATTTATCTTTGTTAAACAGAACTTATTTTGGTATTTTATTTATTATAACGTTGTAAAATAATCAAATGCATCAGACAGATTTTTCTGGAAGCACTTCTTTCATATTTCTTTTTTCCTTTCTAACTCTTTCCTTTTATATGTCAATTATAATCTCCCAGTGAAAGTTTTTTCTCTGCGTATTATATCATGAGGCTGACATAAATTTCTTAACATTATGATTATAAACGTGGAAAGGGTTTTAAAGAAACAGGAATTAAAACAATCCTCATGAATTTGTTATGATTCTACTTTTTTTGCATTTCTGATTTTTTTCTTACTTTTTAGTAAATTGAGTTTTCGTTGAAGGAATGCGAATATTTATCAAATAATAACTGGAATTGTATTATTTAAAAAATATTTGCATTCGAATATTTATCGAATAGCATGTTTAGATTATATCGTGAATATTCGTATTTAAAATTAAAAATTTCGTTTACACTTAGTGCACTGTAGTGTAAACAAAATAAAACTTTTTATTGCTACCTAGTTTTATGGAGTCTTTTAAAATAACTCACGTTTCTTTTCTGAAGTGAGTAATCGAATAATTATAACCGTAACGTAATGCCATCACCGGGATTCGAACCTGGACCTCTCGAATACTCCGTGTGTGCTACCGTTACACCACGAAAACATGTAGAAAAAACCAGAATAAGAGGCAGGAAGAAAATACCTTATAATACAATTATAAAGTTGACATATTTTCTTTGAATTTTGTTCGACGCTACTTAATACAAAATATTCATTTACTAAGCAAATAGTAATAGAAAATTTGAATTATTTTATAACTCAACAACACTCTTTTTTTCTCAATGTATTGCACACGAAACAAATTTGAATATGTTTAAATTTCTGTAAGTAATTTAGATAAAGATATACGATAGCTGGTATCGTTCAAATTTCTCTGAATATACTGAGAAATCTCAAATGAATTTTCATTTAATTATGAATTCTCTGAATAAATCGAAGGCAAATTTCCCGAAGGTACTTCATTCTATTGAATATTGACTTTAATTCCCCACATTTTATTGACTGAATTGTTTGACTAACTTTTCTTTCTCGTTTTAATTTTCCCATATCAGTGAAAAATGAAAATAATTAAAACGGTAAAATATTCAATCTCAGTGCGTTTTTTCTTTTCAGAAATTATGAAATCTTGCAAGTAAACAGCATCTCAGAAAAAAATTGAGAAAAATTTGTGGTTTTATATGCATTTTTCATAATGCGTATAAAATTAAAACTTACACTACATTATTATTGAATCGGTTCCTTTGCTATCCGCAGTTTAAACTACTGCGTAAAATTCAGGGCTTAAGTTTTCCATATGCACACTCATAATAGTATTTTATTAATTAATCATAGTAGCCTATAAATGAAATGAGTTAGATTTTTAATTTGTTTTTCACTGAAGTAATTTTTTTATAAACATACAAACCTTTCTAATACTCCTAATTTATAGTACGTTGAGGTATTGTGACATCAAACTAGTTTATTGATGGATAAAACTCTCTAGTGTTCAAAATTATCAGAAGTTTCATATTTGGTGGATTATCTCCAAAAACTGAAGGAGAGGTTTTGATTATATGTGGTATGGCAAAAGGGTGAAATAATTATAAATAAAATTACACCATACAACAATCATGGTATTTCATGCTATTTTCACATAATCGCGCATCAAACAGGAAGGTCTGAAACAGTAATTGAAAGGTAGAACAAAAAAAGGAGGTTAATAGGGACTGTCATTCCATCTAATAGTAATGAGAATATCACAACTTAATTTCATACTGGAAAAAAGTTGTTTCTTTGGAAGTCGGTTAAATTCTTGCAGTAATACCGTTTTCAAGCTTTGGAGGAATACGGAAGGAATAAGGCGAGTTAAAATTGCCATTCTAAAAGCATTTCAGACACATTTTACAAGGTTTCGAATTTGAGATCTGCTTGGCCAATGCGGTAGAGCAGTGGTTTCAAACTGAAGTTCTGCGGGTCGCATGCAGCCACCAAAGCAATTTTATGCCGCCCCCGAAGACATTTCAATTATGTATTTGCAGCAAATACGATGTTGCAAAGATTTTAAGATATTAGTTATGTGAATTTCGATTTTATATTATTTTCATTACCGTTAAAAAGAATACTCCAAAATAGCTATAAATGGAGCTAATTTACAATGTAAACTAAATCTTATTCGGAGATTTAAAGATTTACGAAGTTTTGAATTGGGAATAATCGCTTTGTTTGGAAATACATTTATATTTCATTGAAATATCTGTCTAATAAATCACTATTTAGTTGCCAATATACTTAAATTACAAAGCGTAATCTGCAAAAGTGCCTTGCAAGTACCATACGTTAGACTTCAGATGAAAAATTAATATAAATATACTATTTTTCATTTATATTATTATTATTATTGTTTGTTATGTTTTGATAAATGTTTAATGAGCGAAGGTTATTTAATTTTTCAATTTTGTTTTATTTTGTTAATAAAAAGGCTCACCAGCGGCCGAGCGGTAAAGTCGCTGAATATTGGTAGTTCGGTCGGAGGTTCGAATCCCGCGAACGGGCTGGTTGCATGAGCGTTTTCGTGGTTTTCCCCATGTGTAACGTGTATACGAGCCAGTTTCCCTTAGAAAGTCCTCCACGAAGGCATTGCTCCCCTTAGGCAGATAGCCCTCGAGGCATTGCCATAATCACACGCACACACACTTTTGTTAATCAAACTTTCCGTTATGCCAAAAAAAAAAAAAAAAGATAAATGACAAAATTCGTGCCCGTGAGTTGTTTCCAGATCGTGCATACGGCATGCATGCAATTTGAGTCTCGGACCATTGGTGTAGGAAACATCGATTTTGAACCAAGCAACCAATGGGGGCCGTTCTCTTCATATGAGTTCCGATTCTCGACTTAACTTCATCTAAAAAGACCTAGGGACTCACTAAATTATTCTTCAACATCCAAGCATTGCGGCGGAGGCTTTCATGCAACATGTCGAAAAGACACAGACCTTCCGACAGAGCCTTTGTGATTGCTGCGAGGTACAAAGAACATATCTTGGGTTACAGACAACAGATATGCTTGCCTTTTTGAAGAGCGTAGTTGCCCCTCAATTTATTTTTACTGACGACAACGCTCATCTATATAATTCTACTCTGTACATGATTATCTGGAAAGAGATGATATTAATCTGATATTTGGCAAGCCAGATCAGCAGATTGTTTTCTCCTTTTCCGAAACCTACAAGACTTGAAAATAGTGCTTGTGCAAGAGGGAGACCGGCTGCTGTAAAGATTTATTTCCAATATTAAGACACACTATGAGAGTTGTATGACCTGCTGGAGGAAGCCACTCTCTCTATCAGTCTCCTTTTTCGTTCGATCTTGTGACCTCTTTTTTATACAATTGTGCGTGATGAACCTTATCGCAGGATCATATATATATAAAATGTGTGTTGCGGCGTATATTTTTGTGTATATCAAACAATGTCCATACTAAGTTTCATTAAAATTTATTCATCAGTTTGGGAGATAAGAGAATTTTCAAATCTGATCGATTAATTTTGAACACCAGAGTCGTTGAAAATATTTTCATTAAGATGCTGATAAAATAAAATTAATGTTGGTAACACGATAATTTAGCTTTCTACATCTAATAAAGGTAACATGATAGTTAAACCTGAGCAAAGTAAAATATCCTCTTTTTGATGATGAAAGGAATTAAATGTTTTTAATACATTGCTTGGAATAAACAGAAGCGTTTACAGTTCTCTGAAAGAAAAATTAGTTTATAAGCACAGCATTTTTCATTTATGGTATTCCCAAGTTGTTATATATTTTGTAAAATTTCCTTAAAGCTTTATCCTGAAGTGTTTAGTTGCAAACTTAAAATTCAGTCATAGTACTGGAGTTCGAATCCCGAAGTAGGTTTGGATGTTTGTTAGGATACAGTAATTGTGCTGCATATGGGTATAGTTGTTAGGTAAATTTTCTCACCTTAGAATATGTCTTCCTGGTGTACTTGGTAGTACGTTTCAGCTAGAATCGGGAAATCAAGGAAGTCCAAATTACAAGAAGGGTTTTAAACATTTTTCGTGCTTCCTACACACATCTCACGAGTTAATACTGCTGGCCGCTGCCGCAATAGACACCTATTCATTGAAGAAGAATGTAATGTATTTTTATTCTCTTTACCATATGTCTTTGTGGTGTAATTGTAACCAGGTCATCGGGAACTCGAAATCTGAATCCCGACAAAGACATTACACATTTTCAAGTTTCTTGCATCGACAAACCTGATGACTCTATACCGTATCCGAGAGGCATACTTGGTAGCTGAATGTCTTCTCGTGATGTCTGATGGTAGGGGAAGAGGATTGTATCCGTCGCATGGATGCAAGTTTTTAAATTCGGACGAACTATATAGCAAATGAGTATGACTGTACGTGAAAAACTATTGATGAAGTACAAGGATTCGGCCATTTTTTTCTGGTCCCTTCTTGCTACTAATGAGATTAAGATCAATCACAAAAGTGGCTCTTCATCTATGTTGATTCTCCTTCTGTTTCCGGATGGAGTAAAATTTTTATAATTTTAAGGCAAAGTTTTTGGTTTGAATGTCTTAACATTTTTGAGATGGGAATTTTTGTTTCATTAAGTAAGTGGGGGTATGTGTGTAAAATAGTAAACTCATATCTTATTTAATTCGATGATATCTTTAGTTTTCGAGCAAATGGACAGTAGAAATTCTGTGTTTTTCGAAAATTTTACATTAATCAGGTTCATGACTTTGTTTGTTCCATTTTCGGATCTTTTTTCCCAAGATTTGCTTAAAGTTAGGTTAGGTTGTTGGTTAAAGCTAGGTTACATTAGGTTATTTTTTAAAAAAGGAGAGATGAAAAATTAGCAGTGCCTCGCCAAGACTCGAGCGACGGAACTCTCGAATACGCACCGAGTGTGCTGGCCATTAAACCACGAAGGCGTGCTAGGAAGGCTGGAGGAAAACCTTATTACTCCCCTTTTAAAGGGCGACTGCGGATTAGGGGACCCAACCTCCAAATCCTGGTGGTGGAGAATCATCATCCACCACCCCTTTAATTCATGCGCCACTGTAGAGATATTAGGTTATTTTTTGAAAGCAGAAGAAATAAAAGATGAGCAATGCCCTCGCCGGGACTCAAACCACAGGCTTCCCGAATACGCGCCGAGTGTGGTGGCCATTACACCACAAAGGCATGCTAAGAAGGTGGGGAGAAATACCAAGGTCACTCAAATATCGGAAAACAAGCAAGGACTATCTGTTGTCAAAGTGGAGGAATGCTTTTGTGAAGCTCTTTCTAACGAAAATTAGGTTGTACGTTGGTGGACAATTGCGAAGGACGGATGACAGTAACAGTGATAACAACCACAAAATGGGAGGCAGGAAAATGGAGAAATTAGCCCAAGTGCGGGTTGCTGTAAGACGAAGTATGCGTACGCAAACATTTGATTGCCGAAGTTGTTCGTCACGTGGTAGCGTTTATAAGAGATATCAAGGATTTGACGCTTACTAACCGTTGTTGTTCAAAAAAAAAATTAACAGGAAAAAAAATATTTGACAAACTTTCAGTTTTCGGTATGTCTTCCGACAGATGATTTTAGGCATGGCCCTATTATTGACAAGATTGAAGAAGGGCGAAAAATAACAGATGTTGCTAGAAGTTCGACAGTTTTGTTTCAAGACTTTGGAAATCATTTCAAACACATGGAATGCCTAGCAAATATCACGTGGGAGATCGTGTTCGCAGTATGACAAATGCAGAAGATAGGTCATAGTGTTACCGACAAAAAGGACTGGGGACAGCTACTGGGGTCGCAAATCATTTACTTGCTGTTAATGACAAGAGAATCTCCCGAAAACCTTTGTCCTTTTGTAGACTTTCGCATCATAAAGGACTATATGCCCGCGGTCTTGTTGTGTGCATTCCATTGTCCAAATATCATCGTTTTGCCCGTTTGTAATGGTGTCGTGAGCATCGCAGTTGGAGGGAAAACGACTGGGCTTGTATATTATTCGCAGATGAAAGCAGGTTCGGTCTCTCGTCTGATTGTGGACGATAATTTTTGTGGAGTAAGAATGGTACTGCATATAGTTCAGCAAATATACATGAAAGTAGCCATATCCTACACATAGTGTCATGATATGGGCTGGGATCATGATCAACGGCCGCATGTCGCTCAGTGTGCTTCCATCTAGGACCATGACTGGACAACGATACATTAATGGTGTTCTACTACCTCATGTTCGCAAGTTCCGTGGTGCTGACGGTGATAAATTTGTTTTCATAGACGACAACACAACATGCCATCGAACAGTTGCTGACCAGGAATGTCTAAAAAGCGAGGATATTCAACCCCTCGTATAGGCAACATGTTCTCTAGATCTGAATCCCATTGAAAACGTTTGGCGTGCTTTGGGAAAGAGTGTTGCTGGTCGACAGTGGCCTCCAATAAACAAGGACACCATAAGCCGTGCACTGTTAGAGGCGTGAAATAAATTACCCCAACAGCCATTGGATAATGTTGTACAAAGTATGGCATGACATCTCCACAATATATATATGAGGAAAACCACGGAAAACAACCATGTTATTATTATTTTTTTTAACTGAACTCAGCATGTCCGTAATCTGTATTTAGTTTTGAAACTCAAAAAATCGTTGTCTTGAACTTAGACTAGTTTTGTAACGTTTAAACACAATAATTTTGCTTTTTTGGCATCACAATTATAAGACTTAGAAAAATAATTAAATCTTTGAAGCATATTACAAATTCATGTATTAAATTCAATTTCAGCAAATTTTATACTTTATGTTAAGAAATCCACTTTCAGTGAAATTCGGCAAATTTATCTGCACAGAGATATCTTAGTTCAGCTTTTCATTGAATAAATTTATTTCCTCCTTTTTTAATAAAAGCATTGGGGATAAACTATTTTAATAGTTGGATGAAGAGCAATTAAGAGGGGAAAATAGCAAATATTTGAAATGTCATTAGCTACAATTTATATCTGTATTATTGCCAATTAGGATAAATAATCCTTTACTTATCAAATCTTTTCTTGTGTAAATGCTTAGGATATTGAGCACATTTGATGTTATAGGAGTGAACATTAAATCAACTTTGATAACCTCATGAATAATTCAGCACTTTCAACATAAAGGCTTTATGTAACAGCTTTAAATTATTTCGAAACGCATTTAAGTTCACAAAAGACGCAGTTTTGGAAATGAAGTTGCAATTAAATCCGTCATACATTCAATTACTAATTAAGTTATTATATTAAATGAATGCTAATCGATTTAGCAAATAAATTCATTCAAATACACTAAAAAGCCAATAATGAAAGGTTCCATTCTCGGTTTCATGTTTTCATCTCCAAATAAAAGGTATTGAAAACAGCCTTATTTGTCATTAGTTTAATTAACTTATTTATTTTCACCTAATTTCTAATAATACCTAATTATTTAACGCGATTGACTTATGAATCACTCATTCTTGCATTAATAATGTTGTTGACAGATGACGGGGCACCATTTAGTCACCTTAAATTATTCGGTTTTGTTCCACGTCCACCGCCATCGAATGAGAAAGAACTTTGCTTCCCTATGGAGTGCTTTCTCATTCGATGCAAGGCGTTGTAGTAGGCGAGTTAACCGCATCTTCGTTACTAACATCTTAGGGCACTGTACAACGCCTAAGATAAAGCAAACCGAACGCGGAATGAGAGACTTAGTAACAAACAATAAAATTATAAATGCCGCGAAGTGAGCTGTGACACACTCTGACCTTGTCTTTGATCTACTTATTATTATCGCCTCAACTGAAGGCGTCAAATCTACTTATTATTATCGCCTCAACTTCTTCATTTGCTTTGAATTCCGCTTATCTTGAATCACTTTACATAAACCACTGGAGATGAAGGAAAAGAAAAGATATTTCAGATTTCATTTATATTCTTATTTTAAGATATATTTGTGTAGTCTAATTTTCTTCACATTCATATTACATTGACAAACTTTTCTGATTTTATTATTATTTTAATGATTTATTATTTATTATTATTTTATTGTTCTTTATTTATTATATTAACTGATTTCATTATTATTATTTTATTAATTATTATTTACTATTTTATTATTTTATTATCTGATTTTATTATTATTTTCTGATTGATAAATTTTTCTGATAAATATTTCTGACTAAAGATGCAGAAATACTATTTATTAAATAAAATTTCATTCCTTGAATTAAAAACGTTATATTACTTAGGTGAACGTTATATTACTTAACTGATTAAAGCAAGGCAAACGAGAGATATCTGCTAAAACAAGAGATGCTTCATGGAGGAATATCTGATGGAAATTAGTGCGAAGTTTACATAACAATGAATATGGAGAAGTCTTTATGTGGCCTTTCTTTTCACAATCGTTGGTCAAGACATTCAAACTATGAAAAAGTATAAAATGATAAATGTTTTCAGGTTTTTCGCACTTTTATATTTAAAGAAATCAGTTCTGCGGTAAATTATAAAAATCTAACATTTATACGTTCTTTTCGGTCCCGATACTTATATGTAGGAAACTTTTGTACTCGTCATGAAAAAAAAGCTTCGCTAAAACACAATATTAGCAGAAATAGTCTGATAATATAATAAAATAAAATAGCTATTCCTAAATAAATTACTTTTATCTTTTCAGTAAATGAAGAATAATTGTTTTAAACTTTATTTTACCTTTCACTATGAGCAATCAATTATTCTAATTTAGGCTGTTTGGGAATGAAATAAGCGGCCGAGCGGTAAAGTGAACACTGCTAGTTCGGTCCGAGGTTCGAATCCCGCGAATGGGCGTTTTCGTGGTTTTTCCCCTGTGTAACGTGTATACGAGTCAGTTCCCCTTAGAAAGTATTCACGAAGGCATCCCTCCTCTTAGGCAGATAGCCCTAGTGTGCTTTGCCATAATTTCATAAACCAAACCAAACCAAACATGGGAATGAAATACAGTGGTACCTGGGTATACATCATTAATCCTTGGACGTATACCAACGAAATTTTCGAATAACAAATAACGGGAAAATTATTAATCTCTTCTTATAAAAAATTCTCTATTGTTATTAGAAAACTGTTTAATTCTAAAATAAAAATGCAGATAATGAAATATGCACTGTACATAAATGAAACGCTGCACATGATACAGTTATGAATTTTGCACATTAGATCGATGATTTTAGTGCAGTTATCCGTGACATTGTTGTATTTTTCCGTGTAATGTAACATATGAAAAATGTAAAAGAGACAATGCAAGAACAGTAAGAATACAGGGGGAAGTGCATTTGACATTGAGTAAATGGGTATGTCGGTAATTTGGCAAGATGTCGCCAAGCTGGCAAAGTTTTTGGTCTGGTCCTTGTATTACTGTAATAGGTATTGTAATTGAATAAATGTAATTGACCACTATTTTAGCTGTAACCGTAATTCGAGCCTTATATTAGATCTAATAGCCTTCGAGTGATTTGCAGAAGCAGAAAGTACTAGAAATATCTCAGAGGACTTTATTGTGGACATCTGTGCGAGTACTCCTGTAGAAAATCCCAAAGCTCTGAAGTGTTTCTTTTGATTAAATATATTTTATCAACCTGTCATCGGAGCTGTGTGCATTCAATCTATTAGGAACCGTACGCACACAACAATACCGTACATAAATGTTTTTCTGCTATCCAGATCAAAAGCAATTTTTCAGCATGCTCTAATGTCTCTGATTTTTGTTTGGTAATCGATTTCACTCCTTCGCAGCGCTAGCCGATCTAATAGCGGTTTGTTTGCAATGGTCATAGATACCAGCGTACTCGGCATATGGTGTGCAAAAGCCAAATCCTGATACGCATGCAACCTTCATACTTTCGAGCAATTTCTTTTTTCATCTCCATGACGATCTTAACAGATTTCTGCTCTGCTTCTCAGATATTTTCATAAACTCGATTTTAATGAGTTTATAAAAAAACTAGTAGAAAAAACACAAAATCATTTGAAAATTTAGAGTTCCAGCGCGGGTTGTTAACTGAATAGCAGCAACAGGGGTACTGAACCTCACAGGTAGTCGTAGCATTGTCACTAAAGCAAGGGCAGTGAACGCAGTCGTGGCTGATCAAACGTGAGTCTTATTTCAAAAGAAATGTTGTATCTCAAATAATTCTTTTGGCGTCTAGACAGGACGTGCGCGAAATTGGATTTATTTCAGAGCTGACGAGCTGTATTCCGAGATATTTTCACTATTACGAAGTACACAATAATAAAATTGAAAATAACTAGAAAAGCGTTCCTAGATTGACGTAAACTTTGAATAAAATACTCGTCGATTTTGATAGCAATGATAGTTCCACGTCTGTTCTATATCTGATTCCTAAACAAAAACAAAAACAAACAAAAAACAAAAACAAACAAACAAAAAAAAAAAAAAAAAAAAAAAAAAAAAAAAACCTCTTCGTCATGAACAAAAATCAAAACAAAAAAGAACTTCTATATTTAATCAAGACACAATATATGCCGAATATAATATTAAATATGCATATCAAGTATAATATCATGTATATTTGTCAAGTATAATGTATGACAAATATAATAATATAACATTTGTCAAATAAATGTAATGCTAAATATGTATGCCAAAGATAATGAATGATATATATATATATATATACGTGTGTCTTCTCATATGACAAACATGATTGATCGGACTCAAATTTGGTTGAATATTATTGAAAATCTATCCCAGTCTAAAGCTGCTTTTTTATTTAATTTTGAAAATAGTGTTTATTCAACGAATCCTTAGAGCGAACAGAAAAAATCATGGGTTTTTACTATTTTATAGGATCAGAAATATATTATGACCTATTCCTATATTTGATAAACACTTTAAAAAGTTAAAGAATTTTATACTATTATAAACTAATATTTCTATTTACTGAAGATCCAAAAAGAGAAAGAAAATTGCGTAAACAAAAACCAACGTACTTTTCTTAAAGCTACCCCTAGAGATTCACGATTGTGTATTTCTTGATACATTGCTGCCGAGAATTCGGTGAAACGATGGCAAAGTAAAATCATAATAATATAAAATCTCCTTTAAAATCCGTTATAGCACTTCGACAACCGAAAATCTCAGCAAGGGCAGGCAACAACGGGCGAGGAACTTTTTCACGTTACTCATCAATCATGAGTGTTCCTATTTCATCAATCCATCTTGATTTTAGGCAGAAGGAGGCTTGTATCTTCCAGAAACACGAGGCTTTCGTCTTCTCGGAGAAGAACTTCACTCACATCTCCGAGAGAAAATTTCATTTTTATTTTCACTTTTTCTTCCCTCTTTTCTCATCCCTTCCTCCCGGCTGCTTTTAAGGCGAACCATCTGCACTTGGGTCATCATCAAGTTGCAATTCTGTTTTAGTTTTCCTGGGAAAAGTCACGTAGCATTTTCATCGAGTATATTGGGTCAGGACTGGATATGAAATTTCCGAGTAGGCTTTCAGAATATGAGGGATTCCTTTTATCACGCTTAGGCGTAAGTAAGATTTTTAGTCTTTGCCGTGGACAGTTTGGTTGAAGGAATGGAATTATCCTAGCCCCCACGTATTCACACGACTAAACCCTATAAGTGTTGGTGAAGTCGATTTGAAATTTAACTGATAGCGGGTGGATTTGTAAAGCCTATTTTCTACCTAATTTGTTTACTTTTGAAGATCGCGAAGAGTATATACAGATTATATTCAACAACAGCTTTAGATGGCGTTCTGTAACAAGATGAGAATATAATGAATTTGGGACATTTTAAAGTTCATATCTTCATATGAAATTAGAATTTACATACGAATATCGCTTATTTTCCTATACTAGTCACTTCCGCCACCAGCTGCCCAAAGTAGTTATTATACAAAAGGAAAAAAATATACTTATGTTAATTAATTCATCTAATGAAGTTTAACTGGTCCAGCTAGTAATTAGTAACAATACAGAGGAAAAATTGCATTTATTGACTTTAAACTGCTCAATAATAGATTGGTTAAATTCGAGAGACAAATTACACCTAACAGGAAATCAGAGCTTAGTTACTTAATCATTTGAGCAGCACAAAGTCTTCGCCACTACATAAAACGCATTCGTACATTCTGTATATTATCCACAAATAGGACTTTATTATATAAGCTGTAATAGTATTGTACTTTTTTTTTTTTTTTCTAAAAATCTGAGATTATGTATGGTCAATATATCAAATATAACGTTAAAGGATTTTCTAAAATAGCTGAAATCCTTAACCTTTTCTGGCACGCTACTCTTTAAAGTTGGAATTTTACCAAAAAAATTTGCAAGCAGTCTATTTAGGTCTAGGAGAGTATGCACGTATAATTTTACAAAGGTTGCACAAAACGTTTCCATTTTGTGGGAGTGTTTGAAGCGAACACACTGAGCGGCACGAGCTGCGATAGGTGAGCATTGCTGTGAAGCACGTATTACTTTGTCTATGATTACTTAAAATACTTTGTCTATAATTTAAAAACAGTAGAACCTGATCTCTGTAGCAGATTTAGCATAACCCAAAGTGGACCACGGGGAGGCCTGCTACAATACACACCCCATAAAAAAACCGGAAAAAAGGAAACTCTCATTGTTTCGGCAATGCTGAGGCCTCTCCGAGCCATTTACACAATAATTAAAATACTATAATATTTACAATTAATTATTGACTAGAAAAAAATATTAAATATACCTACAAATAAAAATCTACAGAAATCAAAACTAAGGAAACTACGCACGATGAAAGCAAGAGAAAACAGGGTCTGCTCTCGCTGAAAATCAAACAGCTAAAGGAAAACAAAGCACCGGGGTCTTCAAAACTAACAACAGAAAAGAATAAAAACAAATATAAATAAATCTGCACTCTCAGCCTCCCCCGTGTTTGAAGCACGAGACCAGATTCCGTGATTCACTCCCATGTGACAGGCGCTACCAGTACAGTGTGTTCAGTTCGAACACACCGTACACTGAAGGCTTCACTATACGCAAAATTTCAACAATAAAAATCAAAAGTAATACAGAATAGGCATATTAGCATACGAACAACAAAATTATATAAAGATTTTTTTTATTGATATTCTTTATATTTAAAAAAATCTGAAACACGTGCCACGTAAGGAGAAACACGTGCTTCTGTGGAATTTGTACCATAAAATTGATGGATTTATATAATATCATTAATTACATCATCTTAGAACTTAAAGTAATGGCTGAGTATCGATAAATTACTTGTATCTGGCGTCGAATTTAGACTTCAGATCAAGTGATTAAAATTTTTCTCGTTCTGAAACGAATAACAATAATCTAAATAGTAATAATCTATCTAAAATAATAATTATATATAATAATAATATAATTTTATATAATTTAAAAAGTAAAAGATTAAATGTCTAAATAATAATCTAGAAGAATAATCTTCTTTCTTTTTTTACTTTCCATATAAAAAAGAAAAGAAACGTACTTCTGCAAACAAGCGTTTAAGTTGAATGCTGCGTTTTCCTCCTGTCAATAAAATACGCAATTTTATCTCACAAGATCGATTCTTGACATGAATTGTTGGGAAATTTATGGTATTCTTCGCCAATATTTCGCTTGCTGGAAAAGTTTAGGTATTACTTTTATTTAAGAAGAAGGACGAAATATTTGTGCGACTTTTAAGTTTAGTTTTTAGTGTTTAGAAAACTTCTAAGCATTTTTAAAGGTAAAGACTGTTAGACTGAAACTTGATGTCCGACAGACAGCACGATAAACTGCGTGAAATTCATCTTACAACTACAGTTACAGTTTTTGTTTGAAACCTGCAAGTTTTTCGTCAACAGTAAACAAATGAATTCATACCTCAAAAGGCAATAAGTTAATTTATATACTGAAAATTCCATTTCGTGAGAAACGTTGATTAAATTGTGAATAGATAAGGAGAAGACATTTAATAAAAAGAACGTTACTATTATCTTCACAGAATTACTTTCTCATAAAACTATTACATGCTTCGATGAGGCTAATAATTTATTCTCCATTATTCTCAAATAAATATATACGTCTTATCTCCTAACATCCATTACATAATATTTAGGCTTGAACCAAACAATCTTAAATACAAGTTACAAGTTTTCGACTTTTCGCATTTACCCAATTTTAATATGAGATAAAGTTAAGAATTGTAACTCTTAAAGATTGCCGAAAAAAGTAGTTACGCGGCTAGATGAATATTCAAAAAGATATATATATAAAATTGAAATAAATTTTTATGAATAAATAAAGTACATCGAAAAAATATAAAGTATTTAAAAATACCGCAGGACGATTTATATAGTATGAAGTCAGAAAATGAATGGAAGGCAATAGAAGGTTAAATGGATTTTGTTGATCTCAATCAAATCCATTTAACCGATTTAGCCAAGCATTTACTTTTCCTAAGTTACCATTAATGTAGCTGCTATTTTGAAAGCATATACACTACATATACCAATTTACCACCATATATACTACGTATACAAACATTCGCTGGCCGATTCATACTTCCAGTTATAAAAATGTTTCAAATGACGCAAATATTCCTATTTTCGCATTTTATAATTATACAATTAATAATTTTATATAAAATCCACATTCGAACTTTTTACACGTTGCTTCGGTACTCGTCCTTTCATTCAGGAAAATTTTGCACTCGTTATATGGATACGGATATGGATATGGTGAAGTGTGGTGGACACCCATTGTTTAACCTTAATCAATTTGGGCATTGTCCAGCCACATTAGTTATCCAGATTGCTACACTTCACAGAACCCGCAAGGGGTCCCTCCAGCTGTTGCTGTGTTGCCAAGCGGTGTTGTGTGTTAGGATGTGTTGCAAAGCTTCGTGGCTCTTGTGGACAGGAAGTTTTATGAAATTTATGTTTATGTTTATGAAATTCGTGATGTACATTACCACAAAGACAGTCGGAAAAGACAGTCAAAATAACCTTGACTTTGACTGATTTTAACCAGGAAAATTTGGTCTCGTTTCTTTTATCGAACGTCTTGACTGTTGAGCTCATTTTATATGTAATGCGTAAATTCTTATTTCATGAATAATATTAATCCGTTTAAGGATGGGTTCTTCTTGAAAAAAGATTTTCCTAGGCGATATATTATTTTTCTTTGGGGGGGAGGAAGATCTGAAGTATTTGGTATAACTTCAGAACCGAAGTGCCGCAATCTCAAATGATATTTTAGAACTCCTTGATAGGATATATAAGTAATATAAGATCTTGTTCAACAACTGCCCGACGATCGTTAAGCACAAAAACATTGACATGATCAGCGTTTTGCTATATTCCCCTAGATTTTGGTTCAACTTCGATGCATTCTTTGCTTTCTTTAAACATCTCATAATACTCAAAATCCCTTGTTTTTAACAAAGTGTTTTCGTCACACACCATTTGTAACATTTCAAATGTTTCCGTAGCATACACTGTAGTCATAAGATATTTCGAAAAAATGTATAATGCCCTCGATGGGACTCAACTCCAGACCTTTCGATTGCTTGCCCTATGAGCCTTCCCAGTACACCACGAAGACAAGTACAAAGGAGGGATGAAACATAAAGCATTCTCCTATATTTAAAGGGCAGCTGGAGATGCAGGTAACAGTTGCCAAACACTCTGCTGGTGATGAATTGTTGTCCCTCCCATTTTTTTTTTTTTTTTCATTTCAAGTGCTATAAATGTAATTTAGAACGTTTGGCGCAGAAAACGTGAGATAATGGTGCATTGTCCTCGTCGGAATTTCCACTCCGAAATTTTCGATTGCCAACTGTACGTGGTTCCAGTTACGCCACAAAGGCATGCTATAAAGATGGAGAAAATTATCTTGCAGAATTCTATTGCGGAAACAAATTCAATGCATATTATTTACATAGTTATATGCGCTATTTTAAGAAACTGCGAAAGCAAAAATTTATTCATTAAAAATAAATTTATTTGCAAACAATGAAAGGAAACAAAATGGGAATTGCTGCCAAATGTCAATGAAAATTCGTAAGAATTTCTGAGAAAACTTTTCAAGTCGTTTCTTGCACATAAGTGTTTCAAATGAGTAAATCCCCGGTACGTTTTGTTCACAGCTGCATTTTATGAAAACGATAGTTACCATTTAAAAATAAATCTGAAAGGTTTCAGATTTTAAATTACGTCTAAATGGGCGTTTTTTTAACATTTAAAATCTGAAAGGTTTCAGATTTTAAATTACGTCTAAATGGGCGTTTTTTTAACATTTCGTGTGTTATCTTTATTCATTAAATATCATATTCTTCGCACTTAAACCAAAAAATTAAGTTCAAGAGCAACATCGCAAATAATTTTAAATTGAGCATACCTTTAGAATTTCCGATACACAATCTCACGCGCTGGAGACAAAAATGTTTTTTCTGTACAACGTTGCCATTGCTCGCTTTGAAATCCTTGAATTTGTTAATCAAAAATTCGTTTTAAAGTTTTACGAAATATGAAATCCATAATAAAACAATTTCCAAATTTCAAATTTTGACTTCCAGATGCCCATATTTACAGCAAGACTACGTCATTCAAAATTCGATGGCTCTAGGTACCATTGTTTTATCACAATGCGAGAAACAGACATACATTTATGCAGATTCTTATTCTTTAATTTCTTCAAATATTAGACAAAGCGATAATATTTGGTGGCAACAGTTTGAAAAGTGAAACGACATTCAGAGCGATTCGACGCAAAATTGCAAAACGAAAACAATAGTCCCTCATGGACAAAGCCCCTTTGGACTAAAAATTTAAAATAATTTCTACATATTATAGATTGTCTCCTCAAATTTAACGTTATTAGTACTTTAAACCAGCTGTTTGGAAAACTTTTGTTTGGAAACTGCATTAAACATTCGATACATGTTACATTAAAGAACCACTAGAGTAAAGGAATATCTGAGAATTAAGCTTCAGGGTAGAATTTCGGAAATTTAATCGAAATTTTCTTTGTCTAAGCGTTTGAGTTCGGCAGCTTTCAACTTCATTTAAGAAAGATTATTTTCGGATGATTATTTCGGTCAAATATAATTTATCGAAGACTCTAAAATTGCAGTTCTAGCGGAAATATGATCGCAAAATATGAGCAGAGACAAAACATAACAAAAGTAAAAGAAGACAAGAATTTTAAACTTATTGTCACAAATCAATTCATTTTACTTTTCTAAAACAAAGAATTAAATGATATCATTTCCTTCAGAATCATGCAAGCTATGGACACCTTGATCCTGTTCATGATTTTATTATGGTAGATAGCCTCAACATTAAAGATCGGTTTATCAATGAGCATTCATTGCAAAGCTCCAGCAAAAGACAGGATACTGCCTGAACATTTCTGAGGAGTTTATTATTGAATTTTTCTCAGACTTGGTATTTTGATATGATCCAAAAGCATTACTTCCTCAAACAGGTGGTATTCACCGGGAACCGCAAGTAGCCCGAAGTTGATAAAAGGGATATAGATTACACAAAAAACTTTTAAACTGAGAGTTTTTTAACCGAACACTTTTGGTCATGTTCAAAAGATGATATTGAGACTTTCGATTATTTGTTATTAAGTGCTTGGGAAGAAACTTAGTTTCGCAATTTCAGTTTCAGTTTTGGCAATATTTTCTTCTCATTATTTTTGTACTTACATTTCATAAAAGTTATGTTTAGAAAAACATGATTTTTTTTTCAACTTTTCTATTTCGAACAAAACTCTAACATAAAAGTATTACTATAGTAATTTTATGAAACATTCCATAAATAGTCTGTAAAATAATCTGAATTAAATGGAGTAAAATCTTATATATAACTATATATTTAAAACTTTCGTAGACAACTTTGTACATCAAAAGAGAGAATTTTCTCGAAAAGTAACAAGTG
The DNA here is from genome assembly GCF_044657685.1 of Stegodyphus dumicola. Lineage (NCBI taxonomy): Eukaryota > Metazoa > Arthropoda > Arachnida > Araneae > Eresidae > Stegodyphus > Stegodyphus dumicola. The sequence goes on along the minus strand of NC_140771.1, from coordinate 67,589,748 downwards.
CATAGGTATATTTAGAAGGCATTTTAATTTGTCAGTTAGACTTTAGTTCATTTAATTCCTTATACTTTAATAAACGTAAATGAAAGAATAAAAGTAAGATATTGATAAATATTTTTTTTGGTAACGTATTTAGTAATCCTGAAGCTTTAACCTATTTTTAAACGAAAATATGAGTAAAAGAAAAAAATATACTTTGATAATGCATTTATTACCTAATTCTATCATTTTAAGCAGCATTCTGCTAAATAACACCAATAGTAGATTTATTTGTGCTATTTTTCAAAATTTGCTTGTCGAACGTAGTCAGATACCACTGCCTTAATTTTGTCCAGGATGCACAACAGCTGATTACATTCAAAAAGAGAGGAAAAGGAAATTAGCGGGGCTACAGCCAGAAGTTAGTGGATACACGGATTTTATTTTTTACTACTAAGCCCCTGAATCCTTACTGACTCGAATAAGCGAAGATGTGAAGCTCGGTCGTATGAATTACATGGGAATGAGAATAGGAAAATTAAAAAGAAGAGAATAAATACAGCTTTTAAAAATTGTATAACAAAATTTAAGACTTATCGATAAGATTAAAACGATGATAAAATAATAAATAAATTGCATTTGTAGAGACATCAGGATATTTGGAAGCAGAGAGGCTGACCATTACACCATGATGGCTTGCTAAGAAGGCGGGAGAAATACCTTATATACTTCCCCTTTTAAAGGGCGACTGGGGGATTAGAGCATCCAATCGACATATCCTAGAGGTTGAGAATTATCATCCACCACCTTTGTTTTTAGTTAGGGTGCCACTGTGAAGACATTAGGTTACTTTTAATCCAGAAGGTGCAAAAAATCTGCAATGTCTTCACCGGGACTCGAACCTCACATCTCTCGAATACGCGCCGAACTTGCTGGCCATTACATGAAGATGGAATACTTGATCCTCACCTCTTAAGCAGTGGTATCACCAGGCTGGCCATTACACCACGAAGAGATGCTAAGAAGATGAAGATTGAACGAAGTGGATCAATTATTTTTTTGTTTATTTTACAACGAACTCAAACTTTACGCAGCATTCAGCAGCAAAGATAACAAAATAAATAAGATCAAGTAATTAGTCAAAAACTTCAATGCACACTAAACGTTTCAGAAATAATTGTTTCGTGTAAAATGTTTTAAATAAATTGTTTAGGGTAAAAACATTGTTAAATATTGTTAAGTATTAATTCCTAAAGCATAGTAATAAATACGTGGCAAATTTAATGCTAAAGAATATACTCTCACCTTATGCGAAGCGCACTACATGTAGACAGGGAAAAATTTGGCCACGCTTTCACGTTTTGGAGGAGAGGGAACAGAGTTTTTCCCTTTGATTTTGTAACACCAAACACGTTATTTTCATTTCCCCTTCAATAAGATAATATACTTTAGCAAAAAACCTTTGAAGTGACATTTTAGCTACTATATTGTAGTTTAATACGATTTAATTATAATTGCTATGCACTGGATAATACTTTACACCATTTGACATCCATGAGCAAGAGGCTATGAATAACTTCTACGTGACTGCTTTTCTTACGGCAGAACATGAAGCATATACGTGTTAACTTTTATTCTATGATGCGTAAGTCCATTAGCTACTGAGTGGTTACAATCGCCAAATAGTGGTTATTTCTAAAGGGTCGATTAATGGTAAATGGGCTATGTGTTTTGTCATTATCTTGAAGATTATGAGCAAGTACCCTCCAAACACTCTCCGTAAAAGCAGCAAACCCAGACAACCCAGATAGATTTTGCTAAGATGCACTTTGGTGGGCAGCAAATTAACCAATAACCTAATAAATTAACCAACTATTGATACTTGATTATACCTTTTAGCGATATAAAAAGGTAATTTGAGAGTGAGTTTGTAAAGACCTTATTTTATTGTAGCCGATTATTTTTAGTTTTATAAACTTTCCGTTCTGATTTCAGTTTCTTGCCAAAATGTAAATTTTAATGACGCGTATGCAAATCTAAGTGAGCTGGGAATCTGTATTTAAGCAAAGGTTTTAAGAGTTTGTAGTAGAAGAGTTAGTTCCGAATTTATGCCGAGTGTCTGAAGTAGCTTCGTAAGTGAATAGTTGGTACTTAGTCACTCTTTAGATTACAGTCATATTCCAGGTTCGTCTTTGCTGTGTGCAGCCAATTTAACGGTCTAGATAAATAAGGAGGCCAGTCGTGTAGCTAATCTTTATTTTTATTGTTATTGTCCAGTCACAAGTGGTGGTAAATTCTGAGCACCGAGTGAGTGCGTTTCTGTTTAGTTTAGTTCAATTAAAAAGATTATTTAAACCTTCTTCTGCAGTCATCTGTTCTTCCAAAACGTAGGTTTACAGTGCGTGATTCCAAAACGTATCAAAGGATTCTACAAGTTAACTACTACAAATTAAAAAATTTTATTTAGGATTCTGTCCACATTTCCATTAATTGCACTTTTTTGACGATATGTGAAGATAATTTAAAAGCAATTTTAATGTTAAAAATTTAGAAATTTTATTTATAATTCCACGACTATTTCACAAATTTATTCTCTGCATATTATACTACCTAAAACTGAATGATATAATTTAATAATTTCGTAAGTTAACGCATCATTGGTCACCATAATATGTTAAATCTATACATAACAATTTCAGGAAATTATTTTACTCTATAATTTTGAATAAACAGCTTTTAAAATACCACCATAGAACTAAAGATATATAAAAAACGTTCTAGTGGTAATTGCTTTTAAATGAAATTACATTATCCTCTAATTAGTGTTATTAGAGTTAATGTTCTGTCACATAAGCTCGTTTAAATAATTGTGCAATGACTCTGAAGAGCTAGATAATGATTTCTATGACTGGAGTGTGAAAATGACTTTTATTCTTCTGGCGATCTCATCAAGCAGTTTACGTCGAGATCGGTTCTAATTAATGGAATATATGGCTGAACTCAATAAGTTAAAACTGTGAATAGTATTTTGGTACCTTTTAATTACATGCTATCAAAAATAATCATCAAACATTTAAAAATAGAAACCTAAAAGTAATTTCTGTTGTTTTTATAATAATATTTTCTTATTTTTTTAAGAAATCAAAAGGATGCATTTGAATTTATCTTCCTGATGAAATGCTTCTAGTGGAGACTTTAAGATCTGTATTGATTTTAATAACAACAGACGGAATTATAATAGCGCAATAGGCAAAAAAGGAAACCATTTTCCTCTCTTCTTCCAGAAATACGTAAAAATGTATCATTATTAGTTTTATCAATATGCGACTGAATCTTTTGCCCTGTTTTCAATATTAGCAGTATACACGGTATCTCATATATACTGCATTCTTTGAATTTTAAACAATAAAAATTTTAATAATTTATTTGCATAAAATGATGTTAGAAGATCTCGATTTGTGGCTTTAGCATGATGCCAACAATACATCACATAAAAAACTGATAACAGAGCTTTATTACTCAAATATATATACAGACATACACACTCTTACTCGGCTCGCTGAGCTCTGGTTTTCTATACTTTTATGTCGGTAAATTGGACACCTTTTGCTTTAAAAAATTACTAAATTATGTTGTTCTTATGCTCTGGTTAAGTTTCCATTTAGTTAATTTGCAAGTAATAGCTGTAGAATTATGAGTAATTTAAAAGTGTAAGTGAAGCTAAGCCCAATGTGGTGGAAATTGTTTAGATATGAAACTCTTAGTAGTATAGTGAGTTAAGTCAGTTGTTGCACCAAATTCAGAATGTTTTTGCCCAGTGGGGCCAAATGTTAGCTAAATTTTGTGCCCCGAAAATTTTATTTTTCTGTTCATTGGGCAAATTTCTTGTTTTTCTAATTTTAATTCCGAAATTTTATTTTTTAACTGCACTCCGTCTTTCAAGTTTTTTTAACAATTTTTAATGCAGACGTTTTGAGTTTTTATGTATTTTTGTCTTGTCGTGGAGTGTGAACGGAATTGATTGAATAAGAAATATATCTCTAATGAAATTAGAGGAAATAAGTTTAAATGAAGAGTTGCAAAAAAAAAAAATGTGTATAATTTAATAGGCCGTATAAGGATGTCATGTGGTGTCGACATCAGAGTTTTTTACATATAATTAATTATTAATATATTTTGAACTATTCCACATACGCAACCTTTCAAAAATACTACTCTTTACTTCAGTCTTTTAAAAATAGCAGCCAAAATTCTCGAAGAAGGTTATCCCATAACGGAAAAGGAATAATTTACATAAAATTAATTAATGATGATAACATCGGGAGCATCTTAGCATCACCGCTTCTTTATTAAAACTGTTTAATTAAACCAGATGCCATACTTAATAAGCTAAGCAACAACAAAAATGACAAATGCTTGTCACATCGTGAAATAACAATAATACTAAAGATAATTAAAAAAAAGAAAAGAAGACGAAAAGAAATTAGTTAAGACATATACTCAACAACGTGCGGGAATTCGAAAAATTCCCTTTTGGACGAATCGGCTGCTAATACAAATAAAAGAAGCTTCTCGTGGCGGAAAACGTTCTTAGGCCCATATTTCAAACCCCTACATGCAAAAGAGGCATAAATGTCCCTGTCTTGGCAGATTAAAAGACTCTTTTGGAGGAAAAAAGCATCAGCTAAGCAGGTTTGCTAGGATGCTTACATAGCTAAGCAAACAAACTGAATGACGTTTTCGTGTAAATGTCCGTTAAGGCAGAACTGGAGCGATTCTTCGCTGATAATAAAAGCAAATTGGAGTTCAAGAAGGAGAGGTTTGATGAGACATTATGAACTTTCTTAAGGTCCCTCGCTCTTTCCCGCGAGTAATTAGTGTTCTTTGTCAAAAGACGGCGACTTCTCCTTTACGTTAAGCTAAGAATGAAATAGTATTTACTTCTAGGAATTTGAAAAGCAGAATGATAAAAGAACTCAAATTTTAAGTCAAAGATGAATGGTTTGAGGATATTGGGGATCATAAGATATCGTATGGATTATGTCTGAAAACACTTGAATTATTTTACACTTAAATACATTTTAAATTAGTATTCAATAGTAATCTCAATTATTAAATAATGAAGAATATGTACGCATGTATGTATGCATGTCTGTTTCTCGCATTAGTTGTAATAGGCAGTACCTACAGCCACCAAATTTTGAACCCATAATAGTCTTCCATCTGAACATATGCAACTCGGAGACCGAATTTTTGAATTTCGAATTATTTTACTTAACCCTCAAAAGACGCGAAATGGGTTTTTGCTTTGGTTCAATATAAACGGTGTATAACTTTTCAAATTTCTGCCCCCTGTATTTAAAGAAATTAAATAATGAAGAATATGCATGCATGTTTGTATAAATGTGTGTTCCTGGCATTGTGAGAAAACGACGGCAACTAGAGCCATTGGTTTATGAATAACGTAGTTTTCCAGCCGAATATGTGCATCTGGAAGCCTGAACCTGAAATTTGGAATTTATTTTATTATTTATTTCATATTTAGTAAACCTTTAAATAAATTTTAACTATCACACTAAGCGATTCGAAAAAAAGCAGAAGAAACACTCTTCGAAATAAAACATTTTTTTTTATCTCTAGTCCGTAAGGCTGCTGCATTCGGAAAAATACTATATCATATCTATCTTTCAATTTTAAGTAACAAACTCGGCTCTACAATGCAATGCGTTGCAGCGGCCGGAAATAAAATACTTTTATCATCCACGCGCTAGCTTGTTGCTATTCAGTAAAGCCTAAGATACTTTCATTTTTAATCTGGAAGGTTATTGGATAATACATTTCTTGTTTTTAATGTCATTGATTTAAGTAAACATGTTTTAAAATCCCGAGATGTGTAATTAGAAATATTCATTAGTTTCATGAAATTACACTAGCGGGACTCATTTAAATCATTATATTCCTCTTTTTTACGATAACTGTTTCAGGTGGCTGAGCGAGCGAGCGGCTTCTTTTAAAAGAAATAATAAAGGGAATATAAAAAATATGTACGGCAAATTGTTACACTTTGTCGGAGATTCTAATGATATGCTTTTTTTAATACTTTCTGATTTTGCTGTTGAATTGAATTTTATGTAGCGTTAGTGCGAAAAGCGCGATACTTTATAAAAAGAGTAAACACTGAAAATGTTAATAATAAAAAGCACCGAAACATTATTGCTAGCCATCTGAAGAAACTGAATAGTGATATGATGAACGGATAAAAGACTGAAGACGATATAAAACTGTTATACCAAAACTTAACACTTCTTTGGGAATTCTAAACATATACCGCTGCGCACCTTTTCAAAATTTTGAGAAAAGGAACGGTCCTTAATAGGAAAACTGAAAAGAGAAAGCAAAATTATCAGAGTGAGTGTAAGAGCAGAGGGGTGGACAGCAAGCTCGGCGAGAACGTAAAAAACCCTTTTGAGCGACCGTTACACGGCAATGTGTTTCTGTGTTAATTTTTTACAATGAATGTAGCATTTTAATAAATACAGGTGCAGAGATTAAACGTCTCTTATTTTTTAGATAATTTAAATCTTAAATATTATGAATTTTCGTAATTTAAAAATACGAAAATATGAATATTTGTGTCATTTGAAGCATTTTTATAACTGGAAGTCTCTAACCGTTGCGAAAACAAACACCGGTTAAAGACTTACGTCGACATGGTGTATATAAATGTATTTAATAGATTAAAATATAAGAAATGCATTTATATAATTAACATAAATTCCTACTTTAAATAAATTTTCATTCTTTTAAAAGGTACTAAATCTACCAGCTGTAATATGTGAGCGACGACTCGAAGCCCAGGTCTCTAAGCTACGGTTTATTTAGTTTATGTGTTCTATTCATTCTTGCTCAACTCAAAAGATATTTACAATCTAAGAAACCAAGATGTAAGATTTCACTATCTAAGAAATTGGAGCTTGATATTCACAATTCCGTTTTACGATGAAAACATTTTGAAATAGAAAAGTAATGTAAATATCGAACGAATTTTTATATTTCATTTTGTGAAGACTAGCCGAAATGCAAATTTTTTGCTCAAGAAAGCCATTTAATTTCATTGTGTTTCGAAGAACATTTCTCTTTGATATTGACAGACATTTTGGGTGAAAAGGGAAAGTCATTATTGCTAAGGAAAAATTATTTCTGTTTCCACATTTTCTCCGTTGTTTTCTTTCCGTCACTTGGGTCTTCAAAGCAGCTTATCATTGAGCAAAGTGTGTGACATGGTATTACTCCAAGAAAAACTCTTCACACCAAGAAGCCGACATTAAACCATGTAACTGACATGTTATCTCTCGTAATCTGTTCTACGTTCCATCATAACCTACGTGGCACTGTATCCGGCCATTGACAACTCACCTTTTTTTCATCTTGTTTGAGATTGGTTACCAGGTACACTTTTTGTTTTCTTGTTATTCCTTTGGGGAGGGAAAAGCAAAAAATGGAACAAAAAGGGTCCAGAGATGCGCACAAGTGAAAGGAAAAATGACTCTCGCCAAAAGTTTTCCGTTGTTTTGCAAGATCGCTGTGATGACAATCTGATGAATGCTCATGAAATTCCAGAGGGTACCCCTTGCGTGGCGATGCAGGAATTTCTGGAATTTTGCTGCTACAGAAACGGATTGTCGCAGATAAATTTTCCCTGTTTTCCCTTCACGTGACTTCAATTACCTTTCGGGTCGCCGCTGACAAAGTATGCAATTTGTACTGCTGAAAGTCACTAAGGCGAACGACCTCGAGTACTAAAGCATTCTTAAGAAGTGAAATTAATAACACTGTTTACAAATCCCCGGTGTTATCTCCCTGCTTATTGCAAAATATATTTCTAGCAATAATTTTTATGCATTCTGTATAATTCTACTTCCATATTTATTTAAATTTGTTGATATCAGACTTAATAGAACTTTCTAAAAATATATTGAGACAACAGATTAATCGATGCTTCCTTCTGGTTAATTAAATGCGTAATTTTTAATCCAATTAAGCGATTGCCCCAGTCGTCAGAAATCGGATGTTTTTATAGTTAAAAGACACTTAAAATCAATATAAATTTTTACAAAGACATAATTATCAGACGACATTAAGGACATCATCTGATTACTAAGATTCCTCTGTTCTTCATAAGATGAGGGAAGAGCCTTAAAAGGATTAAAATTTTAGCATCGCACCAGAAACGGCCGTTAATTCATTTTAGCTCTCGCTGAGTTCGCAGTTTACCAGTCTGCTACTAGACTCACTCCTGCTAACACAATGTTTTTTGGTGTTTTTTAACTTTCTTATTAAACATCGCTTTTTTCGCCACATAAAATTCAACTGTAAATTCACAACATTTTTAACAGCAGCATATGTGTAGAATTCCTGTGAAAGGGAAAATGTTGGAATACAGTTTTCTGTTTTTTCCAGTCTATCATAACAATGCTCAGTTTTCGTAATAAAATGACTTATCTATCATTTTTTGAGGGTCTTCTTAATTTTATTTTTAAATATGTCTTTCTTCACATTTATGTCTCATAAAATTCAACGGAAAAACACAAAACATTTAAAAACGATATAGAATTTCCGATAGAGCATTAAGTGTTACAATAAATTTTTAATTTGCTATAATATTTCTTTAAAACTAATACATGCCAATAACATTTACTAGAAACATCCTTTTATTTGTGTTGCTATTTTTTCCATATTTGCTGTAGTATTTTATAAGGAGATTGCCAAAGAATACGAATATACTAAAAGTGCTCTCGAGAGAACTAGAATCATGTATCAGTCACTCCCTAGCTGGATGTGTTAACCACTTACGCCAAGACAGCACGCAGAAAGGAATGTGATAATTCCACAGAAATTCACGTTTTTCTTTAAACGTGAGTAGATAAAACCAAACTACGCACTGCTAAAACCTAACTGCTTTCCTTGACTACCTGCCACGATCATTGTCATAGCTTATAATACCTAAATCCATCGAAACAAATAATTCTTTCAAGTTTGAAAATAGGGTTGTTACCACTTCATGAACGAATAAATGAGTAGAAGAATCACAAAACAAAATTTTAATAGTACTTTTAATTTTACTAGTACGTTTTCTTGAAATTCACAAAAACGAAAATTTTAATAGTACCTTTACAGTTTTTATAGCACATAATCAAGGTTAACGGTAGTTATATCTACCCTTAAAAGTCATAATAAATTTTCAGAGCAAGACGTCAATGAGATTGTTTTTTTCATTTTTAGTCCAAGAAAGGCTATTAGTCTCGAAATGAGATTTTGCGTTGAATCAGTATAAGTGCTCGGTTTGCATTCGAGTCTGCTGCCATTCGGCAAAATGTTAAAATATTTATCTTTCAAATTAAATCTGTCTGTTGTGGACTAACAAATATAAGCTATCTGAAAGCAGTAAGTAAGTAATTCTTAAGAATATTCGTTTTGTACTTTTGAATAGAATTGATTTAAGTAATAAAAATACTTTTAATTCGTGATCTATCTAAAATATTCAATATTTTCATATTCAGTATTTTTTATTTTCCTGAAAATATTCAATATTTTCATAAAATTTCATAATTTCATAGAATGAGGTTTATATATTTCTTTATTATTAATTTCATATTTTGTAAAATTTTAATGATTTTTTGATTAACAAATTCAACGGTTCCAAAGCTAGCAGTAGCGACATTCGACAGAATGAAACATTTTCATCTCCAGCGCGTGAGACTGTCTATCGAAATTTCAAAAGGTATCCTGTATTTAAATATTTTGTGATTTTTGCTGTTGAATTGAATGTTATGTGGCGTAAGTGCGAAGAATGGGATATTTAATGAATAAAGTTAGAACACAAAACGTTAATAACAAGAAGACAAAAGAAGGGTTTTGTAAGCCATCTTTACTAAGAAAACTGAGCATTGATATGATAAACTGACAGAAGACTGAAAAATAGAAAAATATGTATTACTTAATACTGCATCGAGAATTTTTGACATATGCTGTTGTGCAGCCTTTAAAATATTTCTGATTTTGCTGTTGAACTGTATTTGGTGTGAGTAAGAAGAAGATGATGCTTAATCAAAATGCTAAAAAAACAAAACAAAAATAAATAAATAAATAAAATAAAAAGTGCGCGAGAAGAAGTCAGTGCAAGAGCAGACTGATAGACTGTAAGCTTAGCGAAAGCGTAAAAATTTTAACAAACCCTTTAGGGCCGTTGAAATCTGAAACTTTCATTTTTTTATTATCTTTATTATAATTTAATTTATATTATAAAGACATCTTTTGTCAAATAGACGAAAACCCTTTTCTCATTTTACGAAACTGAAACTTCCTTTTTAAGACCTATCTCAAATAAGAGGAAACAATCATTAAATCGTGGCGCTGCTTAGAATGAATTGACAATGTTCCATCAAAAGCATTTACATTTAATAGAATACCACTAAATTATTCGCCTTTAATTTGCCGAAAATATTGTGCTCCTCAAATTCTTTTTAATAAGCTGTATGTGATTTAAATGCTTGATTTATGAAGTCGTACACAGAAATTGTAGAAATGCAATATTTAATTTAAATTATAAGAACTGATTTGAAGTACTTTCCGTTTTCGTATATAAAAGCAGTAGAGAGAAAAGCTAAATACAGCTGTATTTATGAATTTGTGTCTGGCCATTCATCAGAATCAGTTTGCCTTTTAGATGAAATAATAAAAATATTAATCTGCGGACTAAATAACATTAAAATGAAATACTTTCATAATATGATTGCATTTCTTTTGATTTATTTCACTTTTCATGTTTGATTTGTTTCTTTTGATTAGATTTCTTTTGATTTTTTTTGTTTCACAATAAGAATTTATTTAGTGAAATTTATAAGATAGAAACTTCTTTGTCAGCTCAAAATATTTAATAAGAGATTCTTATGTTGTAAAATTAAACCGAGAATAAGCCAAAAAGGAAAGATTATTTAAACTTGATTTTATTGTGTTTGTGCTGAGACAAGCAATTACCCGAATAGAAAAAAATACATACACTTGGATTCTGGTGTGCCTTAATAAACTAAAATTGGATAAAAGATAAATGTTGACTTACCCATGTACAGCAGAAAAAAAGAACGCGTAATATTGTTACGTTTTTCTCTTCACATTACGGCACGGGTTCGTGGATTTGGAGTGAATAACGAAGACACTGGATGAAGTACCTAAACACACTTTATTGGCCAGTATTATTCAAGACAGCTCCAAATATAAGTCTACAGTCTTCGAAGAACTGCTATAAACACGCTGAAACAATCAGCAATCAGCGACACAAGCCTCCAGGCTATCAGGCTATAGCGGTGAAGACAGCTTCACGGCAAAGCACTAGAGTACAACTCCCGACCCTCTTCCGTCATTCTCGGAACTCTACGTACTCTATCCACGCTACAACTCGCGATGCACTCGACGATACACTACAGTACGACTCCCGATGTGGTTCGGTAGTTCTCGGAGCTCAACACACTCTAAGATAAAACTCGATGATGCACTAACTTGCAATATATTTAAAGACTCTCTCGATGCACTCGATGACCAACTCGGCACTAGACTACGAGAGACTCGCTCGCTGACTGACTATCAACTCGCTAGACCAGACACTAACTCTCCGCGCATCAGCAGAGTTTATATAGCTTTTGGCTTGTGCTCGAGAACATTCTGGGCTAAACGAGTAAGAATTCGTTCCAGAAGGTTCTCCATTCGTCTATGGCATATCGCCAATTTTGTCGCCAAATGTGGCAACCCTGCCTTCCCTTGCCATTTTATAGCAACCCTAAATTTGCTTTGCGGGGAAGCCGTTTCCGATTAATCAGCGTGATCGCGTTACAGCGCCTGGACATTTCGTAACAATATATTCACCTGCAAAATCATATCGCTAAAGCTGTAGTATAAATTCAGATACATATCTGGTTACAAGAAACTTACACCAGATAACACCAGCAACATAATAACATTCGTGAGTGTGTTGTAAAAGAACAGGGCATCGAATGAAGTAAAATCTTGAAACCTCGCGGAAGTCTCTAACTTAATTTCGAGTTCATGTTTGCAGGATACTACAGGACTCGGTAGGAATGAAAAACATCCAGCTAATTTTTAACAAAATGCACTGCTTGGTCGATCTCGTTCACAGGTAAGAAAATAAGCTATTAATTGAAGAATCACGAGGACTTGCTGAAGAAAACTGTATTGCGGATCGGCGTGGAACAAAAAGTTACCAGACGCATCTTGCAGCCTTCATTCCCACAAAAAGCGATCGTAGACCAAATTCAAGCTGCATTTGCACTCCTCTGTTCGAGTGAAAAGCTGAAACGTGAAAAAAAATTTCTGCATATGTCAGTTTATACCAGAAAGACTGAAACTTTAGACTGAAACTTTCACTTTTAAAAGTTGTTATATGCACACACTGGATAGCTCTTCATATAGGAAAGTTGGTGCAAAACGTGAATTTTTGTTGGTAATTTGGATTTTTACTGTTATATTTTTTATTAAAGTGGGTCCAATGTCTGCTATATTAAAACTTATTTTACTTCTTATGTAAGAGAAGAAGAAAGCGGTGGTTTATACTAATGTGCGAAAGATGACAGCAGCAAGAAGATACAAATAATTAAACTGAAGAAATATGCTTGAAAGATATCGAAATATATTTTAATTATTTTCCCATGCGCCTCATCAATTTCATGAATTTCTAGCCGTCATTAAAGGAATTATTCAAAAGCAGAACACTAAATTAGTCAGAATATAACAGCAAATAATTCTTTGGAAGGTAAGAATAGGATATTCCAGAAAAGGATAGTTGTATGTATATAATTTAATTATGAATTTTGTTGAATGATTATTAAAAACTCGTAATTGGATATTTCGATTTTAGAGAGTGAATGTTTCATGGGGTAGAACATCATAAAATGTTTTGCATAATGTATAAACTTTTCTTAATATAACCGCTTTAATTTACACTTCAAAAAAGTAATCAGTGATTTAAACAAGTTAATAAACAATAGAAATTTAAAACAGAGTTTCTACCTTACATTAATATTTTTACTTTAAATGTCACTGCAGTTATTTCAATTAGTCTTTCATATGTTAATGAAGAGCCACTGTAAAGTCGCTTTGTCTACAACTTACTTAAGTAACTACATTTTATATAATAATACTTCTTTTTCTGTCTTAAAGATTGAAGTCCATAATTTGTAAATTTTCTAATACTCACGCAAGTCTTTAAACTAATGACAAATTATCGTGAAGATCGATTGATAATATAGTTACTGACGAGGCTCCTTTCTGTATAAGCAAAAGGTTTCTTACTTTTTTAAAAAATGGTTTATTCGGCACCACTCGTTTAACTCACTAAATTTTTAAATTAGGTAAAACACCAATTTTATACTAATACCAGTATCGCTTTTGCTAGTCTGGCGGCAGTCGACACAGAATGAGATCAGAATGGTCATATCATTTTATGAATTGTGCCAAAGGCGTGTTGTCAAAAGAAGGATAATGTACACAGTGCCGCCTGGAAGGCGAAAATTACGTTTATAGGCAATGAAAAATAAATGCGAACTTCTTTTGAAAAAAAAAAAAAAAAAGAAAAAAGAAAAAAAAAAAAAAAAAAACTGTCGCAGTGGATAAATAGGATTTTGTGTATTCGTAGCATCATCAAAGGCGGGAAAAGCAAATCCTGAACCAGAAATACAAGTATCTGGTATCATCTGAATTTTCTATTCAGTGTGTTGCCCTCCGCGCTAAGGTTTCGCGTGGAAAATTGGTTTTTAGACTTCAACTTTCGAAACTGAATAAACAAACACCTGTGCTAATCTGAGAGTAGGATAAATATTTCTGTAAATATTATTTTAAAAATACCAACTCCGTTACAACACCGTCGCTGGTGACACTTGAATGCACAATCTTTGACTTCGGAAGCGAAGGTTTTATCCATTAGGAGCAACCATAAATTGATGTATATTTTAAGTAAAATTCAAAATTTGAGATTTCGAAATCCATCACTATTTTCTCATAACAATCTATTGTTTTAAATTATTGTATAAAACTATCGACCGTATATCTATTATGGTTGAAGATTAAAGTTTATTACACATAACAAACTTGAGAATTTTTCTTTAAATAATTTATTAAGATATTCTATTAACTTAATGACTTTTAGTTATCATTTGAAATTTTAAGATTAGTTCATTTGACTTTATATTTTCCTCAAGAAGAATTTCCGAAAGTATATTAATTTAAAAACTGTGGTATAAGCTATACATTTGAAACAAGATTTCTGAAAATGACGTGGCAAATTGAAGTTGAGTCTACTCGCTCGGTCTCCGGTCGTCTAGAAAATACGGTCTCTAAGCCCGTTTCTGATTAATCAGCGTGATCGCGTTGGTGTGATGGCCATTTCAGATCTTCAACCTAGCAGAAGTTCAAAATGCTTTCTCCATATTGCACACAATGTACAGTAAAATACTAAACTCTATTTGATGAATAAAAAAGTTAGAAATTAAGGTCGCTAGAAAAGGTATGTAATGATCTTTCATGCAGCCCAAACCTTAATATTTGTAATAATTTCGTATGGGTTTTATTGATGATAGGATTCGCAAGCCCCAAATTTCTTTGGAAAGTTAAAATAAATCATTAGTCGGACGAGTAATGCCGCAAGTTCTGAGATATTGAAGAATTTATGTAATGGATTTAAAATTTCAATATGCATCCTGCCCACAAATGTCTTCATCCGGCATTTATTTTCGCAACTGTTGGTCGTTGATAAACTTCCATTCATAACAATGTTTTAAATGTTTCAAAATCCATGTCCTGGCAGTTTTCAGTTTAAAGAAATCATTTTCTAAAAATTAAGAAATCTAACATTTTTCATGTTGCTGCGTCCCCTTATATTTAGGAATATTTTGAACTAATTTTAAAAAATAAAACCGAAAGGTTTGACTCCCGTACGATACAAATTGACAGAATATTTTATATTAAAATCGGGAATTATATTCAGATGCCGTACACAAACTGAAGAGCGAAATATTTTCATTTGTACGTAACTGAAACTAAAATATCATCTAAGAAAGATTTTTGATGTTTAGAGATTTCGAACATTGTTCAGTATGAATTTCTCTTTTCAAAATGGATATCTTATTCATAGAATCTTATAGAATCTATGTTCTAGAAAACGCAGGTAAGCTTCCGTAAGACCACAAGCAAATTATTAGAATTAATTAAAAATGAAAAATATTTATAGTTTAATAAATTTTTCATACGATTCTTATAATTTTTCTTATCATTTTAAAGTAATAAAACTTCGTGAGAATATCAAAAACGCACTCTGAAGGCTTATAAATTAATTGTACAAAAATCCTCTCAGCATACCAAATGTTAAAAAAAAATATACATTTAGAGACACTAATAAGTCACAAAATAACATCACTGAAAGATATATAAAGGGAAAAAATTAATCTCGATTTATTTTCATTTTATTTATTAACCCATCCTTCAATACAAACTGAACATGACTTCAAAAATCGCAAATTTTTAATTAAATAACGTTTTCACATTTTTGATATGAGATTCAAACGTTTTGTGTTTCATTTTCTGATGAGTACTGAATTTTTCTAAATGGAAGTAAAGGACAAAATTTCTTTCTTTTTCTGGAAATGCCAAAACATGAATATTTGTGTCATTTAAAATTTTTTTTATTGTGTTGGCAAGAAAATAATTGCTGTTTGCACAAATAAGTAGCGTTATGCTCGTTTCGTTATTCTTCTGTCAATCTTATATATTTTTTTCTTTTGAGATTTAGCAGCTGACACTTGTATGTTACTGCAGATGCAAATTCCGTGTATATTTATTCAAAACTGTTAGTTTACGGTTAATTTTAACATAGGGTGCAAAAATAAACTTTTTGGGCAAATTTTATTTTTTATTTTCATAAAGGCAAGAAAGCGGCTCAGGCTCACAAAAAGATAATGTTTAAGGTGTTGATTATTTAACAGAATGCATGTGTCAGAAGTATTCCAAAAGTTTGATTCTGGGCAGTTTTCACTTGAAAATGACGACAAAATGACCGACCTTCTGAAGTTGATGATTACAAAATTAAAGCCAAAACTGAATCGAATTGTCATATAACTATGCGAAAGATTACAAAAGCATTAAACGTATCCCCCACAACTATTAAAAACCACATAAGATGTCTTAGACTCGCTGAAGCTTGATGTTTGGCTCAGGGCTTAATTTTTAAATTTAGAAGTGCCGGAGCCCTATGGAAGACAGTCAGGAAGAAAGGAAACAATAAATAAAATAAATAAAAATTAAAATATTTAAGTGATTAAACTAAAATAAATGTAAAGAGCTTAATAGAAATTTAATAAATTATTAAATTAATATAAATAGATAAATAAAATATAAACTATCGGACCTCATCTTATTTCCGGCTCTGATTGAAATTGCAATTCCACTCAGAAGCTAAGAAATACCTCATCCGATGTTTGTTTGAATTTAAGCCCTTATTATACATATAATATATGCTATTTCAAGGGATGATAGATATAAAAATCATTGAAAATGGTGTATGAAACACCAATGAAATATGATAAAACGATTAAATAGTCACAAAGGAGAATACCGAGAATTCTAGAAACAGTATCAGGATATGAAAGGAAGTTTTAACGGAAAAGTGTAGCATTGAAAAAAAAGAGGGAAAAGTCCAAGACTTTCTAATCGCGATGCCCTGTCGATATAATTCTAGCCGTCAAGCAGAAATTTTCCCTGAATACGATTCAATAACAACGTGAGAATAAATGTAACCCTTCTCTATATATGGGACAGAAGTGGTTCCAGGCGTTTGTTTATATCGTACAGGACCTCTGCAGTAGGAAGTCACTAGCGTGGCACGTGCACTACCAGGGCGATGCATTTTAGCCCTTTCAGAAATGAAAAATTAACCCGTTCTCATACATTCATTGCATTTCCTAGAAAATACGCCTTTGGCATGTGGGTTCCTTTCTTTAAAAGTCCCAACATCTGTTCGAGGGATCTGAGGGAAAAACAGACCTGCATTCAGAAGTCGGAATCAATTTTTAATGAATGTTTGTTAATTAAATAAAATTTGGTTTCTGAAATTGTGGTTAACTTATGTAAAAGAAGTGCCGGAGCCCTTCTATTTAGAGCTCCGGTGGGCTTAAATTAGGCTAAAATTAGGATTTATTTCAAAAACTGAGAAGTACCGGAGCCGGGCTCCACTGGGTTCCGGCGCAATTTAAGCTCTGGTTTGACTTCCGTATGAATTGAAAGAAATTCACTTAAAATAAGGAATCAAAATTTGCGATACGCATTTCAATTCGATCCTTTTCTGAAACGAAAAATCACTGGTGGTGAATAATAGATCGTCTACCATAACATCAATCGAAAAATATCCTGATCCCAGTACGATGAGTCAATGCAAATCATATCGAAAGCTAAATTGCATCAGAAGAAGTTCATGCTGTCAATTAAAGATTTTATGCATTTTGAGCTAGCAACCAAACGATGAACGGATATGTTTACTACCAACCTGGATGATATGAACTTGGATGAAGCAAGAAAAAATAAAAGACCAGAATTGGCAAATAGGCAAAGGAATCGTGTTCCACCTCGACGGTGCGTGGCCTCACTGCCCTTTTTAGGTATCTTCAGCGATACCTAAAAAATTATTGGAGCTTGGTTAGAAAGTGACGTAGCCCCGAAATTGCTCCCTCGGGATGTCATTTATTTCGAAGCTTACAAGCCTTATTAAATGGTAAAAATTTCAGTAATAGCAATTAACTCAAATTTCACTTGGTTGTGTTTTTTGCTGACAAAGACGAGACGTTCTATGAAAGCGGAATAATGAATTTACCAGAAAGATGGCGAAAGGTTATCCAAGAAAACGGAAGACATTTTACTAATTTAGGTTCATTTATTATGGAGAAAGAGTGATTTTTATTTCACACTAAAAAACCGAAATTACTTTCTTGCCAACCAGATAGTTGGAAATATATGTTTATAACCAATGGTAGAGGAAAACAATGGCCGGATAAGGACTATTGTGGAGATGGTGTATACTACTATAGGTGCAAGAAAGAAATATTCAAAACCCAATAACTTGAAATTTATTTGTCTCTTATTTAATCACAATTGTTTTCTTTAACCGCCTCATGAACTTTTTAAACTGTATGTTATTATTTTCCACCGTGTTATTTAACAATTGAATTGATTTTTAAGCTATCTCATATCCAAATCAGAAGAAGTAAAAATTGAGAACACAGCTATGCTGTCTTTATTGTTATTACAAATAATATTAACTGTTGTCTGAAATAATATTCAGATTAATTTAATTACCTTTAAATTTTAATGCGAAATAGTACCAAAAGTATATTAATCGCAACAGATGTATATAAAGTATATAAATCGCAACAGATGTAATATGAGCAAGAATTATTTTCAATTCTCTCTTATTTTAAGATTTAATCTGTAATAAGAACTGTAATAAAATCAAGATTTATAATATTTCTTTTGGTTTCAAAACTACATTTGATACAGGAAGCTCACGTTTATTTATTGCAAGTTTAAGAATGAAATTTTTTAAGGAACAATAAATGGCAATTAGATATTTTAATTTTCTTATAGCAGAGTAATAACAAGAGTGAAACGTATTGACGTTAAACATAATATATTAATAACTGACATTTCCTTCATATCTAGAGCAAAAATATCGACATTTGCTTCGAATTTATCGAATAATATCTTATATCTGACAGTTAAAAATAGCCTCACATACCGAGAAATAGATTCAGTATTTTAAAATAAAGGATACTTCTCTTTTAGTTTCTCTAAGGAATATATAAAGATTTAAAATTCTGGACAATTCTGTTTTTTATTTCAACCAGTCATGCTTCAAGCGACCATTTTCGTGTCCAGTTTTTGAAAGATATTTAAAAAAAAAAAACTTTCGTTCTTTATAGAGATTCCCATGGTTATGTCTCGTGAATATATGAATTCGGAAATATTCTTACTGTATACTACAAGTGTTTTCACAATTGGGTAGAATACGTTGAAAATTCTAGCTCAAATACATTTATTTAATTTTGGTTACGTGAAAGAAATATGATATATACATTGGAGGCTTTCCATAATAAAAATAGTTCTGATGTAACTACATAAATTTGATATAGTTTTTATCTACAGGAAGACCTATGAGTCTGGAATGTTATGGATAATCTTACCATGGCCGAGCGTATTCTCGTTCACGACACAACAGAAAATTATACTGTTGCGTTCAAAAGAGTACACATAACAAAGAGAAGTCGTCTTTCTGTGTACGTGTGTGCATCATGTACGTTTTTCTATGAATCAGTATCAGTAATTGTATGTACAGCACGGAACAATTCATTTGCATGATTATGTATCATGTATGTTTACTCAATATTACAAAGCCATATGTTTATCTGTTATGCTTATCAGTTATCCTTTGTCTCATGTATGTAAGTAAGTATCAACACGAGTTTTCATGTACGATGATACCAGCCCTTGTATGGCAATATTCAAACTTTCTGTTTTGAAATAAACTCCAGATGGGGAGGTCGTTGTTCTGGACAGTTGCGGGATTAGGACAATACCCGAATAGTCTGTGTAATCCGCCCGGGAGTCCGGATCCTGCTGTCGCATGTCACCTGTGTATGTCTGTATTGTGGCTCATATATGTTACTCACATTCATGTAAATGCAACATATTTTCTTTCGGAAAAATTTTCTGCAGCAAATTATCCAGAAATTCAAGACATCGTTTGTTCAGAGTTACATTACTCTGCACATTTAATATCTTTTACAAATTGTAGATATGAAATATATTATTTTTTATATCCTTAAAAAAGTGTATTTTTTATAACATTTTAGTACTCAAATAGATATATTTACGCAAATCTTGTGCCGTTGACTCATTTCTGCCCATGTGAGGTAGTTGCTGAATGATATTTAAACTGGAAGTGTAATCCTCTCTAAATTAAGTTGCATAATGAACTATCGAGAACACATTGTTGGTGCTTGATGGCACGGATCATTCCATTTCAGGAATAGTTCATGTATTGGAGTTTTCTCGTTTCACATTATCAAAAATATGGCGAGGTTAGTGAAAAAAGAATCAGTAATAGGACGAATTGAAAAGGGCAAACTGTCTTAAATGATCGAGATCTTTGAAGATTCAGCTGCATTGCATTTAGTCAGACAGTAAGTAATTTAAGCTCACGTGACCACCAGTTAAAAGTGAAGTCCATTCGGACAGTCAGTAGAGGTTCGCTTCACCGTGTGGGTTTCAGGAACGGAAGACTCACAAGACTCTGTCACTACATGGTGTCGCATGAGCGGCAAAATATCATAACTAGACCGCCAAAGATTGGAAGCGAGTAGCATTTTGCGATCAATCTCAATTTCAGCTGCATCAAACCGATAGTGTATTAAAAATATACCATGGACATGGATTCAGCGCGCCAGATTAGAAAATAACAAAATCATGGCGGCTCAGTAATGGATCTGATGTGTTTTATTTTAGCAGTGTTTGGGAACTTTGATATTTATACCAAGGAAGCTCACATAGATCTTCTGAACGATCATTTATATCCTTTCATTATTTCTGCCATCCAAAATCAGCTGAATTCTTCCTGCTTTATGGAATGATCACTCATAAGCCTAGATTTAAATTCTACTGAACACGTTTGGGATGTTTTGACAACGGATGAAGACAATGTGCAAGCATTTAATTCACTACTAACATCCTTAACTGATTTATGGGAGATTGTAGAGAATTTTGATAGCCTGTAAATGTTTTATAACTATAAATATTTTAAACTTCCTATCGGGCACTCTATAACACTTTCGTAGGCTTACTGAATCTATGTCTCATCGTGTGGTAGCCGTTATTAAAGGTAAAGGAGCGGCAATCGTTATTAATCAGATATCCCTAATTTGTCGCACTTCTATCTACACACAATTTTATAATATAACTTTGTCATCCCCGATAAATAATATCAGATATTGCATTAAGGATACATTTTCATTTGAAATGTCAGAAAGGAATAAATTTAATGATTTTTCGTAGGGAAAAATAAATGCGCATCTGACAATTTTTACCATTTATTGATCGAGCGTTTAGCCGTTTTTTGGGAATAAATTGCTTATGAATATTACAAAGCTGTAGAACTGGCCCACTTACAAAAATATTGCCGGCATAAGAGTGCTGCCTTCTTATGCAGCATTCTTAGTTTTTGAGCTATATTTGACAAATGCAAAAGCTATATTTTAGTTAAACAGAAGGGCTCTGTATAAAAGCTAAAATCAATGTGACCTTACTAAAGTGACAAGCGAGTTATCGTTCTAGTCGGAATCAAGATGTTCAAAGTCGATTTGAAAAGTAAAATAACCTTTATTAATTAATTTTTGAAATTAATTAAAAGGCTGTATTTGTGTTACAGAAAGAAACGCTGCCATTTGCGGTTATTTTAAATAACATAAATAACATAAACTGAAATTAAAAGTTAGACAACGTAATCGGAGATTAAACAAAATGATCTACTAAAGTAATTATCGGCGCACTTTTAATGTTGGCTAATAAAATGGCTAAAGTCGGAATGTATTTTGGCAGATTTGGTGATAGGACCCTGAACTGCAAGAGAGGTTGCCAGAAGCTCTAATTTCAAAACATTCAAGCTTCGGTTTAAATACCCTGCAGCTCATTTGCATTCTGGCGAGGAATTCTGATTCTGAAGAGAAGCTATAGTGAAGTTTAAAATCAAAACAATTGATTAATTAACACAAACCTTATATCTTTATGTCGGAGCACAATAATGAAGTATTCTATCTTGCCTATACTCGATATGTGCAAAGGTGTAAGCATTCTTATGTAGCAGGCCCTCAAAAATTAAGAATATTCAAACTAAGAATATGCAAATTTGTGAAAGCTGGCTAAGATTGCTCAAAATCTCAGAATGTTACATAAGAATGCTCAAAAACTAAGAATGCTGGCTAAGTATGCTCAAACTGAAAAGCTCAAAAACTAAGAATAGTCAAAAACTAGGAATGATAAAAAAAAAGTATCTAGCTCACGAACTAAAAATGTAGTCAGCTGATGAAATCTATAATTTTGTTTGAAATATTCTGTAATCTTTCATTTGAAAAAAACTAATGGCCACGTGAAAAACTCAACCTTCAGCTGCGGAGAGGGTTAACGTACTGAAATGTATAGAAAAATAAAATAATATCTATATTTGATTTCATATCACTCAACACGACAAGCATACACCAAACCATTTATTGGTACACTTTGGAAGACTTTTCGATAAAACGGTATCTGAATCAGTAACCAAACTTTCTGTAACTTGTTACATGCTATTTCCAAGGTTATATCCCATTTGTATTAGAAACATTTTTAAAATTTTATTTGGTTTATTTTGGCCTGTCTCTTAGGTACCGCTAAATATTAAAGAAATCCTTCCATAAGGATTTTCTTTCAATTGTTCTAGACTTTAATCAGGATATTTGAACTTTGCGTACATCCAACTCACTAGAATTTTTTACAAATTACTTTAGTAAGAAAATTAATGTTTCTTAATGGGATGAATTGAGACATTCTTACCTGCACCTAAGCTCTACATGTTTTAGTTTATTTACTTTGTCAAAGCAATACTGAAATAAATTTTGATATAATTGAATAAATTTTATTTAAATATGATTTTAAAAAATATTCTACCATACTGAAAAAAAAAAAAAAAAAAAAGATGGACCTTTAATTACACATTATTATAACACAATTTTGTGGTTTCGGTAAAATATTTTAAAATTTCATAGCAAATTTCATTCTCCATCTCTTCGATGAAAAATGATGACTTACTTTTTACAGGTAAGATAACTCTAATCTGAAGTGAAATACTAAACTTCTGTTATAATTACAGCCATTATGCTATTTTAATGCAATTTTAAAAAGTGAATCTCTTTGCCAAGGAAGAAACTAGAAGATTCTAGAAGAGTGTATCAATTTTTTATGTAAAGAATGCTTAAATTCTTCAGTTACAAAAGACTTCCAATTATCTTTTAAAGAGCAATCACGAAAATGTTGAAACCTGATGCTTTAAATATATTCATTTGCGTTCAGAGAATAAAAATAAAAATTATGATTAACTTAAAGATGATTATCTTAGATATGGATAGCATATACACTGATCAATAAACCTTTTATTTCTGGTATTCTGTAACAATTTATTTTGAAATTTTAATCTTTACTCCATGTATCACGCAGCTGTTGTGTCAGAAGGTCAGTTTTAAAATTATGATTTTAATTTGTTCTTAGAAAATGCGCAACAAATTAAAATACCAGAGCACTGAATATTTATTTATATAAAATTTAGTTTTTAATTTAGGAATATATTTTCTCAAAAATATAGAATTAATATACGATCATATTTTGTTAATTTTTCCAATATTCCAAATCATTGTGAACAGTATCACAAAATTTCGTTTTAAATATGAAGATAAACTTTATGTATGAATTTTAATGCAGGTAGGTATATTGAAAATTATAACTTTTAATAGAAAAGTTTATAAAACATGGCGTATTTGGTTTATTTCAATATGGCAAAGCATGTGAGGGCTAACTGCCTAGGGAAGGGATGCCTTCGTGGTGGAATTTCTAACAGAAACGGGCTCCTCTACACTTTACACATGGAGAAAACTACGAAAACGCCCATGAAACCAGCCCATTGGCCGTGTTTCCAATCCCGGGCTGATTTACCAGTATTCAGCGACTTTACTATTCTGTCGCTGGTAGGTCTCAAACAGAACGTGTTAAAACTAAACAGGAATTTTGGAATTTTTAATTGTAAATGAAAACTGGAAAGTGGAAGAGTATGATAAAAATTAATTCATTGCGATGATTTCAGATTGAAGAATCAAAACAGTTTCGCACTAGGTTAGAATCAAATATATGAATATTAAGGATACATTTATGAAATTGCTTTAATTAAGCTTCGTTGTTATATGATTTCTGATTTCATTCACTGATACATTTTCGTAATAGACAAGTAAAATAAATAGACAAACAACATCATCTGTAAGCAAGTTTATAAATATACATAAAACATTTCATTGTTGTAAATTCGGTAAATATATTTGTGTGTGTTTGTTTTGAAATTTTTGTTTTATATTTTTGTAATACTCTGTATTGTTATTTATTCTATGCTAATAGTGCTTTTGTGTAAGAAGTGTGTTGGAAGTTGAGTGTTCATTTAGTTTAATCTTTTATTTGTGTCCACGTGTTTGAATATATTTAATTAATTAATTATTTTCTATAAGTTTTCAACTTACTGAAATTAGAATTGTAAGGATAACTCAAGTAGAATCGTAAATACTAGGAAATTCCCTCCGTACCAGGTCTTTGCAACATTTGGCGATTTCTAGCAATTTTGGGGATATTATTCAATCTTCTAGGAAAAGCATTTTGGAACTCCTGCAACTTTACAGTCCCCACTCGCGAAAGTTAAGAAGCTTATACATTTGTACATACTCTTTGCTTCATAAATTTATACAAGTACAGGTAAAAGTATGGGGGGGGCAAGAGCGATGCACTATTGGTCAACTGGTAGTGAATTCCCACACTAACTCACACTTAAGCCTTTTTTTTTAATTAAACGTTTTTCAGATCTTATATTACGCCAAAGGGGCTTTTTTAACGTTCGGTGTGTTACCTTTATTTATTAAATATCATTTTCCATAAAATTCAATTCAACAGCAGTATCACAAAATAATTTCAAAAGAGCATATCTTTAGAATTTCCGATACACAGTCTCGCACGCTGAAGTAAAAAAAAAAAAAATTTTTCAGCGTTGCAATTGCTTTCTTTGATATCATTGAGGTTCTTAATAAAAACTCATAGATGATTTACAACATATGAAATAGATAATAAAACAAATTCTAAATGTGCTTCCAGATGCCCATATTCGGGTGGAGACGTAGGTTATTCAAAATTTGATGGCTCTAGGTACCGTTAATTTGTTACAATATGAGAAACATACATACATTTATGCAGTCATTATTTAATTTCTTTAAATATAATATAGGACGATAATATATGACCATATAATAATGACACCAATTTGATAAGTGAAACGCTGTTTATAGTGAAAAACCATAAAATGCAAAAATGAAATTCACTTCTGCGCTAACGCTCTTTCGGCTAAAAGAAGGGAATAAGAAAAAATAATGAGAGAGAGAAAGAAAACAAAAGAGAAAAATAATTGCATCCAGTATTTATTAAAAATAATGATTTAAGACATAAGAATACAGTATAGTCTCTATACAATTTGAAATTTACAAATTAAATTGAACATCTGTTTTAGTGCAACGAAAATAAGAGATAAGCATAATTATTTAACAGATAAACATGATGCGATAACTAAAATAAAAACTGGGAACGCAATGTTATAATGAACTGTAATGGTAGCAAAATAAATAAAATTTTAAATTCTATGATTGTGTGGAGCAGAAAAATCTTAACATAATTCCAATCCAATATACAGCCAATCTGGCGCGACAGTTGTATAAAAGGCATATGGCTGTGAAAGGCTTTCACATGAATAATTTTTATGTAATAATATCTGCTAGTTTTCTACTTGTCATATTGAACTATTATATTTAAAATAGAAAATGATTTTTTTTAAATAAGTAGAATTTTTACCTTTTATTGAAAAGAAAAAGCTAAAACTTTTCTTGGATTCAATTCATTATTAAGAATTGAAAACAATATTACATATGAAATATCCACAAGTAATTGTTTAAAGTAAATAGTCTAAACTGCTTTCATTTTCATAAAAACGTGCATATAAACGAATATCACTGATAAAATCATAATTTAATCTTCTCAAAAGACTATCTGAGAAGAAAAAGGAAATTCTGAGTATGAATAATTTTTTGGTATTTTGTTACTTGAACAAAAAGGCGCAGAATATGTTACCGTGAAATTTCTATATGAGACTACATTTTCAATATCTTTAACGCATATTTTGGAATTTACGTGAGCTACTTATTTAATTTTCCCTAAAGGCACGAAAAAGAAATAAAAGGAAAACAAAAAATTATATTGAGTAAATGCTGAAGGGTTTGCTGATATTTTGGAAGAGGAATAGAAATAAATGTAAGGATTTGTAATAACTCAAGGAATAAAATTGGTTATTTGCTCTCTTAAAATTTTTCGGTAAGTTCTTTCGTTTTAAAAATTTAATAAATAAGATGTGTTATTTGCAAAAAAAAAAAAAAAAAAAAAAAAAAAAAAAAAAAAAAAGGCCCAGAAGGTTATAAAAGAATTTGTTAATTTCAATTTCAACAGAAGTTTCAGTAACATGGATGTCATGTCCTTTTTACGATTTGAATGCTGTTTATCCTTAGGCTTAACATATCTTTCTTATTCCATATATAAAAATGCACACATGTTATAAAAATGCTTTACTAAATATAAGCATTTTTATAACATGAACATTGGGTATGAACCTATTTTTAACAAATATAAGTTGATTGTTTTTTGGAAATTTATAGTATCATTTACACTACATTGCAATATGACAATCGATAGATATGTATAACGATGAATGCGGCTCAATTAATGACTGAAGAGCTACTACAAGCAGTTTAATGGAGATTTACTTGTTAGAGATGATTTGAGTAGTAGTGCTACGTAATATATCAAATCCTTTTCTTAGTTTTTTTTGTTGCTTCCAACATTTATAAAGGCTACAAAATAGATAATTTTAGCTAAAATGATTGCATGAATTTTATAAGACATGCAAAATAGAAAATAAGCAGTAATTGATGAAGAATGTTATATAACTAGAAAATTTATTTTTACATCCAGAATTCATAAAGATTGCAAAATATTGCAATATAACTAGAAAATTTATTTTTACATCCAGAATTCATAAAGATTGCAAAATACATAATTCTAGCTGAGAGGACTCCATGACTTCTGCAGGGTGCATTGGAAAAGAAAATGATTAGTAATTTATGAAAGTAATTAAAGAATCACACGAAGAAATTATACGTATAAAATCATACGTAGATTTATGTGTAAAGTACATTATAAAGAAAATGGTTTCAAAATCGCAAATCGTGGTTTTTAATTCCAACCACTCGCTTTGAACGAGAAGTGAACTTGATTTGAAAACACGATTCTGCGGTATTTTTTTTTTTTTTTTTTTTTGAATCTCGCGTAATTATATTTATCCTTTCACTATACTGAGACGCACATTTCGGAACTTGCTTTTAATAGATTATAGCAAGGCACTAAGCAGAACTTTGGGTATGGGAAGTAAGCGTATTTATAAAAAATTCTGTATGAAAAATCGGCTCGCATTCATGTTATAAACGGGGGAAAAATACGAAAATACTAATGCCACCAACCACTCCACTGAGATTCAAGCTCGAGATCAAAATATTAACGTTAACGGTTTCCTTTTGCAGCTGTCATGGAAAACTTCACTTTTTGAAGTCAAGTGAATAAAGTAAAATGTTTTCAAATGAAAATGATTTCAAGTTAAAGATGGCAACACAAAGTAGTGTCCAGACACTATTCATTACATTCTATTGTTAAGTTTGTGAATAACAAACGTACCAATTATGCCGCCGAAGAATTATGCAAATATTCAGAGTCGAATAAGTAAACGTACATATGCGTGTCTGCGGATCTGTGTTTGTGAAGGAGGATAAAGGCGCACGAGGGTTTTCAGGCGATTTGTATGCTACTACTCCTTTATGACATTAACTGTGTTTTTCGCCGGAGTTGGGTAAATTTAATAATGTATTAGATAAAATCAAGTAAGGTAAGTAGCCACGGAAGTATGGATGATGGAATGACATAGAAAATTGTCGGCAGATTGAAGGCAGTAACAAGTGCATATGGCTACAGAGCTCAGTATAACCTCGAGTTGTCTGCAATTTGTGGAAACTGTTTGGGTTTCTAGATCCATATCAAGAAAATCTGGACAAGATCGACCCCGATCCGCAACAACGAATGAAGACAGTCATGCGGCACTTTAAACACAGGACAGCTTCACAGCTTCACAGCTTTCACGTGAGCTATGTGCTGCCACCATGAACACGAGTTTAACAGTTCTACAGCTGCTCGAAGGTTTTATGAGATAGGACTGCATGTCAGAAGACCCACTGTTTTGCGTCCTGAGCATTCCACACAAGAGAATGCATTTAGTACGGTACAGAAACTTGCACCTTGGACCAGACTTCCGTGGACTACCGTGCTTTATAGAGATAAGTCAAAATTCAGCTTTGGCACTGATAATTGGCAGACCTGTATCTGGAGAGAGCTTAGAACATGATACCGTCCCTCCCTCATCAGAGAAAAGGCTTGTATAATCATTTGGTTATATAGATGCTGGGACATGGAAAATGTATAATGTCCTCGCCGCGATTCGAACTCCTGAATACGCGTCGAGCGTGCTTTCAGTTACACCACGAAAGCATGCAGAAAGGAGGGAGAAAATACCTTATATGAATATTACAGTGTGGAGGTGTAATGGTATGGGGATGCATTATGTTGGACACCCGCACTTCTCTGCATGATTTTGACAAAGGATCCTTGACCGCTATGAGGTACAGAAAAGAGATGGCATAGCCTTATCTTCGGGGTTTCATGGGGGACAGTTAGTCCTGGGTTCCTGTAATAGACGACAGAGCTCGTCCACGAAGACCTTGGAGGAAGACCTTGCTGGAAAGAGAGGATATTCGCCGCATTCATTAGCCATACATGTCTTCTGACCTTAACCCTATGGAGCATGTCTGAGGAACTCTTGGACAATTTCATCTCGCTATTCCCCTCCGACAAGCAGTCCGGAATTGAAAACTCCTTTGTTGCAGGATTGGGATTTCTGACCAGTATGCCGCCACGCTGCTCTACATTTATGGCTGTAAGAGGGAACCATACGCCCTCTCGCAGACTCATTTTCATACGCCATATAGACTCATTTTCTATTCACTATCACAAAGTGGATTTTGCACATCCTTGCAACATTAGCTTTACTGATAATGTTGCTTACATAAAATGGCTTTTGAATGGCACATCTCTTTTTCTGTTATAAATTTATATTCATACCAATCTTCATTGAAATTTGTCCATTCGAGTTTTAGAAATTTGACATAATGTGCAAATTTTCTTAATTTTGCACACATGTGTACATTCATAAAAGGCAAAACACTAGAAACCTATCAAACGCTGGGACTTCGTCGGCCTTTATGACCGTAAAGAAAAGCATTTCTTAATATTTCATCCGATTCATTCTTAAATGTTACTCATGCTAATCCTTTTGTTTCAAATATGCCCACTGGCAAAGGGATAATATTTTGCTTTACCCAGTAAGCACTCATTAATTTTGGTTTCTTTTGCAAAGGCCTCTGCTGGATGAGATAGAAGGTTCAGTGGTAGCTGTTCTCAAAATCGAGTCCAAGAGATTAAAGTTACCAAGAGACTAAGTTAAAAAGTACATGGGACACCGGTTTGTTTATTTGAATATGGCAAAGCATCGAGGACGCAAGAGCTATAGAAGCTTATGGAAAGAGGTGTCTTCGTTGACGATTCAGCAATGGAAGTTGGCCCGTAGCCGCATTACGCTGGGAGAACTGAAGTTAATAAATATGTTCTCGTGTTTGAAAACTTAATAGTGAGAATAAGAAAGATACTCCCATGATTAATAAGAAATAATAAGAAATACATTAATAAGACATACATTAATAAGAAATACATTAATAAGACATACATTAATAAGAAATACATTAATAAGACATACATTAATAAGAAAGATACTCCCATCCCAAGCGACTATTTAAATATAAAAAATTATTGAACTGTATGACAAGTACAATGGTAAATGGGAGGAACCTCACAATTTCACTTTTGTCGTAAAGATGTAGCTCCATTGCAGTAACTATACAACTTCGTTCCATCTGTGATGGAGACAATTTGAGGGACGATTCGAGGACAATCTCAAGGGATAATTTGAAGGTCTCCCACCCCTCCTTTCTTCCTCTAAACCCCTTGAGAGGAACTTTGGGCTCACGGGTATCTGTTTATATGTTTGTAAACAAACAGTCATCCTTCTGAAGGATTCAAAGCCGGACCCATCGGTACGGCAGCTTGTATCGCTATTCAGCATACAAATCAGAACGGCAAAATACACAAAATACATGTCACTAATTTTCTCAGTAAACCATGTTTGGTAAATCCCTTAAAAGATTATTGTACTGCTTCATGCGTATTCACGTGCTGTAAACAATTTGCGCGTCTAGTTAATAACTAGAAGATGAGTGGTTCGAACTCCAGTAAGACTCACTTAATTTTTCATGTTTGGTGCTCCTTAAAGCCTAATGGTTTGTACAAGCACTTCGCTTTCTTGCTTGAATATTTCAAAATTATGTTATAATCTTTCAAGTACAGTGCACGATCCCAATAGGTTTAAAAATAACTATATGATATATTATGTCTATTTTTTAATTTTAAATTAAAATTATTTTTAAAATTTCTTTTTAGAAGAACGGAAGTTTTTAATTTACGCATAAATCAAGGAAGTAAAGAGTCAAAAATCTAAAAAACTCTATTCTAAAGAGAGCTGATAATTACTTTATTTAGAAAACTAAGTAAAACTAACAAATATTTTAGATGCATTAAAATGTCTGCATTTACATGGTTGTTAAAAATCAGGGATGAAATGAATATTGAGATAAATAAAATGTAAAGATAAATCTACTTTTATATGAGGTGTATAATTTCCGATAAACAATCTAGATACTGGCTCATTACCTGAACTTCTCTGCTTACAGACGCTATCGAAATTCGATTGTCGATGAATACTTTGGCATTAATTTTGCTAATTAGATATCCCCAATTACCGATAGAAGTATTCATTTCCAAAGGAAAGAGAAAAAATATTATTGAAAACATACAAAGAGGATTACGAGTTATGGTTTTTTTTACTAAGAATATTAATTATTGTTTTCCTGCATTCAAGTGCGATGAAAGCTCGGGTTTTGATATCAAAATTTTGTACAAAATAAATCGACCATACCCTAGTTGCGTTATATAACAGGGCTCAATATCATACTAAGATTTTAAAAGAAACTTTTAAAATCACGTTCCTTTACTAAGAATATAAGGTATTTCTTCCGACTTCTTGGCATGCCTTCGTGGTGTGGTGGTCTGCACGCTGAGGGGGGTATTCCGGAGGTCCGTGGTTCGATTCCCGGCGAAGGCGTTGCATATTTTTCATCTTTCCTGTTTCCAAAAAATTTCCTAATGTCTCTACATGAATAATGTATAATTTTTGTTCTTTGCGTTTCATAACAATAGAAATTTAATGTATGAGCTTTAAATCTTTACATTCGCGGGGTGACACTCCGACACCACTTTATTTCATGTGGTAACTCGAGAGACGACTGTCGGTCACCACTTGGTTTGGCACGATAATTTGAGCGGTAACGATGTTTAATTAGATTTCGTTTCGGTAATACTGCTTCTCGAGTGTGTTCAATAATAAAATTCATTAATAAGTTCATTAAAAAAACTGTCAGTCTTTAACCTTAAATAAGTCTTTTAGACTTTTTTGTTACATATGTGTCTTCAAGGTTAGTTCTAATTCGACAAACGTGGCAACAGGAATGTTATTTTTAAAGTTACGGAATACTTGAAGCGGGGAATACGATGAAGGAATCAGTTCAAGTGAAGATGGGTTCGATGTTTCGTAGATGAATAACGATATTACGACTCTGCATAGACAACTTGACGATAGAGAGCAGGAAAGTAGTCATGAAGGTAACGGTGAAGTAAAAGATGTAGGAAGGCGAAAATTATGGAAATAGATAGAGAATGTTGAAAGCGGCAGTGACTCCGGAGTAGGGACAGAAAATTCCGAATGGATAACACGCAAAGAATCCGAAGAAATATCTTAAAGTAAACTGTTTGTATTAGATCAAAGAGTCGCAGGACTGCAAGTATTTTCAGACATGAAAGCACCGTTAGATTTCTTTCAATTGCGTGCGAAATCATTTTTAGTTACCTTTGAGAAATTCACCAAGCATACGAAAAATCGCCTCGAGTTGCTAGTTTACCCAAACGAAAGAGGGCTCGTGTACAAATGGTTAATGTCACAATGATAGTTCTGTACTGAGCAACTAAAATAATTTCTTAGGTGGTAAGATTTTTAGTTTTTATAAAATTGTCCTTTAAAATCAAAATGTTAATACGGTTTAAAATTTAAAAAAGAACCATTGGACGCATAATGCCTAGATGTTTAATAAAACTTCGCTATTTCGAAGCTATAAACACAACTTCCTCTCCTTCAGGAGAAAACAAATCTTGCAAAAGTAGGAGAACCCTCAAACTATACTTATAATGAAATCAAAGGGCGAAATAAAGAGAAAATGAATGTAGAATCACATGTCATTGAAAACAATAATGAAATATTAATTATGCTAAGATGCTAGAGTTCTAAAACTATTGCATTTTTAGGCCAAATGTTTTAGGCCCCAGAAGGGCTATTAGTCTCGAAACAGCATTATGCGTCCAATCACTGTAAACGGCTGTATCGCTTTTGCCACCAAATATTATTGCTCTTTGTTACTTACAAAGAAATTAAATAATAAGGAATCTACATCATATTTTGAATAACAAAGTCCTCCACCCGAACATGGGAACCTGGAAACCCGAATTTGAAATTTTTTTATTGTCTATTTCCTATTTTGTAAAACATTAATGAATTTTTGATTAAAAAACTGAAACAATTTCGAAGCGAACAGTGGCAACACTGAAGGAAAAACTTTTATCTTCAGCGCGAGAGACTGTCTATCGTAGAGTGTCTTTAAATATCTTCCGCCCTATATGGCGTTAGCCCAAATGCTTTCGAAAGGTGTATGTGTCTGTAAATGAAAAAAAACGCCCGTTTGGGAATAATATAAAATCTAAAAGCTTTCAGATTTTTTTTAATCTAAAATTTCTTTCTTTTCTCCTTCCTTTTTAATTTGTTTGTCAAATTGCAAATTTGATTATCCTCCTTTTCCAGACATTCTTCCATAGCTAATATTTGCCCACCTAACCCCGATTGTAGCTCTGGTTTGTAAAAATTACGCACAGAAACGTTTTCAGCTTGTGAATTAGGTTTCTTAATGTCTTTCATTTTTATTAGAATTGATCACCTTTAGTTAACGACATAACACTTCATTCCGGTTCTTCTGAACGCTGTAAGGTATAAAACCTTAGCTTTATTACATTTCATTACTGTTTTTCCTCGATAGATTTCATGTTCATTTATCTTGACTCCTCCCATAAAGTTCGATAGAAATGCAGTTGTTTGTGTTCCTGCCTTTGAGAAAAATTCTTCTTCATTGCTTCTGAGAAAGAAATTTTGTCGCAATCAGTCTCAGAATCGATACAGTATTATTTAAATTCTGACTCCATTTAAGGTTGGTTTTTGAATAATTTTAAATTCTACGTTTGAATGTTTTTGGTCCAATTTATCGGATCCATGCAAAGAGAATATGCTGTGAATTCAAAGGACTGTGATCAGTACTGTGTAGAAAATTATTTTTTCATTATCACAGCACCATTTGCAGAATTTCGCTTTTATTCCTCAATCTATTTTCTTGAAGTTGTAATACATTTTACTTTTAATTATTCAGAATGAAAATATCTGAGACAAAGTTTATTAAATCCAATATAAATATTAAATATTTTATAACATTTACAGTAAAAAGAAAGAAGGAAACCAAGTAAATAAAATGCTATCCTTTGCAAACATATCAAAATTGAGCGTTTTTAAATAGTATTTCTGTAAGATCTTAGGTGACAAGGCAACGATTTGAAGAGGGGGAGAAGAGCAATTCTTTCCCTGCAAAATTATTTGCATGAATATCAGCAAAAGTAATTTCGATTCCATTCCTTTCCTGTGTAAAACTCGTTTTGCGATAAGTAATTCAATCTGAGTGCAAGTCTTTACCTCAACAACACCCACCCCCTACAGGTTTAAGCGATTTTAAATTACTTGCAGTAAATATCG
Source organism: Stegodyphus dumicola (assembly GCF_044657685.1). Classification (NCBI taxonomy): domain Eukaryota; kingdom Metazoa; phylum Arthropoda; class Arachnida; order Araneae; family Eresidae; genus Stegodyphus; species Stegodyphus dumicola. The sequence continues at coordinate 67,555,619 of NC_140771.1, read as the reverse complement.
ATCATTTAGGAGAGAATTAAAATCAAACTGCTTCTAGCTTAAGAGCCTTTTGCCTGAAGAATATTAATTATGTGATCTTGTATTAGAAACTGTCGGCATAGAAATGAAATATGACTGTCAGAGACATCATAAATTGTTTTAAAATGGATTTCCAGAAGAGGACGTGATGTTTGCTTGCATTAAAATGAGTCGTTACGGTTGCAGTCTGGAGTGTTTTAGTAAGAATAATCTGTAATTCGAAAATGAGATCTTGAGTTGATTTAAATTAAAATAGCTATGAATATAAACTCCAGTATAGATCTTTTGCTTTGGATTGAAATTACGAAAATGCATAGAAATCATAACGCAGTTTTACAATTTCAGGATAAATTATTATGTGAAACTAAAATGTCTTTCACAGGAAAAATCTTTTTTACATCTACGTTAAACTGTTAAAAATTCTCTCAAATTTCTCAAAGTCATCAGTTTCATAAAACCGTAAACAGATTTTGCTAAGAAAGCTACGCGTGTTAAGGTTCTAATGTAAAAATATCATATGTGTTTGCTAAAAGTTATCTTTTACGCCTCGAAAACTATTATGCAAAAATTAAATGTTTGAAGTTCCCAGTTATTAAAATGCTAAAAATCGGAATTTTATATCTCACAAAATGAAACTTGATCTAAAAACAAAATACCGATTTCCAATGTATAAGGATTAAATAAAAAAAAAAAAAAAAAAACGACACCCATTTTAGACAAATTCTGCATATTGCAATTTTTATTTTGATACAATTTATTTAGCTTAACGAGGAAGAACTCGCTATTGGATGTTTTGTAAGTGGACTATCTGTCTAAGTGGACTATCTGTCAATTTAACTTTCAAATATTTTTAATAGGTGGTGTCATGTTCTCAAAATTGTTCTGAGAGCCTTCTTTATTTAATTAGCCTCAAATATTTAAACCATGGATAAGAAAGCTGTGCGCAACTTTTTAAACACCCTTTAAAATATTTTTCCCATATTTTCCATTATTTATTTTCCATATTTTTCCATATTATTTCCATTTATTATTCCATTTTTTTCCATATTTTGATTTTCTTCGTCAGCAAAAAATTTCAAAACGCGGATTCAGTGCGATTAGTTTGCAATAAAAGAAGTACCCTATGCACAGAAAAGAAAAGAGACAGTTTAATATATCCCGTTCTACTGGGCCAATTGACGAAATTTAATTTACATTTTCCATGTCTGGAAAGCGAGATTTAGGATATATATTAGATTTATAGATAGCACTGTTTTGACATAGATATTTTGAAACAAAATCAGACTTTTTTGAAATTGCATACCATTTTTTTCCATATTTTGATTAACTAAAATCGTGCCTAAGTATTAAATTTTGTAAACATTTGGTTTGTAACTTACCAAGAAACTTAAAAATTTATCTTGGCGTACTTTTCAGTTTGCGTCGAGAATAATTCACTTGGAGTAATTCTTAATTTATGTTAACCTATTTTCCTTTCCTTTTCATCGAGCCCGACTGGAAAACAAGGTGCTTCGTCCATTCTTCCAAATAACTTTAAACAAAGTATGCAAACCGCATTTGATGTTATTATCGTTTATAACAAATATGCCAAATTTGAAAAGTGTCAATATATAAATTCACGTGTTACCTTTGGAAATTTGGAATACAAAATTCTAATTTTTGCAAGTATGCTTAGAAATACATGTGCTTTGAGACGATGGTAAAAATATTGTAAGTTATACCGAAAAATATTTTTTGAAAAATTTATGAAAATTACTAAAAACACAATTTAAAAAATTAAATCAGAAAATATCTGCCAATTATATTCAAACTGAACCTAAATAGTGAAAGAATGAATCAAGTATGATTAATCAAAAAAGGGATATTAATGTATGGAAAAAATCGGTATGTCATTTTCTATCGAACTACCTAAATTTGAACAATGCTATGTATAAATCTAATATATATACTAAGTCGCTCTTTTGAGACATGAAAAACGCAAGTTAAATTTCGTCAGTCGGCTCAGTAGAACGGGAGATATATTGTAGAACTGCCCTCCCACCCCTTTTCTTATGCACAGTGTACGTGCACATATACATTTTGACCTCATTCAGAAGAAAGAGACATTGTGAAAATAAATGAAAGTCTAAGGAAACCTTTTTGCATTCAAGAAAGAAACGTATAAAATTGGTAGGAATACCTTCCAAGCCATTATCTATGACTTTTTTTCTTCCATGCTGTTCCCATTCTTTAATCTACAGTAATATGTAATGTCATTCGTGACTATCATTGTCTGTGGGACACAGACATTGAAATAAGGAAGACGAAATCTCCACAAAACCCCCATTACTTACAGATCCATCAGCGAACAATCACATGAAGCTCAAATGCATTCTGGACGAAGAGCACACCGGGAATTGGAACGAAATGATATCGCCATTACAAAGCTAAATTCACCTTTAGAGGCCCCTTTACGACTGCCTTTATTCCGTCATTACGGCACTGATGGCGCGTTTTGAGACCGATGAATGTTTATGCCGACGAATCTGGAATGTTTGGATAAGTCCAGAAATGTAATGATTACATTGTGATGATACATTAAATGCTCAGTATATATACATATTATAGCAATATGTTAAGTTGCATAGATTCCATCTGTAGATTTGAGATACATTTAGTCAAAATATATTCATCGCCCAAAAAAGAAAATTTCTGATTTTTGATTTTAATAACACTTAAATTAAAGCATTTCAAGCGAAACAAAGCTGCCTCTTATTCTCAAAAGTAAGCAATGTTGCCTGCCTTTCATTCCAGTTATCTAAACAAAGTAATTATCCACTGTTTGTTCGAAATTTCTTGCTCCGGAAAACGAGACTGCATTAAACTGAGGGAAACGGTTTATTTGGATTGTTACATGAGTTTACAATTACGCTAAAACGACACGTCTTTTGTTAACATTGGTAATACTTCTGAAAAATACAGCCAAAAAAAAAAAGGAATTCGTTCCACGGAATATGAAGAAAAATAAATTGTTCATCAATTCAGAGTATACATGTTACTCTTATTTATTCTTTTAATCTATATATAATCTAGATTAGATCTACGAATTCTGTATTGTCAAAAAAAGGCATTGTTTGTCGTCGATCAAGACGACATTGAAGACCTCACAAAGAATTTCGTCCTTCCTTTCTGCGTGCCTTCGTGGTGTAACTGGATAGGCCGGGTAGCAATCGAGAGATCTGGTGTTCAAATCCAGGCTAGGGCAATTCACAATTGTCTCTTTTCCTGCTTAACAAAATTATTCTTCAACTTTATAGGTAATAGTACGACTTTACTCAGATTTATCCCAATTTTGATGTGAAATACCTTAGGGGTGAGTCTCTATCCTAGCTTTCCTGTGATCAACCAAAACTTTATAATCAAATAAGCTGTACAATACAGTTAGGCATGTTGGCACTTTTAACTATGGAAGGTAATGACAAATATTATTTTTACGCAAGCATTCTGAAAAGCCATTCCATGGAGAGAATTCATTTAAAATTCAGGATTATTTTATCTTGGCTTGCGTATACTGTTATTGTTGTGACATTAAGAGCCCCGTCTAAAAGCAATAAGAACGCTCCTCATAGTACAGATATAAACTCATATATTCATATATAAACTCGTGTATTCATTAAATACGAATTCATAAATACTCATACGTAAATTCATGTATTCATTAAATACGCTGTCGGAGCAATTTTTTACATTGAAAAAGAGTTGTGAGGAACGTTGAAGTGAACAATCTTCACAATGCTAAATATTTCGAAGGAAACGGAAACAACTCGTGTTTTAGAATTATTAAAAAAATGTTGTAAATATGTAAATTCAGTTTAAAGGACTCTACTTAAGGGGCTATACACCTATAGCCGATGTAAAATATTTAGCATATAAATAACTGATTTTTTAAGCAATAATCATTGCACCTAGATTCACTTCGCTAATATAACTAATATAAGGTCGCTAAATATAACTGTGTTATCAATAAAAACAATTAAATAGAATTAAAATAGTTTGAATACTTTTAAAAAATATGTTTGTCAAGACCCATTCAAGTTCAATAATACTATAGGATATCCCAACAAAAACGCATGATTTACTTTTGGCTTCCAAAGTATTTTATTTTTAGTAAATGGAAAAGATTTTTACGTACTTAATACAGGTAGATGTTTCGACTTAAGAATGCCAGGTTTGCTTTAACGTAGCAACAATGGCATTTTATCACAGTCAGCTCATTTTGCAACTTCGTTGAAGCTTAATCGACATAGAGCGTTACGAAAAGGAACAGTAAGTTTTGATTGTAAAATTCCATTACAAGAATGACGAGTGTTCAATACAAATTGTTGCGAAGTATCATGCAATTCTTGGACGTGGAAATGCGTCTAACAAAGCAATACATCGCAGATTGATAAAGAAAGCCCAAAAAATTCCGAACGAAGAATCCTAGAAAAATTAACAACGGAAGATATTAAAGAGGAAATTCACTGTATCATTAACCACCTCAGTAAACAGATATGTGAAAGCAGGATTACGAAAGTGTGTGGCGCTGAAGATCAAATCGTAGAAGACAGGTAATATTTTTCATTCTTAAATCGGAAGAATTACTTCGTAAATATGTAAAAATACTTATTTCTGAAAAACAGTATTTTATTGGACATATTAAGTCCGGCGATTTTGTTAGGACATCCTTTTTAATTCACAATGAGTAAGATAATTTATGTAATGTAACGCAATCTCTAAAAATTTAATGTCAAATTAAACCAGTCTCATTATTTTTCTGAATTGTAATTTTTCAGTCAAATCAATTTTAAGATATTAAGGAGGAAAAATTAATTAGGAAAAAATATTCAATGATAGTTTTGCTGGAATTATACGAGAAAACTTTTATTATTTCGAATTTTAAAGTATTATGTAAATGTATGTAGATAATAAGGGAATTAAATTATGTGCCACTTCCTCATCCTGGATTACTTATTTAAATCACATTATTTTGCAGCTTCTGAGAAATGCTGTTTCACCTGCAAGGATAAATGTGGTCTTCTTTTCCTTCTTTCCTTAAATGCTACAACTATTTCATTTACACCTATATCAGCGATTATTTTAATTAAGCTATGTATTTTGAAATAAAATCTCAAATTTACGTACCTTAAAATTAAAGGATTTGTTGGAATTTGACATTCCACTATTTAAGGCAATATTTGTGCTGACAAATCTCCAAAAAGTTTTAAAAGTTAGGTTAAAAATTAAACATTAGATCATAAAAAATAAAACATTAAAATATGATAAATACGACGTGATTTGAAAGTGTAAACAAATTTAGGGAATTTAAATCAGAAACTATGTATTGACGTTCATATTTTCATTCATAACTTGACAAAGAATTATCGAACAAATAAAAGAATGACATAACTAATTTTGACAGAATAAAATGCTCTATGCAGCTAATGATGCTACTCCTATTTCAATAAAAAATATTCGTTCTCACGGCTACCCGCCTCAAACAGCTACCATAATAAAGACAAACTATGTATTGTTATAAAATTTATATACATGAAATTAATTTTAGTGAAATTATATGTAAAGTGTGGCATCTCTTATATAAGCAGGATAGCCACTTTTAGTTTTCAAATCGCTGAGTATGTTAATCAAAAATTCATTAAATTTGTACAAAATATGAAATGAATAAATTACAACTTGTAAATTCATAATTCGAGCTTCAAAGTTCATGTGTTCGGGTGGAGGACTGTGTGTTCGAATGTTTATGTCTCTAATTGATGTAATATTTCAACAGTGAGAGGAACCTGCATATATGCACGCATATTCTTATTTAATTGTTTTTAAAATTATACATTGTTAACATTTGTTATCAGAAGTTTGAAAAGCGATTCGGACACACAAGTGATATGGAGAAAAATTGAGTTTCAAAACCAATAAATAGTACTTTTGGTATTAAAAAAGTAGATCATGAAGACATCTTATTTTGAAATAAAGATTCAAACTTAATTCTTTTCAATCAGTTTACGAACTTTAAAATACATTGCACTTCGTCTTACGCGCCAAACAAATCAAATCTCGACTAAATTTGATTATTTTGGGTCTATACGACAACAGCTGCGCTACAAGAACGAAAAGAAAAGCGTCTGAATACCTTAAAAAGATAATTCTCTCACTTGACATTCAATTCCATGGTCTTAATGAGTTTGCAAAAAACACTGATAAGTGTTATACATGTCTGTCAGTTTCCATTCATTAAATTTGTTATACCATATAGACCAGACACATGGCTAAATTTTGTGACAGAATTAATGAAATATGTTTTATAAGTCCTCATAATTTATTCTCATCATGCGCGTAAAGATTAAAACTTTACACGCAAGAGGTATCTAACCATTTCTATTCTTCCACATAATGAAAAGTTAAAAATTTTTATTATGTCTGATGGAACATGAATATTTGAAGTTATTCCGAAACGTACCTAGTAAACAAAACAGAGCTGAACCCTAAGCTTCAATAACGTATTAAAATTTTGGAAAAGACATTATTCTAGCGCAGGTGATGCACTTAATGCGATGCATGAATTTTGACTTAAGAACAAAGGACAATTTTGCAGGGAAACATCTCGTTAAAAGAAAGTACTTTTACATACAAGACACGAGGGACAAACACTCGTGTTTCAAACAGCAACTTTCTGCTTTAAAGATTCTTCGTTCGAGAAGCGAGATGATTTTCCGGCTGGTGTAGCTTCGTCATTAGTTCAGATAATTAAGACATCACGGCGGAATATTCTTTTAAGGAACGCTTTGCCGATAATATAATTAGATGGGAATTCGCTGGTGGAGAAATGTTATGCGCAGTCTTTTGATTTATGTTAGGTAGGAGCAAGAATTTTCAAGTCTTTGGTGGCTTTTTGTCTCGTCCATGTGCACTTAATTAACGACAGTTGTGCTTCCAATTACGACGTTTTAAGCAGACCAGACGATATGTTCGTCAGAGGAAGCAGAAAAAGAGAAGAGAGTAAAAAATTAATAAAAATAGATAAATAGATAAAACCTTTTGTCGCGAGAAAACTTCGATTGCATAATTAAGTTCTCTGCAAAGAAGGTGATAAACGTTTAAAGGAATAACAACCTAAAAAACGATTATTGAAATTGGATGAAAAAAATTTAAAATATTGGATTCTTAAAGTGGTAACTAAGTAAATTGCTAGCGATGAGACACATTTTTCATAAGCTACACCTAAAAAATGAAATACATGGAAAACATTTTTCGAAAGTTTTGATTTGGTTTATTTTATGTAAAAGCACGCAAGGCTATCTGCATAAGAAAAGAGATACCTTCTTGGAGAAATATCTAAGGGAACCTAGTTCGTATTCTCTTCAGACATGGAGAAAATCATCACGGAAACGCCCATACAGCCAGCCTTCTTCGCCTGGAATTAAACCCAGGTCAAACTACCAGTATTCAACGGCTTCATTAACGGTGGGTTAGTTTTGGCAAAAGACAGTACTTGCATTCACGACGAAATATATTTATATAGTTTATCGCTTATTCATTAATTGTTACATTAAAAATGTCATATGCACACAGTTTTTAGAACGATTTAATTTTCTTTCTTCAATATATTATACTCATGCATGGGGCTCAATTATATATGCAAGCATTCCTTTCTCTTACAAAGTTGCTAGGTCGTTTTATACGTGAGAACAACTAATATTCTAAAACGTACATTATTAATTATGAACCTTGTATAATCTGGAACTTTAAAATACATTTTAATACCTAATAAGGTATTTTATCCCTGCTTTTCTCATGCCTTTCAGCCTGAAGCGCCTTTTGAAAGGAGGAAAATATAAGATATTTTCTCCCCCATTTTCCCTATTTTTATGGTTAACTGAAAACACGCTCCATCCCTATTCGGGAGGCCCAGAGAAAAATCAAGCCTCGCAAAAACAGTGCACATTTTTCCCGCTCCAATATCGATATAGCATAATGATTCTACAACCTCCAGCGTAATTTCACTGCTAAAACTGCCGAAGCATATACACTAGTGTTTGAAGAACAATGAAAACATAAATTGATAGAAGGCAATTAATACATAATATGCATTTTTTTAAAATTTTGAAATATAATGTCAATTCATGTGCGAGAATATCTTACTTTCCGACAAATATGTTATTAATGAAAAAAAGGAAACTTTAACAACTTGTAAGTTAAAGTCCATAAGTTAATACTGTAGTCGATATTTGAAGCTTTATACGTACAAAACACTCATACATGCTAGGTTTTTGTTTCTACAGAAACAAAAATGTAGTATCATTTTACGTACAAGAATATTTGAGAAATAGCATACTTATTACGAAGAAAGCAAGAAAGAAACTGGGATCTCAAAACTGTAGATTATTATCTAATGCCTGAGGAGTTAATTTCGCAGTCAAAACTGCTGAGGAATGTAGTCTAGCGCAGTGGTCTAAAACTGAAATTGCCAAATGCACCATCTGGAAGCAGATAAGTAGCCAAATTTTTAATTTCAGTTTTTTAAACGCAATGAAAATGTTTTTCAACGAAAAAAGGTTTTAATTTTATATACTAAATATTTATCAAACCATAAACAGTAATAATTCCAAAACGGAGGAAAATATTCCAATTTATATTTATTTTCTACCGGAAATTTAAAGTTTGGTATCTGCAAGACATTTCTGTTGGATACATTTTCAGTTCAAACGCATTGTTACCTAAATATTAAATTTCTGACAAACACTTATTTCATATAATTATAATATACTGAAATAACAACTTCATAGCGCAGTTTTACTAAAAATAAACAAATTACCAAAACTTTCCAAGCGGGACAAACTTTGAGAGTAATTAATTACAACCTGTTGGCTTTCTTTTATTTATTAATTTTTTTGACGTATACACAAAGAAATACGTATATTTGTATGTAAATAGTTATGAAATTCTTTATTTCATAGTATAAATTTCAGATGCAACAACTTATCGCATTTCGACTTTGATAAAATTTATAACTTTGGAGAAAATTTCTTAGAAACTAGCTTTAACAAGATTTATTTCCTTTTTCAGACTTATTTTCATCTTCAAATAAAAAAAGTGTTCACATAGTACCTATTAATTAAAAAAAGTGATTATTCTTAGTGAAAAAATTCGTAACTGGGGTTCTCTTTTGGCAAGTACGAAAAAAGCTTTGTCAGATTTTTATCTTTAGATCTTTGTGTGAGATTTATATTTCAGGGTAAATTAATTAGCTCCATTCGGAGATTTTTTTTGGGGGTGTCGCTATCGTTCATTTTTATTGGTAGGGAAAATAATGTAAAATTGTGCGCGAAATTATTAAGATCTTACAATCTTTCTTGCAATTCCTGTCATAAAATTAATGTCATATTAATATTAATTAACAAACGGAAATGTTTTGTGGGTCGCATAAAATTGATTCGGCAGGCAGGCAACAGACAGGCAGTTTGAGACCAGTGGTTTAGTGAATGAAGTACTGTTAAACAGAATCTTGAATATAGAAGGACATCATCCATGTAATCATTTCCTTTCCTTCAAAAACACATGTGCAATGTCATTTTATATATGTAAACATCTTATTTGATGACAAATGCGGTCTTAATTAAAGAAAAGACGAAAGTTAGCATTCTGAAAATTTTAGATTGCAATCTAATACATGATGGAGAAATTTTGCCATTGTAACCTCTGAAGAATGTAGAATGAAGACTAAAATATACAAAAGGTAAATAGAATAACTTACATAGCATATTGTTTCGGAGGCTTTTCTGCGCATCTATTATACCTGCTAAATAAATGGTTATACAGGCAGATATAGCCAAGTGGGTTACTGGGATTCAGTGCTACAGCGCTATAGCTAGTAATTCGAAAAGACCTAAAGTAGAGCATGCAATTTGTAAATGAACTTTAAAATGTAATTGATATAAACTCAAGTTGGTGACTCTGGTTCAATGGATAAACAGTATAAGAATGTTAAACATGGGTGCTGTAATTAAATTTTATGGAGTAAAACAATTAAAATTAGATAAATAGGAAATTGATAAATGGGATCTAATTCTACAAGAAAAATTAGAGATGATAAATTAAATGAAATTAGCGAGATTTGATAGTGATTAGGCACTTCGAAAAATGAAAGGCAATGCAACTTTATATAACACTCACGTAAAAAGGAAAAATGTAGACAATTTAAAATTTTCAATTTCAGAATTCGATTTTGCTATGACAAGATTTCCCGCTAGTAAGTAAAAAAAATCTCTTGACGTACTAAGAAAAGAATAAGAATTTGCGTGATAAATTTTGAAGACATACAAAAATATGTTTAATTCTTTTCTTCATTTTAATAGCTTACTTAATTTTTCAAAATAATTTTAACCAGCACATGTGTTGATTCGCAAAACTAAATACCAGAGATCATCAAAAATTTATCATCCTAAGTCTTGAGTATGAAATATTTTATTGTTAAAATATTAATAACATAGCTCTGCATTAACCATCAGACCAGATCAAATCGAAGGAGAGTTTATGAATTCAAGCAAAAGAAGTTTCGATGATAAACAAAACAAAATTCTAAACGATTTAAGATTTTAACGCTGAACGAAAGGATTTGTCAAAGCTTTTAGGTTTTTGCTGACCTCGAAGCGTACCAGCCTTTTCTTGGACTCACTCCTGCTAACAAAACCTTTTTAACTTTATTATTAAACATCGCTTTTTTCGCCACATAAAATTCAACAGTAAAATCAAGTATTTTTAAAAGCAGTTCATTTTTAGAATACCCGATACAGTGTCAAGTGTTTTTAAATATCCTCTGTATTATAAGTTGTATATATAGCGTTCATATTATAAGCTATTCTACTGTAATACAGAAAGAAATGTAGTAACGAAACGTAACTGAAAAATTGTTTCGGAAATCAAACTAGTATAAAGAAAAATACTTTCTCAGTTTACATCCCATCTTCAAGAGTAAAGTTATGTTCATAATAATTAACAAAGTTTATAATAATTAATAAAATGCATAAATATTTGCTAAATGTTGTGAAAATTTATTTTAAAAGAATTATACCGATTTCATGAACATATCGAATATTTGAACAAATAGTTTAAATACATATCGACATTCGCAATTCTAAAATCCCATTTCCAATACAGTATCCAATCGAAAAGTAAAGGCGACTGAGGATCGGAAGTAATTGTAAATGATATGTATGCTCTCTGTGCTTCAGAGTGAGAGAAAAATCCCCCTTGCATGATAAATGAGTAAATATTTTACAATCTGAGACATTTCATACTAAGATATAATTACAAGTAATACTTGCTTAATATTATCTAATCATGTCATAAAATAGGAAAAAAAACATGACTTACTAATTGGTCATTGATATACCATTTGAGCTCTGGTGCAGGTTTGGACTTCCCAGAATTACATAAGATAGAAACATTATCCCCTAATTCATAATCCGACTTTTCCTCCATCAAGACAGGTCCATCCGATGGCGGTACTGTAGGAAAGAATAAGAAAAAAGTTTGAATAACATAAAGAAAAGGAAGAAAGACAGTAAGAGAAGCGTATCTACCATTTTAAAAAAAATGAAATAACAAAATATATGAAATTTAAAAATTAGAAAATGCAGTTACAAATTAAATTGTATTTGAGGAGAGGAAAATACACATGTTCTGCTAAAATAATGCATATTCTTTGCAGAATATTTATCGGTTTGTCTGAAAAGTCATGACACATTTTTTTCTACATATTTCAAAGGTCCTTTATTTATATAAATACAAATGTATATCAAAGGTATATTTCCCGTTTCGTTCGATAACTTTTGCTTTCTTTTAATGAGCTCCGTTAATTCTTCATTCACAAAAGAATCTAGTATTATCAGTAAAAGGCTAAACAAAGTACTGATTTACGGCTTCATCTGAATTGAAAGAAATTTTGCAGACAGCGAAACAAATGACAATCTGAGGGCGTAACATCAGGCGAGTATGATGCGTGTTGCAACACTTTTTATTCAAACATAATTTCTGCCAGGTGATTAAACTTGTGTGTAGTCTCGCAGTATAGGGATGGAATGCAGTTCTTGTACGATTAATGATCTATAGATATTCTTGGAAGATTGATCCGTCGAAACCGTCCAGCTGGCGACAATACACATTCGACCTGATTTGTTGGCTTATTGATAGGAGCTTGGAAACAATATCACACACAAGTTTGATCACTGACAAAAATTATTGCTTTCTGAATGAATAGAAGTTGTCATGTGTATCATACTCCCCTGATCTTGTGCTCTCAGGCAATCACTTGTTTAGCTTTCTTCAGAATTTCTTTCGTAGTATAATAGTCCTTTCAGATGAGGCAGTAGATCAGCACCTTATAAGGTATCTCTCCCACCTTCTTGGCGTGCCTTCGTGGGGTAGTGGTTCTGCACGGGGCCGGTATCCAGATGTCCGTGGTTCGATTCCCGGTGAAAGCAGATGCTATTTTTCATCCTGTCTGCTTCCAAAAATATCTTATGTGTCTACAGTGCCGCCCGAACTAAAAGGGTTATGGATGATGACTCTCCACATCCTGGATTTGGTGATTGGGTCCCCTAAAAACCCCAGTCACCCTTTAAAAAGGGGAGTATATAAGGTATTTCTCCCGCTTTTCTGGCGTGCCTTCGTGGTTTAGTGGTTCTGCACTCTGGGCCGGTATTGCAGAGGTCTGTGTTTCGATTCCCGGCGAAGGCGGTTGCTAATTTTTCTTCTGTCTGGCTTCCATAAAATCCTAATGTCTCTACAACAGTGTTCAGGTTTTCGCTACTAAAGCTAGGTTATTTCGCGGGTGAGAATCTACGCAGCTTATTAAAGAAAGTAAATGGTTATGAAAAATGGGTACTATTACTACTGACTGGTAATTTTTCTTTATATAAACAAGGAATCTTTGAAGAACACAGAAAAAATGCGTCATTACTTTTCAGACAAATGACGACGTCTTTTAGCGACGTTCGAACCACAGATCTTCAACTAGTTGACTAAACGTGCTGACCATATACTTCAGGACAACATACGGACAGAAATGAGGTAATTCATTACAACGTTAAGGAGCTGAAAATTAACTAGTATTTGTTTACAGCTTAACTTTTGCTTACGAAGGCATTAATTACTGATGTCATTTATGCTATTTATTCCAACAGTTTAAATTGTTGGAAAAGAAAAACTGTTAGTATTACAAAGTATTTTTTTTTAAATTTCGAATAACAGGGCACATGAGCGAGAATAAAATCAAATAACAGAAACAGAATAAAAACAAATAGTAAGAGTGGGGAAAAAATAAATTCAGATAGCAGAAACAACACCAAAATGTTCAAGAGATAAACAAATGTTATCGCCCCAAGATTCTCATAGCCTCCCAGTACTTAGAAGCACCATTATCTCAATGGAGAGCTCTTCAGATATGCAGATGATGTTGGTCCATAGGCTCGTTTTTGTCACACAAGGGGCAGGCGGCATCATTGAGAACGCTAATACGACACAGATGAACAGCCAAGCAATCATTCGCAGTAAGAAGTCGAAAAGCATCCACTGCCTCCCGCATTGGTTTATCAGATGCATCTAAAAAGACAATTTATTTCCATATTTGGCATTAATTTTACACAAGAGTTCATACGGTTATATCATGTAAAAGGCATGTACAATGGACAGAGATCCACTGGAAAAACACGCTTATTCTAAGAAACCCGAACTTCTGAAACTGAAAAATCTCATGTAATAGTGGAGAACTGATGGACTTAATGGCAGCCTATGAATCTGAAAGTAATATATAGCGCATTTTTAAATCTGCTGAGATAGCAAGTTCGCTGTTTAAGTGCGATGCGAATAGCCCCACTTTACTGTCAAATACCACACATTCCAGTTGGTGGACAGAAGGAATATACTTTCCAAGATATTTAATTAAACTTAAATAACACAGAACATACAATAAAAGCATGAGATTTAATTAAAGTACCGTTTTGTAGTACCAAAAAATACCATTTATTGCAGCTTGCCGATTGTCAAGCTTAGGCTAACTGAGTATGGGAAAGCTCATAAGGACTAGCCAGCTAAGGGAGGGATGTCTTCGTGAAGGACTTTCGAGGGGACTCGTAGGAAACTGGCTCGTAGAAAAACCACTTAAACCATACACTTGTCGGCTGATATGAGATCGAAGTCGGTCTGAAATCCCTGTATTCAGCGATCTTAACCAATCGGCTACTCTTGAGAACGCGGTTTTTCAGGAATTTAAGTAACTAAAGTAATACAATTAAGAGTCAAATTACCATCTTTCAGTACCGCTTCGATAATTATATTCCAATACTTGCTCTAAAAATATTATTCACTATTGTACAGGTTGGCTAAGCGAGAGGTTTTGTCTGCACAAGTTAACCCGCAGTATTCCTTAGTTTTCATAATATTTCTTCTAAACAGAAAATTCACTCGATATTGAAATTCAAACTAATTTGCATTTTGTTAAACGACGACGGAAGAAATAGAAAATAAAGAAAAGAATTAACATAAAAATAGCATATCAATTTAAATAAACATAATAATTAAATTGAAACTTGTTTAATAGGACACTTTTTACACTGGGTTGCAAGTATGCTATTTATATTTTATTATAGATATTTCGGGATCAAAATACGCTTAATTTTCTGAAGGATGTTCAATAAGGCTCTTTCTTTATTCTATATAGAACTGCAGCTTTCAACCTCACTTTAAAATAAAAATCTAATAACAACCCTTCTTGATTCTATTCATGATTAAACCAAGTCTAGTGATGAACTTAATTGAGAACTTAAAAAAGCTGCTTTCCGCATCTTCTTTTAAATCCTTTTAATCTGGTTGCAAACTTGCTTTAGGAAGTAAATCTTCTTAGCATACTTTCAGTGTGCTTCTGCTAAAATTTAAGTTGGAGAAAGAATTTCAAGCTCTTGATTCTACAAGCATTTACCATTCCGCGAAAAACTTTTTCTTAGAATGTTCGCATTTGAATGCAATTAAATTTTGACGTACGTATGCTTAATTTCCCAGCAAAACATGATGAGTTGTTGAAAAATTATGGAAAAAGTGTGTTGAAATGGAAACGGATGTCGTAATCCGGAAACTTCTGAATTTCTGTAAAATGCTCATATTTTTTTTAAATAAAATCAGCTTCATGAAATGCTAATTTCGTTTTTTAAAATTTAAATGAGACATTTTTATGCCAGATCAGGATGCTTCCATTTCTTAAAATTGGTGCAATCTCTCTCGTAAGACTCATCGCATTCTAAAATTTCAAAACAAATTATTAAATATAATTAAAGTATCATAAAATAGAACTTGACAAGTGAAAAATATGATAAATAGTTCTCTCAACTATTTACAAAATTCTTAACAACACTTTCTCTAATTCTTTATTCCCTATTTTTAATTCCTTTTTGCATTTCAGTTGCATTTCAAACCCTTAATTTGAATTAATTTTCTCAGAAAGTTTATTACGTAATGTTTTTCAGATTCTGATAGTTCTTTCACAGCGACTAACATCTCGCTTAATGGGTTTTCGAAAACTTTCAAATGCTATTTTGCATTTTTTTTGTTAATAAACGCTATTATGTCATACATTTTGTTTTTAAAAATACCGTTTGAGTCACCCAGCGCAGATGTATGATATATATAAAAAAGTATGAAATATATGATTCACAGGAAATTAATTCAGGTTAGAGACAGACAACATTATTAAATAGGGGGCAATTATTATTTATTTATTTTTTTAACATCCATCATTTTTATTACTTATGTCCAGTTTTCAGTCAACTTTTTAACTTCGAAAAACCTCTTTAAATGCGGTCTCAAAAAATTCATTTATCGCATTTTAGATCTGATATTTGCTCTAAAAGTGCCTTAAGTGTATCATTTAGTTATAAACTGCTGAAGAATAACGTCATGTCTGCTAATCAATGAAAACCACTCGGTGTTTACAGCTTTTTTCAGATGGTCTATCTCAGCGGCTCCCTGTTTGTGAATTGCAGAGCCCTTAGGGCTCAGCGTGTACTTCGCAGGAGCTCCTCGGCTCTCCGGTAAAATAAAATAAATAAAAACTGAACGCATTTAAAGAATAACAGGCAAAAAGTAGAACCAGAAAAGAAATTTAGAAATTATGTTCTGATGACGGAAATTCCCGACGCTGAATTTCGTGTCTCCTCCAGCAGCCTATGTTTAGCCATTACTTAGAATTGCATATTCGAGAAGCTTTTTGCTCATTCTCGATCCTTCGAGGATTCTTAGAATCCGTTTGAAGCTTCGCGAAACAAAGTCCCATATAAATGTATACGGCTTGCTGACTTAAGTTCACGTAAGAGGTTATAACGATAAAATCCTCGTTTCTTAATGATGCTTCCAGGAGTTTTTTGTGTACTCAACTGTTCATTAATAAAAATGATGTTAAAGTAATAATCTGTATAAAAATCGCAACTTCTTAAAAGTGGAATTTACATACTAAGATGAGGATAAAATGGGAAACGTCATGAGTTTCTCCTGCAGCACACTGAAGAAAAAAAGATTGTCATGAGACAATGACATGAGCAAAAAAAGCAATCTCTTCTGTCTCATTAAATGTATTTTGGTTTTTCCCTTTTCCCCTTTTTTTAGTTATTTCTCTAATTAGGTCTACAATGCACTATAGTTGCATCATAAAAAAATTAAATTATAATTGTATTCCGTAAAGAGTAAAACAAATTTGAAATAATAAGTGACGAACGAATATGCGTTTGAATTTAGCTGCATGTAATGTATAACTTGAAGAAACCGAATTTGTTGTAACGACTTTAGGGGTGTTCTCGGGGATAATACTGCAACACAAATTAACATGCTTTACGGAACTTTGAAAGAACTTTTATGTATGGCTAACTCTTGACAATATAGTTTTGAGAATAAATTGAAACATTATAATAAAGTTAAAATTTTGAAATATAATTTCATTTCATTGTTATTTCACAGCTGTTTCAGATAGCTCGTTGCCTCACATTACCTATCTATTTATACTTTTTTTCCCTCTACCCGTGTAATAAATGTCTCTTAGAAAGTGTTTGACGAAGGCATCGCTTTGCCTAGGCAGATAGCACTCGTATGCTTTGCCATATTTTAATAATCTAATCTAACCCACCCATGTAGTAGAGTTCTTAAACATCAATAGCTTGTTAGCTATATGGTACACCTAAAGAGCTCAGCTAAAGAAACCAATGAGCTCCGCGAGTCAAAAGGTTTGGGGGCATTAATGGTGTGATTATGATTAATGGTTTGATTTGATTTTTATTAATGGTTTCTCTAACACTCCGAAAGAACCCACACTTTTCACATTCAACAATAAGCCCAACCGAACCTTCTTTGGATGCAATGCTTAATTTCGTATGAATCCTCATTTGGGTTAAATAACTGAGAACACTATCGACATAACACATTTCCTATCTCTTTCCCTAACACATCTTAACAGCCGCGTGACTTACTGGGGATCATGACAGGTTTGTTTCTGTGCCCTCGTGATCCACCGAGGGTCACAGCAACTTTCACGTTTGTAGCCGCATGTCTCACTAATGGGTCACCTTTCCTGCAATCTTGCACAGTAATATAAATTTATTCGACCTCCAAATCACTCTGCTGTAATTGGTCCCTATGTGTATCAGCAGTCAGCATTTTAAGAAAATTTCCACTTCATTCCGTTCAAGCATAGAAATGCAAATTGATATTTACTGCTGATGGTTTTCAGCTGCGAGTTTTCGTAAAAAGCAAATAACAGCGCGTTGAAGTTTTACAATTCATTTCAAGTGATTCGTTACGGTTCACTGTCATTATGAAGACTCTGCGCCATTTCTTGACCGGCGATATGTGTATTTGATTTTATCAGCTTTTTGTATTTTTTTATCGAGTCTCTCAAGCTCAGTTTAAACTTAGCATTTATTTAAAACTGAAAGAATAATACACAAATCTAATTGTTTGATTTGGCTCATTTCATATGGCAAGATACTCGATGGATATCTGCCTGAGAGAAGAGATGCCTTCTCTCAGGCACTTCTCTCACATTTGGAGGAAATTCTAGAGAACTGGTTCGTATATACATTACACATAGGAAGTACCACGAAAACATTCATAGAGCCAGAGCGTTTGCCAAGATTCAAGCAATGGACCGAACCATTAATGTTCGACTATACCATTCGGCCGCTGGTGGCCTTCCGCCAATGTAAAATTTTCTATTAGTTTTAAAAATGTAGCTTAATTTCTTTAAGGGAACTTTAACACCTTAAACCCCTCATGATCTTCGAATATGTGACTGTTGCAAGAATTGGGATATTTTATTTATTTTAAAAGCAATTACTTCCAACCTTTTGCAGCTGACTACATAATATAGCCGCTTTGGAAACTAGTAACCAGAAACTTTGTGTTGCCACAAATACTTTTGTAATTTAATCCTATTTGTGACAAAATATTTCGCCATGTTTCCACCTTGCGCGCATGATATTTTAAAAATGGCTAATGGTGCATACTTGAAATTTGATGGAAGTCTTTATATGGGCACTATTTTCTAACTGAACCAACAACCTGATGAATATTTTAATATTAAAAAAATTATGGACGAAAACATTACAAATTTTGTTAATAAAATACATTTTATAAACTCAACTCAAAATAAATAAAAATTTAACATAGAATTTTTAGAATTTTAGGTTCACAGTAGTTTCCAAATGTTATAAAAGATATATATAAATATGGAATTAAATTATGAAACAGAATGTTTTAAACTGTGCGCGCAAGTTGGAAACATGACAAAAATGTTGTCACAAAGCGGATTAAATTATAAAATATTTTTGGCAACACAAACTTTCTGATTACTATTTCAGAAAGCAACTATATTATGTAGTCAGCTGTAAAACGTTGGTAGTAATTGCTTTTAAAATAAATAAGCAATCCCAATTCTTGCAACAGTCACCTATTCGAACATCTGTCTTATGGGTTTTAAGGTGTATGAGTCCCCTTAAGCAATTATATTGCTTCTGAAGAAGAGGGACCTATGTCTGATCGCCTTCCAAACAGAGAGAGAAATTTGTTCAAAATCGATGTCGATACTGGAATTGCTTTACTTAACAAATTTTAGGTTCTTTTTTTAATAGAAATGGATTTCCTTCTATATTTGTAACTTATACCTTTATTATGAAGGAGATTAATATTAAGTATTAGATTCAAGTAATATTTCAAAATACGAATATCACCCGAAATAAAATCCTCATATATGCGCTAAGCCTTTATCGATATAACGATCAGACACTTTACCAAATGTTGCTGTTCTTTATGCATGGAACAATTAAGCAATGGATACATGTTTTATCGTAAGAATTTGCTTTTATACGAAGCTACTCTGCCTACTGAGAATAATGCGACATTGAACACTTACTGAATAAAAGAAATGTGTAGACTGCGCAAAAAAAAGGGAGGGACAATTCTATGTCTCCTGTTCTACTGGGCCGATTGACAAAATTCACATTGCGTTTTTCATGTCTCGAAAGCTCGACTTACGATGTATATTAGACTTACATATAGCATTGTTCTAATATAGATATCTTGACACAAAATCGGACTTTTTCTGAAATAACATGCTGATTTTTTTGCATATTTCGATTCTAAGACTCAAGTTATGCCTAGATATTAAATTTGGTAATTTTTTGTGAGAAATTTATGAGGCAATTTAAAAATTTATCTTGTCGCCTTTTTGAGACAAGAATAATTCACTTGGCGAACTTCTTCACTTATAACAACCCATTTTCCTTTCCATTTTTACTTCCTTGTACGAAGTAGAAAGGAAGTATTGTAATCGCGAAAAATTTCAGGCATCATATTTCAACGAAAATATCCATTTTGACAGCTATTGAATGCAATTTAACGATATTTTTGGGACTCATCCGTACGTAAGGACAGAATAAAGGACTCTTTTTTCCCCGCGTATGTACGTATCTCGCATAACTAAAAAACGAGTAGCCTCAGAACATTGAAATTTTGTACATAAGATTGCTATAGCACCTCGTATTTTGGTTGCAATCGGCCGCACTAAACTTGGCAAAATTGTTGCCAAGTTTAGTTAGCAATATTGTTGCCAATCTAGAGAGACTAAGCTTCGCAAAAACAAAGATAACGCCTTCTTTTTTTATTGTGAATTAAATCATGCCTAATCCATTCTAAAATTCATTCAAGAAAATAAATGTTTAAGAATTACTTCATAATTTTCAATACAGATAATTTCCGCTTTTATGTATTTTTGCGTTGTCGCGAAGTAGAAACTGAATTAATTGAATCAGAAATACTGAATCGTCTGTGAATACTTTTTTTTTTTTTGTTGTAGCTTGCTTAATTTCTTTTATACATCGTTTTAGATTTAATATAGTATTTGAATAGAATATGTGGCAAAGGTTAGATAATTCGTAAGATGATAAAATTTTGTGCCCTATGTGTTAAAAAATAAATGAAATTTAACGCTGTTAGCGAACCTAGGGCCAGATTTTCGCTATGGTAAACAAATATAGTGAATTTTAAAGAGTGCATTTAGTCTATTGTGGTTTATGCGCTAATAACGAAATAAATTTAATTCAATCCAAAAAGTTTAAATGAAATACAAGAAAAAATGCGTATAACTTAATATTCCGTACAAGGAAGTTATGTGGTGTACACATCAGATTTCTTTTTCTTTCTCTTTGTAGACGAGAGGAAACAAAAGTCATGTTTTATACTTTTAAATAATTTAACAAAGTTCGTAAAGCGCATTTGGCGTTATTATCACTTATAAAAATATGCCAAATTTCAAAACGCGCCAATATGTAAATTCGCGTATATCTTATGGAAATTTTGAATGAAAAACTCTAATTTTTTGCAGGTACGCATAGAAATACATCTGCTTTGAAGTGATGGCAAAACGTTTATAGGTTATAATTCAAAATGTTTTTGAAAAATTTATAAAAATAATTTAAAAATACAAATTAAAAGAAAACGATAAAAAAATGGCTGAATTTTATTTGGAGTAAATTTCGAAATGTGAAAGAAAGAATCAAAGAAGTAAAAAGAAAAAAAAAAAAAGACAAATTTATAAATATATATCAAATTCAATTAACATTCAGGAATACTATTGAGGAGCTAAAATTTTCAGAGTTAATTTTTTAAAAACTACTCGTGCGATTTTTACAAAACTTGGTAGTTTGGCACAATTTGAGTCGTAGAATCGAAATGTTGAAAAAACAATGGTATGTCATTTCAGAAAAAGTTCGATTTTATATCGAAATACCTATAATAGAACAATGCTATAGATAAATCTAAATCTTATCTATCCTTTTGAAAGAAATGGCATTGGAGATAATTTGTGGCAACAGTTGTAATTTATCTATCCTTTTGAAAGAAATGAAAATGGGGATAATTTGTGGCAACAATTGTAATTTATCTATCCTTTTGAAAGAAATGAAAATGAAGATAATTTGTGGCAACAATTGTAATTTATCTATCCTTTAGAAAGAAATGAAAATGGAGATAATTTGTGGCAACAATTGTAATTTATCTATCCTTTAGAAAGAAGTAAAAATGGAAATAATTTGTAACAACAACTGTAATTTATCTATCCTTTTCAAAGAAATAAAAACGGAGATAATTTGTAACAACAACTGTAATTTATCTATCCTTTCGAAAGAAATGAAAATGTAGATAATTTGTAACAACAACTGTAATTAATCTATCCTTTAGAAAGAAATGAAAATGAAGATAATTTGTAGCAACAATTGTAATTTATTTATTCTTTAAAAAGAAATGAAAATGGAGATAATTTGTGGCAGCAATTGTAATTTATCTATCCTGTCGAAAGAAATGAAAACGGAGATAATTTGTGGCAACAGTTGTAATTAATCTATCCTTTCGAAAGAAATGAAAATGGAGATAATTTGGGGCAGCAATTGTAATTTATCTATCTTTTTGAAAGAAATGAAAATGAAGATAATTTGTAACAACAACTGTAATTTATCTATCCTTTCGAAAGAAATGAAAACGGAGATAATTTGTGGCAACAATTGTAATTTATCTATCCTTTCGAAAGAAATGAAAATGGAGCTGACGCGAGATTATTATCAAGCTGCTATGTTCTGTGATTTTAATGTGGAACTGAATCAAAAAATAGTTCTTCAACGTGTGTAATAAGCACATGGAAATGAAGCTCCATTTCGTTCTACTGCATTAAGTTGGTTTACAAGATTTCGCAGAGTTCGAATGTCTCTCCTGGGTGAGGAGCACACAGAAACTTCTTAGTTGAGATCCAAAAAATATGCCTGCCATATGAAGAATATTAAACAATGATAATCGCTGTGCCTACCAAATGACACTAAAGGAGCCTGACATTGGATCCATGGCTGTGCATAATTTATTCATAAAAAGCTATGCATGAAAAAATAGTTTTATCCCCCATAAAATTAACTTCTCAAATTAATAAAGAAAATTTTAAATTAGCGTACTTTGTGATGGTAAACATGGCATTACTTCTAAAATCGTAACTGGTGATGAACCACCGTAGGTACCACTTTTTAACTTTCCAACACATTAAGAATGTAAAATATGGGTCTTGGAAGATGTCCGCAAACCAAAACATAATGTAAGCCTCTTTCTTCAGACTACATGACTGCTCAAAACCGCCTCAGAACACATGACCACACTTGAAGCAGATTTGATCAGTCCTGTAAACTTGACCAGTGCTGTAGTCTGACTTAAGGAGTCTTCTGTGTTTTGATCGGTTCTGTAGTCTAAATTTTTTGACGTTCCAGCACACTAAGAATGTAAACTAGGGGGCCTTTGAAGATGTTCCCTAAACAAGAATTATGAAAAAGCAACGAGCAAAGAAAAGCATAATTTATGTCTTTTTTCTTCAGACTACAGATATTTCTTATTTCAGCTTACATCGCTTGCCATAAAATTTGCATAGACCTTTGGATTGAGCGAGAACGTGAGGAAACAAGATAAAAAGGAAAGAGTCAGCATAACGCTAGTTGTTTCTAACACTGAAATCAAATTTCGCGACGCCATGATTTTTTATAAAAGCATATTTTTCATACGTTCGAAGAAATAAATACTTTGAAGTATTTAACCTCTGAAAAATTCGAGTGCAAACGTGCATTAATGTTGAAGTTGAATGTATAATGTTGAATCTGTAATGTTGTGTAAGTTGAATGTGTATTGAAGTAATATTGAATGTGTTTAACAAATGTTATTTTAAAAACACCTAAAATTTAGTAAGTTAAACTTGTATCCTTTGGCTTTATTTCAAAATTTTATTATGACTCTAGCGCCTATTTTTAAAAAGGGTTTGGAATTTAATCCGAAACTTTTCAAATTACACGTTATAAAACAATTAGGCAGGAAATATGAAAAACTCAGCTTTGATTTCTCCAAGATTTCAAATCGAAGCCTTCCGATTACTAGCCAGACGTGCTTTCATTTGCGCCTCAAAAGCAAGTCATAAGGTCAGGGAAAATTCTTTGCAGAATGACTTTAATACGCCGGTGCTCTTAGAGATTTTATGCATTAGGCAAAAATAAATGTCATGTCTGGATTCAAGAGAAATAAACAACCCAAGAATTTGCAAGAGGAGGAAAATGATCTGAGATGCAGAACATTGCTTCAAATTTTAAATTACTTATTTTTCATCCGAATAAATATATTGATTTGAAATATTTTTTGCAACGAGAATATTAAAGATTTAGAAAAGATTTGAATTGCATTTTATAATAAATACATTCATGAATTTAAAGAAAAATATAAACTCAAATCATTTAAATAGCAACTTATACAATCATTAATTAATTTTTATATTCTAATAGTTAAATACTGTTATTTTTATTTAATCATGTGAGCATAATGGACAGCAAAATAATTTTTTTTTTTTTTTTTTTTTTTTTT
This sequence comes from Stegodyphus dumicola, assembly GCF_044657685.1. Taxonomy (NCBI): domain Eukaryota; kingdom Metazoa; phylum Arthropoda; class Arachnida; order Araneae; family Eresidae; genus Stegodyphus; species Stegodyphus dumicola. The sequence continues at coordinate 67,531,601 of NC_140771.1, read as the reverse complement.
TTTTTTTGCGCAGGATGGCCAAAAATTCTTTGTATCTCGTAGAAAATTCTCGTTGTTTAATTTGAAAAAGTAGGAAAAGAACAACTCTATTAAATATTGGTAAAACTGCTGTGCAATACATCGTAGAATAGTAAAACTTTTTGGCAAGACAAAAACGTCAGGAGGTTTGAAAGACCAACATTAACAAAAAAGATACAGTTTTAGAAACACTTGCCGAGTATAATCGGATTACAAAAGCTTAAAGTTCAGCTAAAACGTAGTGTTACTATGGAAGTAGATTTTACGGGTGTACTAGAGGTTTTTCAAGAAAAATAAGTTCCTTTTTATGTGCAGTGAATTTTAATCTTGCAAGACTATGCTTATAATTTCCAAAGCATTCACGTTTGACCAATCATTTGCGAAATTAGCGCCTATAATCATGATTGACGGCTACAAAAAGTTTGATAAAAGATATCATTGTAGCCTGCGTAATAAATAATCTTGATAGAATTTCGCTGTTAATTGTGGATGATTCATAGATTTGTTAGATTTTGTTTGCTTACTCAAAATATCGGGATTTAACAAATGTTTCCGGAAACCGCAAATATCGTCTGTGCAAACAATTTGCGTTGGCTTGTTTAAGCATACTTTGTGAAACGAGTTTTGGCATTTGAAAGACACACATCCTTATCTTTAAGTACAAAGTGTTTGAATTGGAACTATCACGCTACCAGATTAGAAAAATCATTTACTTCGAGTTATGTTGCAAAGAGTTAGCTACTGAATGTCACCAAATCATGTATACATCTTTAGGTACTAATATCGTATCATATGACACTGTGAAGGTATAGTACCAAAAGTTCTAAACCAAAGACTATGACATCCAAGAGGCAGAGCGCTCTGGCTGACTTCCTGATGTTAATGAGGCCCGCCTGCGAGAACCTGTGAAAGGAGATCAATATGCAACCATTCGAGAGCTTGTTCAGGTGTTAGACTTTAGTACCATGTCCATTATTCACGCTATGCATCACATAAGCTTAAAGTACAATCGCATGCGCTGACTCAAGAAGGTAAGGAGAGACGTGTTCGGGTCTTCGCTAATCTGCTCGAATATCAACGCAAGGATAAAATTCTGGACCAGATCTCACTTCTAAAACCCTCGGTAGTAAGATAGGCAGTAAGATACGGTATACAGCGAGATGCTGATCCATGTCAACGCTGCTATCAAACAGAAACCTCGAACTGAATCCCGGCGGAAAAAGATGATGTTCCATCAAAATAATGCAAGACCACATGTGCCTGCATTCATTGGCTGGGTTCTGTACGGACCGAATGGGATCTTTTGCCACACTCACTATATAGTTCCGACATCGCTCATTGTTCTGTTTTTGGACTCGCTACTAAGTGTCCGGGTCGAAGGCTTTGAAAAACTACCAAACCGTTGGCAGAAAATCATAGATTTGGGTAGTGATTACTACCCGCACTAAAGGTGCTGCTTTCATACTTTTTCCCTAACTTTATTAAGAAGTATTTTTCTTTCGAATCCAGACAATCAGTTTTCACGTTAGCCACGTGTTTCTTCAGTACTTTTCCTCATGTCCGAAACTGCTGAGGAATATCTATAAGAATTTAATATGAATGGTTGTCATTAAATGATACCGAAACAGGGCAGACTTGAATCACAAAAAGAAAATTTAATAACAAGGGTGGCCATAGCGCAGCTTGCGAGCTGTGTGCTGCTCTCGCAGGCGAGTGTATGGTTGTTATGCAAATAAAAGATATGTATATATTAATAAAATGTATGCAAATAAAATATATGAAATATGGAAAAAAACTATCCCTCCATGTAAAATGAAGCCGTCACAGTCTGAAGGCAAAATCTTGTTGAATGATTATTTAGATAAGACATTTCTTTCCATTTGAAAACTGTTTCATTATATTTCAACTGATATAAATATGAACTTGGGCTTTTGGAATACCTAGTTACGATTCTAGAGCTTTCTTTAATTTATCATGCGGCTTTTAATAATATGAAGAAGACCTTGGTCAACGGTATCTGCATAAAACTGCATGGATCCAAAGTATTTTAAATGTTACTTCATGGAACCATAAAGTCAGCCAGATGTCTTAGCTTCTAAGTAGAATAACAAGGAAACAGGGAAACTCAGATTAAGGTTTAAGTTAAGCCTTTTATCTGCAAGTCTGTCTGACGTTTAGAGAAGCAAGTAATAAAAGGAAATCAATTTTCGCAGTCTACGAGAAATTCTGTAAAAAGTGGTAAAATAAAATTAACAAGCTAACTAAAAGGCAAAACACGTCTGCAATCTTTGGCTCAAACATTTACGGGCATTTATGACTAGCAAAGCTAAAGCCGATTTAAGCAATCGTTTAGCAGGAAGAACGAATACTGTGTGTGTGGGGGGGGGGTTGCGATAGCTGTAAAAAGCTCTCTTTCTCTCGAATTCAAGAATTCCTCGTTTAAATGCATTAAATAGTTTGTATGCTAGTGAAAGACGACAAACGTAGATGTGACAGGGTAGAAAAAAGTATAAGATAAAGCGGTCAGATGTTATCAAACACTACAAAATTATAGCAAACGAATACGAAATTTTAGTACGCTATACTATAACTTCATTACTATGTGAATACAATAATTTCACTTGCTATAGTTATAAATATTACAATATTATGTTTTGGTAGTTTTGTAATGATTATTACAGACTATTGTTGGTTCATATTTTTAAGGCACTCGTTTTTTTAAATTGCTTGCTATTGAGTTTCAGAAACCTCCAAGATTTAGGAATTTCTCAAAAATATGAAAATATAGATAGTTTTTAAATAGTCTACATTTATTTTTTAAAATGTTTATTTCTTTTTTATATTTTGTTTAGAGCATGAACCCGATAAGAAAAATTGATTTTGTTACATTTTTTGAAGATTTATATAATACTACACAGATATATTCTTTACTATAAACATAAAAAATATAACAAAATAACGTCTTAAAAATTATTTATTTAAATATTTGTATAAAAAGGAAATAAAAAAAATTCAATTCTTAAAAGTAGTCATCTTTAATAACATCAACTGCTACTGAACTGGCAGCTCCTTGCAAAGAGCATCTTCTAACACTTGTTTTTAGTGTTCGTGATGTAAACAATTATTTTAATTAATCAGTTTACCATGTTATTTTAGCTTTACTTTCCCTTCCATATTTGTCAACTTCTACCACGATTTAAATTAGCCAAAGTAAGCAAATTATTTATGGTGGCAAATCAGCTCAGATTTTCGAGTTTACCGAGAGCTCTTGATAGCTTCGCTGACGGTCGCTCTGCTTTAGTTTCCAATTGTTGCAATTAGTCTTGTAAATTTTATGCTAAGTTACGAATAGTCTGTGACCAATTAGGGACAATTCAGACGAGGGCTTAACCGTCGCAAAAACCGAACACTCACGGTGAAGGAAACATGAATGAACATCCTGGAGACGATTTTGCACAGTTGCAAGTTCACGCATGAGAAAAATTTATCTTCCTTAACTGGTTACAGCTTAGATCCGATTCTTCAACGCCTTTTTCGCTCGGGCAAACCGGAAACTCGAGACAATTATACACATATTTAATAAATTTCTTACAGCTAACTTAAAATGATTTTACACACAATTCAAAGACGTCTAATGGCTCTTTATCCTACGGCTGTTTCGCTGGATACAAACGGTATTCTTTGCGGTATTGAATTCTGTGCACGTTATCCATTCTGAATTTCTGAAGACATACATGTAACTGTAAATCTAAAAGACGTATTTACGACTAAAGATTGGCAGTTGCTTTTATACGCATGTATTGTTGAATTCACTCACGAAGCGGTATAGCCCCAAACAAACCTAAATAAACATCGTTATTACTCTAATTACCGAGTTGAATTGAGTGGTGATCGATAATCACCTTTGGAGAAGGCAGTCGTCTGAAATCTCTGTGGGAGGTGAACTGGTAGTTTAAAGCATATAATTTAACCACATAAATATAAATCTCTAAGCTCTTTTTAAAATGAAACAAATTTCATGATAATTCAAACGAAGATAGTTCGTTTGTAGAACTGGGAAGCTTTAAAAAAGAAATAATCAGAAAATTTCTAGTTTTGCAAACTTAAAAGTAAGTCACGTGAGCAAATAATAATCGATGAATGTTTTAAAATAAAGTCAAAACGATAGATCAATGAATAAAATATTTATTTTATTCTTTTAATTAAATTTTCAATGCAAATAGAAAATCTTAAAAAAAACTGATTTAAAATTTTTTAAAATTTTACTTAATAAGCCGATTTTTAATGATTTTAAGCAATAACATACTATCCAGCTTTGGCTGTAATGTTCATGAGAAAAAGCTATAAAGTATACTGCTTTAATCATTAAATTGCACTTTAATTCATTTATCAGTTTTCCTAATATTAATTACGAGCAAACGTCTATTTACGGAAAGGAAGGATTAACTGATTAAACCATTCAAAATTCTATTAGGAATTCAACACTTCCGATTACAAGTGGTTAACGCTCGCTGCTTGACCATCGTCCGTAATGGCGCACACAAACGGGTTTATATTCAAAACACATCTTAGAGAGCCCTAATGTGCCTTAAGCATTATCTTGCTCCCTAATCACCATAATAAAATACTACGCTATTATCCAAAATTTAATTTTTGATTCGTTTGATCAGATTAATTAATGACCAAAGCTATGTTTACCGCCTACTTATACTTGTTAACTCGATATTTAGTGAATGGGCATATACATTTAGTTAATGTTATATTCCAGGGCTAAGTCTGTAATTAAATTTCCTCAATTTCAAAGTCTATACAAAGTAATAAATCCTAAATCCGACCAGTATTCTAATTTAAATATCATTAAATGCTCCATCCTTGTGAAATATTCAACGAAAATCGCGAAAATTAAACTTTGCTCGAAGCAGATGTGAATCCTATTTAAAATAATACTCATGAAATGACAAGATAACATATCGGGGGCGGTTACTAACAGAATGAAATAAATTCGGTGCTAGTAAAATACAAAGGGAATACATATTTACAATTCAGTTTGCATGTTTAATGCCTCAGAAATAATGAAGCTAGAGTTTTTGGTGAATAAACTGGGTCACCGTGTCAAAGTTTTCCCAAAAATTATGCAGAAAATATAGCTCATAACATAAGACTCTTTTTACTATTATTTTATCCCTCATGTTCAGATATAAATTTCGCGGGTTATATTTCTGCTTTTCTAATACATGTTTTTCTGTCCAAATGTTTTTCTAATACATTAATTTCTTCCTGTTTTGCGCCTTCATTACTAAAAAATCATCAAAATATATCTTGTAATAAAGTAAGTTATTCAAAAATAAGCGATAAATCACATAATAATTTTGAAACTCAAAAGTTTCGTTGCGATGTGCTGGTAGGCAGTGTTTCTTAACATAATTCTTTGTTTAAATGAAACTACATCACGAAAATTATCGTTAACATTTGGAAATTATTGTTATTTAGCAAAATGTATTAGCAATTTTATATCTGAAGCAGACATAGCAAGACGCTACAAATTAATTACAAATTCTGATAAAACTTTAATTAGTCATCTTTTTTAAAGATGATAAAAGTATTCGAAATATTCAAATATTTTTTATTTAAAGCATTCAATCATATAGGAATGAAAATTGCATGGATTAGTCGAAAAGCCTCTGAAATACGGATCACATTCTAAGCGAACAACAAGGATCATACATTTAGTTTACGAAAAATCAAAAAAGACTAAAAAATTAATGATGTAAACCTTTCAAAGGATACAGAAGAATGTTTGCAATAAAAAGTAATTCTGAAGCTCTTAGAAGATTTATTAGGGCGTATGGATACTATGACAAGAAGGAAATTCTTTGTCAACAAGAAAACAAGGAGATTCCATGGTAAGCAAATATTTATCATTTTGCAACAATTTTATATTTGCAATATCCCACAATTTAATTCGGGTTCTATTGACGAATTACTGTGAGGTAAAATTGGAATGAAGATTTTAATTCGAAAAATCAGTTGTCTACTGCTAAGCATGCTGAAAGAGGCATAATAGTTTTGGGAGTTTTCACTGTATCTGGGACAAAAATTTAGCTTTATTGAAAATAATATGAATATTTATAAATATAAGAGTATAAATGTTCTTAGTGAATACCTGAAAGCATTTGCAAGAAAAACTTGTAATTCATAATACAGTAAGTTCTATCAGGATAAAGATCCTAAACATACAGGCCTGAATGTTTGTTACCTTGTGGTTAATATACTAGTGTTTTGAAGTTAACAAGATTCCTCCATACTCTCTAAACCTAAATCCTAGCATACATCTTTTGAGTTATTTGGTTGATTATGGCATCTAGGGCTAGCTATTTAAGAGGAGGAATGCCTTCGTAAAAGTCTTTTTAAGGGAAACTGGCTTGTACACAAATTACACATGGGGAATAACATGAAACCGCCCATGCAGCTAGGTCATTCGCCTGCAGTCTAACCCAGCTCAGAACTATCAGTGGTCAGCAATTTTGTCGCTCGGCCGTTGGTGAGCTCTGCGGAGTGAGTTAGAGGAAAGAATTAAGAAAAATTATATTTCTTCGAGAGCTCTATTAGAAGCAATTATTACGAAGAAATACAACAAGATTTAACATTCTTGGTGAACAGATTATTTGAATTCATGCTAAAGCCCATGAAAAGTATTAACTTTAGTAAAAGAATACGTAATGAAATAATGTATGTCCAGTTATTTTCATGTGTTTTTTTTAATAAAGTGGTCGTTCAAAGTTTTCGAATACGTATGTGAGTTCCTTTCACAATGTTTTGAGGAGTACGTTTTGGAAACTTTTTTTTAAAACAAGCAGGTTTGAAAACAGATGATAAATATGATAACACATGAAAAAGAAAAATGAAATCATTTAGCTACTATTTAATAATTAATAGTTTCATGTAAAACTAAAGTTCGTAAATGTCTGAAAATAAATAGGAACCACTGTAAATGTTTTTGTAGTGATATATGCTTAAAAATTGCTTTCGAATCCTATAAGAGTAAGGTGATCTGTGGACCTCACCTGAAAAATGCTTGAGAGAAACCGGTATACGAGTCTACCATGTCTTTAGTTTTAACATTTCATCATTCTCATCTCATGAGTTTCAATGGTATTATTTTTATTTCAGTATCTATGAACATCTCGTGTATACCAAGCCACGGAGACCACAGCATTAACACACCACTAACACTATCGTACTATCGTAAGATTTCAGCATTGTAGTGTCCTCTTCGTCAACTGCTCATATTTTAATATGAGTAGTTGATAACTCATTTTTCTTCGCAACATTTCAGCTTAAGACTTATATTTCAAAGAAAGAAGTACAGAATATGTTTACCAGTTTTGATAAAAAAATTAAATAAAAGCAAATGCTTTGGAATAAAAATTTTGATTACAGTTTATTACTTGAAATAAGAAACATCGCCTATTACTTTTAAATTTATTTTTCTTTCAAAATGAATGAGCTGTGGATTGAAGCTATAATTTTGCGCTTTCCAAAGACAAATATTCCTATTTAGTAATTCAAAAACATTGTCATATGAATGGTATTAAAATTTTTAAGTGCAAAATAAGCAGCCTTATTAATCGGGAAAGGAAAAACCATCAAGCATTACTTCTACATGAAAAGAAGACTCAAACGAGTACCCGAAAATATGTACACACTGTTTCTAATGTTTAAAACTTTTAATCAGTGGTAATAAGGCAAAATCCGTGGTTGCATAAATCAATTAGAAAGTGTTTAAATATATGTGTAGCAGCAATAAATAAAATAACAAACAAGCTTTAAAAAAGCTAAAAATAAATAATGTTCACTAGTATATGCCGAGGCATGTGTCTCAACGCAAAATTTGTAGAATCCTGTATGAAAATTATTTAGCGAGAGATAAATGGAAATAAATTTTGACCCTCGATGCCAAATATGTTTACTTAAATGACTGCGACAAAAAAGATCTACTTATTATAAAAGACGAAGGAAAAATAATGTACAAACATGGTTCTTTCAATGCAAAGAAAGTTTTAAGAGGTTTATGATTACGCACCATTCTCTAACAATGGAAAATTAAAAATAAGAATTTGATAAAATGTTAAAATCAACGCAACATGGACTTAAAACTATCAAGAGAAAGTTTTCAGTACGATATTTACAAAAGAAATGATGTTTCTGTATCTTAACGACTTTGAAAGAGTCACATTTCAACCGGGCAAAGCAATAAGTCATCCTTCAAAGAGTACCGCTGCATTTCTAGAAAAATTGACGACTGATACTATTCCAGGAATACCTTTTGACAGTATTCCTACAGGTGATAGGTGAGAGCAGGTCCGGACACCCGGACGGCTGGCATAGAGTAATCGGGTATCGTCCGGATCCCACAACTATCTGAAGCTACACTCCGAAAATAGTACAAGGCCAAATTACATGACCATTGTTGATTTTTCCGATAATAATCCTATGTGCTATATCTGACTTCGAATCTAAAATTTTCTGAAGAACACAAAAACCTTGTCTAAAACTTAAAGGTTTATTTAACTGGAACTTCAACACTGATGAAAACTTAACATCATAAACGAAAACTTAATATCTTGGGCGGAAAAACTTAAGTGCTTTAAAGTAACAGCTATGCCGGCACGGTGAAGAACACTTTCCTTTAAAAGACAGAATCCATCTAGCCCTTTCGGCGTATATCTCCAATCGCTGGATTCAGACATCCGCTCCTACGTGTTTTGGACTTAAACGGCCAGGCTGGAACTGGAATAGGACTGGATCAGGACCGGAACAGGACTGGAACAAGACGGGAACCGGAACAGGACTGGATCCGCAACAAGACGGGAACCGGAACAGGGCGGGAACCGGAATCTCTCATCCCCTGGCTTCTCCCCGGGCAGGTCTATTCTGACTCGAACTAAAAGGAACTGCGGTGCCACTAAGGAAAGCACCTCCTTTTATTGCCGGCGGTTGCCGTTACTACAGGTGACTATGAAAATATTTAACATCCTTCCACCTAAGGAAAAAAAGAAAAAAAAGTGAACTTTCACATCAAAGTAAAACAATGCCAAAGAGCCTTAATATACCAGTCTGTCCGGCGGAGTTACAGTTCTACCAGATCGTGTTACAGGCCTGACAGATTTATCATCTATGTTGAGTTTAAGTTCAGACAAAGAATCTTGTTTTTCATTCTGCAGCTTCACGGGTACATCATTACTTCCATTATCACTGTACACAGTTGTGGGTTTACCTCTTCACGACACGAACCGATGAAAAGCCTGAAGAAACACTTCTGTAGATAGAGAAGTCAGCAACTCCAAATGGACCGCTCTATAAATGGCGCATGTAAAAACACAAATCCATGCCTTTTCTTTGTTTCTCAACAATAAAGGACCACAAAGGTCTATACCCGTTACTTGAAATACTGCTGAATCATTTACTCGCTCTATTGGCGGTGGGGCTGATATGTGGTCAACAGGTGCAGCAGAATATCTCTTGCAAGTAATGCATTTACTCAAAACAGAACGCACCGTTCTTCTGCCAGATAACAACCAAAACCTTTCCCTTAAGGTATTCAGTATATATTGTACACCTGCATGTCCTTTCTTTTTATGTTCTTCCATAATTAAATTCCTAACTAATGGATGTTCTCCTGGTAATATTATAGGTGTTCTAAACTCTAACGTGTCATCTCTTCGAAACGCACCAGTTTTAATTCTTAGAATTCCCGCATCATAAAATGGAATGGACTAAGAGTTTGTAAGCGTGCGTCTTCTATATCCTGAAACGATTCCGATTGAATCAAGCGAATAACAACCTTTTCTGCAAAATCAATTTCATCAACAGTGAGTTCACCTTTCCTTTTTTTCTTATTTCTGCAATTAAAGAAAAATCGTTGAATCCAACCAACAACTCTAACTGTTTTTCGATAGCTAGAAAGTCGCTCACTCAAACTAAACCTTTCAGTAGACACTAGAGATGAAACCACTGCCTTTTTTTTCTCGCTGGCTATTTCCGCTTCATCAGTTATAAATTCAGCACTCGGCCAATTTTCTTGGGATTTTAAAAGCCAGCTCGGACCCTCCCACCATTTTGACTGGTAGAGTTGGCGAACTGAACACCCTCTACTTGGAAGATCTGCAGGGTTAAGGTGACCAGGTATATGCCTCCAATCCTCCACACGTGTCAAAAGCCTTATTTCCTGTACTCTATTTTCTACAAATGTCCCCCATTGTTCTTCCCTTTTTATCCATGCAAGGACAGTAGTTGAATCTGTCGAGAAAAATGTACTTCTGGCCTCAAAGTCTTTTAGAACGTCTGCAGCAAGACGAGATGCAATAGTTGCTGCTAACAATTCTAATCTTACAATAGTAGTTTCCTTTTTACCACAAGGGGAAACTCTAGACCTAGCCTGAAGCAACTGGACTTTAACTGATTCAGGTTCTTCTACACGAATAAAAACTACTGCCGCATACGCTGCTTGACTGGCGTCACAAAAAACATGGATTGAACACTGTTTTGGCTGATATCGTATCCACCTTGGAATTTTAATGTTTTTCAAAAGAAAAATGTCTTTTACCCATTTCAAAAATTTACTTTTAATTTCGGTGTTAACTTCTTCGTCCCATCTTACTTTTGTTTCCCATGTACGCTGTAATAACATCTTAGGTAATATAAGGACTGGACATGTTATACCGATGGGATCAAATACTTTATGGGCTATTGCCAAAATACTTTTTTTCGTAACTTTCTCGAAACAAAGATTTTGTAAATTAGCAACATTTATTTGAAGAGTATCGCCTTGTCTTTCCCATAACAAACCTAATACATTCGCAATAGTTTCTGTTTCTAAGCTACAGTCTGTATATTCCCAACCCCGTAATTCAAATTTTCGTTCTGCCATAACATCTGAAGATACTTTCATGAAGCGCTGTAATTCATCTTCACTTCCGACACTTGTTACACAGTTATCAACATAGAAACTATTCATTAATTTAACAATAATGTTGGAAGGATATTTTACATCTGCATCATTTTTCTCCAAAATTGAATTTAAGTGATATTGAATAACAGCTCCAAGTAAAAATGAACTACTAGTTACACCAAATACGACTCGACAATGACGAAAATGCTTCAAGCCATCTTCACCCTTTATCCAAAGAAATCGGAGGAAGTTTCTGTCACTAAAATTCAGGCCAATTTGTAGAAAGGCCTTACGAATATCAGAAATCACCCCTATTTTTTCTTGGCGAAATTTATTTAAGATTGTAGGAATAAATGAAATAAGGTTTAATCCCTTTTCAAGACAATCGTTGAGACTCGGAGAACCCTTTGCTTTAGACGAAGCGTCAAATACTGGCCGTAACTTCGTAGTACTATGTTCCTTAACAACATGTCTATGTGGCAAATAATGATGCAGTAAATCTAATTCATTTACGGGTACTTCCTCTATTATGCCCTCTTTGAGCCATTCTTGGAATATATTTTCATACTCTTGGCGAAGATTATCTATTTCAAGTTGCCTAATCGTACCGTGCAACCTTTTAAGCGATAACTCAAAATTATCCGACAGGGAAGGGTGCCCTTCCAACCAAGGCAAAGACACTACAAAGCGGTCATCTTCTATTTTTACAGTATCAAGAAAATGTTGCCTGGTAGCCTCATACAATTCCAATTTACTCTTTTGTTCGGATGGGTCCGTAATACCAAGCGAGTCGAGGGCCCATAAATCAGAAATACAAGCCGCTTTATTCAACATTGAAGTAACTAAGAATGTTGAACCTTCACTATTCAACTCCCCGGTTTTTCCCATAACCGTCCATCCTAACTTTGTCTCAATAGCTACAAGACCGTTTGAAATTTGTTTACGATTCCCCGTTAATAATCGTCCTGCAACATCGGCTCCTATTAAAATTTCTATAGGTCCTTCTAAACGATCCGTTAAACTTATTCCACAGTCAGCAAGCTCTTTAAGCCATATTCCTTGTCCAATAGAAGGTATATTATTACAAATAACAGGCTGACTTAACGCATCAAAATTACAACTGTAAGAGCCAGACATATTAGATAAATGAATTTTGTAAACTTTATGTTCACACAAACTGGTCATCGTACCGCCAAATAATGCGTGGCTAAGGTATTCCTTTACCGTATACCTGTAACCCATATCTTGAGCTGCGCTTTGCAGAATATATGACCTTTGAGAACCAGTATCAATTATAGCTCGAGCCGAACGAGATTTTTTATTTCCTTTAATTATTACTCTTATTGTTTGCAGCAAAACTTTAGGAGACCTTGAAGAAATGTTGGCGAGTGTTTCAGCCTGATTTGGAGGCCCTTGTCTCACTCATTTGTGAATGGCCCTTACATAGAAAAATATGATGCCTTTTGCCGCATGTAAAACAAACTGTTTTTAATCTACACCTCTTGACAGAATGTCCAGATTTCAGACACAGATAACAAGAGCGTGTTCTTTGGACCAAAACTTCTCTTTCTGACAACGATAAGTTACGCGCCTGAAAACATTCCGCAGAACCATGATTTATACTGGAACAAAATATGCAGCCTTTTCTAGCTTCATTAGAAGAAGTAAACAGTTCAGCTGCCGTAGGTTTTAAGTGAGGTTCTCTTATCTTTAAACCCGAATTCCCTTTCTTATTACCGTGAGCCAATCGATCGAAAACATTGAAAGATTTAGCTGCTAAAGAAATTCTTTCCTCACTTTCAACTTCACCGCGCAAGAAGCATAAAAGGCGCTCAAGGTCAGATTCCCTTTCTCTTAACTCGGCGTTTTCACCGGTTAAACTTTCTGATCCTTTACGCGAAAACCTAAGTCTCTCCCAGGTTTTTAAGACTTCATTCGGCAATGCTGATTCTACCAATGGATATAATATCGCGCAATATTTGCCTCTATTTATTCCCAATATCTCCAAGGCTCTTAGATTAGATTCAAGTTCATCGTATAGTTTCCGCAAAGAATGTGTACCTTGTTTTTGAATAACAAGGGTTAGCAAATCACGAATATAAATCTCCGTTAGTAATTCTTTGTTACCAAAACGCGTCTGGAATGCTTCGATTGCGCTCTTGTAACTATCGCCAGTTGGCGGAAAGCTTTTAACTATTTCCTCTGCAGGAGAATTCTTCTCCATAGCCTGTGCTAAATAAGCAAATTTATCATTATTATCTAATGTAGGATCTTTATCAATCTTTTGGAATTGCCCCCAAAATCCTAGCCATTTCTTCACGTTGCCGTCAAACATAGGCAATTTAATCTTCGGATAATGTAACATTTTATTCTGAATAAAGGACGGATCAATTAAAGTTACATTCGGGGTTCCAGAAGTGAGATCTTTTACTTTACTTTCCAGAAGTCTCCACCTATCAAAATATAATTCAGATTCATCCATTTCCTTAATAAGTAAAGTCTCATCTGTAATTTCTTTAAACATTAATTCTCGTATTTTCATTTCAGTATCAAACAAAACTTTAGCTTTCTCGGCAATAACTTTTATTTTAATTAATTTTTCTTCCTAATTAAATTTAGTTTCTTCATTGTCAAATTCATTACAAGCTTTACTGAATAGTCTTCTATATTGAGTTCGTGCTAACTTTAAAGCTTCCATGATTCAAAAATAAAAAAGTCGCTTACCTTGCAGACAATCTCCTGTCGCTTGATGCCAAATGTTGATTTTTCCGATAATAATCCTATGTGCTATATCTGACTTCGAATCTAAAATTTTCTGAAGAACACAAAAACCTTGTCTAAAACTTAAAGGTTTATTTAACTGGAACTTCAACACTGATGAAAACTTAACATCATAAACGAAAACTTAATATCTTGGGCGGAAAAACTTCAAAGTGCTTTAAAGTAACAGCTATGCCGGCACGGTGAAGAACACTTTCCTTTAAAAGACAGAATCCATCTAGCCCTTTCGGCGTATATCTCCAATCGCTGGATTCAGACATCCGCTCCTACGTGTTTTGGACTTAAACGGCCAGGCTGGAACTGGAATAGGACTGGATCAGGACCGGAACAGGACTGGAACAAGACGGGAACCGGAACAGGACTGGATCCGCAACAAGACGGGAACCGGAACAGGGCGGGAACCGGAATCTCTCATCCCCTGGCTTCTCCCCAGGCAGGTCTATTCTGACTCGAACTAAAAGGAACTGCGGTGCCACTAAGGAAAGCACCTCCTTTTATTGCCGGCGGTTGCCGTTACTACAGGCGACTATGCAAATATTTAACACCATACAAGGACAAAGTATAGATTTTTCTGCATGAGGAATTAAACATTCTCCTGGCTACATCACATGTTAACACATTGCTACACATACTCGCTACATTATACATTTTATAATATGCATTGCACTATACTTAAGGTAGTACATTTATAACTCAATGCTGTTTCAACTTATAATAGACTATTGTGCTTTTGGTCTAAAATTGCTGTTTGTAAGTGCACACCCTCGTCCGACTGGCGGACTCTAGAAAGTAGTAAAAATCAATATCCGTGAAACTCTTATGAAATGCTCTTCTATCATGGAAACTACAAAGCAGATTATCAGTCCAGGAAAAAGGCTATCGGATCGAGCATTTAAAAAATACACTTTACATTATAAGGTATTTCTCTCGCCTTCCTAGATTGCCTTCGGAGTGTGGTGGTCAGCACAGCACGCTGGGGCGGTATTCCAGAGGTCCATGGTTCGATTCCCGGCGAATGCGGTTGTTAATTTTTCATATTGCTTGTTTCCAAAAACCCTAATGTCTCTACAACATTTTAAATACCATTAAAATGTTCCAAAATCGTTCTAAAAATGTGTAAGCATCCACTGTATATTCGTAAAGGTATGAACTTATAAATCCGTATTTTATGTGCATGTGATATGTTTCACATTTCTCACGTTTATTTCCGTATCAAATTCATAAGAAGAAATTAAAGGATAAAGGAGTTATTTATTATTCGTAATATCGTATTCATATTTACTCTTCCGTGTTATACTTTTGTTGTTGTAAAAAATAATTAACCATACAAAGAGAAAATATTTGGTTACCTTTTCATTACCATTTCCAAATTAATATATATTATCTAATTCTCTGTTAAAACCGCATAACTTCATGCTCTCATAAAGAATATTTTCTCATGTAAAATGTACAACAGAAATTAAAATTTTTATATTCATTTCACAATGTGCTTCACATATTCAATGTATTAATTTTCTCCATTAATTATCACTTATTTTCTTGATTAAACCGTAATAATACTTAAACTACCTTTTCTCTTGTTAAAAATATCTATGAATCTATATAGATATCCATATCAAATATTTTATATGCTTACCTAAAACAATATGTTATAACAATTTTTAGAACTGAACTGAATTTGAAGTTACATTAATTCAAATTTTGTATTATTTGATTTTTTTTCCATTTACGAGTACTGAACTTAATTTTTACTGCCGTATAACGTATTTTCTCCCACCTTTCCGCATACATTCGTGGTGTAATTGGAAACATACTCGAGGCGTATTCGAGAGGTTCAGGGTTCGAGTCCCGGTGCGTAAACCCTATTTGGCGTTATTATCGCTTGTAACAAATATCCGAAATTTCAAAACGCGCCAATATGTGAATTCACGTATATCTTAGGAAATTTTCAATAAAAAACTCTAATTTTTGTAAGTATGCTTAGAAATACATTTACTTTAATATATTGGTAACACTTTTTATAGGTTATAGTTCAAAATATTTTTACGAAAAATTTATAAAAATTATTTAAAAATACAAACTTTAAAAATAAATCATACAAAATGGGTGAATTTTATTTGGAGTGAATCTAAATTTTGAAAATTTAGATTGGAATGTGAAAGGAAAAATTAAAAGTGAATAAATGTGAAAGGAAGAATTAAATAAGTTTAATAAAAAAGATATATTAATAAATACATACCAAATTCAATTAACATGGAGAAGCTAAAATTTTGAGAGCTAATTTTTTAAACACTACTCGTGCGATTTTTACAAAACTTGGCACTCTAGCATAATTTAAGCCGTAGAATCAAAATATGGAGAAAACAATGAGTGTGCCATTTCAGACAAAATTCGATTTTGTGTCAAAATACCTATGTTAGAACAATGCTATATATAAATCTAATATATATAAGTCGAGCTTTCGAGACATGAAAAACGCAAGTTGAATTTCGTCAATCGCCTCAGTAGAACAGGATATGTAGAACTGTCTCATTTTTTCCCTCAGTGTACATACATACATGTATATACGTTACATACATACATGGATGCATGGTCTCACACACATGTAGATTCTTCCCTCACGCACGTATAGATGCCTCCAAATACACCCATATAGATTATTCCACACACACGTACACATAGAATCTTAATTATTTAGTAATATATAATTGTGAAAAACAAATAATCCTTTACTTCATCGAGAAAACAAAGATTTACAAGGTAGGAAACAAAAATAGTTTGAAAGGGTAAATCTTGAAAGTATAAATAATAGATGGGGAAGGACAAGAAAATCTTTTGAAGCAAATCAAATGTCACTAGTATTTAGTTACAAGTGATGTCTTTTGGTCGATAACATAGGTAGATACAGAGGTCTCTGGCTTTAAATAGATAAATAGGCGCTTGTTTGGCTGTAAATTCCTCTTACAGGCGAGCAGTAGCAATATTGAATAAATGTTATCAAATTTAGTTACTGACTTTGCCTCTTCATTCATTTTTATTTTTGATTGTTTACGGAATGAAATGATGTCTTAATTTGCTCTGAAATATTTAAAACTGAGTATTTAAAATGTTTAAAATGAGTATTCATTTTTTTAGATATAGTTTAATCTGAAAGAAATAGAAGAACGCTTGGATCATGTGACTCTTTGACTCTTTGATATTCTAGAATTGAATAAACGGGTAAAACAATTTCGCATGGGCGGTAATCAATGAAAGATGATTTCCTTGAAGGTGTATCGTTGGAAGCATTAATATCGGAAACTATTGCTCTTGACTAGCAAGAAGTACTACATGATGAGAGATTAAAAGCCAAGGACATAACAGCAATCAATTTATCATATATGCACAAAGCAACCGTTTTAAGCATTCTGAATGATCATTTTCATGCGAACAAAATCTCTTCTGGATGGGTACCTGGATTTCTTTCGACAGTTCAAAAACAGCAGCGTGTAGTACAATTAAAAAAAAGTATAGCTTAAGGAAACTTAATCACCGCCTCTAAGCACAGATTTATCTCCTCGTACGCGTTTTGTTATGCAAAACTAGATGGTTAGATTAAGTTTAATGAAATTAAAAATTTAATAGGTCAAATTAATTAAGAGAACCATTTTAATTTAATTATTCTTAATTATTTGAATATATTTTCATTTTTGAAAACAGTATTTAAGTATCGCCGTCTAAGAAATAACACGCCACCTAAAAGCAAGAGATTTCATTATTACATTGCTACCCCAAACTGTTTTGAAAATTGGCAATATTGTGAGTAATTTGTTATTTTATAATCAGTTACAAAAAATACTGAAAATATTTAGAACTTAACAGAATACAATGAAGAACTTGACTGAATACAATACAGATCTTAGCAGAATACAATGAATAAACATTTTGCTATGTTTAAAGAAATCTAATATGATACTAGGTAACAAAATTAACTGCACTTCTTAAATTTGATTTGAAATAGAAATAGCATGATTTCAGCGACGGTCGATAATATTTATGGGTGAAATTAAAAAAGTAAATTAGAATTTTGCATTCTTTGAGTTGTAACGTTGTGAAAATATTTTAAGTAGCAGTAAACATTTATTATGTTTATATAATTGTTTTAATTATAACTTAATTATATTAAGTCTGAATTATAACAACGTTCTGATAAAAACATTTCTTTAAAGGTGTAGTATTAATATTCAATATTTGAACCCTAAGGCGAATGAATGTTTTGTTAATAAAGTAATTCTGATTTCAAAATAACGAAAACCATTAGAAATTACTAGTTTTATCACATCTATATACTAAGAAGGTATGAGGGGGAATTTATTAAAATATGATGACGGAATTATAAAATTTGAGTGAGTTCTAAATTATAATATTTACTGAAATGAAAGCTGAAACAGTTTCGTGTGTCATTTAATAAATGTTTCGTGTGTCATTATATTTGAATTTAAACATTTACGTCAAATTCAACTAATTATTTTCTTACTAATTAGATATATTGTCGTAAATAAATACATTTTGGTACTTGGTAATCTAAATTGAACAGACTCTTCACTTCCTTATAAATCTGCATGAATATGAAATAGCACACGATAAGCAAAACTTGAGAAAAAAAAAACGTTATAGTTGGTGAGACTTGCAGTCGATTTCATACTTATATAAGGGAAACATCTATGGTTTTACATCGTCAAGTTACATATTAGAAATCTAAAAAAAACTAAGATAAATATTACGTTAATCTAAAAATTAATCTAAAAAAATAAGATAAATATTACGTTAATCTAAAAATTAATCTAAAAAAAAAATAAGATAAATATTACGTCGTTCAGACAATTAATTCAGATTAATTCAAGAATATGAAATAAGTAAAGAGAATTATAAACTATCTGATTTTTCGTAGCAGCAAACGTAAATCCATGTCGTGATGATTCATCGTCCGCCACATTTAAGGTCGGGTTTCATTGTAAAGATCATTAAGTTTCTCAAAAGAAGTAATATGAAAACCCAAGAGCGCTTTTGCAGAAATTCGAACCACTGATCTTCTACTTGCTAGCTGGATGTGATAACCACTTACATTATGACAGCATACAAAGGAGAAAATGCGGTAATTCTGGGTAGCTGTGAGTTATCCCATCGCTGATATGATGGCGTCTACTTTGGACTTTGATAGTAGATATATTCCGTGAGGTAAAAATTAGAAAAGAATAGTACAGTTTCTGCTCGGTATATGTTATTAATCCATTTAAGATGTTTGGAAGATACAAAACGAATTTTTTCAGTAACAAGTAAAGGAAAAATAATCAGTTCTTTCTTATCCTATTGTTATTAACATAGCACTCAGTTTAAAACTAAAATTAAAATGCAGTGAGTGAAGTACGTACTTCATATATATATATATGAAACAGTGCACAACAGTGTACGTACTTCATATATATATATATATATATATGAAACAGTGTATATAAATATATATAATATAAATGTGTATATAATATAAATGTTTTTCTGCTATCTTTGAACACTATCATCAAAAGTAGCTTATCAACTGTTCTACCCCATGGATTTTCCACATTTTTCGTCCCATGAACCTTTTCACCATTACTAGAACATCATCCTCTCCTTCCTTTCGAAAACTCGAAATATATACATATACATTTATTTAAATTTAGATTATTTTTCAATGTGTTTCATAAATTAAACATGAAAATGTTAACAAATACCAAAATATAAAAAAAAGATACGAAAACCACAAAATCATTTGAAAATTCGGTTATTTATTTACTGAGTAATAGCAATACGCATACTGATCATCAAGGGTAGTCGTAGCATTGTCTCCAAAGAGGTAAAAAAGTGTAGTGATTGAATCCGATAAAAAAGTGTAGTCATTGAATCCGATTCATATTCCATACAAATATTGCATAATAAATAAAACGTTTTGAGTCCAAGCAGGATGTGTACCATGTTGGACGGAATTCAAAGTGGACATGTTACCTAGGTATCAGTGTATGTAGTACATCATACATGCATAGCACATCAAGTTCGAAATTACTTACCTGTATGCAAATAATACCCGCTCTTTGTACGGGGCTCACTAAGTTAGCCAATTTTATTCCAGGTTTTATGAACGCTCCCTTATCTTTTCGTAATATCAAATGTAGATTCTAAGAGAATCTATTAAAAGTCAACATTCCATTATATAAGGGCCATAAACTCCATACACGAAAATCGCCCATTCACTTTTCTTTTTTGAATAGGACTCCGCATTAAAAAAAAAAAAAAGAATTCATACATCTGCTTATAAAGGAAAATTGTTTAGGAAACTGTATACCTCAGATTTTATATGTATATACTATATTCCATAAAAGGTCTATCCTTTTTACCGCCCTTAAAAATTATTCATGAATGAAAGGTTTATAGTTTTAGACAACATAAAAGGTTTCTCTTTAAAATGTATCATATTTTACTTCGGAATATTTTTCTTTTCACTGATTTAATATTATTTTCATTTCTCGAATATAAACCCGCATATTGTATAAATAGACTGTCAGTCAGAAAACGTTAAAAATTCTATTATTTAATTTAACCCATTCCCTGCCATGGGTCCCATTTGGGGATCACGAAAATTTTTATCTTGTTCATCCCTAAATTTTAAGTTTTCGTTTATTTTTAAAGTCATGTGTCTACATAATAGTCTACTCTTAATGTAGATAGCTAATTTATTAGTTTTATTTGCAAAATAAAATACATATATGACATTTTTTCGAAAAATTTCCTGTAAACAACGCTTTTTCACATATGTCTATTTTCTAAGTGAATGTCTGTTAATTTATATTAAAATGAATTATTTTTTCTGACAGAGGTTGTTTGCACACGAGTTCTGAGTAATATAAAATAAAAATTGAGCACATTGTTTACTTCATGCCGTCAGCACCTGTAAAATACAATGATCCCCATTTGGGGCTCACGGTTATTGCAATGTAAAATGATTTATTTATGCTACAATTGAAATTTTCATTTGTTCAGTTACCTGGCGCAATATGTTTCCGGAATTTCCAAAAAGGCTGTTACCCACAAAAGTGTGGAATGCTTCCACTGACAAATATAGACTTGATACGGGGGGAAAGAAAGGGGGAGAGTTCCAGAAAGAATGTTTCTAACGAAAATGTTGAATTTGCCCACTAATAATAATAATAGAAACAAGATGTGGGGGTGGAAATAGCAGGTGTTCAGAGCAGGTGATTCTGAAACGCACCTGCTTCTAATTGGGGTGGGACGTCGCCAGTCCTTTTCGTCTATTGGGCAAGATATTTAAAATTTTAGAGCAGATGGACATGAACATTGTGCTGAGAAGTTGTGTCATTTAGAGAGTTTTATCCGCAAGATCAACATGGTTGGATTTTGATAAATGTCAGTATTATTATAATTTGTGTTTTTTAAATATTTTTTTTATTTCATTTGGATAATCATGAGTAGAAGAAAATTTTCAACGCTAAGAGAGCTTGAAGAATATTAGGACAATGATCTTGATTTGACAGATGATGATGACCCAGGAGGTACTATTGACATAGTTGAATTACCACCAGATAGAGCGGATGATGTGTCTGATTTAGAAGATATAGATGACAACATTCTGGAAGATACAATTCCAAACGATGTTCCAGGTTCATTAGAAATTCTTGGCGGTAGGTGTAATGAAGAAGTTACTGTTCAAAGAAAAAAGAAACCTAAAAAAGAAAAACCCATATCAAGGTGGAAAAGAGAAAGAGCATCATTCAACATTTCTAGTCAGGGAGAAGAAGAGTGCGAGCAACGTAGAATGACCATGATAGAAAGAGTAAAAGATAAAAGACCAGTAGAAATTTTTGAAATGTTCTTCACAGATGATCTAGTAAATCACATCGTACAGCAAAGTGTATCTTATGCAACTCAAAATAATCGTCACCAATTTACGCTCTCTTCAGACTGCTTCAAAAAAATTTTGGGATTTTTACTGTTAACTGGATATCACTCTTTGCCTCAAGAGCAGATGTATTGGTCAGAAGAAGAAGATATAGATATTGGAATTGTAAGGAAATGTGTGTCGAAAAATCGTTATATTGAAATAAAAAGAAATCTCGTGAAATTTCAGTGACAATACAAATATACCACTAATAAATGGAAATAAAGACAGATTATTTAAAATACGACCAATCTTGGATGAGCTGAATAAAGCATTTATGCAGTTCGGCGTATTTTCGTATAACATATGTATTGATGAACAAATGGTACGTTATTATGGTCATCATTTTCTAAAGCAGTTTATTAGAGGAAAGCCCATTCGCTTTGGGTTCAAGCAATGGGCAATGTGTTGTGGTGTGACCGGATATTGCTATAATGCTGACATCTATGAAGGTAAGCCAAGTAGAATTTCAGAAGAAGATAATTTAGAAGGAGATACTTATGGATTAGGTGTGTCAGTAATATTGAATGAGATAGCAACCATAGACAAACCAGAGGAACACTGCTTTTATTTCGATAATTTTTTCACAAGTTTTGATTTGCTGAAAAATCTAAAAGAGAGAAATATACCTGCGACAGGAACGGTGAGATGTAATAGGATGAATAAGTGCCCTATAAAAACAAATAAGGAAATGAAGAAAGAATTTAGAGGGGCTTTTGATTATAGATATGATGAAATAAATGGAATATTTGGTCTTATTTGGAAAGATAACAGCATTGTTAAAATGTTATCAAATCATTTGGAAGTTTTACCTTTGGGACGTGTGCCGAGATGGTCTAGGGCTGAGAAAAAAAAATATTAATTCCACAACCCAATGCCATTATAAATTACTATAAGAACATGGGAGGTGTTGACAAGCTTGACTGGAATGTACAAAAGTATAGAATAAAAATTAGAGGCAAAAAATGGTACTTTCCTATTTTCACTAATGCAGTGGATGTGGCTCCAGTTAATGCTCATACAATATATTGTATTGCTAATGGAAAAATGCCGCTATTAAATTTCAGACGAGAAGTTGCACGGTTCTATTTGAATTTACATTCCGTGTCTGACCCGAAAAATTGTGGACGACCATCGTACAGTGTGAGTTCACAGAAGCGCGTACCAGAAGACGTAAGAAAAAATCCTCAAGGACATTATTTAGAAAGAACATTGGACGGAAAACAAAGAAAATGTGCGGTTTGTAAAAAAAATGTTCGGAAACAGTGCGTGAAGTGTGATGTAGGATTACACGTAGAATGTGTTATTCCATGGCACTCTTAAAAAAATTTACAGTTATTTACATGCAATGTACCGTGATCCCCAAATGGGGATTGATTTTTAAATCCATAAAAAACATATTTTTTTTTTCTGTATTGTAAAATTTAATGTACTGCATTGGTTTACATGTAAATACGTAACTATATATTAAAAAATATTTAAAAAAAATCTGGCAGTTAATGGGTTAAATAATTATTTAAAAATTTTGTCACTTAATTAGAGCTTGAGAATTGAGATTTTTAAACAGGAAAAAAGTTTAATCGTTTAAGAAATCTATAATAAATAAAAGACTGAATGGTCTGAAAAAACCACTTTTAATTCTGAAATAATGAAATACAGACTTTTCCCACGACAACCACCTCTCTAAAATGACCATTGCAGTTTTAGGCAGATTTCTCATTAAAATGTTGTCCTCGAATAATGGATTTATTTATTAAATACTAGCTCTTTTTTACAAAATCATTTATTCTATTAATGTTTGGCAAACAATAAATATTATAATAATTTAAAACAATAAATATTATAATTATTTAAACAATAAATATAATAATTAAATATTATAATTAATTTTGTTATAATTCAATATTTTTATAATTTAATTATTATAACTAGTTATATTTCAATATTTTTATAATTATTATAATTTTTTAAAATTTAAAAATATTATTTCAATTTAATAAACAATATTCTAATTTAATAACAATTTTTTTATAATTTAATAACTATTAATATAATTCTATAGCTATTATATAATCAATTGTTTTATATCTTAACATATTTTTTACATCTATTGCTTTTATGAATCTGTTATGCATCAACAACTTCCGACATTACATTCTGAGCTATTATGGAAATTAATGCGAAAAGAAATTTATTCCATTGAAGTGTTGTAATAATGGAATTTTCATTTGTTCCAATATTGGACGGTTTATATTTTATCGAAGTTATTACACATTCGGATTTTTCCCCAGTTTGCATCTAACGAGTGTTTTTTTAAAGTGTAATTATTTGCAATATGTAGAAGTCATGTTTTCCTGTTAAGTCCCATCGAGGCTTCTTGATGAATGCTTAAATTTAAATTGTGTTTATTTTGGTATTAATTTCGCTCTTGATGTAATTTCAAGGAAACACGTAACATGTAACTGTTCTAATAACTTAATATTTGCCGCAAGACATTATACACTGGCTTATATTTTGTTTGCACTTTAACAACGCTTTGATATATTTGTATTTACCTTGTACAGTCATTAGGATTTTTGAAGCAGGAAACATGAAAAATGAGCAATGCCCTCCTGAGGACATCTCGAATACGCGCCGAGTGTGCTACCGTTAAACCACGAAGGCATGCTAGAAGGAGGGCGAAAACACCTTGTATACTCCCCCTTTTAAAAGGCGACTGGAGATTAGCGGACCCAATAACCAAATCTTGATGATGAATTATTGTTCACCACCTTTTAGTTCGGGCACCACTTGTAGAGACGATATTTTAAATAGGAAACGTGAAAAATGAGCAATCCCCTCGCCGAGAGTGTGCTACCGTTACACCACGAAGGCATTTCCGGAGGAGGAAGAAAATGCCTAATACTTTGGAAGTTTGTTGCTTAAAAGGGTTATGGATTATGGGTTATTCAATTATGGCAAAGCATACGAGGGCTATCTGCCTAAAGGGAGGGATGCCTTCGTGGAGGACTTTCTAAGTGAAACTGGCTCGTATACACGTTACACATGGGGAAAACCACGAAAACGCCCATGCAGCCAGCCCGTTCGCGGGATTCGAACCTCGGACCGAACTACCAGTGTTCAGCGTCTTTACCGCTCGGCCGCTGGTGGGCCGTTTGTTGCTTAAAGAACTGAGGTTACGTGAGAAATTTTGCAAACGTTTACGTCTTTGGTACTGCGTGTTACTACTATTAAAAGTAAATTTGTATACATACATGTATTATGTAATTTCTACTGTACCTTTCCATTTATCTCTGATGATAAATTATGGAATTTTTGCTGCACTTCATTTAAACTTATTTCCTCGAATTATTCTAACTTAATTGCTTTATTACTTTTATGAATTTATGATAGATTGCTCGTGGCAATTTGAAAATGATATCAAAAATTGTAAACTTTTGAAATGAAGTACTCCGATCAGTTTTTGTCATCTTGAATCAAACTTCTTGTATTTTTGTTTTTCATAAACGAGTATTAAAAATTTTTCCAAATATAACTATAGGAACTAGGAGACCGCATTAAAAGATTTATTTCATTATTTGTTTCAAATTATTACTTTTTAAATTTGGCATTGCTAAAACAGGAATGTTTTCGTCATTTAAAATACTTCTATTATTAGAAGTGTATGACTATATTTAACGATTGCGAAAATAAAGGGCGGGTGAGGAGTTTTAAGCTGTGTAAGTATGGATACATATACATATATATATATATATATATATATAGAGAGAGAGAGAGAGAGAGATGTGTGTGTGTGTATACATATACTTTTGTGACTGCCGATTGCAATAAAAAAAGTTACCCATAGTCAGATGTTATAGCTGCCCGATACAAAAACATTTCTCTGATAATTGTTTTTAAGTTATACAAGATACATATGTACAGATCACGAAAAAAAAAACCATTTGCCAAATCATTTTTGTAAAAAAGAGTCCTTTACTCTGTTTTTACGTAAAGACATCACGCAAAAAAAATAGTCGAAACGGATTCGAGAACGGTCAAAATGGATATTTCCATTGAAATCTGATAACCGAAGACCTTTCGCAATAAAAACTTTCTTTGCTTCGTATAAGGAAACAAAAAATTGAAGAATTTGTGTGTATATATAGTTCCTATACTTTTGTGTAGATACGGCAACATATAGGGACAACGTATGTGTGTGGTAGCATCGTTAATACGTATATTCTGAATACATAAAGTTTTCCACTCGAACACCTTGAAGCCTCAAATTTGAATTGCGACTTTTTTTATTTATTTATTTCATGTTTTGTATGAATTTAATGAATACTTGATTAATAATTTCAACTATTCAAAGGAAATGTAATCGCATTCTGAAAAGGATAAGATATTTATTTTACATTTTATCAAAAATCTCAAAGATTTGAAAGAAATGTGTTGACTCTTCACAACGCGTAAGATATTTATTTGCCTTTTAAATCCAATAATAATAATTTTAAAAAATTCTCAGCGATTTAAAAGAAACGTGTTGCTTTGGCCCAAAAAATCCTTTTTTTTCTTCAACGCGGCAGTATAATTGCCATCCAGCAAAGCGTAAAAATTTAATATTTATTTCACATTTATTTCATTTTTAGTTAAGAAACCAAACGATTTAAAAGCAATAAAATTAATTTCTATTACAAATAATTATTAAAATGGATTGTTAACATCTACTCAAAATATTAATTTATCAGTTAGATATGTCTAGAAATTTTCATCTTACATTAGGTAAGGGTTATTCGTCAAGTGATTAGGTGGAAGCCAGGCAGTCACATTTATTTCAAAACTGTCATGTAGTCACAAGATATTTCTCTAATTTTACCCTAATCTGCTTGTCATTTAAATCTGTTTAATTTCGGATTGATCTAGACGAAATGAAACAATAGGGAAGATGTAAACTAAAATCAAACTGGTTAGTAAAATTTAAATGCAGGGTGATCATAAAAAAATTTCCCAATATATGACCCATAGCGACCTATCCGCTCTACCATTTGAAATGAAATTTCAGGTATTGTTATTTTGAAGGTGTGCTGCATTGTGAAGATTGGAGATGATTTAAAACAATGGAGCTCTCACGATTAATGTTACAGTGACACAAATTCCAAAATTTTTGAATGGCAACACTCATCTGTTTCCTGCGCAAACTGACAAGCACATTGAAAATCGATAAATGGCACTGAAATGATACATGCAAGACGAAAATTGCGGGAATAAAACATACCCCATGTAGCACATGACATAGCAAAGACGTTACCACGGACCACTTGTAAAGAAAAGCATTCTAAAGAACCAATGACAACAGAGGAGAGGGAAAAATCTTTTATTGAAATTACGCGTTTTCAAAGTGTGCCACGTATTAAGGTAGAGTCATCTCCCATAACTTCGTAGTTTCGTGCGCACAGCGATCCACCCCCCCCCCCGCCCGAATATACTCTGATAGATTTCTGGTGCAGGAATTACCTGAAACCTAATATATCAAATATATCAAATTCATTAATTTATCAGAAGTGAAAGATGTCGTGACACGTATAGTTATACAGAAGTCTCCAGCGATATTACATTTACCGTTGTTGTCAACCATCTCCCGTACGCAATGCGTCATCGTCAGTGAAGGTAAGTTTGATGGAAACTTGCGATTCCAAAAAAAGTCTTCCTCTGGTGTGTTTTCATTGGTCCATTATAATGCTCTTCTTTGCACATGTTTTACGTCGGCAATTTCCGTTATACATGTATCGTTCTAATACGCTGATCAATTTGAGCAGGAAATAAGTGGATGTTGCCAGTCGAAATTTTCACTGTAACCGTAACTGTGAGGGTTCTATTTTTTTAAATCGTCACAATCTCAAGCGTATACCTTCAAATAACAATACCTGAAATTTCATTTCGATTGGCTTAGCGAATAGGTTGCTAGGAGTTCACACTACGGGAAAAATTTTTATGACCACCATATACTATAATCTTCAAATACTGATAAATAATCGATTCTTCAACTCGTAAATTTTGGCTTTAATTGCAACTCACAGATATTTGTCGAATAAGATTTGTTAAATTTTGGATCTTTGCTTGCGTTGGCTGATAGTTATTAAAACGAAAACTAGCCGACAGTCTATCTGCAACTCTTTGCTAAGAAACAAATACTACAGATTCACAGGTTACTGTTGAGCCTAAATTTAGAAGCGATCAGTAGATGTTTCTATCCTTAGGTACTTCCCCTCTCTTCTTTACAATGAGATAAAAAGGAACATTTCTGCGGCTATTACCGTAGAGAAAATAAGTTTTCTGAAATAGCTTCCTCTAGGCTTTCAAATAACCCGAGAGTGGTCATAAGAGCCAATGCTCAGAACTAAATTACTGCATTAAGTGAATGTGGACGTTTTTCTACCAAATGGGAAAGCACTAAGGCGGACTTCAGTAAATTTGTAACATTATAGTATGGGTAGTTAAACCTTAGCATCTTTATAATTTTTCCAGGGCATAATTTTGAGTGGAGGGGAAATGAACGGGAATCGTAGTATGTGTCATAAAATTTGTTTCAAGAAAATTTCGTATCGCTGATACAGTTGGTAAAAACATATCGCGTGTTATTTAACAATTAATTTCAATATATATGCATATTTATATAGAAATCAGTCATGAGAATTTATGTATACGTACGTATCAGCTAAAAATGCATATTATGTAAGTACACTTGCATGGATACAAAATTTCTTACCTTTTTTCAATTTTCGTAAGCGATATGTTAGGGTCGAAAAACGGAAGTGTTTAAGATTGTCTGAAAAGTCACGACGCATTTTTCCTATGTTTTTCAAAGGCCCTTTATTTTTATAAAGAACAATGATCAATCCAGTAGCATATACCCCGTTTTGTTCCATAACTTTTTGCTTTCTTTTAATGACCTCCGTAATTCTTCATTCACAAAAGAACCTAGTTTTATCGGCGAAAAGCTGAACAACTTGATGATTTACGGTCTTATCTCAGTTTAATGTCAACTCTAGAAAATAAAACTTATCACCCTCATTGTAAAGTGGGCCAAAAATTAAATAAATTGAGATTTATTATTTTTCATGTCAGTGTCATTTAGTGATTTTCCTGCTCGATTTACTAGTATGTAGCGTTATTTAATTTATATTTTTTTTTAATCTGGGAATCTGGAAGCCGACAACATTTGCACTCAGGTATTCAATCATATTCACACACAGTTTTATTTTTACTTCCTTGTAAGAAGTAAAGGAAGTATTTTATTTTCGTACGAAATAAAGGAAGCATTGTAGTTTCGTACGAAGTAAAGGAAGCATTGTAGTTTCGTACGAAGTAAAGGAAGCATTGTAGTTTCGTACGAAGTAAAGGAAGCATTGTAGTTTCGTACGAATTAAAGGGAGTATTGTATACGAAGTAAACGAAGTATTCCATTATTGTAAAAGAAGTATTGGAAATTTCGGATATCATATTTCAAAAGAAATATCCATTTTAATTCTTCCAAAATCCATTTAGACGCTTTTTGTTGAATGATATCTGTACGTACGAACAAAATGAATGACAGGTTTTTCCAAAAGGGATTGTGAATGGATTTAAAGTGTATTCAAAATTGATTTTTTTCGTCAACGTACTTACATTTGGGTTAGAGACATCACGTTGCTACGGTTTAGATAATTTAATTTTAATACCATTAATCTCATTAACTGGCATTCAAACATCTCCAAAAAAGTAATACTAAATACCCTTCGCACTCGCTTAGGAGAAAAATTTTTCCAGTGAGGTTGATTACTTTCAAGCAGAATTGCGACTTTTAATTAATTAGCTACTAGAAAACAGAATTCCCAAATTTAAAATTTGTCAAACCTTAAAATAAAGCAAGCGTTAATTACAATGTTTAAATTACTTGTTTACAGTGATATGATTATTTTGCCCTCAACCGAAAGGCGGATAGAGTAGGAAGGCTGTAGCAGGGAATTTAATGTTCATATGTAATTAATTTTACATGCGATCATCTCTAATGTAGTTATTCTCTGTAAAATATGGCTACCCTTCCTCAGTTTTCATATTAGTAATAACTAATCTAGTAACTTACCTTTTTAATAATAAATGAGCCAATTCCTTTTTAAAAACATATTACAGCTCGATTACGTGAAGACTGTCATTATTTTTTACTAACTTCTCTTTTTCCATTGCTGTAGGCCAGAATCACTTATGATCAAAATTCCTGAATTTAAGAACAGTCGCCATTTTGTTTTTTAAAACGAAGTTGTAAGTTCTGACGCCATCATTTCTTTCGACCACCTAGAAAACAACTTCCAGGAAGTAACCCTCTTTTCTATGCGATTGAACCAAGATTATTTAGCCAAGAGTCCGCAAAATTGCACCATTTTAGAAAGCACCCCTCTTTGTTGTCTTGTAGTTTTGTCCCTTTTCTTTTTTTCGACGATTCTTTCAAGTTGCACGATGTGGCAATCCAGCCAGGGCATTACCGTTTCAGTTATTTCGCCATTTTGAAAAAAAAAAAAAAAAAAAAAAAAAAAAAAAAACAGCTCCTTGCGACAAATGTGAATAACTATTTACGTTTCATTTTATTTTCTAATTCATTCTTTAGCTTCTTTCTTTTTAAAATGAAAAATTAGAGAAAAAATTTTTTTTTCATTTTAATAGGTATTACGTCTTTTAAAAATGATGAGACAACAAGTTTTCGAAATAGCTCTTTTATAACTTTTAAATAGATTTTACGTAAAGTGTTAAATTACTTATTGGTATAAGCAATTTAAGTTTACGAATTTTATAAATTTTATGTTCAACTTACACAAAAAAATAGGACAGCTATATATCTCTTGTTCTACTGGACCGATCGTCGAAATTTAACTTGTGTTTTCCATGTCTTGAAATCGCGACTTAGAATCTATTTTAGATTTATATATAGCATTGTTCTAACATATTTTGACTCAAAATCGAACTTTCTCTGAAATAACATACTAATTTTTTTTCCATATTTTGATTCTACGATTCAAATTATACCTAGATATTAAATTTTATAATTTTTCATGACAAATTTATAGAGAAATTTAAAAATTTATCTTGGCGCTTGTTTTTTAGTTTGTGCCAAGATTAATTCACTTGGAGAATTTCCTGATTTATAGCAACCTGTTTTCCTTTCCTTTTTCTTATTGAGCACGAGCGGAAAAGAAAGGTCATCGTTCATATTTTCAAATAATTTTAACAAAGTACGTAAATCACATTTGGCATTATTATCGCTTATAACAAATATTAAAAATTTCAAAACGCGCCAATGTATAAATTCACGTATATCTTCGGAAATTTTTAATAAAAAACTCTAATTTTTTAGCAGCTATGCCTAGAAATACGTGTACTTTAAGGTGATGGTAAAAATGGTATAGTTCATGACTCAAAAATGTTTCCGTAAAGTTTATAAATATTACTTAAAAACACAAAATTAAAAACTTGCCAACATATAATTCACGCATATCTTTGGAAATTTTGAATAAAACACTCTATTTTTTGCATGTATGCTTAGAAATACATCTACTTTAAGATGAGGTTAAAACTATTATAGGTTATAATTAAAACTCGTTTTCAAAATATTTATAAAAAATATTTATAAATACAAATTTTAAAAATAAATCATAAAAAAATTTTATTTGGAATTCCCATTCTTCAACACTTTCACTAACCTCTCGAGAGCACTTTCATTTAGACAGTATTTTAAGTGCTTCTGTGCATCAAAACCATTATATACTTAGAAACTTCTATACCTTCTCTATGATTCAAATCCATTCGCAAAGCTATGTCAACCAGCTTCCCATCGCCAAACTGAAATAGTTATGTTGTTAATAAAATCGTTTATAAAAAAAGAAAGAAATATTCCAAAGCAATTATTTTAACAAGCCCTTCCCCAAAGAAAAAAAAATCTGAAAGGTTTCAGATTTTAAATTACGCCCAAAGGGACTTTTTTTAACGTTTCGTGTGTTACCTTTATTTATTAAATATCATGTTCTTTGCACTTAAACCATGAAATTCAGTTCACTAGTAATGTCGCAAAATAATTTTAAAATGAGCCTATCTTTAGAATTTCTGATACACAGTTCCGCGCCCACTGGAGATAAAAAGTTTTTTTTACCCCGCCGTAGAGTGTTCCATTGCTCGCTTTTCAATCGTTGAGTTTGTTACTCAAAAATTCGTTAAACTTTTACAAAATATGAAATCGATCATAAACCAAATTCCAAATTTCAAATTTGGTCTTCCACATGCCCATATTCGTAGGAGGATTGCGTCATTAAAAATTTGATGGCTCTATGTACCGTTGTTTTATCACAATGCGAGAAACAGACATACATTTAGGCAGATTTTTCATTATTTAATTTCTTCAAATATAATGCAAGACTCTAACATTTGGTGGCAACAGTTTGAAAAGTGAAACGAATATTTATAGTGATTCAACGCAAAATCGCAAAACGAAAACCATAGTCCTTCAGGGACAAAGCTCCTTTGGACTAAAAATGAAGATGTTATTGCATATTTTACAGTTGTCTTGATAATTTTTGTACTCTTATATATTTTGTTGGTTGTTTTTTTGGCTGCTTGGTTGTTTTATTATTACATTATTCTGTCATGCATTTCATTACATTATAGTATATTTCATTGTGATATCATATTTTTACTTCATACGTAAACTTAGCTTTTGGTTTTTCCTTTCAGGTCGCTTTCTGTATCTTCATCAACGAATCAGCAATCATATCCTTTGAGGAATAAGATAACTTCATACGTATGAAGTTAAAGCTGCCTCAGGTGTATTTATTCTTCATCTGCTAACACTGAGAGGAAAATCTACGATGAATAAATTATGATGATGAGAATCTAGAATATTATCTGCGTTGGCTGCAATAACTTTCGATGAACATTGTTTCCTATAAATATAGTTTCCATGGTAATAAAGCTTTTAACATATATAAAGGCACAGAGAGAAGAATGAAAATATCGGGAAAATTACGATGCGTCAGTAGACGATGAAATAGTAAGAATTCACACAAGCAAAGTACTTTTTGAAAATATACACAGTAATAAAATGATCATCTCCTATTCTCGTATTTTTCCTATTAATTCTGCCACTTAAAAACCAAAAAGGAAAATATGCGCCATATACTATTTTTGTGGAGAGGACTTAAATTATATACATAGAGACATAATACATTTCAAAGGATTTTAATAGCATTCTTTTGTTGCCGTAAATCAGAAGTATCTGACACATATACTGAAAAATCTAGGTGGAGCGAAAGGGAGAGGGGTATATGCGAGTAAAATAACATTATGTGCTTCAGTGCTCACAAAATTACACTGGTGTGCAAAAATTAAGGACGAGACGGTTTTTTCAATATAACTTTGTACAAAAGCTTTCCAAATCAACACATTTAATACCGTAAGATCCCCAATACGTAAGGACATGAGTAATGTAAGCAACATTTACTAAAAGAGAAATCAGAGGGATAAAAAGAAGCTTTATTGAAAAAGTAGCATAGAGCGCAATGCGACTGAAGGCCGAAACTTCCCTGTGATGGGTGTCCAGCAAGAAACATCCGGTCTTTAATAGGGGATATGATCTTCCCTGACTGCTAGGCAGGTTTCACAGCGTCTGCCCATGCTGAGAATGAGGGTGTCAATGAATTGTTGAGGCATTGCTGCCCATTCGTCTTGCAGCGACAATCGAAGCTCCGGAATGGTACTAGTGGTAAGGTACGAGCTGCTAAGTGTCTGCCTAGAAAATCCCATACATGCTCGATGGGATTTAGATCCGGAGATCGTGCTGGCCAATCCATACGTTCAATATCCTCACTCTCTAAGAGCTGTTCGGCAGCTACTGTGCGATGACATGGTGCATTGTCGTCCATGAAAAGGAACTGCGGACCCATAGCGCCTCTAAAAAAACGCACATATGGAAGAAGAATCTCGTTACAATAACGGGTCCCGTTGACTGAACCTGCGTCGAAGATGTGAAGGTCTGTACGACTACCAAGCGTGATGCCTCCCCAAACGAGAACACCGCCACCTCCATACCTGTCCCTTTCAATGATGTTTAAGGGATGATTGCGGCTTCCCCGCTCTCTCCAGATGAGTATGCGATGAGAATCGCTACTCAGACTGAATCTGCTCTCATCTGTAAAGAGTACTCGTCCCCATTCATTGTCTCTCCAATTGCGGTGTTCCCGGCACCACAGAGAACGCCTTCTCCGATGGGCAGGCGTTAGATGTACACACCGTACAGGGCGTCGTGCAAACAGATCACCATCGTGCAGTCTTCTGGTCACGGTAAAACGCGATATCGGTCGTCCAGTCGCCTGTGTCGTGTGTCTAGCTATTTCTCCCGCTGTCTGCCGCCTGTTTCTTCTGGCCTGTAAGGCAATATACCGGTCATCTGCGTGTGTGGTTCCTCGTAGACGACCACTACTAAACCCCCCGGATAGCTGTTCCTGTAGTTTGAAATTGTCTCCAAAGTCGTGAAACGATGCTGTGAGCAATTCCGAACTCTGCAGCCACACTTGTCACACTGCAACCTTCATCCAACTTCCCAATGATTCGACCTCAGGTAAAAGCATCCAGATGTCGTCTAACAAACTGATTATTCGCCATTTCTTGCTGAGGCAGCAACTCGGTGTGATTTTAACTGCTATACGGCGTGCAATCTCTTTGCCAGAAATACTTATCTTACACCGACAACATGCTTTATACTACTCAGACACTCCCCCATTACGTCTACCTGCATATCTGCGCATGTGCTACCGTACATCACCTTACTTAATCTTCTGATTGGTCTTTCTGTCCGCTCTGCCTCTTCGTTCAGCTTATCAGGTTCTGTGTTCCTCCTTACTTGCTTAGGGAACATTTAACTGTCCTGGCTCGGAACAGGGAGCTTACTAAAGCTATGTTCAATAAATTTGGGAAGTAGACAATACACATAGGAAGGGTATACGAAACCCTTTATTTTTCTCTCTTTACAATGATTTCCGGACTTCGGAATACAGAGACCAACCACTTGTGGTCTGAACGTAAGAATATAAAAATATTAACTAAACTAAACTTGGGATTAATCAAACAAGTGCCTACTCCAAGATTGGCCGTATATTAGCAAAAAGCCGTATGTAGTACAGAGAACTGCTAACACTACGATACGCTTAAAATTATCAAGAGGATTAAACCTCTGGTCTTGAAGGCAACCAGCAACCGAGTAAAAATACTATGGCAAGCGGCCTGCTTCTAATAGCTCCTTCCTCTCTCTTGCTTGGCAAAACGCCACTACTTAAGTACTTGGCGTTCGCAAGACAAATTTGCATAAATAAGTTAAAGCTTTTAATTATGGCCGGAAGTAGAAAATAAAAAGTGATAGTAAAGATTTAAAATAAAATAAACGTTAGTAAAACCTAAGATCCTTACATACTTCCCGCCAGAGTTAATTAGTTTGAAACTGAGGTCTAAAACGACCTTGTTGAAAACTTTTAGCTCTAGAATCTAACGCGAGGCCAATCTTTTACAAACATTTCTCACTAGAACTAGAAATTTAAAAAAAAGTCGTTTTTTTACATTATCAACTCTATGGACAATTACTTTTCATCTGTACTGCATCTAAACAGGAGATCTTAGTTGAAATCTGGTTCCTTCCAGAGATCTGGAAGGAAAACTAGTTTAATGAAATGTTACACAATTAAATGGCAAGTAACATGAATACTTGTATTTCTCTTAACATTCTTATTTCATTCATGACGTTATTTAATTATCTCCCCGTGCTCTCTGATATGTGTTGTAAAGGAAAACACCAAACACGAACGTGTTTATGTACGAGTGTTCAACACTACCGCCTGCAATCAAAACAATAACGTGTTAAAATTCAACATAACAAGACCTCATAACACACCTTATATTTATCTCTAAACCCTGAGGTACTATTCTCAAAGTGGCTAACTCTGAAGTGTAGCGTCAGAGAGCCTAACTACATTCATTCAACCTTTAACACATATTCACAATAATTTGCTCTTTTTACAGTCACACGAATAAGTTAAAATTTTTGGCATTAATTTCACTTTTAACATATCACAGTATTTCTTAACGTTTAAAATAACAGTTCACATTGTATATAAGGACATATTAACATGCCGTTAATTTTACGCATTTTAAAACATACATTAATAGTACATTGTTAACTTCTATTCTTTTCCAAGAAAGTGCCAATTCTTCTACATTGAAATACTACATTTCAAAAGTTTTCAGACTAAAACTTCTTTCTTGTCAGAATCTTTTAAATAAAATTTTATACAATAACTTTTACAATATTCAAGTATTTACACATTACTATTATACATTAATTTTAGTTTTACTCGCGAGTAATTGAAAAACATAATACCAAAATAGGTAACAACTCATTTCTCGCCTTTTTGGCGATAAAGGTAGACCTCCCATGAGGTAAAACGTCTTGAATTCTGTCACTTGCAGTAAGAATGAAAGATTAACTTAAGGTTTCAAAGTAACATAAAGTTTTACTTATCTTTGTGATATTCGGACATCCTTTTTTCTGCCCAGTCCTGGAAGGTAGCGAAGATTACGGTTTGGTTTATCTTCCTTCTTGTGCGGGTTCGCCCTTCAGTTCTTTCCTCCATGAGCTTTCTTTTCCTTCCAGTGCGGACACCCTTGAAGACCTTCTTTTTAGCCTCTGCCTGTGGTCTCGGCCGTTTGATGGCAGCTGGTCTTGGCGGAAACGGGACAACTCTCTGTAGAGTTGTTACGATTAATGAACTCTACTAGTTTTATTCGGGTTTAAAATCCAGCAGATGCATTCATCGTGGTATTTATCATTTGTGATATGAACACGAATTAGTATTCTTCAGAATGTCCTTTACAAACCCGTTAAGTGAGCCCTCGAATGTTTCCCCAAAATTGTTTAAAATAAAGGCTATTGAACATTTTTTGGCCTAAAAGAGATATTTGAGAGACCGGTTGTCTCTTTATATCCTTCTGCAAGTAGCATGGTGTTCATATTTCTTTGAATACTAATTACTAAAGTATGATATAGCAGTTACATATAAAATAAATAAACAAATATTAATTAATGAATTA
Organism: Stegodyphus dumicola; assembly: GCF_044657685.1. Classification (NCBI taxonomy): domain Eukaryota; kingdom Metazoa; phylum Arthropoda; class Arachnida; order Araneae; family Eresidae; genus Stegodyphus; species Stegodyphus dumicola. Next base: position 67,494,744 of record NC_140771.1, on the reverse strand, counting down.
ATGAAATTGAAAACTTCTTTAATTCCACTCAGCTTCATTCGTTTCGAATTACAGAAGATAATTAAAACAGGGATTACTTCCTTTTTTGGAATTCAAGTATCGTGATTAAACAACATTTCTGTCATTTAAAAAAAGTCATTGCTAATACTGTTTGAAAATAAATCAAATTTAAGGAAAAAAATGGTAATCCCGCAGCGCTTTTCCCTAATCGTTAACTCTGAATTTCATGAAGCATGAAAATAACGAAGGCTCTCATCTAAGTTGCAAAAGAAGGAGAAACAAGTCACCTTAGGATATCTAAGTTACAAAAGAATTTTCGCAAGCCGCAAAATGTAAAGAAATCGATTTAACCGATACCAGATAGCCTATAATCATCCCATTTAACATCATGAAAAATGTCTCGTCTCGAGGGACGAATATCGTTGAACAAAACCCGCAAAACCTATTTTAAAAAGAAAAGGAGAAGACGATAAAAAATAAAAAGAAGCTTTTTAAGCATCTGAAGGTTTACGTTCTTCTTTCTTTACATGGAAAGTGACGCAAACGATAAAATGGAAATTTAATCTTGCTTCTGTTTAGCAGCTTTGACGATAAAGCACCCCCCTAACTAAGTTAAGAAATAAAATCTAAGTCGGGGAAGTTTCTAGAATATTAAATTAGAAAACTGAGTTACGAAGGGAATTAATTTCCTTTCTACACCCAATTTTGCGAACTTAATTTTTGGGAGTAGACGTAATAACAGAGATGAAAGTAATGCTCTAAGTTGCTTATAGACTTGATATAAAGATATTCGGATAAATAATGCAAAAACTTTGGAAAATTTGAAAGCATTAATTTTACTTTTCTCTCCGAAAATAAGAACGTACTAGTTTAACGCTCACTGGCAATTAAATACTTAAACATGCATTAAAATTTCACGAGAAATGTTTTCTTGCCTTTTGCATTCTCATTACGATTCATGAAAGATTATTATATCAGATTTTCGGGTTGCAATATTTAATAAACGTGCTTGTAGCAGATAACTTGTATTTGTTATTTATTCATCAATTTGGGTGATTTTTTTCAGATTTTCAATAAGTTAAAAAAATTAGACATCGCAATCAAAATTACAAATATGTATGATAAATAATATATAAAGCAAAATTTGCCCTTTGCAATAGTTTTTTGACTCTTCATTTTCAGTTCGATATTTCCCCTTTGCTGTCCCTCCTGTCCTAAACATAGTAATTGCTTGTATAAATCGCTGTAAATAGCATTATTTCAAAATTAATCTCTAACTTCATACTTATATAACACTAAACAATTCATATACTTACGTAAGATTTCTTCCAATAATAATTTAGACGCTTAAAAGTAATCAAAATACATCTAAACCGAAGCTGACTCATTCCGATCCAAACTTTCATTTTAAACGTGTCGCATTCTATCTCTCGCTTCTCTAGGATAAAGTGACGCAGTAAAACCTCTTGTTCCTGCAGAACTACATCGATACAGTAGATATTTCTAAAATATATTTGAAGTACCAATAACATGCGTTGCGAAGTTGGTATCAAAGAAGCGGGAGAAAGAAAGCGACGTATATAAGATGAAAGCTAGGTTCAGAAAAATTAGTTTGGTTTAGATATGTTTTAATTGGTTAATTTTAAGCGTCTAAAATAATTGTTCGCTGAAGCCTTAAATAAGTATCTGCATCACTGGTGTCACGTCAGAATCATACGACATAGATTAATTTTAAAATGGCGCAAGATAGAACAATTTATTATGAGTAGTTATTACTTTAAGACATAAAGGGAAAATGTCTAAATTAAAATTAAGGATTATGGATTATTTCAAACAATTTGAATAAGTTAATATTCTACATTACACATTTTATTAGAAATTTTTGAAGCAAAAAAATGTAAAACGTTAGCAGTGCCTGGTCACTTTCGAAAAACGTTTTTTTCAGTTGTCAGCTGGAAGAGGTTAACCAATTAACCCACGAAAACATGCACATAAGAAAGCGATAATTTCTTACAACCTTCTCTACTTTAAATGCGGCTGAGAAGAGTCACAACATCTAATAAACGAAATCCTTATGATGATCAATTACAGTCTGCCATATTTTAATTCGTACACCCCTATACAAATTGTGAAGTTTTCAGAGTCGGGCTTACGTCAGCTGTAGCTTCGCCAGGATTGTAACCACTAATCTTTCCTCTGACCACATATTCTAAGAGAGCACACATTGAGAAAGGCGACAATTCTTTAAATTCGTCTCCACTTAATTAACTCAACTGAATACTTAGAGACGCACGACATCCATTCTGTAAAATCAAAGTGAGTAGGAGTTTTCATTTACCTCATTTTAAGTTCAGACTGCGTTATTCTTTACAAACTAATCGCTAGGCTTTTTAATTTCTATTTTGCACTTTTTCACCTTATTTTCTTAAAGAATTCCCACAAATGCGTAAATTATTTCTTTATAAAATGAGACTTGATGAAATTAGGAATATTGTGATTAAGGAATAAGAACACCATAAGCTAAACACTTTATCACTCTTACTTCCATTGCAAGTAGCAGTCACATGAAATATTTTTATTAACTTGAATGTTCATTCAGAATATTGTTGAATTCGTGTATTTTGTTGTCCAATGCATAAGAAATTAAAAAAATTGCTGAAAGAAAAAAATCTGTAAGGTTTAGATTTTAACGGTTGCCCAAAAGGTTTTGTAGAGGTTTTACGAGCTTAGTGAGCTCGTATTTTATCAGTTTGCGGTTCCTCTCAATCTTCCTAACCCATTGGTTTCTCTTTTTTACTTCTATATACGAAGTAAAAGATGTATTATAATCGCGAAAAATTTCGGGTAGCATATTTCAAGCAAAATATCCATCTTGACCTCTCTCGAATCCTTTTGGAGGACGTTTTATCGTGACATCTGCATGCGGGGATAGAATAAGGGACTCGTTTTCCCAAAACGGATTGAAAAATGAATTTAAAATGGATTCCGAAGAAATTTCTTCGTGACTTCTGTACGTACGTAATCAAAATTTCTTTAGACTTTTGCAAATATGAAATAAATAATAAAAAATTATATTACGTCATTCTATGAAAATATTGAATATTTTAATTACGTAGAACATGAATTAAATGCATTTTTAATATTTAAATCAAACCGTTTGAAAAGTAAGAAAAACTATTTTTAAGAACTGCATCTAGAGTTTTCAGATAGTTTCCGTTTGCTAATACACAGCAGACAGATTCAGTTAGAAAGTAATGTGTGTGTGAGATTATGGCAAAGCCTCAAGGGCTATCTGCCTAAGAGGAGGGATGCCTTCGTGTAGGACTTTCTAAGGGAAACTGGCTCGTATACACGTTACACATGGGGAAAAACACGAAAACGCCCATGCAGCCACCCCGTTCGCGGGATTCGAACCTCGAACCGAACTACCAGTGTTCAGCGACTTTACCGCTCGGCCGCTGGTGGGCTCAGTTAGAAAGAAAAATACATTACATTCTGCCGAATGGCAACCGACTCGAATGAAAAATGAAACAACGCATTTAAAGTGATTCCGCACAAAATCCTATTTCGAGACTAATAGTTCCTTCTGGGTTAAAAAGTGCGATATAGGTCCAAAATTGACACATTTTCACTTTACTGAGTAGAAATGTTCAAATGAACTAAAATAGCTTACTTACTTGGTAGTTTTACATTAACAAGGAGGGGTTAATATGGCATATCATTCGATAATTTTTGGTCGCAGAAAGGGATACCTTCGTGGAGGATTCTTTAAAGAAAACTGGCTCGCATTAACAGCACACATAGAGAAAATCGATGAAACCTATTCAGGTGCAGTACTCTCATATGCCAGGATTCAAATCTCGATCAAATTACCTTCGTTTAGCTGTCTCGGCCATCGATGGACAAGAAATTACTCGAAAAATCAGTTTATCATAAAAAAGTTATAAATAAATCCTAGATAGCTATTTTAAAAATTATTATAAGGCATAATTAAGACGCAGAACTATGAATTTTTCTGTGCTCGATAACTTCATTTTATGAACTACTATGTTAAAGCTGTTAAAATAATTAGCACTAAAGCTTAAGTAATATGTTGGAAATGTTTTATTTCATAGAAAAGCAATAATGAAGATGAACTAGCGGCCATGAAGAAGAAATTATGTTCTTATCGTAGTGCTTGGGAGCAGGCAAATTCTAATTAATAAGCTCAAAAATCGATTAAATTGCGATAGTCTGATTAAAACAAAAAATTCTGAATCGTATTATTAATTATCATAACGTGCTTCAGGGTAGTTCCTTCAAGATAAAAACTTTTAAGGATTTTTTATGATGTTAATTTTCTGACGATAACTGTATATCAGAGAGTTAATCTAAGGATCCACGATCACTAGAAGGAAGAAAGGTATGAAGTGACGTAAAGTGACGTAAATTTGCTGTTTATCGATACTTATATCTTTTAAATTATTCTTCTACTTTGCAAAACGCTCAAGAGAATTCAATAAGTTTCTAAAATTTGCTCAAGCACCGTAATTTATTTTGATGTTAAAAACGCATTATTTGCTTTTGTTTATTATGAAATTTATTATTTATTAAAGTTATTGGAAAATTTTTGCACAGCTATCATGCATTATATCATTAGTGATTTAGCCATTGCATGGACTGTAATATTTTAAATTTAATTTGCATCTTTTTTTTTTTTTTTACCTTGCAATTGATATAATCAAAATAATTAATTAGACGAAAATGTTTTATAAATAATTATTCATGGCTAAAAGTAGAGGAAACTAAGAAAAATATAACATTAAAATAATTTTCACTCAATATTCGCTGCTATTGAGATTTTTATGAAAAGAAGGTAACTAGAAGAGCAACCAGTAAATTTTTACAATAATTAAATTTAAATGAATTAAAGACTTAATGCAATGTATTCAAATCCCCAATACTAATAAACACTTCCTGCTCTACCCTTCTCGTCGATCTAAGGTAATGCGATTATTAGGTTATTATATTAGAGATTAAATCTGGTAGTTAACGCCAGCCTTTATAAGGAAAAAATAATAAATTTAGTGGGAATTTGTTATTCATTAGAAATTTAAGAAGCAAAGCAAAATTATTTCATCTTTTAAGGAAAATGCTTCCGTAAAAATGTTTTGGTGCAATTTATTTACTTTTCCAGAAATGCTATTTAATTAGTTTAATAGTAATAAATTTAAAATCGCTTTGTTCAAAAAGTTAAAATTTTATTGCAGTTAATTATTTGTAGATCTAGATAATCTATTTCTATTTTTTATTGGTCTTATTTAGAATTAAATATAGTGTATATTGGGTACTCTTTGGAAATATATTCAGGTATATAGATAATATAATTGCAATAAATAACTTTGAGACCACTGTAAAACTCCAAATTTTCCCTAACAGGTGTTGAGTACAAATATGAAAACAATGTTTCATTTTCGTTAATTATATGATGATGGAACATTTGGGTCATTAACAAGGAGATATTTAAAGATAAAACAAACGAAATTGACATGAATAAGGAATGTATATAGTATGTGGAATTACACATACCTTACTGATGTCAGTTTAGTTTACATATGCATAAAGTGAATTACAACTAGCTTTCACGTCAGGTATGTGTATTGTGAATTATACATACCTTCACACACCTCAAGCCTTTACACAAATTTTACAGCGATTCTCTATGCTTTCAATGACATGATCAAACACCGTAGATTCAAGCAATGGTCAATCCTTCATTACGACAGTTTCCAGCTGTCTGAGACTCGCTGGGGCACGCTTGGAACATCCTAAAGATTTTCTATGCGATTAAGGGTTGAGAAATACTGTAGATACTTCATACGAAATATTTCTGCATTATCTTTGGATTCATTTACGATGCTGGTTCGATGGGGATTATAATTTATCGATGAGGAAATTAGAGCCAATTGCTGCAGCGTAGTATCTACAAAATGGAAAGTTGAACTTCATCCCAATACCGCAACCAGTCACAAAGCCGTCTTTAAAGATCTGTAGCTGGGTGGAATATCTTATTTAAATGCCAGCCCACACCAAGAGGCTGGCACATCTGAACAGATGAAGTTCGATATTGTGTAAAGCTTAATTCCATATGCCTCGTTCTGTCGAGACGTTTACACGCTTCTCATCGAATTTCAGGGAAATATGCACTCGATGGTAAATAAGACGTTGCGACAGTATGAGATAGTTTTCATTCAGATGTTGATGACACCACTTTAGTCTTCCGCCTCTAAATTGTTTGGTTAAGGGAACAGAAAACTTTAATACTCAGACGTACTGTTCCTTGATGGGAAGCCTTTGCAGTACAGTATTAATACGACGGAAAGTAATAAGTACACATACAAGGGAAAGTCAAATAAGTCGCAGACTGGCATGATATATTCGGAAATAACAGTTAGTATTTCCCATGTATGTTAACAGGTGGCAAAGCGTCCTGGTTCACGATATTCATTTATTTACTCATTAAGTTCCAAGGGCACATGTAATTCAGTTTGAAACTGTAGCTGGAACTCGATGACTGTACAAGAGGAGCAGCAGGCTGTTGTCCGTTTTTTAGGGAGGAAATGACTTTGCGTGAAATATATTCATATAGAAATATTTCTTATTTGTGGAAAGAAGTGTTCGTTGCAAAAGGCCGTGCACAATACGGTTTAGAAATTTTCCCAAGGCTGCTCTTAAATTTGAGTGAAATCCGAAGGATCAACAGCTCTTGAGCACAGGGTGTAACAATAACAGTACTTGTTTAGTCCACTAAAAACTATCTTCGAGGCAAACTCTCTGCAGTTAACGTGATCTTCAAGAGGGAGACGTAACGTAGCTGAGCGGGAATCCAAAGAATTTTATTCAGCTTGTACTGGAGCACCGATAAAATGATAGGAGAAGAGTATAAATAATTAACAAACTTACGTTGATAAATAAAAATAATTTTCAGGTGTTTATCTCGTTAGATTTTTGGTAATTGTCTTTTGTGATTTATTCATTGACTTTCCCTCGTAAGTACTGTCTCACCAAGGGACACTGCAACCATTGATGTAACATTTGTGGACGTTGCTTTTCAATTCCAATTGGCTGTTATAGTAATATACCGATGCTCAGACGAGTTGGTAACCTTTGATCGATCGGACTTATGTCTTCGCAAAACTGTCTGACTCGTTTGGAATTATTTTCGAATTCGAGAAGTTACCGATTGATCTAAACCAAAGAAATAAGCGACGTCTTTGATTGATATTTTCAATGCGTCAGACATCAGAGCCTACAATCTGTCATTTGTCTTCTGTTAACCATGAAAATATGAATATTATCAAAATTTATCTTACAAAAGTTATAAACATTTCGTATCAAAATTTAAATGAACCTCCACAAAACCTTCAGAATACTGGTGTCTCCAATGATTGTCTTATTAGCGTATGTTCTTATACATTCAATCATAATTATCTCTAACATATGTCATTACTCAAGTAAAAAAATCGTAAAAAGAGTAAAAGGATTGCAAAAAGTACATTCTAAAAATCTGCGTAACTGTCATGAACTGAATGGTAAAGAGTTTCTAAATTTGAATTTAGGATTTGCTTCTATGTCAAGCAATGGATTCGGAGTTACAGTAAGAGCCGCAAGATACTAGAAATGTTGCCAATGCAATATTTATGCTAGAAATGGTTTCTTATATGTTACATGCTAACAATGTTATGCAATGTTAACATTAAGAGTGTCAAGAATGTTAATAGTGTTGTGTTTTGTTACATTTTTTCAATGTTATAATGCTTATTTTAACAATGTTATGGTAAACAAGTACATACTACACAATTATGTTTATGTTTACATGTTTACGTCACCATACTTATTTAATGTTTTACTAGATTTTATACTTTTGACAAGGGAAACACATAGGTCACCAGAATTGGTTGCAAGGTAATTTACATCACGATTTCACGGCGGATTACCTTTTCACATTTTTATAAATCTTTTACTCTTTAGTTTTGGTTGGATAATTTAATTCTTCGGGTGTAAATGATAGAAATCGATTCAAAGTTTCATTTAAGATTTCTTATTTTTGCTCTGATTAGCATTAACATGTATCCTGAAAGAAATTGATTTTGCCGCAGAAATTCGATAAATCGATTATTTTCGGAGAATACAAGAAAGGAACTGAACGTACCGTTAAGACAAGATTAATAACTGTGATTATTTCAAAAAGCACTACCAGTTTCAGTCAAGTAAGACATGCGCCAAATTGTGCCTGTTAGTGCTCAACCACTAATCAATTGTAAGACAAAAGCTATTCGTACTTAATTACAGTACAGGGTATAATCTGTAGAAAATGTTTAATATTCACGTTAAACATAAGAAAAATCACAAAATCTTTATGCTGAAAGTCCATTCACTTGCATTTAATCTCCAGGTCGAAGTATCAGTACTCAGCTATCTTATCCATTGTGAAAGCTGGTGGGCCTTTTATAAATTTAGTCACATTCAAGTTTATTACACTGTAAACGTTTTCCAGGTAATAAAAACATCTACTTGATATTTTTTATATATAGGGATAGCTTTAAATATATCAGGATTTAAAATATGTCTTCTAAATTAAGTTAAACGCTAGTTTAGTGATTTTTATACTAAATAATTTATTTTTATTTTAATCTCTATGTCAGTGCTTCTTTAAGATAATATTTGAATAAATCTGTAAGACGCTTTAGTAAGATTAGCTGTTTTAATGTTAAATTGTTCAGAAAGTTTTCAAAATATTTCATAATACTTTAATTTTTTTACCAACATTCTTCTTGTTGAAATATGAATACGTCTCAAATATGAAGTTCTATCATCCGATAATATGAAAAAAGGTAATTTTTTTTAATTTATTAAATCAAAAAAGCAAAATCTGAAATGGATTTAAAATTTCGCCCAGTATAGATTGTTGAGGATTTTTTACGCTTTCGTTGAGCTCGCAGTCTACCAGTCTGCTGTTGCGCTTCATTTCTTTCTGTCATTTTAGCTTTGTTATTAAGCAAAATTTTCTTCGCACATGCCAAATACAATTCAACAACAAAATTTAAAACATTTTAAAAGCATCAATAACAGCATATGTTTAGAATTTCCGATGCAGTACAAGTGCTGTCATCCATTTTTATATATTTTTTAGTCTTTTCTCACTTCATCATCAGTGTTCAGATTTCTGAATAAGATGGCTTGCAAAACTCTTTATTTTTGTCTTTTTATTATTAATGTTTTTGTGTATTAAATTTATTAATTAAATAGCATGTTCTTCGCACTTACGCCACATACAATTCAATTCAGTAAAAACACAAAATATTTCAGCGCTGGAGATTAAAAATGCATCATTCCGTACATTGTTGCAAATGGTCGCTTTCAAAATGTTGAATTTGTTAATGAAAAATTCATTAAAGGTTTACTAAATGAAGTATAAAATTCGAACTTCCAGATTCGGTGCACATGTTGGTGGAAGACTGCATTATTCAAAATTTGATGACCCTAGGCACCAGCGTTTTTCACAATTCGAGGAAAATACATATATACATGCATATTCTTCATTATTTAATTTCTTTAAAAATAATACAGAGCAATAATATTTGGTGGCAACAATTTTAAAAGTGATTCGCCGTTTACGGTGGGGACTCCAAATCCCGTTTGGAAACTAATAGCGCATTGGAGCTAACGCTAATATTTTAATATTATTAATATTATTGATTATAACTTAGGTTGAATAATAAGCTGTTTTTAGTATACTATTTTAATAATTTCAAGAGAAACATCTTGCTCCTTTTTTAAAAAAACATAACATGATTTTCTCATACAAATTATATTCATTGATTTATTTTTTCTACGAAATTATGTTCTTCAAACAGCTGAATTGGAATTCGTTATTCGTAAGCTTAAATGTCTATTAAATGTTCATGATATGAAAAAAATTTGATTTTCATGGCCCTCGCAATAAACTGCCAAATATATAAACCGAGTGAAATCCTAATAGTCATTTTTAAATTTCTGTTTGTGGAATCTGACAAACCACGTGATATCGTAATAGTTTTTTTTTTTTTTTTTTTGTTTGTTTTTTATTTTAAGCATTTATGTAAAAAACGGTATTTCACTTTTGACGTCTATTTGCCAAATTCCATGAACAACGCAATATCGTAGTGCTCTTTTTTTCAAAAAATTGTTGACAATTTTTAAAGTACGGAGAATTGATGAAGATACTGTATCTTTTCCGGTAAAAAAAAAAGATATATTACCTCGCAATATAATCTGCGTAAATCACCACGAAATGAAATTATAGGGAAACGAAACTACGTGAAGGTGCAACGCTGTAAACAAAAAAAGAGCATTCGATCCGACAACTGGTTTATTGATTCCAGAATATATTCCTAATAGCAATCGCATGGTGCGATAAACAGCTCAACATGTGTCAAATTACCACTACTGACTTGAACCTTTTTTTTTTTTTTTTTTGGGGGGGTTTGGTTTATTTGATTATGACAGAGCGCACGAGGACTATCAGCCAAGGGGAGGAATGCCTTCGTGAAGGGCCTTTCTAAGAGAAACTGGCTCGTGGGCACGTTACACAAGGGGAAGCCAAGAAAACGCCCATGAGGGTAGCCCGTTCGGGGGATTCCAACCTTGGATCGAACTACTAGTATTCAACGGCTTTACCCCTCGAACGCTTGTGGGCCTTTGAACAATTTATGAAAGAAGTGTGTTCACTAGATTTACTTCGATAATCTAAAAGACGAATAAAGGACTTGAAAAAATAGTTGAAATCGAAAAAAGTTTATTCATGCGACGAAAAAGTAACTTTAGCAGGGTCCGCAATAGTGGATATTCAGCCTGTTATGCCGCGAAAGTGGCGAGCGCTTTCTTTTTCAGGCTTCAAATCGGGAAGACTCCGATATATTCGACCTCCGAAGAGATAATTAATAAAAACTCTGAAGTACTTCTTAAATGATTAGACAGCAGACTAAACCTTATTTAGTATTATCTTCTTTAAAAAGTTGACTCAGAACCTATTAGATATGAGATCATTTTCAGATGTTCATTGAAACTAAGTTAATATATCCGAAAATAATTTTTCAGTTGAGTTAGTTTTAACATTCAGATTAGTGTGGACGATTAGAAAATAGTAAGAGAAAAACTTCTTCAAAATTATGAAAAGCTATTTCCTGTAGTTTCAACAATATTAAGAAACTAGAAACTAATTTGTTGAAACAAAACTTCAGTAACGAATAGACCTATTTCTAATTCAGAAACGAAAACTATATCGAAGTAAGAGAGAGCCGCCGAAAGACTTATATTCAATTACATCGACATTAAAGCTGTCTCCTTCCCTTATGTATTTAAGGCTATACGCTACATTTTATAGATATACAGCGGTTTCTCTTAAAGAAACCGCGGGACTTCTAGGTAATTTGATTTAAGTGCTGTGTGGCCGGTATTGCTTTCTTGCACATCAACAAACCTCATGAGATAGCTTTCAATTATATATTTATCAGTAACAGTGCCTATTTTCTCGAGAGGATCTTATTTCATACATTTGTAAAACCAGTCACAGGTTTTGCTTAATATTTCATACCTTTCTTGCGTTACCTACTTTATGACGTTCCTTGCAAAGGAAACTTTGTATAATAATTTGTAATGAGCTTAGATGAAATTCTTCAAAGCTGAGGAAGCGTTAATGACTTAAGTATTGGAAACAGTGTACATGTATGTAAGTACTTCAAATAATGACTCTTGCAGCAAGTTAATCGATATACGACAAACTCATTAGAGGATACTACACACGTCTAATGTGTAGAGGAATGCAGACAGTAGTTCATTAAGCTAACGTATTCCTGGTAAATAGCATAAATGTTAGAATTTAAATTTAACTTCACATCTTATGAAACCAGAATTGATTTGGTGAAAATTTAATCAAGTGAAATTTAAAATTCAAATAATTGCTGTATTGAATTCTGAAATTTTTCATTAAAAAATTACACCAAATTTAGAAATTTATTCGTTGAAATTGTAGAGTTATTAAAATTTTCCCGAAGTTAGGAAACTGAAGAAATCCTTAGTGCCTTTGCCGGATTCGAAATCCCGATCTCCTGAAAATACGTCGAGCGCGTTTCCAGTTACACCACGAATGGCATGGAGAAAATATCTTATATACACCCCCTTTTAAAGGGCAGCTGGGGATTAGAGGACGGTATCTCCAAATCTTAGTTTTGTTTTTTTAGGGCGCAGCCCGGTCCACCTTGCAAAATAAAGTTTGCCCTATGACCATATGCAAGCTAGTGGTGATGAATTATAGTCCACCACATTTTAAGTTCGGGCGCCACTTGTAATTTAAAATTTTCTGATGTCAGGAAACTGAAGAATACCGCGACGGCCTTTCCGGGATTCAAACTCCAGGCCTCTAGAATCAGCGTTGTGCACGCTTCTAGTTATCATGAAGGCATGCGGAAAGAAGGGAGAAAATACCTTATAAATTTTCTACCATAATTTGCATATGTGATTAAATATGTGAAATAATATAATATGAAATAGCATTAAATGAATAAATTTTCATTAAGTACTATAAGCTGCAGGCAGTTAACCTTAAATATTGGTCTTAAATATATGCATTCGCTTATAAAATTCCTCAAACATAAACCTATAAAAAAACTATTTCAATATTGTACGGGGAGGGTTCCACAAAAACAGAAACTTAATTCTTATATATGTTTGGTAACAGAAAAATTCCAATTATCTTTTAAAATGCTAGTTACTTAACGAATTTTGCACTTCAAAGTATGGCGAGATATGTATAATTAATCCGTACAGCATAAGAACCTCCTTAGGATCTCCTGAGGATATTGCTCAAGGGTACAGCTCATATGCTCAGATCATCTAAGACTTTTCTCCTAATTTCTCAAATACACCTTTCTGAGTGCTTTAATATTACATCTTGGTATATCCATAGAAAGTCCTCAAAGTCCCCTCCACAGTATACGACGACATTTTTTGCGAAGCCAACTATAAATTTAGCAATTAAATAGCAAAACCTCTTATAACTAGCACGGAATCTTTCATAGCCAGTAGACTATATTTCACCTGAATTTCCTAAATTTAGAAATTCTACCGGTAATAAACACTAAAGAATTAAATAATTTCGAAAATTCTTCCAGGAATATCATCTAAAACTTTGAATGAAGAGACGTGAGACGTTTCGTACCAAACTTAAGAAAGTGGCATGATAAATTTTTAACCGGAATTACTAATTCCATACATTAGAAAGCTCGCTTAAAAACTTAAATAATATTTAAATAATTTTGGATCTATAAAAATTTAGATATTGTATACAGGGTGGCAATAAAAAAACTTCCCCGCTACATCAACCTCTAGCGGCCTATCCCTTCAACCAAACGGAATTAAATTTCAAATATTATTATTTGAAAGTATGCTTTTTCCAAACATTATTTTTAAAAAAACTGAACATTGATATGTTGAACTGAGGAAAAAAATAAAACTAAAAAATATAAAAATGTATCCCAACACTTAAAACAGCATCGGAAATTCTAAACATACGGTCGCTATAAAATATTTTGTAATTTTTCTATTGAACTGCATATAGCGTTAAGTGCGAAAACATGTTTATTAATAAAGTTAAAAAGACAAAACGAAATGAGTTAGCAACAGTGAAAGCCACAACAGTCTGGTAGACTACGAGCTCAGCGAGAACGTAAGACCTTAACAACCCTTTTGGGCTACGATTATTTATTTATTTATTTTTGCATAATTAACTGTATATAATTTATACTTTTTATACACTTTATTTTTTCATATTTTCACTTGACATGCATTGTTTTGTATATTTATGTTTTTAATATTTTATTCTATATTAAATGTAAGACTATGTGCAGATAACAGCTTGAAATTTAGTAAGAATTCCAGTGAACCTGCGGATATCCACCGCTGTTATCATCAATGCATTGGCAAATGTTTTAACATGGATTTGACGATGTTTGGCGAAATATTGCTAAATGTGAGCATTTTGCGAAGTATTTTAAAAGTCATGCAAGCATCACATGAGACTACACCACAGAATTCCAACACTGTCTTTTTTCATAACGTTTTGTGATTGAATTATGAAAGATGTTTTCCATTTTTCTGACTTCTGGTGTTAAATCTTTTATATATATATTTCGTTCTTTAGCTAAAAAATGAGGAATATAGTCTCTATGAATTTTATCCGTTGCGAATCAAATAAAATCGAAACACGCCAACTTAAAATTCGGAAAAAATGCAAAGCATTTCATGGGCGATCAGACTCAGATCCTTCTTCGAGAACAAAAGATGAGAGCACAACCACTTTATATCGAAACGAGGAGAAGACCAAAGCGAAAAGTGAAACACCGAGATTTTAGAATTCTGAAAGCGCTAAAGAGAACTGAATTGGAATTAATATCCTTAATTAAAAAAGATGAATTTTCGTGAATATGAAAAGTTGCATTATGTTCTTTTCACAATTCAAGCAATGAAATAGAAAAATATTTAATACAGCAGAACTGAAAGACCTTAGACTAAAGCATTGCAATCTATAATTGAAAATGAAATAGAAAAGCAAGCCATATTCAGTCCATGAGTACAGTCATGTTAAATATTTCTATAGATGAATATTTTCTAAGTAAAATAAGTGTTTTAATGGATTTTGATCTAAATTCTTCTAGTCATTCTTTACAATAAAAAAAATTACTTTTCGAATCCGCTTCTTTAAATAAACTGTAAGAAAATGTAATTTATTTACATAACATAAAATGTAACTGAAAAATATTTGCTTTCTCCATTTCAATTTTAGAATCTTTTCTTAAAAATGCTTCTTGACAACTCAAAATAAAAATAAAATATTTTGACAGAGATTACTTTTCAATTTTAAAGCTTCTTAAGATAATAATAACGAAACAATTGTGAACTGCAAAGAATGTTAACATTGAATTTAAAATATATGTAAGATAAGCTAGACAGATTCCATATGGAGATTGAAGAAATCAAAATATACATAAGATAGACTACACTGATTGATTATGGAGATTGTAGAATTTATTTGCCAATTATTCTTAGTAATCCAGCTAATATAATACGATATTATCGTTTTAGTTCCTTTTTTTAGTGATTATGAATAGAAATATAAGAGCCAAAAATTGTAAAGAAAAAAAAATTATACGGCTTTTTTAATATTTCGCAATAATTTTATATCGTATTTTTATTTTTTCAGAATTAAATAACTAATGGAAATTTATGAATTTTTGGTCTTAATTTAAAGCAGTATTCTAAGCTTCAATACACTCAATCATTCAACACTTTTTTTTTTCCGTGTTCCTATTTTCTACAATTTTTATAAACTAGAAAAAAATATTCTTATATTTTTCACCCTTTTAAAGGCAACATATAGTTGGCTATCAATGATTCACATATCCAATAAAAATAGTAATTGAAATGGTTCAAAAATCACCTCTAGCTCATCACAATTTGCGATAATTACATTGAGGGCAACTTGATATTAATATTTAGACTCAAGCGTCACAATGAAGGTACAGGCTTGAAAAATCTTTACTGGGCGGCATGTAGGTGATTATTCTGTTCATGATTGATATATAGTGTTACAAATTTATTCTTCTAATTAACGTAATGAATCAAATATTTAAAAAACCAATCAGTTAAATAAATATAATTAGTGTCCTATGAATTTGGAAACTTTAAAAAGTCATAAAAATCATGTAAAATTGAAATTTTGTAAGGCATATCAAAGTGAAGTTCGTTTTTAAAGATCTTCCACAGAGGCGGATTTTATTGAGCATAAGAATAAATTTTAGTTCGAATTTACTTCAAAAGATGTCATTATTAATATAACACATTTAATAAAGTGGGAAAAATTAAGATTTTAAATTAAATATATTTGAACTTAAGAACATTTATTATGTTGTATTAAGGGGGCTCATACACTTTAAACCCCTCATGATCTTCGAATATGTGACTGTTGCAAGAATTGGGATATTTTTATTATTTTAAAAGCAATTATTTTCAACTTTTTACGGCTGACTACATAATATAGCTGCTTTGGGAACTGGTAACCAGAAAGTTTGTGTTGCCACAAATATTTTTGTAATTTAATCCGCTTTGGAACAAAATGTTTCGTCATGTTTCCACTTTGCGAGCATGATATTCTAAAAATGACTAATGGTACATACTTGAAATTTGATGGAATTCTTTATACGGGCATATTCTTCTAACTGAACCAAAAATCTGATGAATATTTTAATATTAAAAAAATATGCACGAAAACATTACAGATTTTTTTAATAAAATACATTTTATAATCTCAACTCCAAATAAAATAAAACTTTAACCTGAAATTCTTAGAATTTTTGGTTCACAGTAGTTTCCAATAGAAATCGCAATAGTTCGCAATAGAAATATTAAAAAAATATATTTTGCCATTTGCACAACCTATCGGCTATTTGCATTGAATATTAACACATAAAAAATATTAGATTAAAAATTGGTTACCATATTAATTATCAAAATTTAAGTTATGTGAAATTTGGGTCTGTTTAAGAGAGATAAGTTTCTTTATGTTTGCTCTTTTTTTACTTAGTTTTACCCGCAATTTCTTATTTTTAACCGTAACCGTTTTTTATCTTTGCATTTATTTTCTCTCTAATGGTAAACAAATTAACACTTTGTTCTTGTAATCTTAAATTTACTTCAGTTAACTTTCCAAAAATATCAACTACATATGCTAAACGCGTCAATCATAATTCACTAAATAAACAATTCTGAAATTCAAATTTTGAATCACAAAGAAAAAGAAACTATTTTTTGTAAACAATTCGTCATTTCTTTTTAATATTCTTAATATTAGTATATTGTCCTGGACCCATCACCTGTGAATCATCACTTTTCCACTTAGTCAATCCTAGCTGCGGATCGGTGGTTTTGAGGTTCAGTGGTAATCCAAGTTTGTCGAAAGTGTGGTGGTTCAGCAAAACATATCCGTTTTCATATCAATAAATCAAATTCAATAATCACCAATCAACAAAATATAAATTGATTTAATTAAATATAATAATATCTCAATCTCAGAATCTCACAACTGCGTCACACCTTCCATCGAGTAACTTCATCGAATCTCAGCACGCACTCAATGGCGCTCTCAGCGCCCTCTAGCGTTAGGCGGGTCTTACCACTAGCGATTTTTCCATGTTGAAAAATCTTTGTTTGTTTTATTATTTTTTCACAAATATATATATGCACAATACATTACGAGTTCTTCAAAAACAAACGACGATATTCTCAAAATTTTTAGAAAAGAAAGGAATACAAAGCAACAAGAAGACAAAATACGTGATGTGAGAGACAGAAAAATTGATGTAAAAATGATTCTAATTGAAAAAAAGCATCATTTATGGCAATTTTTTTATGTCTATGGCTGAAAGAATATTTGTGAAAACAAAAACGGATTGTTTTGTTAAAGCCTATGAGCGGCTATTGGCCTTGAACAAAGCTCAGATAGCATAAATTTACAAGTGTTTAAAAAACTTAAGCAGGATGTTGGGGTATTTAATTTTGGAATTCAATTGTTAAAAATACTTTGTTTCATTGCGTACCACCAGTGGGACGCGGACCTCAGGTTGAGAATCGCTGGAATAAGGAGGTATTTTCTCCTTCCTTTTCCTCGTGACTTCGTGGTGTAGTTGAAAGCATACTCAACGCGTATTCGAGAGATCCAGGATCGACCCCGGCGAGGGCACTGTACATTTTACAGGTTTCCTGCTTTAAAAATACATAATGACTTTACAGTGGCGTCCGAACTAAGGTGGACGATATTTCGTTGCCACCAGGATTTGGCGATAGGATCCCCTAATCCTCAGTCGCAATTTGAAGGTAGGAGTATATAAAGTATTTTATTCCGCCTTTTCGCAACTGGAAGCATAGTCGATGCGTATTCGGGATGTCAAGAGTTCGAATTCCAATGAGGTCAATGCACGTTTTCTCGTGTTTAGAATCAGAAAAACAAATGACTCTACAATGTAATCTGTATATTACATTATATTACACAATATAATGTAATAATATGTAAAATGTAGTAATATAAGTAACAATTTGTAATCTGTCATGTATCTTACGCTGTAGGTAAGTAATTATCAGTAAAATTTCATACTTTTAAAACGAAGACTTAAGACAAATTCAAATTATTCTCAACTAAAGCAATATCATTCTTACTCAAGTAATATCATTAATTAAAAAGAAAGAGGGAATTAGAAAATGCAAGCATTGGAAATAATAATGCATTGATGGGAATCATTAAACTCTCGTTCCTTTAAAATTAATGTCATTTTTAGGACTACAATATTGAGTAAGATGCTACAGTATCTATTCTCAACTTTTGAAGTATAATAAGAAGAAAAAACACGCATTTCTAAGAGGATTTATAATTGACAAGTGAAAGGAAGGAAGATGAAAAAACGAATATTAAAGATAATGTTTCTAGGAAAATCTGTCTGATGTATTTGATTATTTTACAACGGTATAAAAATAGAATATCAAAGGTATTCTCCTGCTTTTTCGCACAGATAAAATTTCTACTAGCCCTTTTTCTATTATATTTTGTTTATTCTTATATCACAAGTTCTTATTTAATTATACGTCTTTATTCTTTTAAATTAAGTGAGTTTGCGTCTGGCATTTTAGGAATCGTGCCGAGTAGACTTTTTCCCCTGAGATACAGTATTATGCGGAACTGTAGGTAATGTGATTAACTTTCTTTTAATTTGCTAAATATATGAGGATATTATACACTCATATATGCAGCTAAAGTTATAGTGAAGAGATTTTGAAATTACAGATAGTGGCCTATTAAAATTTTAATTTCCATATGCAGTCAAATGAACTTATTTAAAAAAATAGAGTAACATATTTTACAATGTTTTTAAATATCTCATTTTCCTTGTACATTTTAAAATTAGTTTTCCATATTTCAAGAATTAACGAGTCAACAATATAAATCACAAATTTTAATCCATACTTTTATCAGAAGTACATGTCAGAAAAAAAACCTCTTTTAAGACAATAACGTCTCTTCGAAGAATTTTTCAAATTATTCAGTTTTCAGATGTCATATGTAATGCCTGAAATGAATATTACAATAATTACGAAAACGTTTCTTTTAAGGCATTAACTGCTTGTGCGACCAACCGCCTAAAATACTTATCATAAAAAGGGGAAAATATGTAATGACAAAATATGTCCAGCTCATATCATTTAATAAAAGTATTTAATATTTATAATTGGGTATCTTATAATTTAAATGTACTTTTATTTAAATGAATCAGATTACAAAGATGAAAAAATAATCTTAAGAAATGTATTTATTGCATTTAAATCGCCCGTTTAGTTACCTAATAATATTTAGCCCTGAAATCTGAAAGTTAATCTTACGGTTAAAAATTGTAAAGTTAAATATCATACGCTTTGAAAGTTAATATCTTACGTTGAATGACAATACGTTGGCGCGTTACTTTACTTCAAACAGTGATAACGCATTGCTTTTAAATAGATTTGTTTGTTGATTAAGCAAAAGATGTTACATTTTTCTGAATGGCAAAAGACTAGCGTGCTAAAGATAAACATATTTTATTTTGAGCACTGTTGCCACTGCTCGCATTTAAATCACTGAGTTTCTTCATCAAAGATTTCTTAAATTCATATAAAAATAAAATAAATTAAAAACCAAAATCCAAATTCAAGCTTCGAGGGGTACATGTTCAGTTGTAAGACTTGTGTATTCAAAATGTTCTGACTTATGTGTCGCCGTTTTACCACAGTATGAGGAATATTATATACATACAGATTCTTCCTTTATTAAACAAGACAAAATACGTATAATGGTTTAATGAATTCAGTATGTAATTTTACTAGTTCATTTCTTTTAACTATTAATTTAATCAGGTTCTTTTTTGGGCTCTGCCAATATGTGCTTTATTTATCAACGCACTTCCAATCACCTTTGCATTCTGCGCTGACTACCATATTTACCACAGCAGTTATTCATTAGCTGACACTCGTGGAAAGCGTTCCAATTACTCTGATAACACATAAAAAGAAGAGACAATAGTGTGCCTTACCGCTGTAAAGTCAGGGGAACGATTTTCCTGATTACGTTCTGCTGATGAAACCCAGAGATTCCATACGGACACCAGAAAGCATAAAGGCACAACGATTTCGGAACTGAAGTCAACACAGCTAGGAATATCCCACCAGTCCTTCCCACCAGATTGAGAGAAATTCTGGTCAGATGTGGCGAAAAAGCGCTCTTGAAGAAATTAAAGCAAGCTATTCCAGATAGCCCTCCAAACAACAACTCCTTGGAATTCAGAGAACCCCACCCCGGTAAAGTTAGCTGCATCATCTTTTGCGTTCCAGAAATCATAGACATAGAGGACATTGCGACTGCTATGGAACATCAACTTTTGAGTTTTGACACATGCGCTCTTCAGACCAGTCTGGAAGTAGTAACAGTGTGAATAGGAAATCTTCAGTGAAATGGGGTATCTGTTCCAGACTGCTAAAACTATGGCACACCATTACTGAAAAGGTAGCAATATATGGAGCGCTTTGTCTGAGGAGGAGAACGCTTACTTCACATCAGTCGTACATTCATATCTATACAAAGATTACAGCTCCTGCAAATATGTAGAGTGTACAGAATAACGTCAACTCGTCCCCTGCAGCAATTGACAAGAATCTCACTATTGAGTCCTGGTGGTGGAAAGAGAGGCAGCAATTGCCAGAGTCGCCGATTTGGACGAATATGCACGCTCTGAGGCAGGGACATAGCCACTTGCTTTGTAAAAATAATCGGCCTTGTTTGACTCTGTTTATTGTTTTTTGGAATAATAAATGCATAAATGCAGCCTGATTAGTAGGAAATCTCCGATAGGATTGCACAATCCTTTTGGTTTGCCTCCGTGGATGGAAGCACTAATCGTAATAATTAATAATAATGCGAATGAATCTGCATTTATTGCTCTTTAATCGCTTAGTTTGCTTTTAATATCAACATCCCCCCGGCAGTCGACATAGAGAACTCTGCGAAGCTACTGGTTAGGATCTGTACCTAGGCAGTCTCGGCCACGGGGGTATAAAATTTATGAACTTGGTTTTTCGGAAGGCTTTGGGAAAGGTTACTTATTGGCCGGCCTCGGAGTCTGGCACGTCCTAGTGCAGCGTGGAATTAGTAGCCTGGGAGTTCTCTCCCGGGTACGCTGGGTAATGACCCGCTGCGACGGGCAGCCCGAGCGACTGGTAGGTAGCAAATGACGACCGGTGCCGTCCGGGTGACTGCCCGGTCGGTGCGCCTCTCTCTCTGAGGGGCCAGAAAGGAGGTTGAGCCTCTAACTCTGGTTCTAAGGAGTGGGGGGGGGACCTGTAGTGCGATGTTAAGTGAGTTGCGGAACGGGGAATGCCCAAATTGTTGTTTAATATCAACATAAATTTGAAGAAAAATATATTGCGTTTGCCCAAGTGGCAACAGACTTTTTTTATAAATCTGAGTTTTGTGATAAATTTGAATCATAAAGATCTTATAGTTCTGCCGAGTGACAACACAAAATATTTATATCACTGAATTTTTAATTAAACATTCCTTAAGTTCGGACAACATTCAAAATAAGTAAGAAAAAAGTTCAAAATATAAAATTCGAGTTCTGAGCACCTTTGAGTGGTGGATTATGTGTGTTCAAAATTTGTCGGCTATAAATAAATGCAACCAAATTTTCACAATGCGAACAACATACAATGCATACAGATACATGATTTAGCAATAGAGATTAGGAAGTCGTAAAACAATTAAATAATATAATATTATAAAAACATCTCTAGATTCGCTGGAAATCTAATGGGGAAATATTACATATGATTTATGTGTTATTTTCTTTTGGATAATATTCAGTAAAGTGCAGTTAAGAATTGGACTGCAAAAACTCTTGAAATCTTCTGTTTCAAATAAATAAATATTGGCAATAAATGTAATAAAAACCTATACAAAAGGGCAGAAGGGGATGTTTCTAGAAATTTTCATATTTTGATTATATATTATCTTACATGTTTATTTTTAAAATTCCAAATATTTTGTCACATGTAGCCGAATTCGACGCAAAATTATGAAAGCAGGTACCACTCACTATGTCTGCCGAAAATATTTAAAATCTATACACAACTATAGAACAGACTCTTTCTTCCCCAGTCTCACTTTAATAAACAATATTTTTGCAAAGCATTATTTTAGAGCCAAATGTCTCTTTGTCTTGCTGGAAGTGCACCATAGAAGTTCGATTCACATTTAGAAAGGTTAGATTATGTTAATTTATTTGGCAAAGCAACTCGAGAGCTATCTGCCTAAAAGGAGGAAGATGCCTTTGTGGAAAATTTTTTAAAGGAAACTGGCTCGTATCCATGTTACTTATGCGGAAAACCACGGAAAGCAACCGTTCGCCGGGAGTCAATCCTTGTTCGAACTAGATTGTTCAGCGAATCTTAGGTTGCCAACGAATTTACCGCTCAGCCGCTGGTAGGCCATGTTTACCTTCTCATGTTAAAAGTGAGTTTAAATTTTATTATTTCCTATTTTTTTTAATATTTTTATTGTAGAATTATGTTGTTTAGCTTTATGTAGAACGAACACTTTAGAGAAAATCAAAACAATAGTTTGAAAAAAAAAATCAGTTCATGGAGCTGTTTTATTGAGTTAATTCTTCCGAAATCACGCTCGCTCGATGTAGCTCTTCATTCCATCTTGCTAACTGATCTTGATCTACTCCTCATTCCCGATCTTTTCCATCAGGGATATTGTGAACGAGCGGTGAGCCATAAAAAAGAACTGTGTGTTCAGCTCAGTGAGCGAATAGTTCTGATTTAATACCATAAAAAGACTTATAATATAACATATGGATTGGAGCATGTTATAAATGCTACACTATTGTTCGTGACATGAGACGGGAATGGAAAGTAAAAACTTTACTTTAATTTTGTGTTGTAAATTACATAAAGTTTCATTCAGTAACTAAAATAAAACACAAAATGCTTTATTTCTTGAGGAGATAGATAGTTTCTTGAGGAGTAAAGATTCAGCAGGCAGGTGTTATTATTAAGCCTGGATTTAGACAAATTTCGAAACTAAGATATTTAATAGTAAACCTTTACAAATACTGATGATAAATATTTTTAAAGGAATATTTCTAGAAACATTTCAGATTATGCTGTTTTATTATTAACATTTAAAGATAAAATATAGCTTTAATCAGCGTTTCAGGTCGATTAAATTTATTTTATATTTTTTATGGCTAAATATAATCATCATATCTAATATTAGTCAATATAGACTCTTGGCAAAAATAAACACTGAATAAATATCGCATAACATATCATGCTTAAACTCACAGTGCTTTAAACACAAATTATCCTTTCTGCTTGTCAAATTTCACGTACAAACGTTGGCTTAAAAGAGTCGCATATTAATTATTTCCTCTGCATACGAGTTTTAATACATTCAACGAGAGTGCAGCGCATCTGACATATTATCTTATAAGAGCGTTTATATCTCCGCTGCTTAAAAACGCTTCACATCCTAACTGCCGTCGGATGATATTTCATCACTGTTATTAAGTACAATCTTTTAAAACATGTTATGAAAAGAACTTTAAATAATCCGCTTTTGAACATTTTTCTATACTGCTTTGATTAAACTCACTCTTGATATAATGCATAAATTTTTCTACGTTATAATCGATTCTTTTTGAAGAAAATTCTTTTACGATCTGGAATACCCATTGCAATTTTCGATGAAATTTCCTTGAAGATTAATATGTTTCCCGAGGGAATTAAAATTTATTATTTTCTGATTACTTTAAAGATATATTCTTGATTCCGGTATCGCATTAGAAGTTTTCAATTATGTTTCCTTCAAGATAAGTATTTAAAGTTCGTTTTATCTGTGCTGTAGAATTATTAACATCAGTCGGCGTGATCATAGCATATTGTATGAGCTGCTTATAATTGAATGATGATCTGATAATATTATATATCGAGCTTACATCTAAAAAATGAAATCCATTTTTATTAAAAAAACAGAAAATATTTTTCTCGCAGTCTTGAAGTACGCGTAATATTAAAAATATACTTTCTGTGAATATTTAATACTTTTCTACAACATCTTGTCATTTTTACATCCTTGTACTAAGTACTGTAATAGAAGTAAAGGGAGATGAAGGATGTAAGACATTGGATAGAAGTAATGCAAGATGAAGGTTGTACGAAGAAACGGAAGATGAAAGTGGGTAACAGGTGACTAATACTTACTTGGTATGTCGAGAGACACTTGGCTGTAAACATTCCATACCATACTTCATATAAATGCTCCCCGGGGCATTCTGCTGTATCCTTATACTTAACCTTGTCTCCGATTGCTAATTTCTATTTCAAAATTCCATGCATTAGATCGCCACACCATGCTGGAGAGAATCACGAAATCTCGAAAATCACAATCTTTTGATTTTCGTCAATGATTTCTGCTCTTTTTTATTCATTCATTTATTTACTTTAATTTTTTTATCTTAGATATCTACTATTTATTTGTGATATAATTTAATTGAATTGCATCATAATTTTTGTCTATATCTTCCATTTTGAATCTTAATTGCGGTGAATTTCTATATGTATTACTGCTTTCCGTTGAGATCTTTAATAGCTTTAGAATATCTTTGCAAGCCAAAATCTATTTGTAATATCTAAGGTGTGCTCGAAGACAGTCGAAAATCCTTAGAAGTATTTGGAAAGTCTGATTATGGCGTGTAGTAAAAATATTTGTATGTAGTAAAATTACTTATATATTTTAATTTCTTATGTAATGAAAAATCTGTTGATTTCAGTAAGCTATGAGAAATATTTAATATAATTATTCAGGTGTATAAGTGATAACCAAAATTTTGAATATCAATTTTATCAGCGATGAAGTTATAACAATGATTAAGAGTACATCACGTTGTTTCCGCAATAACCCGAATGATAGGGATAAAAATGTATAACCTACAGAGGATAGCAAAATAAAGTACTTACCCCAGACTTCGTGATAGTTGAAGAAGAAAATACAAGTTATTCATCTACAATATACTCTATTTATCTTTCCTATCAAAAATTTTATTGCTGAGCTCACACAAATAAACAAGAAAATTAAATATCAGATCATAACTATAGTCCTACTATAAATACAGAGCGTCCATTCGTTTATCGATATACTACAGAGCACTATCCATTTGCATCACTTTCTATAAATCACGAAATATCTGGAATCGAAGAAATATGTAGACCAGGAATATACTTATCTTGAAATTTCTTTTGATTTTGAAGCTTCTACCAGTGAATTAATTTGGAGCAGCTCACCACGTGGCGATAGACAATGGATGAGTCTTAAATTGCACAATGAGATCGTTTATGATTCTTGTTTAAAAACATCATTCCACCCAGGATGAATTTTCAGCAACTGCATATAGAATGAATATATTCAATAAAAAAACTACAGTTATCGGACTTTTCAGGAAAGTTAAACGTGCATCATGACACGAGGTTGTAGGTGAAGAGACAGTCAGTGAAGAGACAGGCCGAAGCCCGTCCTTCACCCTTGAACTCCCAGCAGCAAAGAGAAAAAAAACCGGTCCAACAACTGCCACCAAGGGCTTGGATGAAACGATGACGATTCTTGAAGCGGTAGTTTGATGATAGATGCCGGCTTGCTAGCACATTCCCTCCGGCCTGAACACTGCATGATAAATGCACTTCACTGACGCTGAACACTGCCTGATAAATTTCACCGAAACACAGTTCATTGCACGATAAATTTACTGACGCACAATACTCATTACAAGTATGATCTGGTATAATAGTTAAATCAACTGAAAAATAGTCAAAAATTATTTTATCATAATTTCACTGTCTGGGATAAGTGCTGCACATATGAAGTACAATCAAAAATTAATAACTAATACATATCATACAAGTTACTCATATAGTTACAGCATACACTTTCATTATAATCTGTAGTCAAGTTACAATTTTCTCTTTGTAAATGGAAATTGTAAGCTAATACCTATTTTTACATTCATACATTTTCACTGTTAAACACAACTCTGCATTAATGATCATTTTTTTGACAAGTTTCTAATTATACAGATTCTATAAATTCTTCTGGAAGACATCAATTTGCCCTTGAAATTACTAAATTCATGTAGACCAATTACTCTACAATTTCATTTTTTTAACACATTAATTTTCTTCTTCCTCTTTTTATTATTGTTATATATGTATATATATTTTACTACTCAAGCTTGTTTTAGTAGCACAATTTTCATGTCTAGCTCGTTACTTGTAATGATCACTAAGTGTAGTGCACACTTTTTTTTTTTTTTTTGTAAATTCCATGACATTAGTCAACCCGGACCAGCCTGCAGCCAACCAAACGTATGAGTGAAGGTGGCCAACCGACACCCAAACTAATCATGAAATCTCAAAAAAAAATTTTTTTGTTGGAAATAAATCCACTAAATTCCTAACACTTACAAATGTGTGTATGTCTTCTATTTATTTATTTTTTCTAACTTAGTGAACAAGAAAAACAAGCTTGATGAAATAAATGTTCTTAATTAATCAAATTGAACCTTGGATCAACTCTTTTAAATAATTTGCTACAATGAATTTTTTTAGTTTTGTGGTCTTCGATGTTTTGAATTAAGTAGTTTTTATTTCGAAAAATTTTTATTATTTTGAAAGGTCCATTGAATTTTGGCTGAAAAGCATGAGGTGGTTGTAAAGCCTTTAAAAATACCTCATCTCCAATATTAAATTTTGGTAGTTCTCTGCCTTTAACAACTTTATTTTGAGACTGAAAATATTTTTCTTCGTTTTGTTTCACTAATTCTCTAGTTGCTTTAATGTGATCTCTCTGACGTAACAAGTATTGTGAAGGATTATCTACCGTTGCCGGTTCATTATTTGTATCTAGAGGTGCATTGATTTCTCGCCCAAAAAATAACTGTACAGGAGTAAAACCTGTCACTATGTGTTTAGAATTGTTGCAATATAGTTTGAAAAAAGCTAATCTATCTGACCATTCGATTACCTTATTGGATAAAGAAGCTATGCTTTCTTTCATAGTTCGATGAACTCTTTCTATGATACCATTAGACTGTGGATAATAAATGGAGCTTTTTCGGTGTTCCATATTGAGATCTTTTAGAAATTTTCAAATTCAGCTGAACAAAAATTTGAAGCATTATCAGATAAAATTACTTTTGGAATACCAAATTTTGAAAAATAAAGATTCATACACCTTATTATTGTAGCAGATGTAATATTTGCCAGAGGAATAGCTTCTAAATATCTCCAATAATGATCAATAATAGTTAGAATGAAAAATTTGCCATCATGTGATCTGGGCAATTTACCCACAATGTCAATTGCTAACATTTCTCCAGGTGCTAAATCAGATTTTCTTTATATTGCTTGTAATTGTTTTACATGACCTTGGTTTATTCTCCAAACACTGTTGACATTTTTCACAAAAGTGTTTTGTATCTGAAAACATGCCCTTCCAGAAATACTTTTTCTTAATGAATTCATAAGTTTTACTAGTACCAAAATGCAGAGCATGAGCAATCTCTAAACAAGGTTTTACTAAAGAATTTGGAAGTAGAATTTTATTTTCTAAATGCCTTGTCTTTAAATGATGCGCTCTAGGTCTTAATTTTATCATTACTACACCATTTTTTTTATCAATAAAATATTTTCCACAAATATCAGGTTTATTATTGTTAATTTGGCTTAAGATATCCTTAATATTTTTGTCATTTCTTTGGTGATTAACTATATTTTGGATGCTTAACTGAGTATTATCTGAATGAAATAAGTTGATATTGTTTACACTATGAGATGCTTCAGGAACTCTAGAAAAAAAATCTGCAGGATTGGAAAAACCAGGTATATGTTTTAGAGAGTAATCAAAATCCTGTAAATACAACAACCATCTGGCAACAATGTCAGGCTGCTTATCCAGCTGCATATGAAAAGTGAGTGGTCTAGCATCAGTTAAAATAGTAAATTTTTTGCCATATAAATGTTCATAAAAATGCTTGACAGAAGAAAAAATAGCATAAAGCTCACGCCTGATCAATGGGTATCTAGACTCAGCAGGAGTGAGAAGTTTCGAATAAAATTCTACAGGAAAGAATTTATCATCAATCTTTTGTAACAGAATACCACACATAGCTACTTTAGAAGCATCAGTGATCAAAAATATCTCATGATTATCATCAATGTTCCTTATAGTTGGTTTGTCCAACATTATTGATTGTAATTTATCAAAAGCATCTTGGCAATCCTGATTCCAAACAAAGGGAACATGTCTTTTAGTTAAGTGTACTATTGGCTGAGTGATCTCAGCAAAATTATGGATTAAATGTCTAAAATAGTTCATCATGCCAAGAAAAGCCTGAACTTGTTTTACATCCTTTGGAATAGGAAATCTTGTAACCTTTGAAATATTTTCTTCAGAAGGAGAAAAACCTGCTTGTGAAATATTGAAACCCAAATAAGTTATTTCAGATTTACAGAGCTGCACTTTAGCTGGATCTATAATTAAATTAAATGATTTTAATCTGTCAAACACTTTTTGAAGAATTACTTTTAACTCACTCATACTATCAGCTGCAATAATAATGTCGTCTAGAAAAAATTGAACATTACTACCTTTAATGTCATTTAAGCATTTTGAAATTAATGTATGGAAATAAGAAGTGCTATTGCGAGCTCCAAAGGGAAGTCTACAAGGATGAAAATTACCCAGTTCGGTGCAAAATGCCAACTTTTCTTTATCAGAATCCTGCAAATTGATCTGGAAAAAGGCTGACTTCAAATCCAGTACACAATACAATTTCCTACCAGCAATGTTATGCAAAATCTCAGAAATTTTTGGTAAACAAATTTTGTATGATTCTGTGATACAGTTTAATAGACGATAATCTACAACCATACGAAATTTTGGTGCATTTTTATCTTCACCAGGTAAATTCTTTTTCCTAAGAAATATTACAGGAAAACTATAACTTGAAGAAGAGGGTTCTATTATGCCTGCTTTTAATAATTTTGCAATTTCTTGTTGAATACTGTTTTGCAATTTTAGGAATAGGGTAAGGTCTAGTTTGAATTGGGAAATTGTGAAGAAGTTTAAATTCTGGTACAACTTTATCAGTAGATCCTAAAGTATTATATGATTTTGAAAACACAGCACAGTTATTCATTAGCAATTCTATCATTTCATTTTTTGCTTGTTCATTTAAATGATCTAGTTTAAAGTCTGATACATTTAATTCCTCTTTTCTAAGTTTAATTACTTCTTGCAGATTTAGTGTGTTGATTTGTAAAGTCTCATGATTTTTGGGACTAACAATATCCTCAAAGTGAAATGGCACAGCAGTTCCAATAACAGAATTCTTCCTAAAAATTAATTTCTCATTGGTGTTGTTTTCAACAATAGTTTGAATGTGGTTGTGACAATCAACTATATGTAAAGATTCATTGATATGGAACTTATTTTGTGATGGCTTTGGAGAAAGCAAAATTTCTTTAAATTGTTTTAAAGCTTCAGGAACAGCTAAAGAAATGATTTGAGATTGACCTGGCTGGACAGTTATATTAGAAACCATTCTTAATGAATTTAAATTACAATTTTTTTTCTTACATTAACTGAGTTGCTTAATTTTTTATTGGGATAATTTTCTTCAAAGTCCAAATGAGTATTATCTACTATGAGTTTCTTATTTATGGAATCTAACAAAATTTTGTTACTTTGAATGAAGTCATAACCTAGGATTATCTGATAAGTAGAATTCCAATTGTATTGGGTGACATAAAATAAATTAGTGAACCATTTACTTTGAATTTTGAATTTTAAATTAATTGCAGACATGTAAGGAATGCATGAATCTTCAATAGTTTTTATTCTTACCATCCGAGAAACAAATTCAACTTTAGTGAATTGTTTAATTTCCTCAATAACATCTGGTTGGACTAAAGATAAATTTGCACCAGTATCAAGAAGAGCTTCATAAGTCTGAGAACCAATTTTAAGTTTGATTATTGGCAGATAATTAGAATTTTCTGAGTTACAAGACATCAACAATTTGGTTGAGTTTCTATTATTACATCTTTTATTTTTTGCAAACTTGTGTTGGACATTATTGCTGTTACTCTGGATCTTTTTTGGATTATGATGTCTATACAGGTGTTCTTTATAACCCCAGTCTCTGCGGATTCCTGCAAGGGGTCTAAAATTTTTGTTGTAATATATCTGGCAAGAATCCTTAGCTAGTTTAAATGCTTATTCTGACCTTTTTTGTATTGACTATTATTTCAGTAAGGATGATAGTTCCTCCACCAAGTGTTTCGAAATTGTCTGTGTCCCCTGAATGTGTTGTTTCTAAAATTATGCTGGTCTTGCCTAGGAAAATACCAACAATCTGTTGTTAAGTGTCTTTTGCTACATATATGACAAGATACACTATTAAAGTTGCTAGAATTTTGAGATGTAGAAGCATTGTGATTTATTCTTGTATAAGATGTGTTTATAGGCTTATTTTGAGAAAGTCGATTTACTTTATCTGTTAGCTCCTGAATAATTTTATTCTGTTCAAGTCTGTCTTTGAGAAGATTATTAATCTCTAAATTTTGCTCAACATTTATACTGTTCAAATATGTTTTCTCATCATTCAATGCATTTTCTATATTACTTGCCAATTCTACAGCCTTATCAAAGGAAGATGGACCTAATTTCTTAATTTCAATCCTAATGTCTGTTCTGAGGGCCTCAAGAAATTTAGTGAGCTTCATTTTCTCTTTTAATTTATGTAAACTAGAATCCTCAACCGAATCTTCATTTATGTATTTTGTCGCTGTTGTAGTAATCTCGTCAGCTAATTCCCTAACAGATTGGTTACACTTTTGAGAAATGTTTGAGAATTGCTGTAGAATGTCCTGAAAGGATTCAACTCATGCAAATTTATTCTTTAATAATTTTTCTAAATTTTCAAATTTATTTTCCTTAGCCACTCTTGGATCATTAATTAGGAAATCTAGAGCTTTATCCCTACAGTTTATTTTCAGAATGATTATTTTCTTTTCATCTGACCATTTTTCTAATTTAGCAACACTAATTAAGACACAACAACACGCCGAATAAATACTAATTCAGAAGTCAAACAACAAATTTTGTAGGTATAACGCTGATTTTTGTTGTTTGACTTCTGAATTAGCAACACTATTTATTTGATCAAGAAAGAAATTTACATTTTCAGATAAGTTGCCACTAAATGTGGGCAGAGGAGAAGCTAGGGAAGTTGCCATACCAGTGTTAGATCTACCTTTAAGCTTTGACATGGATGAAGAAATATAGTTACTTATGTTGCATTACCTTACAATCTGCTATTTCTATTTTAATGTTATTGAGATCTACATTATTTTACACAAACACTTAGCACTCTCTCTGATAATTTACATATACATTTACCCAACATGCATATAAGAGTAGATAGCAAATTTAAGGTAAGTTTTTTTTAATTTAGTAATTAATTAGGATCTCCTGTAACTTCAACCATGCATATATCAAATTAGTGATGCAATATAAGTACATTGATCATTAACACTTCTGGATTCTAATACTGCTGAACATTATTTTATCATTACATACCACAATCCAATGAAATTTCTGAAATCAGCTTTTGATTCAAATATCTTAAAACTTTCTTTAAATATGCACATATATATAACAATACATATGAAATTGAATTTTTGAATTATCCAAAATAGAATTACTCTTTCATGGCATATTACCCATCATTTATCATAAATTTTCAACAATATAAATCATATGTGCAGCAAATATACTATAGGTCACACATTTTATTTGAATTCTCAACCTGAACTAAATGATTTTAAGTTATTTCTTTTGTCACGGCACCATATGTAGTGAGAATATTATTAAGAAGAGCTATATGTAGTGAAAATATTTATATATTTTAATTTCTTATGTAATGAAAAATGTGTTGATTTCAGTAAGCTATCAGAAATATTTAATATAATTATTCAGGTGTATAAGTGATAACCAAAATTTTGAATATCAATTTTATCAGCGATGAAGTTATAACAATGATTAAGAGTACATCACGTTGTTTCCGCAATAACCCGAATGATAGGGATAAAAATGTATGACCTACAGAGGATAGCAAAATAAAGTACTTACCCCAGACTTCGTGATAGTTGAAGAAGAAAATACAAGTTATTCATCTACAGTATACTCTATTTATCTTTCCTATCAAAAATTTTATTGCTGAGCTCACACAAATAAACAAGAAAATTAAATATCAGATCATAACTATAGTCCTACTATAAATACAGAGCGTCCATTCGTTTATCGATATACTACAGAGCACTATCCATTTGTATCACTTTCTATAAATCACGAAATATCTGGAATCGAAGAAATATGTAGACCAGGAATATACTTATCTTGAAATTTCTTTTGATTTTGAAGCTTCTACCAGTGAATTAATTTGGAACAGCTCACCACGTGGCGATAGACAATGGATGAGTCTTAAATTGCACAATGAGATCATTTATGATTCTTGTTTAAAAACATCATTCCACCCAGGATGAATTTTCAGCAACTGCATATAGAATGAATATATTCAATAAAAAAACTAAAGTTATCGGACTTTTCAGGAAAGTTAAACGTGCATCATGACACGAGGTTGTAGGTGAAGAGACAGGCCGAAGCCCGTCCTTCACCCTTGAACTCCTAGCAGCAAAGAGAAAAAAAACCGGTCCAACAACTGCCACCAAGGGCTTGGACGAAACGATGACGATTCTTGAAGCGGTAGTTTGATGATAGATGCCGGCTTGCTAGCACATGGCGGATTTTGAATAGATGGCTATTTAATTTCCGATTAATTCTTGTCGCTGTGACATATCTCCTTTTTCCTGTCAAGAATATCAGATCAGATCGAAAAGTTTTACCTTGGCGAAGACGCAAGGCTTCCATCCATTGTTAATTTAGACCTTATGTACGCTATAGGAGGCAGTGCGCATTTCTCCAATATTGAAGGGGGTTTCACGAAGGATGGATCCAAGAGTCTCCAGCAAATATTCCTTTGCAATCAACATTTATACAGGTCAATAGTATTTTAAGTGTTTTCAAGCCAAAGACAATATAAACTTACAAACATGCATGCCTTCTTTGGGATTCGAAACCGTGTCCAAGGCTATAGAAGATCGTTTCCCTACCATCATATTAACGAGCTCAGTTATGGAACAACTGAAGCATTTACGGGCTTAAAATCCGCTAGGCAGAATAATGCAAGACAAGCACGGCTGCAATTAGCATCCAGAATGTACAGAGCAAAACAACAGACTGTACAACTGAAAGAATCAATAAAACATGAACTTGTCCAGATGAACATGTACCATAGAACACATCTTATAACAAATACGTAACTGTGATATAAAAAATTACTTGGGGATTACTATTATTCCTGGGAAGTTTTATCCCCATGAAAAAACCACCACCTCTTCCCTTCAAACTGAGCAACGTGCTGTTAGCTCCATGGTAGGGTTGATTCTAAAGATGGTTAGTGTATCCACGGTGAAATCTCTGGTGTCCCACTCTCTTCTACTGCTTATCTACCTAGCATGCCAACCAGGTGGCCTTTAAACATGAGAAGTTGCCACAAGGAAATAATCATAATGTATTATTGCATGACTGTGGTTTTATGGCACGCCATTCAGGACTTGACAGAAACGTCAAAAAACTACGTCAGAAAACAGTGTGAGTTGTAGCATGAGCTGAAAATGACTATAGAATGAAAAACATTATGTTGTTTTGCATTCTGTTGCTTTCATTTCATTTGTCTTGATACTAGTTCTCTCCAAAATCATACAAAATTCATATAGTAACTCAGGACTATGTAATCAATGAATAAATAAATACACTCTTCAGATGCAAAGATACTTTTTTGAGATAATGGATACAAAAAATCAGTTTCGTCGCATTCAAACTTCACACTGC
The DNA here is from genome assembly GCF_044657685.1 of Stegodyphus dumicola. Classification (NCBI taxonomy): domain Eukaryota; kingdom Metazoa; phylum Arthropoda; class Arachnida; order Araneae; family Eresidae; genus Stegodyphus; species Stegodyphus dumicola. Next base: position 67,460,522 of record NC_140771.1, on the reverse strand, counting down.
CAGGTGGGCGTGCTAACTCTTTACTCAAAAGCACACACACAAAAGAATAATACAATAATTCTTTACACAAAAATGTACATTATTGTTAAAATATTAAACAACGGAAATTTTCTTTGCATATATGACAATCAGCTCCCGATTAACAGGGGAGGGCTGGATTAATTGGCCCTTGTCTAAAGACAGGATGTATATTTATTGCGAAAAGCTGGAAAAATCTTCATTAAAATTATAGAATGAAGCAATATTTATAAGAGAAATACAAAAAGGAAAATAAAATCCTTGAGATAACAGGACGTAAACATAATTTACGTAGATAAAAACAATTTCTAACTAATGTGACATGATAAGCTATCAGTACTGTTATCATTTTATCTACGTAATTTAATTGCACATAATCTGAAATGTATAAAAATCATAAAATGATCCTTTAAAAATAAATTACTAAATCGTAAAAATAAATTAGGTATATAGCCGACAATCTGCTTTTTCTCTTTGACTTCAATCGTAATACAAAAGTAATGTAAATAAAAAATTGTTCTTTGGGTTTTGAAGTGTGTTCTTCTTGTTTTAAAAGCTAATTAAATTGACATAACAAACCGTATTATTTCTCTAAATTAAGCTAAAAATACAAATTAAGCTAAAAATACAGGTAAATTGCTAACAGTATTTTTCTTTTAATTGTGATATGGAAGTTCTTCTATCTCTACTAACTACTATCCGATCAACTATGATTTAGGGTTAATCACGAATGGTGTCCGAGGAATAAACCCGTTTAATCAAAAATCGGCTCTAGTTACATTTAGCAATTAACATAATTAAGGGTTTATCTTCTGCAGGATACTGCTTGGAATACACTGAAGGTAAACGCAAACACCATTCATGGAAGATTCCGGGATCCTTTAAGCAAGCCTCTTAAATCCAAAGAAGGTGGTGAACCATGTTTTACTCTTCTCTGCTGTAACTGTAATAAATCTAAAGCCTCTTTCGCAATGTAGACTTTTACATTTAGTTACTTCCATTCACTATGAATTACTACAGTAAATGGAATACAGAGCTTCTCTCGAAATTTGTCGCACTCCCATGTCACAAGATATTTCTTAGCAGTTACTTTTCGATTCATCCCATGAATTATATATTTAATCATTTTCATATTAGAAACTTCTTTAACGAAGTTTTTAAAAGATTTTAAAGCGGAAAAGTACGCTAAAAATATATTGTTCCGTGCGTACGGGCTCGTAATGAATTGAATGCACACAGAACCGATGAACTTTAATAAAATTTATTTTACGAAAAGAAACATTTTACAATTTTGGAACTTTTCACAAAAGCACTCATACAGTATAACATAACATATATTCTCAGCATAACAGAGCACAATCATTAGTTACACTTCAAACTACTAAGAACGTTAAACACAATGCAATGCAAAGCGCATCTAAAAGCGCTTTGCATTGCATTGTGTTCTTACGGATGTTCTTAAGGATATCTTAACACTCCGAAGTCGGCTCTGAACTAACAACTGATGCCCTCTTTGGGCTTATATAATTTTTCCCTGGCCACCGAGAAATCACTAGTATCTTACATTTCTCGAAGTTACTCAAAGACATATATGGGTAAAGTTACATATAAGGTACGATTGCAGTTACATACAGAAATTTATTACAGTACCATTCGCAGTTATACAGGAACCAGAATAAAATTTCGCCAGAAGTCGCCAAGAGATCCTTCTCTTAAGATATCGCAATTTCACATATGATTCCAATGAAAATTATTTACATATATATAAAATTCGTAACAATGTTATTTACTGTGTTGGCATTGCTAATGATCATTTGGCCTCAGAGTGTTGATGATCATGGTTGTTTTTCTGAAGCTAACGATATCTTTACGTTTCACTTAATTTTGACAATAAATTCATTTTTTTTTTGGATTACTAGATACCAGTGACCTAAGGGATTGATAGCAAGTACAGAAACTTATTGATTATCGTTACTATTCAGCAACAGTTTTAACAAGCGTTGGTGGTCTTTGAATTAGTTTTATTTTTTTTAAACTTATTCAAATTTATTAAACTGTCCCCTAGTTGTAACTATGAGTGTGTACGTTGTTGGGTACAAACAGCTTTGTCTGACAGTCTAATGTGCTTCATTTTCATTTCATCTAAATTTATTACTTTGCAATTATACGGTGTCCCAATGCGCAGCCCTGAGCAAAGCCTTTTGCACTGATCAGCACTGGTTACTAATGTACAGCACTGGTTACTGGCATTTTCCATCATCTGAACAGAAACCATCCTTCTAATCTAAGTCATTAGACAAGGACATTTCACTAATTATTCGTCAAATTGTAGATCACCAGATAAACAGACTTCCTTGGGAAAATTTTTTGCTTCCACCATATAATTTTAATTTTTAAATATAAAATTTTAGTTTAAATTTTTAATTTCTACCAATTTAAAACTTAAATAACTATTTAATCTTCAATTTAAATCATTATCTTTATACAACCGACTTATACTGTTAACCCATTGGTCAATCTCAATTTCAATTTGTCGGTCACCTTGAAAGATTTTGACGGGCTTCGGTCACCGTAAATTTGACGAGCATTTATGCATGCCGATTAAAATTTTATAGACGCAGTGAGGCAGGAGAAAGATTGTGTTATATATTATAGTCTCATTTTTAAGTTTAGTATTTCAAAATAGGAATGCATGTTTTCTTATGATGAATGTTTCTTATGACAAATGGTTCATGCTAAATGCATCAAAAAAGTCTATAATGTTTTAGGTTTTTAATTTTGAGTTTCATAATTTACACTTTAATTACTGATTTTTTTTTAAATTCTCATCTCAGTCACAAAGAGAGAAAAAAATCTATTCGACTAAAAGTTCACGCTCACGCTTTAACGATTATCAGTTGAGGAAAAAACTTTTATTTGAGAGTACAAGTTATTTATTACCTCAACTCTTTTGCCGGAAGGGACGGTGACGTGAATTTTTGCTTCCAGACGTTGCGGTCATTCTTTTCTTCGAGAAACCTAGAGGGGTTGAGACATATATCTGAAATAAAACCGCAAACTTTTTCTTTTCTTTTGAAAGTTCGGTTAATGGCTTTATTGGTGTTTAATACTCTTCTTCTGCCTGAAGGGCTTAGATATTATTTTTGCCATTGTGATGTGGTTTTGCTCATTTTTCATTTCGAAAAAAATGATACCACTGATAGAATATATACAGCATAAACACAAAAAATATGATTGATCGTAGGCGATTATAAAAGTGATCTATGAGATAAGAAGAGGAAATAGAAATAGATTTAATCTGAAAAGAATATTGCTGATAAAGCATCAATAGTCTTCCTAATCCTCCTAAGATGTCTAGTTTTAGTAGACTATCGGCAACTCCCAGAAAATATGGTTAAATTCATACTATTTTTAAGATCCTTCATTGTCTATAATAAGTTTATACGTTTGTCGAGCATATTTTGTAACCCACGATATTGTGTTAAATTATGGTGAACTTAATAAATGAACAATTTATTAATAATTTATTGTACAATTTTCTGCCTTCTAAAAACTTCCAGACAAGTGATTTTCATTCATTCCAAGATTATGATACTATTAGTTGGCGTTCCAGGCTATCATATAAGACTTAATAACTTTTATTGAGATTTAAGTACATAAAGGTCAACGATATCCCTCTGTAAGTATCAAAATGAATCGAAAGTTCCTGAATAGCAAACCCTTTTTACATTCCTTTTTCAATATTTAAAAATTTGTTTTGGGTTTGTAAACTCTGCTGCTTAAACTATTCTTAAAAGTAAGTCCACCCAATGAAACTTCTTCAGAATTACTTTGTAACTGTCTGCAAGTTTCTTCCGTAATTACAATTAGAGTTGGACGACCGCTCCGGAACTGGTTCAAGGAAGCGATTCACTTCACTGAGTGAATTTACTCTGATCCCGCCAAAAAAAGACTTGTACCTCTTTTACAACTCATGGACAGCTGTTACTGAAAGAGTGCCAATAATAAAAACCTTACTTACTTACTTAGAACCAGCTGAGTTGTTCAGTTGGTGGAGCATTCTATTATCACTAAGCCTAGCCAACAAATTAAACAAATTAAAATTTAACTAAAATAAACTTGTAGCTGAATTTATAAAGCTACTTCGGGAGATAAATATTTGTGACCTGTGGTAATAATAAATACCTGTTATTCGTTCACGAAAAAATATTTACTTTACTAAGAGAGTAAAGGCCTGATTCGTGAGGAAAGAGCTGAACTCTTGTCGAAAGCGTGTCAAGGAAGTTCTATTAAGAGGAAAAAGAATATTTACTATTCCATGTAAACAATGAGCTTAGTTTTTATCAGATCCCAACTTTTTGAAAATTTTTTTAGGGAATTTAATTGTTATTTCTGTGTAGAATGGAGGTTTTAGGGAAACTCAAAACTAAAGACAAAAAATAACATCAGTTCAGTAATTTAGTACTTGATTGAGTTAGTTCTTCCAGTCCCAAGCCTTATTCAATTTTTTTCGCGCTTCGCTCCAGCTTTACTAACCAGCTCCGATCCCACCGCTAGTTCGATTCTTTCGTTCTTCGCTACAACCTCGCTAACCCGATTCCGATCTCAGTGCTCCTTCGATTCTTTTCCCTCTTCGCTCCATCCTCACTAACCGCTTTTGATTAACTCCTCTTTCCGGTTCTTTTTCTTCAAGGTTATTCTAGGTGAGCAGTGAGTCATAAAAGAGAACTGATTCATTTCAGTGTTCAAACGCTGTTCCATTAGGATTTTTTGGAAGCAAGAAAGATTGAAAAATGAGCATTACCTTCGCCAGGAATTGAACCACGGACCTCTGGATTACGCGTCCAGCGTGCAGACCACCATTCCACGAAGGCATGCCAAGAAGGTGGGAGAAATACCTTATAAAGGTACTGATCTGATCCCACAGAAGTGTAGTTTTGCTATCTTCAATTGCAATCAACTTGATTCCAAACACAAATTTAACAAATTTTATTTTTCTCCGCCCGGTGAATTTATGCAAAAACGAGAAAATTAGATATTAAAAGTTGATTCCTTCTCGATGACAACTTACAACTCTAGTCTGCCCTGGTATTTTCTGTTATCAATATCAACTGCTCTCAAACAAAGCCTTTTAGCTTTTCCTTGAAATATCATTAAGACACATATCATTAAGACACATACTAGTTTAAACTAAACAATCTCGAGCGGCAAACATGTATCTCTGCCGCTTCCAACAAATTATGCTTTTTTCAAACAAACTGCGCTAGTTGTTACGGTCAGCGATGTGGATCCATACTCCACAAAAAATGAATTAAGTTACTATTAAACACTTTTTATGCATTTATAAGTAGCATAATCTTCTAGTCAGAGGGCATATATGTGACGTAAATCAAAAGAAAGATATAATAGTACTTTAACTGAGCTTAACTATTAGCAAAAAATAAAATATTTTACAAAACTTTAATTCTTTACTGATTACTGATCTATTGCAATTATGTACGAGATGTATTACTGAGCAATGTTGTGAAGGGTCACAACATGTAGCATGTTTTGAAACATTGAATTATTACAGATATTAAATAATTTTTAATATTTGTGATGTGTGTGTGTGTGTGTGTAACATTAAAAATATGAAAATCGGCTTTACAATTTAATTTAGCAATAGCCACTTAATTCGCCATTTTTTATTTGAGTATCTCCTCTCTGTATTTTAAAAATAGTAATACAGAAGTTACGCATCTGGACATGATTGGTCCCACTTTCTGAACTGCCTCATTTCTAGATCAAGCTATGTCACACGCGTAATGCTAATGACGCAGCTAATTCGCTACTTGAACTCAAAATTTCGAGAACTGAAACATTCTCTTAAGCAAAAACAAAACCTTCTCTTGGTGAGCTTTCATGTTGGATAACTACGAACTTTTGCTTCAGCTCTTATCCCGTTAGGATGCTAGTTCGCTAGCTTAGCCTTTGCCAGCTATTGTCCAGTGTTCTAAAAATATAATCCGTATAAAATTGTGGTGTGAACGGCGAACCCACAGTGATGATGTGAAATGAAAAATAATATGTGTCCTCAGAACCAGTTATTCAGGAATAAAATTATGTGGGAATTAACAGCTATGCTTGTCTTCGAGTGTCATCTTTCTAACAAAGTCCAAGTTATGTATCATCATAACGCAGAAAGCCATCTCCAATCCGTTGATTTTCCAAGTCGTATACATATCGCTGCTCTTTAAGGTGCTCTTTTGTAAAGACAAAAAAATTTCAACTATTTAGTTAATATAGCGTAAAGTTTGTTTTATTTTGTGCTAATTATTTTAATTTTATTTTATTTTACTTTTATTTGATTTTAAAGATTTTGGAATTTAACAATTTGCTCTTTCTTGTTAGTAAATTTGCGCAATAGAAGGATATTAATTCTTTGGTTTATGATTACATATATATAAAAACAAAAATTATATAAATATTCCTTCTCACTTTAGTTTGCAATAGCATCATATCTTTCACTTTAATTGGGTTATATCGCTTTCTGTTCAAAAAAATAGTAATTGCTCATAAACAACATTTCTAAACTACGTAATTTCAAAAATAATGGCCACCATATATCTCTTATATCAATTAAATATAACTCATGACGTCGATAAATTACATTAACTTTCAGTCAATAATGATTTTAAGAAATTATTAATATAATATAATTTTCCATTACCTAGGATATTCTAGTAATCGAAAAGAGTTAAGTCAACAATATCGGTAAACACGTAAAATAGTAATTTCATATCATCGAAACAAAAATCTGGTTTCATTTTTGTAATTTCCTCATAAAAGCACATAAGACTCAGCATAAATTATACTTTACAAAATACCTGAAACCACTTCTCAGTTATTTTGTAAAGAACTATAACTTTTCCTCCTGCGGACTATAATACTAAGTGCGTCCCCTCAGTGACACAATCGCTTTGACGAGAGAACAAAGTTCAATATTTTTTGTTTCCCAAGTCTTAATATTCCTTTGAAGGTTATGCAGTAGACGCCGCTTTATCTGATGCCAGTTTATGTTGGTATTTCGGTCTGGGGTTTGAGTCTTAGTGAACAGGATGTCTGTATGAGCGTTTTCGGGGTTTTTACATGTCTAACGTAGATATGAGCCAGTTGTCCTTTGAAAATCCTCCACGAAGGCGTCCCTCCTCTTAAGCAGATAGCCCTAGAATACATTGCTATAATAAAAAAAAAAAAAAACCCACCAGAACAGAGATATAAAGTGACTTAACAATAATCGTTTCTTCGCTGATTGGAAATCCACATACACTAAGGAATCGTATCGCAGTGATGAAAACGGGGATTCACGAGACAAGCGCGTTGATGTCACAACGATGGTAGATCACGGTCGAGAACAGCTAACCTTGTAGTGTATTAACCTTGGTCTTACCCATGTGCAACGTGCATATCAGCCAGATTATCTTGAAAAATCCTTCACGAATATATACATTTCCTTTGGTAGATAAGCCTCTCGTAATTTGCAGTAGTCAAACAACCAATTGCACATCTTCAAGTTTCTAAACTCTGACCACTCCTTCAAACTCATCGACTGAACCAAACATCAACATAAAATCATTTTTATGATGATTATTTTTTGTGTGAAATGATTTAAAGTTACAGAAAAGAACTGTAAATTTTATGAGCATTTTTGTTTTTAGAATAAGTCATGAATTAACGTTTAAAGAACAAAATAAATCTTTACTTTCCCCCTCCTAAAAAAAAGAGATGTTCTCTTTTAGTGACTCATCATAATGAAATATATTTAAAAGCAGCTATTAAAAAAAGTAAATTAAAGAATTCATTAGAGACTAAGTATAAATAAACGACATTACATGGGTTAAAAAAACTTTTTTTTTTTTTTTTTTTGTTGTTGTTTTTCGCAGGCTAAAATTTCCATACTTTTAATCAAAACCCATTTTTTTAACCTAGAAGCTTGCTTCCTTTCAAAGTGAATTTTAAACATGTTTCAGTTTAATTACATTCAGTTTGTAACATTAGGATAATTATAAATCCATAATTAAGAAAAATCTGTTTCTGCAACTTCTGCTAGAATTCCGTTGAGTATTTAAGAAAAAGACTTTTATTCTTAATTTAGAAAATGGCTGCAAATTTTTCAGAAGGATTTTATGGATTCATTCATTATTTATTTCCGCTTAGTTATTAAATAAAACTCTGAGTACTTTGTGGACGTTATGATTACTTGAGCAATAAAAAAGTTGTAAAATATTCGATTGAAATTGTTTAGAATTTTGTTGCAGAGCATTTTGCCAATCGGAAATAAAATTCCTAGTAAGGATAATTAGTCCTGAAGTACTATAACTATTTAATTTTTTAAATTGTATTTTAGGTGCAGATGGACAACAGTTTAAGTAATGGAAGTATTAAATTTAATTAAAGAATCATAATCAATTGTAATTTTAATTAAATTTAATTGATAAACAAATATTTTAGGGGCTATCAGTGAATAAATGTTAATGCCCATTTCATAAATGTTGATCATTATTCAGATAAAATGCTGAAAGTTTCCATAATGATTGTCTTACATTCACGTTTTTTTTCCCTTATGTGTTTCTATTTTCTAGTTATTAAGATTATATTTTAATTTATGGAACGGATATACTAGCCTTATCTTCACATAAGGAGAAATGCCTTCATGTGTTTTCACTGGGAAAACCGGTTTGTATTTATAACACATAAGGAGATTAAAAATCACAAAAAACCTCATGAGACCAGTTATTTTAATTGCCAGGAAACCAGGCTTTGATCACTCGATCAGCATAGTCGACTGTCTGGTCTCAAGAATGAATATAAATAACATGGCTTGCGTCGAAAAGACATTTAAAGACTGTTAGATATGGCGCTAGTTAACTGTTATATATGGCATAACACTGTTAGATATCGCGCTAGTGAATTTTAATACTATGCAATTTATATTCCTATATCACGCTTTTTAAAACTTAAGGTAATGATAAAAATGAAAAATATTCAAAGCTATATTGTTTCCTTGATTGGATAAGATACAACCGCTGTAACATGTTTGATATACAGTTGCACGAACTAAGAATTTTACTTATAATAAGATACATTGGACATTGACCCATTCGTTGATATTAAGAACAATTGTAATGCAGTTATTTTACGGTTATAGTTATAGTTATGTTATTGCTTCGTTTATTTAATCATGGAAAAGCACTCGAAGAGTATCTGCCTAAGCGGAGAGATGCTTTTGTGAAGGACATTCTGAGCGGAAAAGCCGTGAAAGCACCTTGGCAGCCAGCCTGTCAAACCGGGTTTGAATTATCAGTGTTTAATGACTTTACCGTTCGGTGTTATATAGGTAAACGATCTGTCGCTTCATGCAAGAGAGAATAATGTCAGCTGACAGATGAAAGCGGGTTCGGAGACCCAGGCGGCTTACATACATTATTCGGCTATTGTACGGAGCCCACAACTTTCAACGCTCCTGTGTCAAAGAACGTCTATGTAAAGAAAAGGAAAGGCTCCATAGACGTAATGTAAACTAGTTTGCTATTAAGCCGCTTGAAAGAAGAGGGAAAAATCGTCCTGGCGGCGACAATTTCCCCCTCCGCCAAGTGTACAGGAAATTGAGGAACACATTTTAAGAAAAAACGTTCTCTGGGAATGCTTTCAACTGACACAAATTCTTAGGTTAATTGGAAAAGCCGGAGAGATAAAAAACGAACAAACGCCTTCGCGGGGAATCGAACCACGGGCCTCTGGAATATCGACCCAGCGTGCAGAGTCACTACAACAAAAGGCGCGCTAGAAAAGCGGGAGAAACACCTTATACCTTAAAAAAAAACTTAACTAAACTTGAACACTCTATAACGTGCTTTAAATATGTAAGTGAGGCAATAGCTGTAATTAAATAAAGTTTTATGCTCGAGTTGGTATTTTTTGTTCTTTAAGCGCTAATATTTTACCTAGCGGTCGAAATTTAAACTATTATTTTTCGTTTTAATTTTGCTTTTGCATGGTCCGTATAATGGATATATCAAGTTTCGGAGAAGTACTAAACCAGAGGGGGCTTTATATAGGTCTAAGGTGGTCACTTAACAAAATCAACAACCTTAAGGACCTTAAGACCTTTAATCAAAACTACCTTAAGGAATCTGCCGATCATTTTTTGAATGGCTGGAATATATTACCTGAAGAATATTACGGTGTAATTTTCTAAATTTTTTAATTATATTAACAAGGTAATTCAATGCAAATAGCAATTCCTCGATAAATATCATATCTTGTAAAAGTCGATTTCGTGGTGATTATTTGATAGAAAAATTCGAGTCCATGTCTTTTAAGGTTTTCATACTCTTTTCCAGCAGCCTCCGTAAATCTTCGGTGCCTTGTGGTTTCTAAAATTGCTTTCTGAAGAATACGAGATAAACGACTTGTTGTCACTCTCTAGTTTCATCAATGGGTATCACTAGGAATAAGATGCATTGTTGAGTTGCGTCGGTATATGTTACGAGTTCTTGAGTTACGCCACGAAAGCACGCGTTGTTGCATGTTGCACCATTGCATAACCAAATGCATGCAACTGTATAACGTTCATCTGATAATAAAGCAATAATCCCAATATTAATATTCATATTCATTCCAATACGTAATGTTTCTTGCAGCTCTGAAATAAAAACATCAAACTATGAAATGGAAATAATTTGGAATCACAGAGAACTAAACATTTAAGGTAGAAATGTCAAAAGAATAAAATTAGGATTTGGACTCGAAGCGATAAACTCGAAAAATCTATTCTGAAAGTTGAAAAAAAAACATATAGGATCGAGCAATTGAAATCTGCTTATTCAAAATGTGATACTGCTTCATTAAAACACTTGGCCACTCACTCATTCAAGTCCTCACGAAGACCTCACAAACTCAGGTTCTCAAAAAGTCATTTAACTGTAATCACTGGTTGAACGGCTTTTCTGTGTATATATATAGTCATTTTGTCAAGCTGGTGGCAATGTACTTTCCATTGGTTTTATGCAGAAACTTCGGAGGATATACTAAATGAAATTGTTTCCTTTTCACAACAAATTAAGGAGAACATCCTGGATTTTCACCTAAAGCAACGAACTGATAGTTTTTAAAATATGCGCTATTAGAAAACTCTGTTTGAATCGCGCTTTGGGTATTCTGCAATATCAGATGTATGGTTTAAGCTAGATTATTCGAAGTTTTTATAATGATAAAATATGTTGACTTTTCTGCAACCCTTCAGTAAATCTCTACTGATTTACACTAAAAAGAGAGAAATTAAGTTTGTAGCTTTTGAATTGAAACAAATAATTTTAGTTCTCTGTTTCTCGCTAGTTACATTTGAAATGCTACATCACACACAAGGAACGCTATTTTTCAAACGGTATAAAAAGCATTTGCAACGTTACTATTGTTTTGAATTAACCAGTTATTTGCAATTTCAGCATTTACAATAATTTTCCCTTCCCGTGGTCTCACCAGAAATATAAATGAATTTACAGAGTATTTAAAAGCTAAGGTTTATGGATTACAGGACAGAGAGTGTTTCTACTTTAGGAGGCCACGTTATTCGTTTTACCAGCTCATTGTAATTATTAGGCTTTGCGTTATGGCTGTCATCATTTAAATTGCTACGCCTGTGAGAAGTTAAAAGTCAACTTCGATTTAAAGCTAACTGTGTAATATTTGACCGCAAAATCTACATTTTAAATTTAATTTTTACTTTAAGTTGTATCGCCCCAAGTGTCGATTCTGTGAGCAAGAGATGCGAGTTTATTTTCTAATTTCTGCTACATAAATATATATGTTTTAAACCCTTTCAAGGTTCGATAGTTCATTTCAGACACAGCGATAATTCGCTTAACGCCTATTAGGAATTTTATACTAGTTCATGGTCCCGAACAAAGTCAAAATTTATACATTTCATGAAATATCTCACAATGTTTTGCATTACTCAATCATTTTTCATTTTCATTAGTTTAAGAAATCGAATAATCTTCCATGCTCTTCACATTATTTAAAACAAAATAAAAAGCCAGCGGAAAATTTTGCATCGAATTTGTTTTATCTGAAATCTTTCAAGTATGACTAGACAATAATGGTATTCATATTATTTTGCTTTAAAAACAGAAAAACAAAAAAATGAACAAATATGTCATATTTATGTTTAAAGTGATATTTTTGCTTCCTTTGCTAATATTAAATGCTGATAAACCAGTTTTCACGACTTTCTACTAGACATACTTTCCATTTTACTACATGCGATTTTTACTTGTATCGATAAATTTCGCTTTTTATGCTTAGTAAAGCAATACCGGAAAATTTGCAAATCCAAAACATTGCGAACACGACAAATTTTCAAATACTGTTTCTGTCCCTTTTTTCTCCCACCGAAAATGCATTCTCAGTAAGAATGTTGAAATATTATTAATATTTGACATTAAGACCCGTAAAAAATGCTGATGCAATCTAACCTCCCGTTAAACTTGGGTATGTCATAAGACTTTTTGCCTGATTTCCAAAATGTTGCATTTTAAAATCTGATGAAATATTCAGCTTTAAAAAATAGAATTAGGTGACATGTATTCAGAATAAATCAGTGCAGATCTCGAAATGGAAATTATTTCAATAATTTCATTTTATGAGACAGATTTCTGAAGAACTATTTATTTAATTAACTAATTGGCTTTCAGATTTCCATTTTATCACGTTTCTTTCCCTCAATTTTAAGAATTTTTGGATTGAAAATTAAATAGAATAAAAGACACTGCTAGTAAGAATGGAAGTGTAAAAATTCCATATCTCTTCAACATTATGTAGAATTCTAGAGTCATTAGAATATTTCGAAGCAGGAGACGTGAAAAATATTCAGTGCCCTCACCGGGACTTGAACCCTGGATCTCTCGAATGGGCGTCGAGTATGCTTCCAATTACACAAAGAAGGCATGTGGATGGGAAGGACAGAACTAAAATCGCTAAACCCTGGTGGTGACGAATGGTCATCTTTTAGTTCTGGCGCTACTTGTAGAGTCATTAGAATTTTTTGAATGTCAGGAAATTGAAGAAATCTGCAATGCCACGCTGTGACTCGAGCCATAGACTTCTTGAATATGCATCTAATATTTTTCCAACTTAACCACGAGTGCATGAGGAAAGAAGGGAGAAAATACATTATGTTTTAATAAAATCTCCCTTTTAAAGAACGATGGAGGATTAGGAACCCAACCGTCAAATCCTGTTGTGAAGAATTACCATCCACCACCTTTTATTTCGGGCGCCACTTGTAAAGGTTATTTTGAAGCACGAACGTAAAAAACGTGCAGTTCCCTCGCCGGGATTCGATTTCCAGGGCTCCGGAATACGCGCCGAGCGTACGTCCAGATAAACTTCGAAGAAATAAGGAAAGGACGGAGAAAATACCGTATATAATCCCCTTTTAAAGGAAGACTGGGCATAAGGGGACCCAATCGCTAAATCCTAAGTGGTGACGAATTACGATCGATCACCTTTTTAGTTGGCGCACCTCCATAGAGTCAATTAGAATTTTATTTTCCCCGGAAGTCAGGAAACTGAAGAAATCCGCAATGCTGTCGCCGTGACTCGAAATCCATATCTCCACGCGTCGCGCATGCTTCCAGTTACACCACGAAGGTACGCAAGAAAGAGGGAGAAAATACTTTATACAAAATGTTGCCATAAAAATTTTACTTTATTTAAGTTATCTAATGCTTATAACATTTAACTATTCATAAACATACAAACATATTATTAGTTTAGGATATAAAGGGGAAAAATATTAATTAAAAACTGCTATTAATTCAAATTGAGACTATTACAAATTTCGACTATCAAAAATTATAATTTTAGATTACAGTGGCTACACTTGTTATCGGACTCTTTTATTTTTGAAATTTATGTTCTTACATCTTATACTAAATATTAAAACATAAACTACAAATTATTTTCTGACACATTTTTTTTCTCAATTTTAAGCTTTGTTTCTAGCATAATAAATATGGTGAAACCGATCCTTGTAACAAAACAATTTATTCAAAATGGTCTAATTAATAAGTTCACGTAATAACTTGGACATTCGAAAGTTTTATTGAGATGTTTTGGAAGACGATATTTTTTGCCATAATTTTTTGTTTTAACTGAAAATACATCACACGAATTATCGCTTGCGTCTGGCAATATTACTTGTGTTAAGCAAAAATATTAGCATTTTCAATCTGAACACGGTAAGACGTTACAAATTAACTACAAGTTCTGTTAGAAATTTAACTATTCACTACTTTAAGGAAGATAAATGTTTTTACACTTGAGAAGTGATCCTCAAGGATAAAAAAATGTGGCCTTCGAAGTTAGTTCGAACTCAACAGTCGTGAAACAAGAATATTATTTTCAAAGTTACACAGCCTGATAAGCATGGAAATACGATCAGTTTAAGTATGATGAGGTGATTTTTTTTTTCGAAGAACGAGTTTCCGTATCTGCATATACTACTTGATGATAAAGAGGAGGAAAGAAGTGATGAAGATAGCGATAAACTAAAAGGTGCAAGACTGCGAAAAATCAGGGTAATAGACAGCGAATGTGAAAGTGACAGTGATTCCGAAAAAGAGACAGAAAATTCAGAATGGATAACAGAATCCGAAGAAATATCGCAAAGAATGTCGTTTGCATCTGGGAATGTGACGCAGGACCATACGTATCTTCAGAAATAAAAGAGACATCACATTTCTGTGAAATAATTTTAAGTTAGCTGTATGGATATTCACCAGATATGAGGGAAATAGTTTCGAATTGCCGATTCGATCGAGCGAAACATACTTCGAGTGCAGAGAGCTAAAACGAGAGAAATTTCGTGAACTACTTAAAATGCACAGAAGCTTAGATCACATTCCAAGCTAACACTAAGGAATTGGAAATTTATCAGCCTCAAATAAAATCAAGTTCAAATAGGAATGAATTTCATACAGAGAAATCAAATAAAAGCCAAAAATTAGTGTTGTAGAATTTGCAGCGGATTTAGAAGAACGGCTTGCAATAAAAGCTAACCTGAAACTGCTAGAGGAACCATCAAGTCCATGGATGCAATGGACGATCAGAAAAAAATAAATTCTTCATTAACAAGAAAACAAGAAAAATACGTCTGCCGTTGAAATGATTTCGTATTTGCATATGAGTCAAAATAATATATTTTAATACGATAGACAAAATGCTGTATGGTGAAAACAGGATTAAGAATTGGATCTGAAATGTATATAGCGTACTATTAAGCCCGAGGTTTGATTTTTTAATGGTTTGGTTATGTTTTGCTGGTAAAGAAAATTTAGTTTTTATAGAAATTAATATAAATCCGTATAAACATATAGATATTATTAATTTAAATTATTATTAATTTAAACATATAAATATTGCTAAATTTAATTACTATATTATTAATTTAATCATATAAATATTATTAATTACTAAGCATTTGCAAAAAAACTTTGGATGCAAAATACATTCAAGGTATATCAGGAGAGCGATCGTAAACATACAGCCTTAAATGTGCGCTTCTGATTACTATAGAACAACTATCTGCAAGTTGTTAAACGTTCTCCATATTCTCTAGCCTTAAATCTTATGGAACATGTACGGAAGGAATTCGAGTAAAGAACAAGGAAACATGGTATTTCTCTGAAAGTTCTACCAACAGTTATATGAAAAATGCCATTAGCGACAGGATATCCAAACAAATATCGAATATCCCATATTTTCATGTTTTACCTAAACATAAACTGTTTATTTAAAGTGTCCGAATAGTTGTGACAGTTAAGTTTTAGAACTGTTTGATTAGATTATTTTTTATTTTACTTTTTAAATTTAATTTCATATTAATTTTTTAGTTTATCTATTTCTTTATTTTTTAATCAAAAACGATTTGAATAACGTTTCTCAAAATGAGCAGATTTTAAATTATAAGATCAATATTATCTGTGAAAAAAATACAACTTCCTAATATTTAGTAACTAATAATTGCTAATAATACTGAAAACCTTAAGCGTCCATAAAAAATGCGGGCCACTGTATACATTTTCATCGAGTACATTGTTTTGAACAGACTCCTTTTTCCCAATCAAAAAAGTTTTAATAACTTTTCAAAAATTTAGATTTTAAAAACAGTGATCGATGGAACATGTGAAAACACAACGAAGTCATTTCGCTAATATTTAGCAACCGATATTTGCAATATAATAAATAACGAAAAACAAGAGTCGAAAAACAAATGTGAGTCACTGTAGCTATTCTTTAGCTAACAAATATTTATGTATATATACAAGGTGGCTATTAAAAATTTGCCAAATAAATGAACCCCTAGTGGCCTATCCGCTCAACCAATCGAAATGAAATTCCAGATATTGGCATTTGAAGGCCTGCGCCCGAGATTGGGTTGATTTAAAACAACAGAGCTACCAAGGTTACAATTACAGTGAAAACATTTATAAATTTTCGAACGGCAACATCCACTTTTCACCTGTGCATAGTGATCAGAGCACTGAAAAATCATAGCTGGCTTTGGAAAGAGACACGTATGACGAAAATTTCGACGTAAAACGTTTGCATGTAAGGGCATTGTAAAGGACCAACGATGAAATAAGAGAGGAGTGGAGAAAACATTTTATTGGATTTACAGGATTTCAACGTGCACTATGTTTCAAGATAGAGCCATCTCCCGCAAATTTGCAGTTTCATCACCCCTGCGATCCTCCAACCACATTTCTATAGATTTCTGGCTTCAAGGTAATAAAATCTAAGGTGTACACATCAAATCCACGAGTTTCGTCAGAATTGGAAGATGCCACAAAACGTGAAGTTATACAGATTCCTCCTGCGATGGTACGTTCTTCGTTGTTGTTAACAATCTTCTTCATGCTGTGCGTTTTCGTCTGCGAAGGTGGGCAAGTTGAAAACTTGTAATTCAAAATAAAATGTGTTCTCCGTTTCTTCTCTTTTTCCCTCTCTTCTTGTCTTAAAGACACGAGGATTTCAATTAATATCAACAAATCAAATATGATTCTACTTCGCAAAGGTTAGTCCCACAGTTTAACATCTACTTCCACGACATGTGAAAAAAATATATTGGAAGCAAAATGTTACATACCATTGTCATCATGGCTGCCAGTAATCTCAGTTATAGAGCTCATTTCGCCGAACAGAAAATAAATTTAATATTTCCATAGAAAAGTTAAGTTTTCTTCTTAGAAATTATAGCAGTCTTTCTTTCATAATAAAATTATATTATATAAAAGATTAATCCTTCCAGCTCTACTCTACTAATCCTTCATAATGGGAACATGTTGCAAAAACACATCTCTATAAAATTCAAACTCTATAAACTAAAGTCCTTACGGAAATAGACAGTCCTTTTTAAGTTATGAGGAACGGCACACTATATACCTATTTAAAAATCAAAATCACTAAAACAAATGTTCCTAGCACGCGTACCCAGCATTTTTAAAAGAATTAGCGTGAGTCCATTTTTATGATTGGCGCAACACAGGAGCACATAATCGCTAGGACCTACTTACCTCGAGAATTTACGTACTTTCCAATATATCACTAATGAATTCTTTAGCGATGCGAATGATGTTAAAAATTATGAAAAACGTTAGTTATACATGCTGTACTAACTATCCACCCAAAAAAGAGAAAACCTGCCGAGTTGGTGAGAAAAATATCGAGCTGTTAAGTGAACAGCTGAGAGCGAAAACTGCAGGCAGAATGCAACATATTTGGCAGTACAAATCTCAATAAGGTTCCTTAACCAAAATATAGATACATTAAAGGGAATTACATGGAAAAAAACACATATGTATGAAACAACAATAAAAAATCACCTAAATATAACATACTTTCTAAACTGCAAAAAGGCGAGGAATGTATATTACAAAACTACTGATTGAAGAATTAATTATTCCTCCGACTGCTAAACGGTTTCTAGCAAATATTAAAGGTTGCACATAATTTGTCAATGTAGGTCTAGGCATTACGAATTTCATCCACTCCTCCTCTTATTAATTTTATTACATTAATTACTAAATATTCAGAAAACATGCCATTAATTTCCTTAATAGTTTTTAGGGAACCGCCCAAAGCTTCAGAGGTGTTTTCAACTGGGTTTCTGAAGGAATCAGGTTGCTGGACTAGAATTTGAGTTGTTGCTTTGCAGAGTTTCTGGGACACAGAATAATCTATAAGAGTGATACATAGTATCCGAAAAGGCTATTAATCTCGAAACGAGATTTTGCGCCGTATCACTATAAATGCACCGTTTAAATTTCCATCTATATGATGAACTGAGGAAGGACTGAAAAAATAGGAAAAATGTATGCCAACACTTTAACAGTGCATTGAGAGTTCTTAACATGATGCTATGCTGCTGTTAAATTTTTATGTCTTTACTGTTGAGTTATATATGGCGTAAGTGCGACGAAACTGTTGCTTAATAATATAGCTAAAAAATGACTGACAGGAGTTAGTGCAACAGTATACTGGCAGATTATGCGCTCAACAAGAGAGTAAAAAACTTTACGAAACCTTTTGGACGATCGCTAAAATTGGAAACTTTTCACACATTTTTCTAAGATTACTTTCACTCTTTCATAGTTAAGGAGTCTTGTTAGAATAGGTAAAAGGTTTTTCGTGAGTATTTGAAGCATTATAATTATCAAATGGGCACTCTGAAGTTCGAGGCCAACGGCCGGGAAGACTTAAGGATGGTGCAGAGTTTCCATCTTAAAATTAATGAGCGGGGATATTTCTTATAATTGGTCTCTTAGGGAAATGACTTGCATTATTTTGAAGTGATATTTTGTCACTTCTTCCACAAAGAAAAAATTAAATTTTTCTGACGGACATCCCACTGCTTATTATAGCAACCTATCTTTCGCTACCTACAACGGAGTAGAGAGGACTTCCCTTCTACTCTGTTGTAGAACTTCCCAGAACTTAAAAATAGTATATACAGGGTGATTGAAAATTATCGAAAGAAACTTATAGGAAAGTAGGGTTCACCTAGAAAATTAGGAATCCCATAGCAAAGAAGAGTTGAAAATGCAGTTCTAACGAGATAGGGGTAGTTAGGGGTCTATCGCGACACTTAAAGACCATAAGCTTAAATATGACTAATCATGATTTTCCTAATAATCATGATTTTTCTAATCATGGCTTTCCTGATAATGAAGTTGCCTGAAATTTGGAAAAGTCAAGATTAATTTCTATGTTCTTTAAATGTGAGCTTATGAATTGAGCTTACGAATTGTGAACTTTGAATGTGAGCTTATGAATTGATGTTTTCCATCCTATGGCTGCCAATGACTTTTCTGCGAGAGCCTCTATCATCCTCCCTAACTCGTTAGGATTGCATTTCCGACCCGGCGTTGTTATCCGATACCGAGTCGTTGAGGTGTATACTACCAACATCTTCTTATACGGAAGAAGAAGAAGAAGGAGAAGAAGAATTTGTTGATTCTACCCCTCCTAGAAGTTTGTTCTTCTAGTTTTGAAAAACACCGCAAATTCAACCAAGTAATATGTTGGCATTGCCCGAAATAAAATACTTTTATCTTCCACGCGCCAGAACGTTGCCATTCAAAATCTACATGATATTTATCTTTCAAATTTAATCTGGCTGTTATTGATTAACAAACTAAGCGATTAAAAAGCAGAAAACGCAGTTCTTAAGAATATTTTTTTCTGCTTTCTAACCTGATTTATTTAAATAAAAGTGCATTGAAATCATGAGATGTCTAGTCAGAAATATTAAATAAATATTAATATACACTAGGTGTACTTATTAAAATAATTATATGTTGTTTTCGTTTCTTACGATGACTGTCTTAGGCGCCTGGACTCGTAAACTGCTTTTTCAAATAAAATGTGAAGAGACATAAATACATAACTAAATACAAGTTTGATTTTGATGCGTTTTATAGTAGTCATCAAGTAGCACAAAATTAAAACCGAGCTTCTCGTCGCACTTGTATTAAGTTCATTTCATACAAATAGTTCTTCATTTACATAAACTAACCATTTGTGTAGCCAGCCGCCTAAAATTGTTATTATAATAAAGAAAAAATGTGAATATATTTAATAAATATACATCATGCTATTTCAAGAGTCTATCTAGTAATTAGTAATAATTAAAATAAATATATTTGCATTGCTTTCAAACTGCTAGTTTGTTAATCAATGGCATGATATATTTGGAAAAAAAAATAAATATTATGTTAATTATTATCTCAATAATTATCAGCAACATATTTCTTTAAATTCTTGAGTTTGCTGATTAAGTTCGAAAGACAAACATATCTCACTCTGCGCGTTGGCAACACACTTCTTTTATACTGTTGATTTTCCGATTCCGTTCAAAATACTTACGCTTTACCTAGTGTCGATAGAAAGGTTTTATAGTTCGCAGTTTTTAAAGAAAATATCCTTAAATGTGTATAAAATAGGAAATAAATAAAAAGGAATTTCGAATGTAAAAATTCAATCTTCAATTTGCCCATGTCAAATCATCTGGAATACTATGTGTGTTGAGATTTTAATGATTCTAGCTTCCGGGGGGGGCGAGGTCGTTTTTCCACAATGCGATTAAATTCCAAAGACAAATATATTGCGTTATGTTGAGTGGCAACACAGTTATTTTATATTACTGAGTTTTCTGATTAAATTTTAAATATAAATGAAATAAAGTGGCAACATAAAGGTCTTAAATCGCTTAGTTTTAATCAAAAGATAATTCAATTGGTATAAAATATGAAATAAATAATAATTAAAACAATAAAAACAAATTCGTAATTCAAAATTCCGGTTTCGAAGTGCACGTGTTTGAGTGGAGGATTACGTGAGTTGAAAACTGTTTGGCTCTAGGTGACGACGTTTTTCTAAAATGAGAGGAAAATACATACACATTTTTCATTAATTAATAGAAGAAACTGCAACAGCTAAAGATGCTATGATATGCCATACACGTGGTGTGTATAATTAGTAAGCTAACGCGCAGTGTGCCAATTTTTTTGTTCATAATAATATAAGCTCAACTTATTTTTGATGCATCTAACATTTTGCTGTATGCAGATTAATGCTGGAGTATTTTAACGCTATAGGTAGAGAAAGTTATTTGCATTATTGGACAGCCGCTTCCTCGTAATTAGGGACAGAAAAAGAAACTGGTTATAAGAACAAAATTCGAAAGTTAACTGAACACTCATTATCACCGCTTCAGTAAATGGTTAAAAGCTGGAATTAATGATTTTTTTCTACCTAGAACATGAAAGGATTTTCTTTCCTTTTTTATCGTAAATTTTCAAACGTTAATTGAAGTCTTTTTCCCCCTCAGGGATAGTTAGAATAAAGATACTGCTCGTAAATTTTAATGGCTTTGGTGTCGATAAATTGTGCGGGTGAAACATTTGTAGAAATATCAAAAACACGTTTAAGGAAACTTATTTTCAAAAGTAAATGTTTTACTGAAATTTTTTAGATGGGTGAAAAATGACAATTTAATTGAAATTATTATTGTATTTTTTAGCTGAAATTAATTAAACCAATAATGTCTTTTGTGTTCGGTGTAATTTTTTAAAGCAAGAAATGGATGTCTAATTTATGGAAACAAGCTACAAAGCTGTTAGATATGTTGTAAGCGATGTTAAAATATAAGGGAAAATATTTTCATTAATGACAATATTTTGCATTCAATTTGAGCCAAATGTGCAATTACATCACTTAAAGTTAGTTCTTCTTAATTGCTCGAAGCAGCGTTCTTTCTGTAGACAACAAGGTACTCATTTACAGAACCATCTTGCGTCCCGTGCCATGTTTGCCTGCTCTGCCTGATCTCACTCAGGCCGTACTAATCGAAAACAATTACACATTGCATAAAGTATCCTTCTTCGACAAATATACAATGCACCTTCTTATAACGTAATAATAAAATATATGAAGAATTAAATATTGCGCAGCTGAAAAGTATACACTATGAACAAGCCAAGCATTTTATTGAAAAATCTTTGAGGTTATTATTTAAATTAACCTATTATTATGATTTCGGTCTTTATTATAACTTTTTTTTCTGTATTGCTCACCAGAATGCAAATGACGTTTCTGGCTTCGCGTGCACTAAGTTTTCTGCTAGCTCTGATAGTTATAATTATTAGTCTTTACATTCTATCGCACTTTTCCACCTTACTACAGGCTATGACTGTTTGCCCATTGGCTTTGTGACTCTCCCTTATGTCTTTGTGACTCTCCCTTATGTCCTCTGTGCGGACAACCTCCAATTTTTAATGCTACTCGTCTTGACTCGTGCTCTGCACTTATGTTTTTAAACTTTAAAGTTCAGAAATATTAGAAGGTTAGAGATCTAATGGCGTCATAGCCAGTCTTCTGGGCATTTGTGATAAATAATAAATAAACATTTTGTCGCTGCCAATACTTTGATTCCGATGCTCTGGGTAGAGTTACAGAGCCAGGTTCTAGTAAAATTTGGTAGATTTTGACAACTCTTCTACGTTTAATTTGACTCGTAGCTGAATTCACCACGAGCTACAGCTGATATTTTGTTGCAAAAGAGAATGACTTTGTGTTCTAATTCTGTTTCAATGAAAATGCAGTTTATACTTCCTCACAACTTTGTCGTTGCTTCAGACATAGCGAGAGGTCGCTTCACATCTGTTAGGGTTTTGGGACTAATTAGCATTTATAGATCAAGTACAGTTCTAAAAATCCTCTAATCTTCTTCAAGTAACAGCAACTATGATAATGACATATATCATGTTCGTAATTTAAAACGTCTCACGGCAATTCTTAATGTAAATATGCTCTACAGGCAGCAATGTATTAGCTGTCTTGCTTCTTTTTATTATTTATGTCTGTTCTTATGAAGTAAACCTTGTGAAACGTTTAATATTTTGGGCTTAAAGACTTACTATGATAAACATTCTTTAAATTCGCAAAATTCATGAAAACAAAATTATTCAACACGGATAATGCCTTGTGCACAGGCGCTATGGTGACTGCCCCATTCAAATCCGAAATCAATAAAAAAATATATTGAACTTTCGCACACCACTTTGTTGCCATTTTCCAAAGCTCCGCAAATGTCTTACATACATTTAACAGAATAAAAAGTTTATCTGTGGCAGTCAGAGCTTTGTAAATTTTTGTCGTACGGCCTGGTTCGGACTTCTCTTCTTTCAAGCAGGTTTTTCGTAAGCATTTCACTGAATACCATTCATGCCACCCAATTAAGATTCCAAAAAATCTTTGTAAAAGTATTTTTTAAATTGACGCTGAGAAACTGTCAACCTATTTACAGATAATATTAACAGAAATTTAGTAAATTTTGTAAATTTGGAGTTCTTATTTCATTCGAAATTTTTCTTGCATTTGCATAAAGGCTTTATTGTTTACTGGTAAATTATCTGAGTTTTTCCATTGAAACTGTGTTTTAATTTTAGGTAGTTTGAATATACACGTAATTAATTTATTAAAATTTCCTTTTTTCTTTCTAAAGATACAGAAGCACATTTTGATATGAATTATTAGTAATAGGGTAGTACTTATATTGCACTACCGTTCTATTCTGCGTTTGCAACTAAATTTAGTTCAATCAGCTTATGTTAAAAGTTCTGTGGTTTGTCAAATCGAATCGCGTTTTCTTCTAATTATTCGTTGCAGCTGGTACGAAGTGACCTTCATGGAAGCAGGTACTTAAATACGGTAGATTTTGCTCACGTTGTATAATTCTAGCATGCGTTGTGGCGCAATATTTCTGCGCAGTGGTAAGAATGAAGAACCGAAAAGTTGAATTTAATTATTTAATTTAAAAATGGGAGAAGGTGCTGGTCAAACGGACTGCTCATATTATTTGAGCTATTTACGGAAAAAGTGCCGTTTGAGATGGCACAACTAGGATGTTGTCTGAGAAGTTTAAGCGTGGGAATTTCAGCTTCGAAGATAATTACTGCTCTGGAAGACCATTCTCTGTAAACAAGCGCTTATTCAAAGAAGGTGTCGCTGAAAATCTGAATTATACAGTTCAGAAACTATCAGATAGAATACATCTTCCAAAACAACAAAGTACATGAGCATTTCGGTATAGAAGCTGCTATGAGGTACGAATATTCCATAATTTAGCAGAACAGAATATGTTTGCTTCAGTTTTGGCATATAATTCATTGCTGAAAAAAAATAACTAACTTTTCTGAAATGACTCATTTTTAGATATAAGAAGTGGATCCTATTCAATCATTTTACAGCAAAGAAAAGGGGGTTAGCCAAAATAACCTCTTTTACTAGTGTTAAGAATAAGTTCACAAAAAAAAAAGGTAAGCGGACTGTAATATCACTTGTTTATTTTACATAACACTTTCAAATAGAAGGAATGCCGTCTACGTGAACGACACAGCACACTTCACTCTTAGCAAAGTAGCAATTAAAAAAAAATAGAATACAAATCACATAAGTTATGAGTTGAAAGTTCGTTACCATAGCAACCAGAAATGAATCATCAGGCAGCAACGCCATCTATTGTTGCAAAGACACACTAGTAATTCGTTTGGTAACAAAAAATACTAAACATAGCCCCGGGCCTTGAAGTCTTTTAAGGGTTCAAAAACAAATAGTTAAAGCATACATAATAACACTAACAAAAAAAATTAATTGAAAATATAACTAAAATTAAAGTTCAATAATATGAAAAAAGTCAATAGTTCATAGTTCATATTAGTCATGATTGGGGATAAGACACAATTTAGTAACAGCTCGTTTGAAATCACCAGCGGCTGTATGGATTGTAGCCACTTGAACTTTTTTATCACTACCTGGATGAATTAAGGCAATTCTTCCAATTTTCCATTGGTTTGGAGGCAGTTGTTCGTTTTTGATCAGAACTAAATCACCACATTTTAGATTTGGAGACGCACGAAACCACTTAGCACGTTGTTGAAGTGTTGTTAAATATTCTGCACACCATCGTTTCCAAAAATGTTGCACAGTCTGTTGAACTAGAGACCAACGTTTAAGTCGTGAAGATTTCACTCAAGTCAGATTCCGGAATGGCAAGCAAAGGGGCTCCAATCAGAAAATGACCTGGAGTCAATGCACTAAAGTCGTTTGGATCACTAGACATCGCACAAAGAGGACGGGAATTCATACACGCTTCCACTTGTGTAAGCACTGTTAAAAATTCCTCCTAAGTTAGAAGTGTGGACCCTAATATCCGTTTAAGATGAAATTTCATGGATTTCACATTAGATTCCCACAAGCCACCGTAGTGAGGAGATGTCGGAGGATTAAATAACCAAGTTATACCTTCTGAGGTAATGTAGTCACATAATTCACTGCTTTTCTCAATGCGTGCTGCATTTTTATAAATCTCCTTCAGTTCCTTACTAGCACCTTTGAAGTTAGCACAGTCACTCGAAATTTTAGATGGTTTGCCTCGTCGCGCGATATATCTTTTTAGAGCTGCCAAGAACGTTTGATAAATCACTGACTAACTCCAAGTGTACAGCTTTTGTTGAGAAACACACAAAAATGGATGCGTAACACTTGAAAGATTTTGTTCTTCTCCCAACTTGGGACTTAATAGAATATGGACCAGCATAATCAACACTTACTGCAAAAGGTCTTGATGGTTGAACTCTGGGCGAGAGTAAATCACCCATTATCTGGTTCACAGTCTTGCCTCGATTTCTAATACAAGGAATACATCTGTGAATAATCTTTCCCACTACGCTTCTCACCGCAAGAATCCAAAACTGCATTCGTAAAGTGCTTATTAATAACTCTTGACTAGCATGCAAATAATTGACATGGTAATGAGTTACGATGAGATTAGTGGCATGTCCTTCCTTTGGAAGCAAAATAGGATGTTTGCTATTTTCAGGAATGTTTGCATTTTTTAAGCGACCACCTACTCGAATGACGCCTTCTTCATCAAGGAAGGGAGTTAATTGTATTACTCGGCTGCTCACACCTTTTAATTCTCTCGATGTTTTTAAATAAGAGAGCTCTTGAGGAAAATATGATTCTTGGACATTTTTTTATCACTGTTTTTGTAGCTAATCGAAGCTCATCGGTTGTCAGAAAACCTCTCAAACGATTTTCGGAGACGTTCGACAGCTGTAAATAAATCTTAGGCATAATGCAACTATACGACGTAATTTCGTCCAAGATGAATACCGTTTAAAAATGTCATTTTCCTTTACCGCACAAGATACTGAAATGCAAATTTTTCTTTCTTCTCTACGAACTCCTTCATAATCTACATCAACAGGACATGGTTCGAAATCTTGTGAATATAACCAAGTAGGTCCAATGAACCATCGCTCACACTTCAGAAATTCTGCTGGAAACATTCCTCTTGTACCTGAATCAGCTGGGTTCCGCTTTCCATTGATATGGTTCCACCTTACATTAGGAATTGTGTTCTGTATTTTAGCAACGCGGTTTGCAACAAAGGGAACCCAACGGTATGGTTCTGCAGAAATCCAGAACAGTACAATAGTTGAATCTGTCCAGGCCAAAACTTTACGTATAGGAAACTTTAAATGTTCTAACACTGATTTAAGCAAATTCACTAACAAAACTGCGGCGCATAACTCTAATCGTGGTAATGAGTGCACTTTCAGAGGGGCAACTCTTGTTTTTGATGTTAAGAGTGTTACTTTGATGTCCAAATTACGTGACACTGAACGCAAATAAATTGCTGCACAGTAGCCTTCTCGGACGCATCACAAAAAGCACAGATATCAACAGTTCACGTCAGGAATCAAAACAAATCTCGGTATTTTTAATTGTTGAATAAGATGTAAATCATTTCGGAAAAATCTTCCATTTGTTAGCAATCTTATCACTAACAGGTTCATCCCACGATAAATGGAGTTTTCACATGTCTTGTATCAAGATTTTGACATAAATAATACAAGGAGCAAGCCAACCCAATGGGTCAAATATTTTCGCTAAATCAGAAAGGATATCTCTTTTAGAGTATTTAAACGTTTCGCCAGAAATGGATACGGAAAAGTTAAAGTAGTCTTCACGGGGGTTCCAATTAATTCCTAAAACTTTGAGCTATCTTCTTGAATTTTCATAGCCTCAGAATCATTTCTAACTCCTGGGGTATATTTTCTAACACTGACAAGTCATTGGATGACCATTTACGCAGAAGAAATCCTCCACGTTCTAACATTTGCAAGAGTTTATTTACTAGATTTTTGCACTCTTCAGTGTTTTGAGCACCTACCAAACAATCATCTACAAAAAGTTTTGAAGTACAGCCTTTGAAGCTAAAGGATAGTTATTCTGCTCATCGTAGGCAAGTTGGTATAATGCACGAGTAGCCAAATATGGAGCCGAGGCAGTGCCGTATGTAACAGTATTAAGTCGAAATTCTTGAATAGGATCACTTAGACTGTCCCGCCAAAATATCCTTTGAAAGTTTCTATCCGCTTCATTAACTAGAATTTGTCTAAAAATTTTCATGATATCAGCTGTGACAACTACTGTGTAACATCTGAATTTGAACAAAACTGGAAACAGCTCTTGTTGTAGTCTGAGACCTGTCATCAATATGTCGTTAAGAGATAGTTCTGATGAATACTTACTAGTAGCATTAAATACCACAGTATTTTACTCGTAGATCTAGATTCCTTAATTACTGCATGATGAGGCATGTAGTATGCCTGACTTGGGGACTCTGAACTACGGACTGGTTCCTTGTGCCCGAGATCCAAGTATTCCTTCATGAAATGTTTATACATATCATATGTATCAGGAGATCTTAAGAGATTTTTCTCTAAAGATTTAAATCTTTGTAAAGCAAGATCTTTAGCTTTGTAAAGCAAGACCCAAACTTGAAGGGTTATCTTTAAATGGAAGTTTCACTACATAACGACCATTTTGATCACCGAAGTGTGTTGTTTTAAAGAACTCTTCACATTTTTTATCTTCACTTGAAATACGTTTGACTTCAGGAATGGAGTATAAAGACCAAAATCTTTCAACTAATTCGTTTTTATTCAGCTGAAGATTATTCACTGTAAAAGTGTTAGATTCGAATCATCATCAATAGTGTTCCCGGAAATGATCCAAACCAACTGAGAACTAATTGCAAAGGGCATTGATTCTCCTCTCTTTATGATGTCTCCCTTAAGCCTTATAGTAAAAAATACATGTACACCTAATAAAATATTTATAGGTTTTCTTTCATAGAACTTAGAATCAGCTAAAATTAGATCGTCAAAATGATTCGCAAATTTAGAAGGAAGCGACACGTTAGGCACATCTGAAGTTATCCTTGGAATCACGAACGCATATGTTCGAAATCTGGAATTTGACTCAAAGTGCGGGGTAAAAATTAATTCCACTTCTCCACTTGTTACAGTGTTGAATGAACCAAGGCACGATACTTCAATTTTTTTGTTAATTCTACCTAACTTTAGTTTACTGACACACTCTTCACTTATAAAGCTGGCTTCACGGCCACAGTCTAGTAAAGCCCTGCAAGAGTTGGCTTTACCATTGGAATCACTAACTTTAATGAGAACAGTACACAGTAATACACGTTTTGCTTCACCTTTAGAATAACATGTTGTGGCATTTGTAACGACTTCATTCTTTGGTAAGAACACTTCGGCTCTGGGGCAGAGTGAGGACGTTTGTTTTGGTTTCTCATTTTCACTAGTTTTGATATTTCGATCAAAATGAAGAAAATTATGATGAGGTAACCTACACGTCATACATTTATGTAAACTACGACAGTTTTTCACTAAATGATTTTATCAGGTTCAATGTTCCGTCTTACTTTCTTCGGGAACATGCAAGGACCTGACTCGGAACAGACAGCTTACTAAAGCTATGTTCAATAACTGTGGGAAGTAGACAGCATACACAAGAAGGGTATACAAAACCCTTTATTTTTCTCTATTTACAATAATTTCCGTACTTCGGAATACAAAGACCCACTACTTGTGGTCTAAACGTAAGAATATAAAAATATAACTAAACGCTAACTTAACTTTGAAATAATAAACGTGGAAGATTGGCCTTATATTAACAGATTACAGAGAACTGTTGACACTACAATACGTTTAAAATTATCAAGAGGATAAAACCTCTGGCCTGGAAGGCAACCAGCAACTGAGTAAAACTTCTAAGGTAAGCGGCCTGCTTCGACTAACTGCTTCCTCTTTCTCGCTTGGCAAAAAGCCACAACTTAAATACTTGGCGCTCGCCAGACAAACTTTGCATAAATACGTTAACGCTTATAATTCTGGCCGGAAGTAGAAAATAAGAAGTGATAGTAAAGATTTAAAATAAAATAAACGTTAGTAAAACTTAAGGTCCTTACATACTTCCCGCCAGAATTAATTAGTTTGAAACTGAGGTCTAAAACGACCTTGTTGAAAACTTTTAGCTCTAGAATCTAACGCGAGGCCAATCTTTTACAAACATTTTTCGCTAGAAACTAGAAATTAAAAAGAAAGAAATTTGTTTTTACAATAGCAGCTCCCAGGACACGCAATTTTTTCATCTGTACTGCTTCTAAACCGGAGCTTTTATTCAAATCTGGTTCCTTCCAGAGATCTGGAAGGAAAACTAGTTTAATGAAATGTTACACAATGAAATGGCAAGTAACATGCATATTTATATTTCTCTTAACATTCTTATTTCATTCATGACTATTTTAATTATCTCTCCCCGCGCTCTCTGACATGTGTTGTAAAAGAACACCAAACACGAATGTGTTTATGTCTACGTGTTCAACACTTCCTCCTACAATCAAAGCACTAACGTGTTAAAAATTCAACATACCAAGACCTCGTAACACACCCTAACTTCAACTCTAAACCCTGAGGTACTATTCTGAAAGTGGCTAACTCTGAAGTGTAGCGTCAGAGAGCCTAACTACATTCATTCAACCTTTAACACATATTCACCATGATTTGGTCTTTTTACAGTCACACGAATAACAAATTTTTAACATTACTTTCACTTTTACCATATCACGGTATTTCTTAACATTTGAAATAACAGTTCACATTGTATATAAGAACATATTAACATGCCGTTAATTTTACGCATTTGACAACATACATTAGTAGTACATTGTTAACTTCTATTCTTTTCAAAGCAAGTGCCAATTCTTTCTACATTGAAATACTACATTTCAAAAAGTCTTTCAGACTAAAACTTCTTTCTTGCCAGAAAATTTTAAATAAACTTTATACAATAACTTTTACAATATTTAAGTCTTTACACATCGCTATTCTACATCAACTTTAGTTTTACATGCGAGTAATTGAAAAACATAATACCAAAATCGGTAACAACTCATCTCTCGCCCTTTTGGCGATAAAGGTAGACCTCGCATGAGGTAAAACTTCTTGAAATCTGCCACTTGCAGTAAGAATGAAAGATTAACTTAAGTTTGCAAAGTAACATAAAATTTTTACTTATCTTTGTGATATTCGGACATTCTTTTCTGAGCCCAGTCTTGGAAGGTAGCGCAGATTTTCGTTTGACTTATCCTCCTTCTTGTGCAGGCTCGCCCTTCAGTGCCTTCCTCTAGAAGCTTTCTTTTTTTTTCCAGTTCGGTCACCCTTGAATACCTTCTTTTTCGCCTCTGCCTGTGGTCTTGACCGTTTGATGGCAGCTGGTCTTGGCGGAACCGGGAGACTTCTTTCGCGTTCTTGCTTGGACCTCGTTGCTGGCCGTTCAAATTTTCCTTGTAACTTTTCCTCCGCCGCTGGTGGCCCTTCCGCAGTTCGGCGACATTTGCTGCGGAGAGTCCTGTCGGATGAGTAGATCTTCCGTTTTAGAGCCGGGTTATAGTTGCCGTCATTTCTCCTGGCTCTTTTTGCATACGTCGTCCTTCTCCCTTCTTCATTCTGGGATTGTTCGTGAGCTCTCTTTTCTGGACGGTGGAACGTCTTTTTTTTCTTGCTACCTTCAATTTTCCCGCGGGGAAACTTTCTTTTCACTTGCTCCTGCCTGTTAATAGCTTGTCCTTGTACTTGTCGTTGTTCCAACTCTGGAGCTTGTGCCTGCAGTGTCTGCCGTGCCGGATCCTGCAAAAGATCTGTAAATATTTGCATTTTCTTACGATCATAGTAGGGTTTGATTTCATCAATGTTTGCGGAGCAGGTTTCACCATTCTTGGCTTTTAAGACTACTACAGCGTGAGTTATTTTTCTATGACATATGGTCCTTCAAATCGTGGAAAAAATTTGGCAGTTTTATCTTCTGGTGCTGAAGAAAGTGAATGCTTAATTTTTAATACTTCATCCCTTACTTTATAAGTTACTCCCCGTCGTTTCAAGTCGTAATACAGCTTTTGTTTTCTCTGTGCTACTTCCGTATTCTTTTTTGCTTCTTTAATTAGTTTTTCTATATCACCCATTTTAAATTCTGGGGCTCTTTGTTGCACATAAAATAATTTATCTAACGGCGTTATATTCTTTCTGCCTAAAAATAACTCAGCAGGAGTTTTGCCCGTTGTATCATGTTTTGGGGTCCTAAGGGCGAAAGCAAATTCATTGACATAGTTATCCCAGGTTTTATGAAAATTTTTAACATAACTACGGATAATTTTCACTATATTTCTATTGACCGGTTCCGCTATATTTGATTGCGGCCGATACGGGACCATTTTTAAATGACGTATGCCCAGTTTTTGGCACATGTCTTCAAATACATTACTTACAAATTGAGGAACATTATCCGATATAACTTTTAGGGGCGCCCAGTATTTTAAAATATATTTATTTAAAATAGAATCAGTAACTAATTTCGCGGAGGCTCGTTTTAAGGGAACAATTTCGGTCCACTTACTAAAATGATCAACCATAACAAGGAGATAGCGACATTTATTTAACTGACTTTTTGGGAAAGGGCCCAATAAATCGATGCCAATTATTTCATTTGGAAATTCGGATTTAATACTATTTAGAAACCCGGCCGGGCCGAAATTAATATAATTAATTGCTTGACATGTTGGGCAAGACTGGACATACGCCCTTGTTAACTTTTGCAGTTCAGGAAAATAGACTGCCTCGCGTACGCGTTGGATAGTTTTTCGAATACCAGCATGAGAAGCTAAAGGGCTGTCATGGAGCTCCTGCAGGATATTGAATCTAAGACTAGCTGGGATAACAGGTCGATATTCGTTGTTGGAATTCGTAGTTTTTGTATAAAATAATAGACCATCTATTAGTTCGTAATGGGCCGCCCTATTTCTTATCGCCACAATATCTTGGTGGCTAAAATTTTCAGCATCCTTTAAATACTCATAAATGCTTCCAAACTCAGGATCCTTACCCAGTTCGGTTATTACAGTTTCTCGGGAATTTATTGTACATGCTGTGAGCATTGCCACCTTTACGGTATTACCTTCTTCATCTATTTTAATTCTGGATAGGGCATCTGCTACGATATTTTCCTTTCTGGGGGTATGCTTGATTACCAGATTATATTCTTGTAGCTTGAGTGCCCATCTTATTAACCTTGGGGATACGTTTTTCCCTGAGTACAATCTAGTTACCGCCGCATGATCAGAGTACACTGTTATTGGCGCCTTTCCTCGGAACTTTTGCACTGCTAACAGAACTGGAAGTGCCTCTCTCTCGGTCGCGGAATAGTTTCTTTGTGTTTGATTTAAAGTTCGGCTAAAAAATGCCACGGGCTGCTGATTTTGCGAAAGTACCGCTCCTACCGCATAATCCGAAGCATCCGCTGAAATTTTTAAATTCTCATCCTTTTCAGGAAATTTCAACACAGGGGCTTGCGTTAATGCTTGTTTTAAGTTTTCGAAAGCACTATTGGCTTCGGCCGTCCACGAGAATCTTGCCTTTTTCCTTTTTAATTTTAACAATGGCTCAGCAATAACTGCAAAATCTTTTATAAAGAACCTATAATATGAACAAAGTCCTAGAAAAGAAGAGAGCTTCTTTGCCGTGTTCGGAGTCGGATACTTTTGTACAGAGATTATTTTTGATTCGTCTGTCTCGATTCCTTTCTGAGATATTTTGTAACCTAAATATTTTAATTCAGGAGCTGCGAATTTGCTTTTTTCGACATTAACTTTTAGACCGGCTTCATTTAATAAAGCAAACACCTGTCTTAAATCCTGTACATGTTGGTCGAGATTATCACTAGTAATAATGATATCGTCTAAATAGATAAATGTGGACTTTCCAAGAACAGGCCTTAACACAATGTCCATACATCGCTGAAATGTTGCCGGTGCTCCTGAAAGGCCAAACGGCATACGCAAAAATGCATAAGTGCCAGACTTGGTTATAAAAGCAGTCTTAGGCATATCCTCAGGCCTAACCCCTATTTGAAAATAACCAGTCGTTAAGTCTAAAGTCGTCATATATTTGGTGGATGTTATGTTCCTTAGAATTTCTTCAATAATAGGTAACGGATATACCGGATATTTAGTTATGGAGTTTAATTTACGGTAGTCAATTGCGAATCTCCACCTTTTTGGATGTGTCAAAGGATAGTCATTATTTTTCTTACATAAAACCACCGGGCTAGCATAACTACTTAAGATGGGCGTTATGATCTTTTTACGTAGCATGTCGGTGATATGCCATTCTATAATTTTTTCCTTATTCTTATCATACCGGTATGCTTTGTGGCGAACTGGCATTGAATCTCCGGTGTCAATACTATGGTTAGTAACCTGAGTAAATCCTGGAATATCACTAAATTACGAAGCAAATTCACTTACCACTTGACGGATTCTTCGTTGCTCGTCATTAGGCAGGTGGTCAAGATTTAACATCGGCGGTTCAGCCTTTTCTCCACGAACTGGTTTCATCGTCAGCTTAAGGGACGCTTCATTAAAATCCAGCGTTGCTTGTGCCTCTGAAAGAAAATCTATTCCTAAAATAATATGTGCTTGCAGATTCTTTACTATGAAAAACATAACCTTTACTTGTTCGTCCTTGATACGGACATACAGCGGTAATTTACCTATACACTTATATTTTTCTCCTTGCGCCGCTAACACTGTCGTATTATCCGAATTATATATGCGGTATTTCCGAAAATACTTCCTAAAAAAATCTTCTGCCACACAGTAACACTGCGCGCCTGTATCCAGGACTGCGGTGGCTGGGATATTATTCACCAACACTTCAATCTTCGGAAGAGTCAAATTTTTCACCATTACTGTATTTAACTTGAAGGAAGAGGGGTTTTCGTGGCCCTCGGATTCCCGCACCCTCCCGTCAGCAGAAATCCGTTTTAGTTTAAATTATTTTTCATTTCCGTGCTTTCCTTCTTTTTCCACTGGCCTTGAGACTTTTTTCCTGGATTGCTATTGAACTGTCGACGTTCGCCGGCTGTTTTTGAATGCTCGGGTTTCCTTGCCCACTGATTCGCTTTGCTTCCGTAGCCGTGTGCTTGAGTTTGCTGTAGTCTTGGCGCACCAAATTGGTTTCGCTGTTGATATTGGCGTCTTCTTTCAATGTCCGCCGTTCTTCTACTTTCAAACTGGATTGCTAGCTCAAATAACTTTTCCAGTGTAGTCGGATTTCTTAATTCAATAAAGTCTTGCACTTGGGGCAGTAACCTCGGCAAAATTACTTGAATTATCTCAGGATCCGGACGGTTTCCATACAAGAGTTTGAAGACGTGAATTTTTCTTAAAATAAAGCTTGAGAGATTTTCGATTCTTTGCTGATATATACTAAAAAGTTCCGTTTCTAATTTCGCACGATCCCTTACAACAGGGAAGGCTTTTACTAGGGAAGTCTTGAAATTCTCGTAAGTATAGGTGGGACTTCCTGCTTGACCAAAGAGACTTCTGCCTATACACTTGAACCAGTTAAGCGCTTGGCCCCTCAAAGCGCTGGTAGCTAAGGTAACTTTTTGAAATTCGTGCACGGGGTAGAGCATGAAGTGGTCATCCAATTTTTCCAAAAAACTGGTTACCGGTGAGTTTCCATTAAATGTTGCTTCTGGTTTCATCGAAGCGCGCATAGTCTGGACAATGTAACCAAATCCTTCCAGGGCGGCAGCTGGCATTTCTGGATTCTGAGCCGCTTCTGCAGGCAGCACAGGTTCTTCTTGAAACTCGGCCATGGTTATTCTTCTTCGTTGGGCGCCACTATCAGGTTGAATGTTCCGTCTTACTTTCTTCGGGAACATGCAAGGACCTGACTCGGAACAGAGAGCTTACTAAATCTATGTTCAATAACTGTGGGAAGTTGACAGGATACACAAGAAGGGTATACAAAACCCTTTATTTTTCTCTATTTACAATAATTTCCGTACTTCGGAATACAAAGACCCACTACTTGTGGTCTAAACGTAAGAATATAAAAATATAACTAAACGCTAACTTAACTTTGAAATAATAAACGTGGAAGATTGGCCTTATATTAACAGGAAGCAGTATGTAGTACAGAGAACTGTTGACACTACAATACAATACAATTATCAAGAGGATTAAACCTCTGGCCTGGAAGGCAACCAGCAACTGAGTAAAACTTCTAAGGTAAGCGGCCTGCTTCGACTAACTGCTTCCTCTCTCTCGCTTGGCAAAAAGCCACAACTTAAATACTTGGCGCTCGCCAGACAAACTTTGCATAAATACGTTAACGCTTATAATTCTGCCCGGAAGTAGAAAATAAGCAGTGATAGTAAAAATAAAATAAACTTTAGTAAAACTTAAGATCCTTACAATTTCACTAAATGAGAAGATAAAGAATTAAAACAAAGTTTGTGTTTCTTAACAAATTCGATTCTTTTTTGGACACTTAAGTTTAAAAACTTACCACATTTGTGAAGAGAATGATCTTCCTTGCACATTATACAACTGTTTTTACTCGACACTAAAGAAGTTACTTTGGAATTAGAAAATTTCCTAAAATCTTTAGATTGGTTTCTACTATTCTGAAGGGTTCTAGCGTGGTCTTTTAGAAACTCGAGTAAATTATCTAAAGTACCTAATTCATCTTTTTTCAAAGTTCTTTCCCACGAAAATTTTATGTTTTTATTTAATTTCTCAGTTATCAGATAAACAAAAAGAACATCAGAAAGATCAGAAACTTCTAGCTTAAGAGTTCTCAAAGAGCGTACACATTCATTCACTACATCAACACAATGTAAAATAGCTTAAGCTGAATCAGAAACATTTGGCAAATTAAACATTTTACGGATTAATGCATTAGTTAATTCTCTTTTATTAGAATAACGTTCCTGTAAAAGTTGCAACGCTATATCATAATTAGCATCAGAAATAGGAATTGACTCAATAATAGACAGAGCCTTTTTTGACAAGAAGCCTTTAAATATATAAACTTCTGACATTTAGATATATTCGGATTGTTATCTACACTAGCCTTAAAAAGATCATAGAAACTAATCCACTCATCTATATTTTCCCCTGTAAAGGTAGAAGTTCTAATTTTGGTAATCGAACGTCAGACGAATTTACTTTTGCTACACTACTTGTTTCGATAACAGAGTCACTGGAAAGTTTCTGTAACTTTTTATTTATAGTTATCCATAATTCATCTAAAGTTTCTTGTACTGTTTGTTGTTTCGTAATGAATATATCACAATCTTTTTCCGGACACAACAAAACTATTTCCTCATAAATAGAACGAAGCTCACCGTTAAAAGCATTTAGTTTCGTTTCGAACAACTTTACCTCTAAAATTTCTGCTTGTTCTAAATTCGAATTTACCTTGCCTTTAAACGTTGTTATATTGCTTTTTAGACCTTCTTTTTAGTTAAAACTGGTTTCAAATCAGCCATTATGAATAACAATAAATATTATACTAACAACTCTAGCAAAAGAAGATGAAATATTGGACGTACTCACCCCAATGTTGAGGTTTCTACGCTACACCATGCCACGGGAATATTCCCCAAATCGAAACTGATTTCACCACAGATGCCACACGCATAATCCACAAATCGAATCGAAAGCACACTAAGCTGATTATTAATCCACAAATCGAAAGTGATTTAACTTGCTGATATTTGAATAAATCACACCATATCCAAAGCTCGCTAACTCTTCTGTCCGGTCGCTACGGACCAGGAATGTTAAGAATAAGTTCACAGAAAAAGGTAAGCGGACTGTAATATCACTTATTCATTTTACATAACACTTTCAAATAGAAGGAATGCCGGTGAACGACACAGCACACTTCACTCTTAGCACAGTAGCAATTAAAAAAAAAATAGAATACAAATCACATAAGTTATGAGTTGAAAGTTCGTTACCATAGCAACCAGAATTGAATCATCAGGCAGCAACGCCATCTATTGTTGCAAAGACACACTAGTAATTCGTTTGCTAACAAAAAATACTAGTTGCAAAGACACACCAGTAATTCGTTTGGTAACAAAAAATACTAAACAACTAGCATTCGAGACGAGGACTGCATCCTAAAATTAATGTTCTGTGTATAATAGGACTGCAAAGGAATTGTGTACTACGAATCATTGGCACAAAATTATGCACTAAATTCAGAAAATCACTGCTGCCAAACCGCAGTTTTAATCAGCAATCAAAGTGAAGCTCCTAGAAGTAATCAATATTCGAGGTTGTTGTCTTCCATCTTGAGAGTGCTTGACCCTACATTTCGATGAATGTCAAGCAAAAACGTATGGAGTATGAATGAGACGTTTTGTATTACGCCCTGTATACACTAGATCTTTCTCTTTGCATTTTTACCCCTTTAGCTCACTTTTAAATTCTCTGAATGGCCTGTAGTTAACTTTTTTGGAGATAGTCAAGCATCATGTCAATAACTAATTAACGACTAAACCTAATGAGCCTCTTAAAAATGTATTTGCTAGCTGCCTGAGACAAGGCAAAAAGTCATAGAATAAAATGGTGCTTATTCATATGATTAAAAGAAAGTTTCTTATGTTTTTATACTTGTATTTATCATAAAGAAACTGAAAACAATTATGGACGACCTAGTATGAAAGAAGATACACACAGAATATTTGTTTACTTTCAGTTCATTGAAAAAGACTGTTCATGTATAACTATAGTTTTACACCTAAATGCTTAAACTTTTATTACCGTAGATGCTTGTTAAAATGGCCTCCTATTAATGTACTATATTATTGACTATTAGCTTAACATTAAATTATTATCGTTTATATTTCTGTAATAATCATACAGTTTTAAAAGTGGCTTCTCATTAAAAAATAACGGTGATGAATACGGCCATTGTTAAAATGGCCTCTTATTTATCATGCGTTAAATTGGCCTCTCATTACAGTGTGCTACATTCTTGTATATTAAATTAATATTGACAACAATCAGTGCAAAACGTTTCCAATTGCTCTTGTTAAACCTCACTTTCGTTATAGCGACCATTTGTTATAACGTCTTTTTTCTGTAAAAAGCGTAGTTTCGTCCTAATTGTATTTTCTAAATTTTTTAATTAACACTTGGTTACCACATTTTTGCTCTCTAAATTTTTATATTTTTTTTCTGATTTTCACAATTTTAGCCAATTATCTAAATTTTGTGCGACCCTGAAAGGAAACTATTTCCAAACAATGCTCACATAACATATCATTCACACTTAACCAATCGGATGCCATATAGGGCACTCAAGTCCGTACTTTCGAATAATTATTAGAATCATCCAACGCGCATTTGAAGACCGTAGACTTTCGGATTATTCTCTGACTACCTTATAATTATTCTGATTATCCTATGACTAATTTACTGAAAAATTTTCTATTCTTCCAATCTTTATTTTTTGTTTAGTATCCAGAGGCACTTTTTGTCTCGATCTTCACATTTTTTTTGTATCACATTTCAAATAAAAGGATATTGCTACCAAATGTTGTAATCATGTGTTATTTTTAAAGAAATAGTAGAGTGAGTATAAAAATATTTCGCGGCAGAGCTTAACACTCTATCGAGATTTCCAAAGATATACCAGTTTTAAATGCTTTGTGATTTTGCTGTTTAATTTTCTGTCGTGTAGGTGCGAAGAAAGTGATGTTTAATGAATAAAGTTAAAAACACAGAAAGTTAATAATAAAAATACAAAGTTGTATAAATCATCTTGCTAATAAAACTGAACATTAATACAGGATGAACTGAAAAATGACTGAAAAAATTGTTAATGGCAATGCTTAACACTGTATTTGCGAA
The DNA here is from genome assembly GCF_044657685.1 of Stegodyphus dumicola. Taxonomy (NCBI): domain Eukaryota; kingdom Metazoa; phylum Arthropoda; class Arachnida; order Araneae; family Eresidae; genus Stegodyphus; species Stegodyphus dumicola. The sequence goes on along the minus strand of NC_140771.1, from coordinate 67,421,251 downwards.
CTCTAAAACATATATGTTGCGTTTAAAAATGTCTGATTTTACTGTTGAGTTTTATATGATGTAAGTACACAGAAAGCGATGTTTAATGATAAAGTTAAAAAGACCCCCCCCCCAAAAATATTGTTATATGGTATTAGCAGAAGTGAGGTTAAGAGCAGATTAGTAAACTGCGAGCTCAGCTAGAACATAAAATTCCGCAAAAAATTCTCTGGTACGAAGTTAAAATCTGAATCTTTTTTTATTATTATAACTTTGTTTTGTTATTATTTATACGATGCATAACCTTAAGTATTCGCTAATCACAAAAAATTTACTTTTTTTAATTCATATTTTTAACATGTTTTGCTTGAAATTTGCTATGTAATTCGTGCTTAAATGATTTGCTTGGAGATGTACTTTACCAGTGCTTAAGGTGATATCAAACTGGATATATCTGAGTAGAGGCAGACGAAAGCTGGTTCTCGTATTTTAAGCACGAAACAGTTTGGTTGTTTGCTTTCTTCAATGAAGCAGGGTAGCGACAATGTCACGCAGAATGTAGAATTCTTTATTTGTTGGAGTGGTATAAATAACATAGAGAGCGTTATATAATAAATCTGCGTAAAATGAAATGGAAGGAAGTTAACTAAAAGGCAAAAGACACTGTAGGGTAAATATGAGTGGAATAAAAGGCAAAAGACACTGTAGGGTAAATATGAGTGGAATAAAAGGCAAAAGACACTGTAGGGTAAATATGAGTGGAATAAAAGACTCTGAAAACCGAATCACAGTGTAGCAGCAGACAGTATCCTGAACACCAGAGTAATAATGATCATTGAAATACAACAACAAAAGGCAATTTACAAATTGTAAAGCAAATACTATTAATTTCACAAGGGTAGCAGATGGATTTGGAATTCAAAAATACAAAATTACAAAAACGTTACAACACAAAGAACAGCCTTTCGGTCTATTAGAAAAGTAGAGATATGCTTAAGTGCAAAGGAGCGAGAAACATCTGCCCCTTCTGAAGAGATAAATAAAGTTCTGTATAGGGGTAGGAGAGTACAAGCGTTCAGATAAAATTCATTGAAATAGATCGAAATTTATGAACAGATTACAAGAATTCAGGCAATCTAAAACAAGGAAGCGGGAATACTATTTTAAGAACTCGGTAGCGTAAGATAAATACTTAGAATCTGGAAGGAAATTATTTTTAAAACCAGGAATTATTGTAGACTGAAGAAATTTATTTTTTGGTACAGCCAGAGCCCATATCACAGCTCAAATTCGAAACGCAAGCAGCAACTTTTATTAGAAGCGCATTTTCTCAGAACTAGTTTAGACGATAGGTTTCTCTTTGCAACATTTTGTGACCATAGCTGAAAAATTGCATTCAGTGCTTTCTATCATTTAAGTCAACCAATGAGATGGAAGGAAGGATTACGGGATCTAATAAAGTAACCTAGCTAAGCAAAGATTACTCGAAAGGCTATGTTTAACATATTTCAGAAATTTTCTCTCCTTTCTATCAAGTCTCAAGTAAGTATTCACGCAACAAATGTAGAATAAATAAATAATGTTAGTAACTTTTCCGAGATTCTGCATTTCTTCTGAAACAATAATGTAGTATATTTAGTGGAATTTATAGCAAGAATGATTACCATTGAAACTTTCAGACTGCTGTGAATGTAACGAAATAAAAATTCTCAATAAGTTTAGAAATAGTTAAGAATTCCTGTTAATAGAATAGAAATAGTTAAGAATCACTCCTGTTAGAAGTAGTTAAGAATCACTCCTGGCTGGAAAATTAATAGTTTAGTTAGTTTAAATTTCGAAAGTTAGTTTTAAGGAAAACGTCAGTTGGAAAAAGAAGATGAGTGAAATTGACGCCGGAGGGAATAGGAGAAAATAACTGACCTGCTTTGTAGCAAACGGGCCAATGGTTTGGAAAGAGGGAAATGAAATGTTTCTCTTTTTAGATGCTTTCACAATTACATGAATTTAAAAAAAATGTGTTTGGCCTATAATTAGGTAAAATAGTAGTAATTTACTGTGAAAGAATTTAAAAATTCTGTGGTTATCACCGAAGATAACTATAAAATTAGATAACGAATTTTAGAATTAGTAAATGAAAGGCTCCACGTAGGATCGATCACAGCAACAACAAAATCAAAGTAAAATAAACAAAATAATGCAAAATATAAAAAAGTTAAAAAACAGAAAATGTGAGAGCTTTCAGATTTTCAGATAAGGCAAATTTTTAACGCTTTGTTTGTTGCCTTTATTTATTAAACATGATGTTCACTTAAACCACATAAAATTCCATTCAACCGCAATATCACAAAATATTTAAAAACAGCAAAACATCATATGTTTAGAATTTCCGATATGCAGTCTCGCGCGCTGAAGCTGGTACCGTTGTTTTTCACAAGCAAGAAACATCCATGTAGTCATGTAGGTTCTTCATTATTTAGTTTCGTTAAATATAATGGATGGCGATAATATTTAGTGGCAATAGCTTGAAAAGCGAACCAACGCAGAGAGTGAAACGACAAAAAATGCCGTTTTGAGACTAATAGGCCTTTGTGGGTCTAACGCCCGTTTGAGCTAATAAATAAATAATAATAACAAAATAAAATCTGGAAGCTTTCAGATATTACATTACGCCCGAACGGGCATTTTTTTAACGTTCTGTGCGTTACTTTTATTTATTAAATATCATGTTCTTCGCACGTAACCCATAAAATTCAGTTCCATAGCAATATTGCAAACTAATTTTAAAATAAGCACATTTTTAGCAATTTCCGATACAGTCTCGCGCGCTGGAGATAATTTTTTTTTCGTACAGTGTTGGCATTGCTCATTTTGAAATCGTTGAGTTTTTTTTAATCAAAAATTCGCTAACGTTTTACAAAATATGAAATAGGTAATAAAACAAATTTCAAATTTGGGATTCCAGATGCCCATATTCGAATGGAAACGCACGTAATTCAAAATTAGATTCATGCATTCACTCAGATTCTTCATTATTTTGTTTCTTTAAATGTACTAGATGGCGATATTATTTGATGGCAACAGTTTGAAAAGTGAATCAGAACAAAATGCCAAAACGAAATTAATAGTACTTCTCGACTAAAGTCTTTTAGGCTTAAAATAATAACGATAATAAAATAGTAAAAAATCTGAAACGGTTCAGATCTTAACGATCGTCCAAGAGGACTGTTTTCAATTTTAATATAATTTATCACTAGAGATTATTGATAGAAATTGCCGAAGTAAAATTAGGGAACATTTTGTAGGATATCAGATGGATATACATTAAAACTAATATGGGAACGTTACATATTTTCTGTATATTTCAAAAGTGAAGAAAACATAACGTCATTCCATAAAAATATTTAATGTTTTAAATTAGATTTATATCTTGAATTAGATGCATTTTTATTTCCCTCGATCAGTTTAATAAATAAAAAACAACATTCGTAAGAACTATAATTATTGCCTTTAAATAGCTCGGCTAGTTAGTGAATAGCAAACGGGTTAAAATTGAAAGATCTTGCCTTTTGAAGAATGGAAACAAACTCGAATAAAAGTGAACCATTACAAAATAAGATCTTGCATTTTGCAGAATGGCAACAAACTCGAATAAAAGTGAAACATTACAAAATAGTGTTTCAAGATTAATAGTAGTTTTGAGCTACTATATAAAAGTAATAAAAATATGTAATGTAGTTCTATAAAAATATTTAATATTTTGAATTAGATATGGCATGAATTAAATGTACTTTTCGTTAAACCAATCAGATTAAAAAGTAAAAAAAAATAATATATTTAAAAACTACAAGCTTTTATATTTGATATCAAGCGAGGCTGGAAAATGAAATACACTGAAACGGTAATGTTTTCTTAAAGTTTGGAAAATTATTCTTAAATCGTAAAAATTGCAGTCGCGTACTTTTTGTAGTTCATCATGACTTTGTAAAATTTTTCTCCCTGCTCGCCGCATGCTTTCATGGTCAAATGGGACTCACGTTCTGTTAGCATTGAAAGCCCAGAGTTCGTGTCCCTGGCAAGGAAATCGGTGATTTTGCATGTTTTTCCTTGTTCAAAACAGATCAAATGACTCTGCAACATTTTGCTGTCAATTTCCAGATTGAATTTAGTTGTTCTTAACTTCAGATTGCCGAAATGCGAATTAATTTTTAAATGCTGTCATTATTGTACTTATCGGATGCAATTGCAGTTTTAGTTAAAGATGTACGCTAACTCGTTTAAATATGCAGTAATACATTCTAAACGTCATATAACCAAATTTTCGTTTCAAATTTAATTTACAGTGAACTAAATGAACGTATTACTTTATTATTAAGATAGGATATTCATTAACAGTTAAAGCGGCGATACCCAATCTTTCATTCTTTTTTTTCGGGGGGGGGGGTTAGAGAACACAAATTACATCGTTGGAGTGTAAGGGCTGTAGAATGGATATCATTGCTGTAACTGAATAATTTATCTACTATTTTCATCTCAACATTCTTCGCTGCCAAAAGTACATTTTGAACTGTGAGATATGTACAAGGTAATGCATCATTCTTATTTTCATTCTTACTTATCCTTCTCAATACAATTTTAAAATTCAGGAAGTGTAACTTCGTATGACTTACTTGCTACCTAAAACTTAACGTTTATGCATAACAGATAAAATACATTAATTGTTCATATTTTTTATTTCACAGATGACTCTATATTAAAATTAATACTTTTAATCTTATAGCAATAAACTGTGTTTCATTTATATTAATTTCCTTATAAAGCATAGAGGATTTTAAATTTTATTAGAAATATAAATTTCAGCTTCGGCTAAAAAGAACACATATGATTTTCCTTAGAAAAAGGTCTTTCATAAAATTATGAAAAATATTTTTTTTTAATTTCGAAGGCAGTGTGCCAAGAGAAACTCCCAACGGAATTTAAAAAAAAAGTTAAATGCCGAAATGCTGCTGATAATTCTATACATTTATGTAATACCCTGCACTTTCATTCGAGATTCAGTTCTGAAGATAAAACTACCATGAATCGTATAATTTTCTAAAAACCTTTATAAAAAAAGAAAACTCTAATTCTAGGAAGGAGGGGGAAAAATATCTTCTTGAGAATCAGATAATGCGTCTTGATTTTCGTTCCTGTTTAGTTTTCGTTTTTAAATGGCAGTGGTTTTCTTTATAGTTTTATTTTTCGTGTTCTAGATATCCAGGTTCAAATTCTAGAAAATTTTCAATAAATCGAAATAGAAATCTAATTGTTCATTATTGAATTAACAATGCTTCAAAATAATCTATATTGCATTGATTTGCAACAATTTAATCGCTTTCATTAGATGTGAAGGAAACTGAAAAACTAAATTGCTATGTAAGTACCATTAGTACATGGTGAATGTCGACATGACCGGTGTAAGTCAGAAATAAGAGTATTTGGAAAATATTTCGGACATACACCAATAGACTATGTGAATGTTGACATTCACCGGTGAAAGTCGACATTCTCCAGATTTCGGTGTTTCACCGTAACATATATATAGGTAATTAAGACACATCTTGTTCATTTGCGGTTTTGCAGCTGAAGATGATGGTTCGGTGAAACCATCGAAACTAGTCCTGTGAAAATTTTGTAGGTATAACGCTGATTTTTGTTGTTTGACTTCTGAATTAATATATATAGGTATACGAAGGAAATTCTTTATTTACTTTCCTTTTCAACAAAGAAAAGGTGTACCAACGTAAAGAAGAATTCTTTGTTTCTAATATCAATGCTATATAGAAATTATTCAAAGAAATATTTCTTTGAATAATTTCGATGATATTAATAAAAAGTAATTTGAGATCAATTTTTAATATTTTTATATGTATAAACTTCTATCTAGATGCAGTAAGTTTTGTTAATTCCTCAAGTGTTTAACTGAAGCAACCATTTTCACGGTAAAATCCTGAAGAATGCTTCTCAGTTTGAAAAAATGATCAGAAATTTCATTGGTTATTAGGGGCAGTATATTCGTTTAACTGGCAATAACTTCGAGAAGTGTCTATTTCAAGTTTTTGTTAACTTTAGTTTCTAAAAAAAATTACATACTATTAAGCAATTTTGTCGTCTTCTACGGGTTCGTGGATTTGGAATAATTCATGATAACACTTGATGAGAATCAAACCACAATTTATTCGCCAGTATTACACAGAACAGTCAAACACGCCGAAAAAATCAGCAATACAGCCTTCTGTCTATAACGGTTGAGATAGCTTCACAGCAAAGCACTAGTACAGCTCCCGACTCGGTCGATCGCTCTCAAGCTAATCTCTGAACTCAGGATACTACCACTATACAATTCAAGATAATCCTACTCCGCGTATAGTCATGGCATGTATAACTTTAACTTACCTTTGAAAATATTCCCGAGAAAATCGCTAAGAATGCGTTTTATAATGTTCTCGCTCCGTCTATGACATATCGCTAATTTTGTCACCAAATGGGCAATTCCATGCCAAATCTGGCAACCCTGACATTTTTCGCAATCCTAACTCCATCTTACCGGAGCTGGACAATTCGCAACAATACTAATCAGATGATTAAGAATCGCATAGTTTACTATTCGGTATATCGAATAGTTTACTATTCGCTATCCTTCCTTAAACGTTTTTCAATGAATTAGTATTATTTGCATGATTACAAAGCGACTTACTTTTCTTTAGTTTTTCATCAGCAAGCAATAAGGGAACATTTAACCTTGAACGAGCGATTTGAAAAGATGCTTAAATTCTCTCGATCGTTATAACTTTATTTCATAGAAACATGCAATGAATGCAGTTCATTATCAGAAATACAAATTTGCGCTGTTTTTTATTTCCAGTCAAGTCTCCTGATACTTCATAGAGTGTTCCTTGATTCCTTGATAGAAGTATATATGCTTCTAATAATATCTCTTCAAGACAGTAACAAAATAAAAGGCGTTTTTTATTTAAGCATATAAATGCTAAAATATTCCCTCATTTCCATTTAATATTTTTAATGATTTGTTATTTCTCATATTTTAAGAAAATAGAAATTAAGTTGGAAAGTTTATTGCATATGTTAGGTTCCTGAAAGCGAAATGAAAAATGTTAAAATATAATGAAAAGCTTTAACATTAAAAAGCACACTTCATGCACTAACTAGAATTTTCATTTCTTGCATAGTTTAAAAATCAAGGTTTAGATATTCGATGTAGTCACTTAAAGTACAATTTAAGGTGTCTGTGACATTTATCTGACAAGATACTTAATCGACAGGACATTTTAGTCAACACGTATTCCGACAGGATATTTATTCAACCGAGAGGATATTTAGTCGATAGCGCGCTTATTCCGCACCCTGTTGAGCTGACAACGAGAATATATAGAAGCAAGAGACAAAGTTTTCGTAAATTTGCTCATAGTTATCCGACAGCTATTCTTTCTATCAATAACAAAATTGCTCGAATTCTCCGCAAGTCATTTTCTCCCCAATCAGCAACCTTTAAGCAAATTAAGCACGTGTTTAAGGCATCAAGGAGAAGGGGCACCACAAAAAAGGATGCTATGAACTTAAGGAAAGGGGATATCGCAATATTTTTCTATTATCGAGTTTGCCATGAAATCGATGCTACAGTCAAATCATATCGGAGAGAATGTGCGGGGAAACGAGCGTTGTACTGCAACTGTAAGTGGGGGCACCAAAATCTTTCAGATGCTTAGGGTCTCGAACAGGTATTATCCTGAAAACTATGAAATTTGGCTAGCGTCATATAATGAAAGTTAGCGGGGATCGCGCCAAAATTTATTTCGTCAATACCTTCTGTGAAACTCTGCCGCACTTCTACCTAGAACTCTTGGAATAAAACATTCGCCCATCTCTCTGCAAAATCCAGCGAATAACCACTGCTGTGATAGCATTCGACTGGCTCTGTTTTTGCACATCGCAAAAATGCTTCCTAGTTTTTTTATTATTTTGACAGGCCCTCCGATTTTAGGAAAAGCTGTGTTCAGAACGCTATGAGTACAAATTTCCCGCAGGTAATTGTTCTAATCTGTTACTGTTTTGTCGGCCATTCTTTTACAGTCACAAATGTGATCTTACGTAGCTCATCGAATATCAGAGATATACCAGAAGAAGGTTCAGATGTTACGAGTGTATTGTGAAATACCGCTTATCCATAACGGATGCTAAATTGTGCTGCGTGGCGACAGTTCCGCGGTAAGTATATAAGTACTCAAATTTTTATAGTCGATCCCAATTATCCATTTAACCACAATTTTGACTGACAATCTGCAGACTCGCAAATTGGGTTTCTTTGAATCTTTTCACATTAACAAAAGTTTTTCTCTAGTTAGGTATTATCCCGTCGACCGGCCAATTATGAATGACTCATTCCTTTAGAATTTCGCAGTAACGACTGGCGATCTTTGCCAAAATTTCCGCCAACGGTCGACGGAATAATACATAAATACCATCATTAATTTTTTAATCTGGCTCTTCCCAACTCTTTCGAAATTCTAATATCTTAGCTCTTTCACTTATCATTACTGTTTCCCTCGTCAGATCAAGCTGTATTTGTTTTCATTCTGCTGTATCGATTACTTTCCATACAAAATAATTTCTTTTCTTTCATTCTTGAAATTTTCCTTCTCTTTCTTGAAAGAGAGTGGCAAGTATCTGATCGCTCTAAAAATCAAACTCTACGCCAACTGGAGGTAGCTTTACTGTTTAATTTTAAAATCTATACTCTATATAGCATCAAATAATGACAAAAATATGGTACTTAGCCATAAACCGTCTCGTTGGAGAACTTGGAATCATTCTTTTGTGGAATGAAAATAGACCGATTTTTCTAAAACATAGTCGCATGCTTTTACCAAAATTTACGCTTTATCAGCTAAATGTGCCATCAGCGAAATTTCTTGTCAATTAAAAAAGTCGCTGAATACTAGTAGTTCCGACTTGGGTTCGATCCCAGGCAAACTAGCTGGCTGCATGGTCGTTTTGTTGACCCCATGTGTAACGTATATACATACCACCCAGTTTCCCTTTGAAAGTGCTTCACGAAAGCATCCCTCTCCTTAGGCAGATAGCCCTAGTGTGCGTTGCCATTATCAACTAAGCTCAATCTTGGCAGTTAAAAGTTAACCTATAAGTCATGTTGCTGAAATACCGTATCGTTATATATCCTACCAGCTACCATCTGCAGGCTCGGTGGCAAAATATCCCCGACTGCCATTATAGGCCGCGGTTATATGAAATTAATTTCTTTGTTAACTATATTATAAAGTAAATTATCAGAGGAAAAAATTACACGAATTCTGTTTCCCTTTCAGTAAACTATTATGCTAAAATAAACTCACCATATTTAGTATTTCAACAGTATGAACTTGAATAAACAGGTGGCCACCTTTGATATATTTTGACACCCACTATATTATTCTATTCATCAGTCTATGCAAACAACCACTGAATCGCAATGCTGATATAAAAAGGGCTAGTTATAATGCTGTTTAAAAATAGTTAAAACAAGGATGTATTTCTCCAAAATATGTATTTGACATCACCTTGAATGCATGTTCTTAGTTTAAGCAAATTAACTAATATTGTATTCTTCAACTACTTACAAAATGGTATTAACAACTGCTTACCAACTACTTCCAATTGTCTGGTGCTCTGCACGCAGCGGAAATACGGCTTGTCTGTGGATACTTGGCACGTGTAGTTGCCGAAGCTCTCCAGACTTAGGTTTCTCAAGTAGACTGTGCTATTGTCAGATTTAGACATCTGGAAAAAAATAAAAATTATTTCATTAACGGAATATACAATTATAAATGACGATTTTTTTCCAATCTATGTAACCATTGTCCGGATAATGGATACTAAAGTAATGGGTTGGTAAGAAAGTAATTTCGCTTTGCATAAATAGATAGCTTTGTATTCTTTTTGTTATTCTATAATTTATTTTTTGAAATTTGACAGCCGATACTTTCAGGTTATTACAGAAATAAGTTCTGTTTATTTTTGTTCACAACTTTTAGTTTACGGTCAGTTTTAACATGGGGTGCAAAAATAACATTTTTAGCATATTTTAATTTTTTATTTTCATAAAGACAAAGAAGAGGCTCAGGTTTACAAAGAGATAAATGAATTATATGGCGCTGATTGCTTAATAGAGTGTATGTGTGAGAAATGGTTTAAAAAATTTCGTTCGTGAGATTTTTCATTTTAAGATGCCAATGTTTTGGCGGACCTTCTGAAGTTCATAATGACAAAATTAAAGCTATAATTGAATCGAATAATCATATTACTGTGCGACAGATTACGAAAAGGTTTAATGTATCAAAACAACAAATGACAATTTCATAAGATATCTTACATTGTTAGCTCGATATTTGGTTAAAAATTCACTTAACACAACCAATCAATACTTGCGATATGCATTTCAAACGCAACACAGTCCGCTCGTTTTTGAAAGGAATTATCACTGGTGATGAGAGAAATGTATCGTTAAATGTCGAGAAAAATGTACAATGACATGAAACGAAAAACATCATGGTCTAAGCATGATGAATCAGAACAAATCATGCCAAAACCTATACAGCAGAAAAACATTATGCTGTCAATTTGGTGGAATTATTACAAAGAAATTGTGTTTTCTGATCTGCTTCCAAAATTCTTAAATGGTTAAAATTTCAGTAATAGCAATAACTTCAAATCGCACTTGGTTGTGTTTTTCTGTTGATAAAGACCAGAAATTCTATGAAAGCAGAATCATGAGCCAGAAAGATGGCAAAAGGTCACTGAACAGAATGAAATGTTATGACTGATTAAAGTTCATTTTTTATGTAGAAAAAACTGAGTTTTATTTCATACTGGAAAACGGAAATAACTTTCTTGAGAAACCGATATTTTCATCTTGGTACATTTTGGCAATTCGTTTTACAAATGAATCAAAAAGGAATAATGATACATTATACGCAAAATTTATTTATGACGTATACACACATTATTTTATGCATATTTTATGCACTGATTAAGTATATATCTCGAAAATAAATCAATGAAAATTCTGTCAAAGAGGTTCTCCTTTATACTCTGGTGGAAATTTTCTGGTGTGGTGTGGTGGTGGTGTATTTAATTATGGCAAAGCACACGAGGGCTATCTGCCTAAAGGGAGGGATGCCTTTCGTGGAGGACTTTCTAAGGGAAACTGGCTCGTATACACGTTACACATGGGGAAAACCACGAAAACGCCCATGCAGCCAGCCCGTTCGCGGGATTCGAACCTCAGACCGAACTACCAGTGTTCAGCGTCTTTACCGCTCGGCCGCTGGTGGGCCGGAAATTTTCTGGCGATCGTTTCATAAATAAATTCTAAGCAATTGTTTCCTTATTCGATTTTGCAGATAAATATAGGATATTTGCAGGAAAGTTACCGTAGTTTCTTCCGTTGCAGACAAATACTTCATAATCCTGTTTAAGATAAAGGAACTGATGTGGACACCCCATGACTTCCTTATGTGACCTATTAAATTATACACACTTTTTGCTGCATTTCATTTAAACTTTATTTTCTTGAATTTCGTTAAAGATCTGTTTCTCATTCAAGTAATTCAGTTCTCACTTGGCGGCAAAGCAAAATATATAAAAATTCAAAACATCTTCATTAAAAATTTAAAAAATATAGGAAAACATAAAACACCAAATACAATTAAAACAGTTAAAAAAAAGTTTTTTTTACAATCAAAATTAGTGTTTCTGCGAAAAAACGAGCAATTCGGCCACGAGCAAGAAGACAGAATTTTCGGTTAACAAAACTGAAAGTATGTATATGTAAGATAAAAAATATGAAAGCAAACTTCTAATTGACCTGTTTTATTTTTTCATTTAATTTGTGGACTCGTCTCTCTCTGTCTTAGAAATAGAGCCATAAGTCTAAACTGCATCATTCAAATTAATCATGTGGATCTTACATAACGCTTACTGCAGATATCTCTTGCCAATCAAAATAATTGTAAACCAAAACTAACTCGAACTGAAACTTGATTTCTTCTTTCTTCCTCTAAAGTACTGCGACATTTTCTTCTCGCTTACGCTTTCATCCTGTTAAGACACTTTGCTGTAATCATCTATGTGCTGCTATGAAAACTTCTACCGATATAGTATCAAAATTGTAAATGTTCTGGAAGTGCGCACGATTGGAGTGTCAAGTTAATTGTGGCAACAAAATGTGAATTTAAATAAATAAGAAATTTAATCTGGCTCAACTGTCTTTTTCTTTAAACTAGGTGGATGCTCTAAGCATCAACTATCTACGCCATCAGCTTTTCTACATTCCACGTCGTAGTGCTCTTAACTCAGTGCTTCAAATATGGTATGCTATCATTACATTCTTTTTGGATTGGATTTTGTGCTACTAATCTCAATGGAAGATTTATTTTTCAGTAGGGTTTCCGTAAAACAGTATCTTAAAATTACTATTCAAAAAGATGTCATAGACTATTCAAATATGGTAAGCTATAATTACACACATATATATATATATATATACATATATGCGTTTGGTGCGGCAGATTTGAACAAGAAAGGGAGATGCTTAACTACATGTTATAGCAGTCCTATATACATAATTTCAATGTTTGAGACTACTCGTTTTTGAATTATGCGAGATACATACACTGGTGTGCAAAAATTAAGGACGAAGTCGAAAAATTAGCATATCAGCTGAACGAAGAGGCAGAGCGGACAGAAAGACCAATCAGGAGATTAAGTAAGGTGATGTACGGTAGCACATGCGCAGATATGCAGGTAGACGTAATGGGGGAGTGTCTGAGTAGTATAAAGCATGTTGTCGGTGTAAGATCAGTATTTCTGGCAAAGAGATTGCACGCCGTATAGCAGTTAAAATCACACCGAGTTGCTGCCTCAGCAAGAAATGGCGAATAATCAATCTGTTAGACGACATCTGGATGCTTTTACCCGGGGTCGAATCATTGGGAAGTTGGAGGAAGGCCGCAGTGTGACAAGTGTGGCTGCAGAGTTCGGAATTGCTCACAGCATCGATTCACAACTTTGGAGACAATTTCAAACTACAGGAACAGCTATCCGGGGTTTAGTAGTGGTCGTCCACAAGGAACCACACCCGCAGATGACCGGTATACTTACAGGCCAGAAGAAACAGGCGGCAGACAGCGGGAGAAATCGCTAGACACACGACACAGGCGACTGGACGACCGATATCGCGTTTTACCGTGGCCAGAAGACTGCACGGTGGTGGTCTGTTTGCACGACGCCCTGTACGGTGTGTACCTCTAACGCCTGCCCATCGGAGAAGGCGTTCTCTGTGGTGCCGGGAACACCGGAATTGGAGAGACAATGAATGGCGACGAGTACTCTTTACAGATGAGAGCAGATTTAGTCTGAGTAGCGATTCTCATCGCATACTCATCTGGAGAGAGCGGAGAAGCCGCAATCATCCCTCGAACATCATTGAAAGGGATAGGTATGGAGGTGGCGGTGTTCTCGTTTGCGGAGGCATCATGCTTGGTAGTCGTACAGACCTTCACATCTTCGACGCAGGTTCAGTCAACGGGACCCGTTATTGTAACGAAATTCTTCTTCCATATGTGCGTCTTTTTAGAGGCGCTATGGGTCCGCAGTTCCTTTTCATGGACGACAATGCACCATGTCATCGCACATTAGCTGCCGAACAGCTCTTAGAGAGTGAGGATATTGAACGTATGGATTGGCCGGCACGATCTCCGGATCTCAATCCCATCAAGCATGTATGGAATTTTCTAGGCAGACGCTTGGCAGCTCGTACCTTATCACCAGTAACGATTCCGGAGCTTCAGTTGGCGCTGCAAGACGAATGGGCAGCAATGCCTCAACAATTCATTGACACCCTCATTCTCAGCATGGGCAGACGCTGTGAAACCTACCTAGCAGTCAGGGGAGATCATATCCCCTATTAAAGACCGGATGTTTCTTGCTGGACACCCATCACAGGGTTGTTTTGGCCTTCAGTCGCATTGCGCTCCATACTACTTTTTCAATAAAGCTTCTTTTTATTCCTCTGATTTCTCTTTTAGTAAGTGCTGCTTACATTACTTATGTCCTTACGTATTGGGGATCTTACGGTATTAAATGTGTTGATTTGGAAAGCTTTTGTACAAAGTTATATTGAAAAAAATCGTCTCGTCCTTAATTTTTGCACACCAGTGTACATGTGTATATACAGATGTCACGAAAAAATCTCTTTTGAATCTATTTTATAATCCGCTATGGGAAACGTGTCCTTTATTCTGTTCTTACGTACAGATATCATGCAAAAACATTGTTAAATTGCATTCGATAGCGGTAAAAATGTATATTTTTGTTCAAATATGATACCCGAAATTTTTCGTGTTTACAATACGTCCTTTACTTCGTACAAGGAAGTAAAAATAACATGGTTTATCTCTAAAAACAATTGGGATTTGGAATAAGAAAAAAAAAAAAAAAAAAAGAGAGAGCGTACACCAAAAATGGTGACATTGCTTGTGAAATTTTGTTGACAATTTTGGTGAGGTTTTGAACATGTATCTTTTCATAAATAAAATGCCAAAAAGAGAGAAAAAATGAGTTTAATTATCATATCATATAGAATATATACTAATAATAATTTAAATGCATTAGAAATATTATTCAACGACGAGAAAGTATAAATAATAATAAATAAACCATACATATATAAATACGTATATATAAATGCATAACTACGGCTAATTATAATAACTATATATGAGCAATTTCAACTTCGGCCTGCATTCATTATATCTGCAGACAAATACGTAACGATGTATTACTAATTTTTGTTTATACTTAATTTCTCTTTTGACCAAAGCTAACGGTATTGTCATTTTAAGGAAATTCTGTAGGAAAGCTAATAAATGGAAATAATTTAATAATTGTTTTGCTTAAATTACAATGATTAATAATTTTTTAATTTAAAATTAACTTAAATGCATTTAATAAATTTAAGATAATTACATATTTAAATTTTATTTCTTAAATATTCCTGCAAAATGTTTAGTGGTTTATATTCAAAGGGTCTGATTTTCAAGTAAATACAATAATTTAATCTAATGAAAAATAAAAATAAACATAATTTAATCTAATGAAAATAAAATGAAACATAATCTAATGAAAGCGAATTTTAAAAGTATCTATTTCTGAAGGAAGGCTATTAAATTAGGATTCTGTTTCTTAGAATTGCAGCAATTTTTCATTTAATAAATTTGTTAAAAAATGCAAAGCAATTCATGAATCTGTTATTATTAAAATTACAATAATTAATAAATTTGGTGTTTAAAATTTATTTTAATTCATTTAATATATTTAAGATAATTAAATTTTTATTTCTTAAAATTTACTATAAAATTTAAGGATTAGTTACATTCGAATATTCTTATTTTCAAGTAAATACAGTAGTTTATTCTAATAGTAAATCAAAAAATAATTCGAATTTTAAAAACTTATGAAAAGCTTATATTATATTCTAATAAATGAATGAAGAATAATCATCAATTTCGCCAGGTCAAATTTAATTTAAACTTCATCATCAGTCACTTAATTTTATTAGAAAAAGACACGCATACGCGAATTATTAGAATTTTGGACAGCAGAAATAAATCAGGCATACCCCTTTCGGGCACGCCCATTTTTATTCTCTTCTTTCAAATTACCAGGCTTACACAGGACACGGAAAAAGTTGGAAACTAGGAAAAAAATGTGCATAGCCTCGACGTTCTATCTTCCGTGAGATATATGTCCTGTCTCCCGAATAAAGGCTCGCATTTCATCGCAAATGTTCGATCCCTATTATAAGAAGAACACTAGGACAGCATAGTTATCGGAATGGATTATCTTAATACTGTCGATATATCATGGCGTTTTTATGCAAATTGCTGTCCTACTACCTGATATATGCTCTGGGAAAGAATGTAACGGAAATTTATATGTGGTCTAACTATGCCATTATTTGTTCTAGAACAGAGCTAGTTTGCATTCTTTCAGAAAATCAGTTTTTCCTGAAATATTATGATTGGAGGATGAATGTAGCACTTGGCTTCCGTTAATAATTGAAAGCTTTATTGTTTAGCGCCTTAGGGGTTCAATTAAGTGATGATATATTCAAAACTGCTTGGAAAGGGTACAAATGAATTAACTCAAGTTAGGACAGATAAAGAATAGCGAATTTATCAAAAGCATTTCATGTTTTAATGTTTAAAATACAAATAATTTAACTTCTAACCGACTGAAAAATGTACTGAGGATTTATACAGTTCTCTGATTGAAGTGTAAAATTCATAAAGTATTTATTACTTTATGAATAGACCGAAGATTTGGAGTACAGTATGCATTATATTTATTGTAGGAAGAACCTGATAAATTAGATTATGACTTCAAATTTTAGTATGGCCTTTAAATCGTACAATTTCTCATCATAATCATATTTATCCGTCATAAGTGTAACGTGTATACGAGCCAGTTTCCCTTAGAACTTCCTCCACGAAGGCATTCCTCCCCTTTGACAGATAGCCCTTGAGGCTTTGCTATAATCACCCACACATACATTATTCATCATAAAAAGAGAACATGAGTATTTGAGGGCCTTTGAAAGATTGCTGCGATTAGAGATATTGAATTTCTTAATTGGACACTATTCATACAATAAATAAAATTAATAGTAAAATAAGATCATTTAATTAAATTATATCGCTTCCCGAATTAAATCATGCTTCGTAATATGTATAAATTTGTTTTTATATACAATTATCAGTTATAATGGTTCATACTGTATTTTTTGTGTTACATTTCTTCTTGTTTTTTGGCACAAGAGTCTTAATTTTTTAAATATTTAAAGCGTTCAGCGAACGAACTTCCCTAAATTTAAAAAAATGGATTCGTCTACTTAGCAGATGTTTTCCTCTTACTATTTGATTTGCTCTTGTGTTCTGCTTGGATGGCCTCTGACTGGTGCAGGAAGCGTAGTGGAGAGCTTTTGATGGTTCTGAAGCTACACTGTACACTGGTGCAAAACGTAAGCAACAGGCGTTCTTTTTGACATAAATCCACGAGATATCATCTGACAGACATGAAATTCAGAAATAAGCGACAGCATTTCGTATTTAAACCATGACGAAAGTATAATTGCGCAAAAACGAATACAATGCATACAGTATGGAATTAAACAAAAACAGGCTTTATTGAACTCATAGTATCATTACACATGATTTTGTGTATAAGAGGAAGAACCACAAGGAGATGTTCCTTAGTATGGGATATGCCCTCCCCTTACTGCAATGGTTGCTTCTCACCGTCTCCCCATACTCAGCACCAGATTGTCCAACAGATCTTGAGGTGAGAGTGCTCATTCCTCAATCAGCATCTGTTTTAGTTGTTGGGTGCTCGCCGAAGGATGTAATCGTGCCTCAAAGCGTCTCCCCAAAGCATCCCACACATGTTCTACGGGATTCTAATCAGGGGAGTACACTGGCCAATCCATTCGAGTGATATCTTCACTTTTCAGTAGCTTCTGAACAGCAGGAGTCCGGTATGACCGTGCATTGTCATCCATAAAAACGAAGTCTGGTCCAATTGCACCTCGGAACAGACGCACATAGGAAAGGATCACCTCCTGACAATAGCGATCTCCGGTTACAGAACTTCTGTCTAAAACGTGGAGCTGTGTTCGCCCGTTCAGCATAATGCCTTCCAAGACGAGATCTCCAGGCCACCGTAATGGTCTCTTTTCGTGATGTTACTGAGATTAAACCGTGTCCTTACCTCTCTCCAAATAAGTTGGGGTTGAGAATCGCTTAGGGCACTAAAACGACTCTCATCCATAAGGAGGACACGACTCCATTGATGAGATGCCTAGATTTTGCGCCATGCACCACTCTAAACAGTGGCGCTGATAACCAACTTTCAAAGGGATGCAGCGTACAGGACGGCGGGCGAATAGGTCATCTTTGTGAAGGTTTCTGAAAAGAGTAAACCACGAGAATTGTCGCCGGTTGCTGTACACAGTTGCTGAGCTGTGGACCTTGCTGACTGGTTTTGGGCTCTTTTCGCCAGTAGAACGATATATCGGTTATCTGCTGCAGTTGTTGTCCTGGAGCGGCCACCTTTCTATTAGCTGTACCTATGGTTTGGAAGGCTTTCCAAGCCCGCGAAACGACACTTTTGTTGACTTCGAAATCTTCAGCCACACTGGTCACACTACGCCCGTCCTCCAGCTTTCCGATCATTCTTCCACTCGTGAAGTCATCCAGATGATTTCTTCTAGCCATATTTCACAAAAGATTTCACTTATACTTGCAGCGAATGTCTTTAATTGTGTCTTCGTCCTTCCTTTTATGGTAGTCTCGAGTGGAGCGTACGCGTTTTGAGTACGATCACGTAACCTGTGACGTTTTATTCCGGACATTTGCATATGTATGACCTTTCTACTGAACTGCGTGTTCATTGTACCGATAGCAAGAAACCTTTCATGCAACTGCATGGTTATCTGATTAAAATTTGCATTTTTGCTAAAGTTTTGCACACCAGTGTAGGTGAGAAGACACATTGAAAGGTGATGAATACTAACACAACGGTGACGATGGTTTATTTGCTTAATTTTATTATGACAAAGCAATCAAGGGCTATCTGCCTAAGGGGAGGATACCATCCTGGAGGACATTCTGAGAGAAACTAGCTCTTATACACTTTATACAACATAAAACTATTAAAACGCCGAAACAGGCAGACCTTTGGCCGAGATTCGAACCCCAGAAGGAACTACCAGTGTTGAGAAATTTTACGCTCGACCGCTGGTGGGTCTCGGTGACGATAATGATGACTTACTTACAACCTGTAGCAGATGGTCCAACGACAATGAATGATTTGAGGCCTGGGGAATAGCAGTAAGACTATGTGAGATTTGAAATATAGAGAAGTGGAAATGAAGGTATGTTATTCGATATTGTAATAATATACTGTAATTTAATATTACTTGTGGGCTCTTATTAGAATATAGGTTTTTTTTAAATAAATAATAATATGATAGTTACCTGTCGTTTAGCCATACCAGGTTTTCATTTGCTATATTCTTACTCTAGCCGCGATTTGTGGAAATTAAATTCTTCGCATAACTTCCCCCATCTCAATTTTCGTATGATCGAATTAGTAAAAAAGGGAAGACTATGTGTAAGTATTTAATAAAGAAAAAAATAAAGAAGGGCAACAAAATAATAATTTGGTAATGAAAAATACTATTTAAATAATTTAATAGATAAAATAATGAACTTAGTGCAATTGAGTTTGGAGCAAATGAAATGAAGATGAAATTTTTATTACACTTTTATTCCCATCAAATCTTCACCAATCGCCCCATTCTCCGCTTTCAATGTTGTTTTTTAAAGCTAAATTCCTTACAATATTACTTATTTCAGTTACCTAAAAATAATTAATATTAGCATTACAAATATTATAAATGAAAAGATGAAAATATAAGGCAAAAATGTGCTTGTTGCTTAAGTTCTAGTAACTCTTGAAAAGTATCAAGAATTTTCATCTTCTTTCATTTCGCAATATTTCACAATATATGTGCATAAACTTCAATGAATTATTCATTTTCATACTTTGATATTGCTGCCCGACAGTTCCTTAGCAACAGTTATCAATCATTTTAAACCTGTAGAGACAAATTTTGCAAATGGTGTAATAAATTCTATTATATGTATTTTTATGTGTTAATTGTTGGGATGGTAGAGAAAAACTTACATTTAACTGGTGAATGAAATATCAAAAATCCGATTAATTTTACTTAATTTTTTTATTAAAACTATAAGTTAACAGAAGTGGGCGCAGTCCTACCCACTGTCTCCCGTATCGAAATTTTTTTCATGTCTCCCGTTTTTCATGTTTCCCGTTTTCAATATCTCCCGTACCGATATAACCTAATGTCTCTACAGTGGTGCCCGAACTCAAAAAGGTGGCGGATGATGATTCTCTACCAGCAGGATTTGGCAACTGGCTACCCTAATCACCAGTCGCCCTTTAAAAAGGGAAGTTTATAAGGTATTTCTCCCTCCTTTCTGCATGCCTTCGTGGTGTAACGGTAGCACACTCGACGCGTGTTCGAGAGGTCCAGGTTCGAGTTCCGGTGAAGGCATTTCTCATTTTAAACGTCTTTCGCATCAAGAAAACCTAAAGGCTCAAATAAAATAAAAAATAAAGAATTTTATTCAAGGGGGATGTTTAAAGTTGAATACAAGTACGTAGATAACCTTAAACGCTTGAGACAGGTACATTCTATAGAGGCTAAAAAAACAATTATTTCTTATATATACGCAAATATGAACTCTTTTATGCTTGATAACGATAATTACTGGTAAGAATTGCAAGTTATCTATCGTAGAATAAATTTGGAAAGAAAGAAAAGTGGAACAGACGCAGAAACATAACCCCTTATGATTATATGTGATTTTATAAGTAAGGCTAAATCAAGAAGAATACTTTAAAGATTTATTTTTAGAATATTTGGAAAAAACTCCATCTAATGATAGAGTAAATAGAAAGGTTACAGAACTTCGCAGAACTCGACATTCTTTCCTGGATGAAGAATATACAGGAAGTCCTTTGTCAGCCATGCTCCCATAAGATATGCTAGACATACGAAAAATATTAATCGTTTGCTCTCAAGAGATGACTCGCCGTCACCACTTGATTTCATGCGGTAACTCAAGACATGATTCTTGGTCACCACTTGATTTGATGAGGTAAATCGAGAGGTGACTCCCGATCCACCACTCAAATTGAAGCGATAATTTGAGCGGTAACGATGTTTATTTAGGATTGATTTGGGCAAATACCACTTTATGAGTATATTCAACAACCCGTGCGTATAAAACATATGCCAATCGTTAATCTTAAACACGTTTTTTTTATGTATTGTTATTTATGCGTTTTCGATGTTAGTTCAAAATTCACCGTTTTAGAGAAAGAATGTTTATCCTTCTGTTCTCAAAGTGAGTTTATTGTTTATCACGTCCCCAACTGACTGAATATTTTTTAGTATTGAATTTTATTTTTAGTTATATGTAGAAAAAACGTTTCAGAGAATCTCAAAACTACAGTTGAAAAAAAAATCCATTCAGTTAATTAGTGATTCGGTTCAGAGAATTACTGATTCTTAGTTCGGAAAAATAGTGGTTCTTCCGAACCTACTACTGGTTCGATTCCTTCTGCTCTTCGCACTCCGATCTTGACTGATTTTTCATTCCCGGTCATTTTCATCAAGGCGCTTTTTAGTGAGCAGTGAGTCATAAAAAAGTTCCAATTTAGCTCATTCAGGCGACGATTCTGATATGATCTCGTGAAAGAGCATTTATGCCACCTTTAGTAGAAATATGCATTCACTTACTTAGTATATTAAAAGATTTAAGATACTTCCTTTAGTGGGAATTAGGAAAAAATATCATTTGGAAGCTTTAAATACTCTCTGCCCTCAAGGTAAAACTGAAGTAATCTCGAAATTTCGAAGTGTTTCATAGCTTGATTAAACGCTCGATAGAAAAGTAACTTTTTAATTGCGGGTAATCACTCAAATTTTGTGAAAAATTCAGTTTTGAAATATGAATATTTCTCTCAAATATGGTCAGATATATGCTTTTCAGGTATCCACAAACTTTCAAAACTTAATTTAAATTTAAAATTTTTCCAGTGGCAAGTATCTGGTCGCCTCAGATAAAAATGCTTTATTTTGAGCAGAGTTGCCACTGTTGGCTTTCAAATCAGTGAGTTTATTAGTAAAAAAATCATTAAATTCGTATGCAAAATAAGAAACAAATTAAAAGCAATTCAAAATTCTGGCTTCGAGGTGCTCAAGTTCGGGTGGAGGACTATGTATATTGAATGCGCACAGAACCGATGATAATTTAATAAAATTTATTTTACTAAAAGACACAATTTATGTGTAAAGTCCTGGAACTTTCCACAAAAGAATACTCTGGCAGTTTTTCTGAATATCATAGGATGCAGTATACTTCAAACTTCTAAAAACGTTAAACATAGCACAATGCAAAGCGCATCTAAAGAGCAAGGCCATTCTCAAAATTACTGAAAGGCATATGAAGACAGAATATAGTTACATTTCCATATATAAATGCACTAAAATCATCTACCTATGTACATAATTCATAACAATATATACGTTATATCTTCATATCTAAATGCTTTCTTATTTTTTTTCATTTTTATGCATGTCAACGCCATATTTTTCACATGGGAGCGAATCTTTAATATAGAAAATTCAAATCGATAATTGTGTTCTACGCATAGGTTGTTCTTCTGAACACATAGCTTTCAAGGCTTAGGCGTCAACCTAAGTATAAAAATATTTAAATATTTATAAATCAGAACGTAGAAAAAACTTTTAACAACATAAATTTTCTTTTCGCTTACTGGTCAAATCCGTTCAGATTCAAAAAGTATGATAAATTGGCAATTATATTCGAGGAAATAATGTACTTGCCGAGAAAATGTTTTCAACCGGAGAGCCATCTTAGCCACTTTGTAATTCAAACACGGCAGTTCACAAGAGAAATATCGAATTCAAATATTAAACATTTGTGGTCACTCGTCACATTCCGCTCGAAAATGGAACTAAAAGCGACGGAAGAAAGCACACTTTGTTCCGAAACAAGCAAGCGCGAAATTTCCGCGAATAGCAATTCGAAAACAAAGCGGAATCGTGACCAGAGTTACAATGGCGGCTCGAAGTCCATCTGGCAACTATTGTACACCCTGTTATGTCACATGCACGAGAACTGTAACTGACATGACAACTCTTAAGAAAGGTGTCACGTGATTCTGGCATTAAGAGTGTGCAGAGATGTGATTTGAATAATATCCGATTTACGATTCCCGTCTGTTTGAGCCCATGTAGCTTACGTATGATGTTCATTAGAATGTTTTGGTGGAAACCAACGCAGATACATCGAAGAAATCGATATCATATATGTAAATAACTTTTCATGCTGTTTGGAAAAAGCAACACTGGCTGATTGCATAAATACACATTCGAGAAAATTACTGTAATTACTTTAATAATATAATTTAAATAAAATCTATTTCCCTCTCTTGAATTCCGTGCTGAATGTTGGCTGATCTATCTAAACCCCGACAGTATATTCTTTTATTTTGTCACAAGTGCAATAAAGAAACACGCGAACTTGATTGAGGCAATTTAAAAAATAATCATGACGTATGATAGTTGGATCTTCAAAAATGATTTTTAAACAGAAAAACAGTGATGTAAAGCTAACTCACGGATATATTAATGTTTCGTGCAAATGAAATTCATGCGTGTGTTCGAAAGTTAGCACTTAAAGGATAGCTGAGATATTAAATTTCTGAAATAAACATGTATGTAAAATAACATGTATGGTAAGACAAATTAAAAAAAAAATTAAACATATACTGCTCTTGAAAATGCTGATGTCACCACGAAAAAGGTACAAAAGCAAGATGCATTTTAAAAAATGCAATTTCAGCCTTCCACACAGGACCTGAATTTTTAAGAATCTGCCGCACAAATTCCACACACAACTGTAGTAACATTCTTAAATTATAATACTCAGAAAGACTTTAAGAGGCTTCAAACACTGAAATAGCACATTTCAGATATTTTGCGCAAACTGCATGAACGTAAACATATTAGTGCAAATGGAAGATAAGAAACTTTACTTGTATTTGAACACATCTTTTAAATTTGTTTCATTCATATGCAATGCACAGCACCAAAATTGCATGGGCGTTCAACATAACGTTTTTAGAAAGCACATACTTTTTACCAGATACATCGCAGTTAATTTGGACAATTAAAGGTAAAACTACGCATTTATTATTGTTGTCATTTACCTCACTTATCTGCTACTATCATCATCAGAAGTCCACGAATTTTTGATGACAAGGAGCAAAGGACGGCGTTAGTCGTTTGCTTGAGCCATAGGCACCTAACAGATAGCAATACGACACTGCCCTTCCGGTCCAGTTTTGGAGAAGAATCCCGCAGTGGACAGGAGCAAGAGTTTCCCACCAAACCGCTCGAGATAACTTTCAACTAACCGTATATTTTAAATGTATCCAAAGTCGAATTTTCAAGCAAGTGGTTATGCCAAATTTTGCAATGGTAAAGATATTCGCAAAAATTATTTTTAGCTTTCCCTAGTTCTTACTTCGTTGAGGCAGGATTTAGCCACGTCAACAGTTTGTTAATAAAACTAGAAATTTGTTAAATATTAGAGAACGCGGTGATTTAAGATTATTGTTAATTAATTTCATATCTAATATTAAAAGTATTTTAGAAAAGCATCAACCATAACCATCGCATTAAGTTTTAAAAATATATTATAATTTCATATAAATCAGTAAAATTGTTTACTAAAATAAAATACATATTTATTTCCATTACGTTACTTACTGCGACTATACGATGGTAAGCAATTTCAGCCCCCCCCCAAAAAAAAAATAGCAATTCCAGGGGAAAAAAAAAAAAAACGTATCAATGCATCAGGTATAACCACCACATTAATTGAAATCGAACGTTTTTGAAATTACAATCTGTTTTTCTGAAATTTTGTTTATATTTGTGAAATTGAAAATGAAAATCGTACAAAAATAATAAAAACGTAAATCTAATGAACCGTTTTTTCTAATTTTTTTGTCTATGTGTTTGTCAAATTGTTATCTTTAATTGCTTTATGTACAATTTCTAGTGTTAAGTTGTACGCTGTATATTATAGCGAAAATTGTGAATGGGTCGACAAAGAAAATTATCCTTTTAAAAGGAGTCGATGTAGAAAATAGGTTGGGAATCTCTGGGCTAAACATTCTACTCTGTAGTCAGTTTTATTATAACTGTGTATTTAATATAAGTAACATTATACAAATATATCTATTTATATGGAAACACCTGCCTTTATAAAGGCAGGTGTTTCCATATAAATAGATATATTTGTATAATGTTACTTTATAAAGGCAGGTGTTTCCATATAAATAGATATATTTGTATAATGTTACTTTATAAAGGCAGTCCTTTATAAAGGCAAGTGTTTCCATATAAATAGATATATTTGTATGACATATTTGCAAAGCATCAAGATAATTTGAAGTGTTCGATAGCCCTAGATTATCACAATTTGGATAGACATTAATTAGAAATTTGTAGATGATTAACTAGGCATCTCAGAATTGCTGTTTGAATTGCAATGGGGTTGTAATATATTTCCAAAAATAAAATCGTGAAATAATGTTACTAATGTAAGAATCATGAAGTATTAGCATCGAGAAATAATGTTACAAATACAACAATACACAGCTGTTTCAATAACGTTTTAACTTTTTTGCACAAAAAGCGAAGTAAAAGAAGACATATAACAAATTAAGATGACTCACGGCTATTTGCTAGAAAGCCAAATTTTTATTCTTTTAAACATTTGATATTTTTTCGAATTTCTCTTCATTTTTTTTCTTTAATTTTGATATAGATATCAATCTAAGCAGCGGCTGAACGGTCAAGTTGCTGAACTCTGGCAGTTCGGTCCGATGTTTGAATCCCGCGAACGGGCTCTCTGCATGGGCGTTTTCGTGGTTTACTCCATGTAGAACGTGTATAGGAGTAAGGTTCTCTTGGCAATCCTTCCTTCGGCAAACTCAATGATTCTACTAATGGCATCCAAGCTAAAATATGGCTAACGATAATTCGTCACCAACTGGATTTGACGACTGGGTCCTCTCCTCCCCAGTCACCCTTTAAGTGGCGAAGAATGTAAAGTATTTCTGAGTCCTTTCTCATTCTTCTGCCTTCGTGGTGTAATTGATTTGATTTGGCTTTCTTGATTACTTTAAAACACGATAAGGGTACCTTCGTGAAAGATTTTTTAAGGGAAATTGTCTCGTATCCATGTAGTACATGGGATATACCACAACAACGCTCTTAAAAGCAAGTTATTCATTAGGAATCGAACCCATGTTGAACTATAAGTGTTCAGCATCTTTATCATTTGACCATTCGGGATCTTTGGAGTGTAACTGGAAGCACATCCAGCTAGCAGTCGAGAGGCCACCAAGTTCGGATCACGGCAAGAGCATGGCACATTTTTCATGCTTCTTGCTTCAGCAAGATTAACTATTCTGCAATGTTAAGTTCCTTAGGTTATATGAATATGGTAAAGAACACGAGGAATCTTTGCCGATGAGGATAAATATCGTCGTGGAGAACATTCTAAGAGAAATTGGCTCGTATTCATGTCATACAATGTAGTCAGGCTGTTCACTTGCACTCAAATCTGAGTCGAATCACCAGCATTTAGGGATCTTAACCACTAGACCATTAGCGCTGTGATATTTGGAAGTAGCTTCTAATGCATTTAAAAGCATTTCGTAAATCAATACATATTTGCGAAGCATACAGATTAGAAGTAAAAAGTAAAGATACATTCAGTTGTCAACGATTCTCAGGTTAGTGTGTAACAAAAATTTTTTTTTAAGTCAAACAATGTATCTTCTTTAGCTTAAAGATACTAGACTTATTACTTTCGCTCTCAAATCCAGTCAAAGGCTGAAATTTTGACAGCAATCTGTCTATGTGAGCAAAATGTACTCTGGGAAACTTTTACATTAATCACTGAATGGGAACACTTAATAATTCTTAGAATACGTTCAAGATTTCCAACTCAGCTTTGCACCACTATGCTGTCACTTTTCAATTCCGGATGATGAGGCATTTAGGGACAGTTCCCAAAGCCATTATCCCACTCGCTATTAGGAAGTGAGGCAAAGATGGCCGTGGATAAAACTTCCTTTTCATTTGTCAAATGAGCCAGCGCTAAAGATTTCAGAATTTTTTTCTTTCTTTTAACCTTTTTTTTTTTTTTTTGTTTCTTTATCTGTATTTTCTTTTACTTCAAGGGAAAGAGAGAGAATTTTTTTGACTACAAGGATCTATGGTGGAGTTAATGGAGATGTCTGACCGAAAGGTGGAAAGAGAAAATGGAGTTATTTTAGTTTATTTTCTCCTCTTTCTTGAGAAGGAAAAGGAAATGTTAGTTTTTCATTACTTCCCAGCTCATAACTTCGTTGCTGTTGTTAGAAAAGTTTTCTCAACTTGAGTCGGCGAGTATGTTACAAACTTCAGGTTTACGTATAATTAATTTCTTCAGATAAGTTTGAGCAACTTCATTTATTTGTGACGCCCTTCTCAAAACTGAATTAAGTTTCACAAAATAAAGAGGCAAATCAAACTGATTTACAAACATGTATTTAGATAATACTGTATTCAGTAATCAACCAATTAAGATCCTTCAAATGATAAAACATTAAGAATTAATTATGCTACAATAAAAAAAATAATACATTTCCCATTTCAGGCTTCGTGATTTTATTCACTTCCTCCCTTTTTTTAAGGTTTATTGATTTTTCTCATTAGTTTTTAATATCTTATGAGATTTACTTTAATTTATTTAAAAGCAAATTTGCGCTTTCTGCATTCTTAGTTTCTTTTCTTTTTCTGTTACTTCGGATTTGCATAATTTGGAAGTTCGTGTAGACTTTATTAACGTAACGTGAGCAAAAGTTTTAATCGTAAATTATGATTAATAACATTTATTATTTATTAGTTGACCGATAGTCATTTCCGCGACTATGTATGTTCACAAATATAAGAAATTCGGTAAACCTGCTTTGAATGTGACTTGCAATGGTTAAAAATAAGTTTAATTTTGTTTCATTAAGCAATTAGGGGCAGGGCGTTTGTAATACACCACAAGTTAACACTTATTATATTCTGTTATAACATTTTTTTTAATTTGTAAAACTGCATTTGCATATAAATGTTTTGTTATGTGTGCGTGTTTGAATATATCAAAGAGTCAAATACTCCAAATAGCATTAAGGACTGCATTAAACTTAAAAGATGGAATTCCTTCGTTAAAGGACTTTCTACGGGGAATCGGCTCATATTTATGTTGCACATCAAGAAAACAACGAAAACGCCTTCGTAGTAAACTCGTTCTCAGGAATAAATCGAGACAGAATCACGAAAGTTAGGTAGACAAACAAGGTCAAGCTCTTCCTAACGCTGTGTCCCTGACTTATAGAAGTGGGAGAAACGAAAAATACAAATAAGCAGATTAGGAGTGAGTAATGTGATCTCAGACCTGAGAGTGAGTGTCGTGAACTAAGAGCACACCTTTTAATATAGTAATCTTGGATAGGCTCTGTTCTTGTTAACCCTTCTCACTTAACTGATAATGGTCAGCACAAGCCTACGACATTTATCGTGGCAAGGAGTCAAACGCGCTTGTCATCGGCATGAGCCTTGAGTATCATGGAGAAGACAGCTCGACTTTAGCTCAGTTTCTCCCCATCTAGTGTAGAAACGAGGGAGGCACCTCGAGGGGGGCACGGATTCGATGGTCTCTCACCCTCTTTCCCCACCAACAACCTTTGGGATCGCCGCATATTTAGAGTGCCCCCTTGCAGCGCAGACGCAATACATTTACAAACATCCAGGCCTCCTCCGGGATTCAAACTTAGACCCTTCGGTACGGCAATCATAGTCACTAACCACTGCCCCGATTGGGGGCTCAAATTACATAAATGCCTTCTCTGGGATTCGAAACCAGGCTAGGCTCTTCTCTGCGCTAACGTCACTTATTTACAGAAGTAGAAGAAACAAAGACAGGAAGGCAGTATTTGCTTCTGAGTGAGAGAAAGTGACTTCACAGAAGCGCAAACCTTGTGGTATCGTAACCTTGGAATTATCAACGTTTAGCTGTCTTAAATATTGGGTTACTAAAAGAAGCTTTTCTTCTTCATGATATATAAATTATTGCTGAACTCCTGATATCCTGAATAAAGATAGTAATAGTATGCTATGATACGAAGTATATTCTAAGCAAAGTTCTTAGAATTTAGATAGATAAGAAAAGGAAGTATAAGAAATTACGGTATTCTTCTGTGTATGTTCTAAATATTTTGGTATGTTTAGGTACCAGGCTTGTTCCTAATGGCTTGTTTCTGCGAACTTAATGGCAGTAATAGTAACTCATCACTCTCTGGTTTCAGTTGACTTGAATCCTTTGAGAGCAGGATTTTATGACGTACAATGGCGCGGAGAAGTCTGTTTTGTTACACATCTAAGAAATTTAAGGCAAGTAGCACTGCCTTCAACAGCTACAATTTTTAAATTCCAAATCATAATGAAATTTATTACTGTTATAGTATTTAAACTAAATGTAGAACAAGCCATACGAAGACAATACAGAGCATTTAACATAAAATCAGCTTTTGCTCTGAGTCGATAATTCTTTGTTGAAATCTGAAAATAGGTGTTTAGAAGTTGGGTTGATGCAGCATAAGGAAGGCAGTCTGCAGTAAATAAAATATTTGTTGTTACTAACGATTTAATTGAAAGTCTTTTTTGTGGTTTTTAGATATGTAAGAGTAGAATATATTAAAATTTTCTGTTAACTGCGAGAAACCATCTAGGTTATGAGCTGATTTTTAATTGAAATTAATTGAAATGCAATTTTACAACAAGACAAGAATTCTGAAGAGAGGCTTTAATCTGTCAACATTAAATCAATTTATCAAAAATGATATTCCCTTCAAACCTTCGATCACGGTGTTTCCATTTATTAATCATCTTTCAGATGAGTAATTCACAGTAGTCTCTCGAAAGCTGTTTTAATTTGCAGCTAATGTTTAATTCGTGGTTATCACTACAACTATATTCGTCACTAGAATTCCCATAAATTATCTGTGAAGTTAAACAGTGTACTTTATCTCGCCTTTTCTTCCATTATTACAAGCATGCATTTATTATCGCACTATTCTTAGTCTTTGAAATCTTAAGCAGTTTGAAAGCTTTTTCTGTATCTTCAACAGAAATTTCGGTAAAATAAGTTAAGGGAAGTATTTTTAAGATTAGTCGGAACCGAAATGTTTGTTCGTTATATCCGGGGTCCGTTATAAGCAGGGTTCGCTATAGCAAGGTCTGACTGCATAATTTTAAAAACAACAGAAGAAAATTATTGGAAATTAAGATTTATTCATTTATTTGTTCGATGTTCAGTTGTATGTTTATTTTGACATGCTCAGTATGTTTCTGCCGTGCAGCAGTATTTAGTAGCCAGTCATTAAGATTAAGCAGCTGTTTCTATATAAGGGCTAAAGGTAATGAAAAGAATTTTCAGAAAGGTGATGAAAGTTCATAAGTAAACTTTTGCATCAAAGAATTATGAACAGTTCATAAACAAACTTTTGATTTTCCCAATTAAAATGCTGTGAAAATGCCTGTTTATATACTTCTAGTTATTTATATTAAATTAGTTCAAATCCATTGTTTTTTTTCCGAAGGATAATTTTTCTCATCGCTTAATGTTATCATTCGATTAGCGCTATCAAAATCGCCGTCGACAAACATAATCACAATAATCTACGTCTACTACAGATTAATATTAAAATTCCTAAGATGAAAGTCTGTTGAGATAGTAATTAGACAATCCTGTCATGTTTACTCACGAACTCTAATCTATCCATACAAATCTCCCTTTTCAGTCTTACTTAGATTTGTATCAAATTAGTTAAATAGTTAGTTTCAAGTGTTTTAGTTTCGAATGTAAAACTAGTTTAAATTATGCTTGTGATTTATTCGATAGTAGTATGTTTGCCACATTATAAGATGCAGTTCACATTGCAGCTCCAATGCTTAAATTTCTAGGATGAAGATTCAAATTTCCATTAGTATTTGCTAGTTAATTTTAAAAGTTTCAGCATTAATTTCGCATTAGTTTCTTGGATAGAGTTTGTGCAAATTATTCTCAACTAAGTCCTAAGAATTTAATCTAACAAAGTCGTGTTTCCATTACGAAATCTTAGGATCAATTAAAGCCAAGAAACCATACTTGCACATAAATACTTATGTTGCGAAATAAAACCAGAACTAATATAGCGGTATATATTTAACGCTGCTCTTAAATCCTGTAAAACAATGTGGAGATCTTCAAGAGAGAGCAAGACTTCAAGAGAGAATAGCAATTGTAAATTCAATTACGGATCAGCAGTGTCACTAGTTTCAAATCAAAACCGTATGCTGTCCAAGTTCGCGATTTGAAAACGACTGAGGGCCTGAATCTTTTGCAAATTTTCATTATGTTAATTAACCAGTTATTATGATTCAGACCTGTACTGTCACTTCCTTCCGTTTCAAGATTAATTCAAATTAGTTCGTGTTTATTTAAATGGAGGTTTTTAGATTTTAAGATAAAGCGCGTTCTTCCTCTCAAAGGCACATTACTAAGTTGCTGCTAGCTCAGATAATATTTGTAGTCTTCGACCTTGTATTATAATCGCCGATATTTAAATATATACGCTGGTTACTTTGTGAGCCAACTTCGCATTAAATTGAATTGCCTCTGACTACTATCTTATTTTAAATTTGAACTTACTATTCTTTAAGTTATCACTCCATAAGTGCTGCCTGAGTTGTAAACACCAAGTGGGCTTTAAATAAAAGAGTATTTTACATCCTTATGAGATATCAGTTGATATTTTAGACTAAGCGATAATTCGCTGCCAGTATGTCTAAAGTTTGGTTACAATTTATGATAACAAAGAGGATAACCAAATTTGTTTAGCAAATTAAAATATATTTGAACAGATTTTTTTTTAAATTTTGCTCACTAAATATTTATCAAAACCTACATAAACAATGAAAATTATAACGTCTCCAAAAATTCTTATTGGTACCTGAAGGTCATTTTTGTTGGTTACGCATTGCGATTCAAACACATTAATGTATAAATATATTAATATTTTAGATTGATATTTATTTCAAATAATTCTAATATGTTCAATTAATCATTAAATAGCTTACTTTTCTATAAAAAATTATATAATGAATAAAAAAATGTAATTAAATCTTTTTGTACGTATATAAAAAATTGTGTAATATTCGTGCACTGGAAAATGATTACTAGAAATTATAGATACTCATCGGTCCGGGTTTTTTTCTTAATTTCAACTGTGAAAAAAATCTGTTTACATATAAATAGTACATTCCCAAACAAAGTGATTTTTCTTAGCGCATACGTTTGTATCTAAGTTAATCAAACCTGTCGTTTCAAATCTTTGAATAAGATTTACATCAGAATATAAATTAACCTCTTCGTCGTCCGAAACGCGTCTACCGCGTTCAAGTGAAACTTCCGCAGGGCGGCCGTAACGCGCCTCAAGCGTTCTTCTACATTTTAAAAGTTGAAAACGCTTTCTAAATGTTTACTTGTTTGAGATTTTATTTTTGTTTGTTCGAATACCTCCTAGAGGGTAGCACTAATCAGGCATTCTATTTCTAATTGAATTTGCCCCGTGTTTTATGAATATTCGCGCCATTTACATAAGATACAAGACAGTGGGAGATAGCTTCAACGTCTACTCAGCGGAAAAAGAGAAAAAAATGAGATTGTGAATTGGAAAGACAAGAAGGATATACGTTTGTTGCGTACAGTCCATAATAACTCGATGACTGAAGTTGGAACATGGAAAAGAATTGTAAAAAAACTAATAATTGTAAAAGATTACAACAACAAAATGGAGGAGTGGACCGTCTGGATCAGATGTTATCAAATTATCCTGCTGTTAGAAATAAACAGAGATATTATTATTTTTCCATTATGCTTTATTTCCTTAAAATTTGACTTAATATTCATTGACATTCATCCACTACGAAAGTCATGTATGGAAAGTTATGATGTACAGAGAAAACGACATTACACTCTAGGAAAAATAGACGGCCGCTGGAGGGGAAATTTTCGCGGACAGGAGAGGACGGCGAAAGGGTTAAATAGCTCAATTTATAGATTTTCGCTCTAGAATTTTAGGGCAATTAAAATAACGTAAACTTTGACTTTAATTAATTGAAATATCGAAATCTTTGCAACACCGTATATATTTTAAACGCATTCGCGGGCCGCATAAAAGTCCTTCGCTATTTGGCCGCCACTTTGAGATCCTTAAACTATGATGTTAATAGACACGTTTGTAAAGAATTATTGCATTTCCTTAGTACATTCTCATGAAATAAGTGGCTTTGGAAAATTCCTGTTCGAGTTCTGGTGGGGGCACAGTTAATTATTCGTGTTTTCTGCTTCGTAAAGCTTAATAGTCTTCACAGTACCCCCCGAATTGAAATATGGAGGGTGTTAATTCTTCCTGAATTTGGTTGATTAAGTAACACATCTTTCCAGTCTCCTTCGACTCATCAGTGGCCTAACAATAAGTTTACAAAACAACGGTAGTTCGATCTAGATTCAAATTTCTGCGGATAGGCTGTCTGCATTGAAGTCTTCGAGTGTTAACTATTTATAAATACAAACTAGTCTTCCTTAAAACGCCCTCCACGATGCTATCCCCTTTCTTAGGAAAACAGTAGGAAAAAGTGCTACCAAAATTCGAATAATCCAACAAATCCACAACTGCTGTTAAATAAAAAAATATAAATTAAATATCGCGTTCTTAATATGCATGCTTTTGCGATATAAACGAACCCCAGTAAGAACCAGAAGATACATGTTTAAAGTTGTCGAGAATGCATATTTTATGTTTCCTACTCCAAAAGACAAAAAAACTTATAGTCTGTGAAAGTTTTAAAATTATAAAAACGTAATGGCAGGTTACCGTACTTGCAATATGATACTGTCTTGTTGAAAATTAAATAAATGCTCTTCACTGTCTTTCACGTTTGAAATCTAGATAGAAATAGTTTGTTTTAGTTTTCTGAACATCAAACGAAAAGTTAAGCATAATTTAATTTCCCTAAAAGCAATTTGAAATGAAGACATTTAGATAGGTATGGTTTTTAGGAACTTAACAGCTTTATAAAGAGTTAGTTGCTTTGCTATAAATGTCGCAAACTTGCCTAATTGGATTGAAATTCTGTTGAAGGGAAAGGAAAATAGTCATAAAATCATATTTCTAATTTTACATCTATTCTTATTTTAACATAATGCTATCTTTTTTAAACAAAATTTAATGAAAATATCTAAAGCTGAAAAATATAGATATTGCAATTCAAGGAGATCTATCTTGGAATAGACTCAAAAAATCTTTCCTCGCTTTGTTAAATAAGTTGAGAGTGAAGCTCCAGTGGGAACCGGACCATACAATGATAAATCTGACTTAATTGCAAAATTAGCAGCAATATAGACAAAAATAGACATAAGTGTTTGCACCCTTAAAATTGCCAGCTTCTCATCTAAAATATTTCACATGTCAATTCTGTATGTCCATTATTTATAACATATGGCGAAAAAATTGAAACAATGAAGTTACAGGAAGAGAAGTGTTAATTTTTATTCCAGAAGTTGGTGCAGTTCTCAAAAGTGGCATCCCAAAGCTCACATAATTCTTCAATGGGCACCGACCATTGCTGAGATACTTTAATCAATTTGTGTCTACGAAATGTTTTTTGTTGCATACTTTTTCGAAATATACCGCAGTTTTTCCTCGTATTTTTCCCCGCAATATTCTTACGATATGATTTAAAACTTTTTGAGCTGAATTTTCGTTCCTAATAATTTGCTTGAAGTCTGCGGGATGGGTAGAGATGCACAGTGTAGAGCACGAGCAAGGAGGGAGCAGTAGTCATGAAATATCCAAAAATTAATCCTAGTGAATCTAATTATTTCCATTTTGAATCATATAAGTTCTTCCTTCACCCTTCTCATAACGAAATGCACACAAAATAAATTAATCATTTCAAATTTTAAACGATAAGATTAAAGAAGAACAGGGGTAAAATGGAGTGAGTAGATACAGTATTTGAATCAAAAGTAAACCTTTCACATTTGAATTTTAGAAAAATAGCTAATCCATTTTATTCACTTCGAAGTTAGATTTTTGTTATTTATAATTAATAATTAAGTGCATTTTTCATTCATTTCGCTTACTCATTTTACAAGCATTGTATTTAGACATTTATTGTTTTTATTCAGAATTTAAAAAAATTTTATTTAAATTATGAATTCTAATTTATTGTTAATCTGAATATTTCGAATTCTAAAATACACTAAAATATTTTTTTAGTCAAGATAAGAAAATTATATGATATATGTTTGTGTAGCGTATAGGAAAACAGAAGCTTCATCTTTCTGTGTTACAAAATGATATTTCATTAGAATTTCATTCATTTCACATTTTGCATATGCACCAAGTTAACACGGAATTACTGCAATTATTAATCTTACCTAGCTAATAAAATTTTAGTTTACCAGTATTTTATTTTAGTAAGTCAGCCTCTAATTCGCATCTCCAGTTTCAATTTTGCAAACGAAACTGAAATAACTCTGCTGTACAACAACATCTTCATAACATGGATGCATACGAATGAGTATGGAATTCGGTTACATTGTTTCAACAGCCGAAAAACCTGTGGGAATTTCACAGATGGATCTCGCCTTTCAAAAATTCAACGATGTGGCGAATTCGTTATCTGTATTATTATGCAAAGAAACCATTCTACTAACTTTCCCAGAATAGATGCGTTATGTACTAGTAGTAACAGTTCTGTAATCGCATGCTTGATGGGATTACGGAATTCTATACAGACTTTAAAGTTCTGTTAGTATTTATGTAAATAAATTTCATTCAGCTGGATTATAACCTGAATTACGTTAACTACATACGTATCTTCTCGTAACGTAAGCTCCTAGTTACTGGTTGTATCAAACTATATTTGTAAGGTATTTTTTCTCTGTTAATAGCGTGCCTTCGTGGTGCAACTGGAAAGCACTTCCGGAGGGAAAACGAATGGTCCAGATTTTGAATCTCGACCAGGTTTTCATTGCACATTTACACGTCTTATGCTCCAAAATTTAATGCTTAATTATTTTTACATCTTCAGTGTGAAATCTGGCACACAGCGGCCATAAATTTGAAAAAGAAAATCTGAAAATATTCAGATTTTAATGATCGCCCCAAAAAAGCTTTTTTAATTTTTTTCGCTCTCCCTGATCTCACAGTCTGCTTTTGCACTTACTCCAGCTAACCCGTTTCTTTTTGTCATTTTAGCTTTATTATTAAGCAACATTTTCTTCGCTTTATAATTCAAAAGCAAAATTAAAAAAATTCAAAAGCAGCATAGTAGCATATGTTTAGAATTCACGTTGCAGGGTTAAGTGTTGGCCTACACTTTTCTGTTTTTTCAGTCTTTTCTCAGTTCATCATATCAAAGCTCAATTTTCTTAGTAAGATGGCTTGCAAAAAAAAATAATTCTGTCATTTTTTATTAACGTTTTAGGGGTTAACTTTAAAATAGCACTTTTCTCGGATTCACGCCACATAAAATGCAGTTCAACAGCAAAATCAGATAATATTTAAAAATAGCATAGTTTTAGAATTCCTGATAGTGAGTATCGCGCGCTTGAGATAAAAATGTTTTATTCCGTACAGTGTTGCCACAATTCCCTTTCAAAACGGTTGAGACAGTTAAAAAATTCCTCAATTAAAAAATTCTTTTGCAAACGAAACTGAAATAACTCTGCTGTACAACAACATCTTAATCAAGAACTAACTCTGCTCTACAACTAACTCTGCTGTAAAACAAAAAAAATAATTAAAAAAATTCAAAATTCAAAATTCAAAATTCGGGGTTCCAGGTGTAAGTGTTCGGATGGAGGACTACGTTATTACAAATTTATTCACTCTAAGTACATCTGTTTTTTCATAAGCAAAGAGGAACACAGATACATCACACATGTAGATTCTTCATTCTTTAACATGTTTATAAATAATACATGGCGCTAATATTTGGTAGCAACAATTTTAAATGTGATACAGCCGTTTATAGTGCACAATGCAAAACACCTCTTTGAGACCAATAGCCCATTCGTGGTAATGCATTTTGGCCTAATAATGATGAAAATAAATTGAAATTCGATGCAACACATTGTAAGGATCTTAAGTTTTACTAACGTTTATTTTATTTTAAATCTTTACTATCACTTCTTATTTTCTACTTCCGGCCAGAATTATAAGCGTGAAGGAGTTTATGCAAAGTTGTCTGGCGAACGCCAAGTATTTAAGTGTGGCCTTTTTGCCAAGCGGAGGAGAGGAAGCCGTGAGTTCGAAGCAGGCCGCTTACCTTAGAAGTTACGCAGTTGCTACTTTGCCTTCCAGGCCAGAGGTTTTAATCCTCTTGATAAATTAAACGTATTGTAGTGTTCACAGTCTCTGTGCTACATACGCTTCCTGTTATTATAAGGCCAATCTTATTCTAAAGTTAAATTAGAGTTTAGTTTTATTTTGATATCTTTTAAGTTAGACCCCGAGTGGAGGGTCATTGTATTCCGAAGTACGGAAGTCATTGTATATAAAGAAAAAATAAAGGGTTTTGTATACCCTTCGTCTGTATCCTGTCTACTTACTACAATTAGTGAACATAGCTTTAGTAAGCTCTCTGTTCTAGTCAGGTCATTGTATGTTTCCGAAGAAGGTAAGAAGAAACATTGAACCTGATAACATGAACCATCTATACCTAGCTTTATGAAATCCTTCTCAAGAAAAATACTTACAATGCGAGATGTCTTTCAAAATATTTAGAATTTAAAACACTACTTTCCGTCAATTGGGTTGAAATTTTATATTAAGATTTTGCCTTTTACTGCATAAACTATTCTGAATGACTGAGTACAAGAGTAACGTATAAAATAAACGTTCGAAATCCTATTTTAAGTAAGGTCTGTTTTTTCAATGAAATATATCAAGCAGTGTATATTTGAAAAACAAAAGTACTTATTTTTTTAATTTACAAGCAGTTTTCTCTGTTTTTCTACAAAATTTTTATTGTTAGTTTCATGATTTGTAATAAAGAAGAGCTAGTTTTATATATTCTCTTCTTGTGACTCTCCCGTTCTTGATAGCATCCCTTCATTTCTGTCGTTTTTACTTTTCTATAAGTGTTTTGGACTTCGAGTGAACAAGCCATCTATTTTCGTACTTTACTACCACTCATGCGTTGAGTATGTCTTCTTATATCTGGCGATAAATATTCGCAACTTTCATGTTTCTTGCTGTCAAGACCCGGACGACTGACAGTATTTCATTATTGACGGGCCGCTCGATTGGCTAAACTAAAGGAAATGACGTTGGACTCCATGCAAATAATTCCAGCAGTCTGCGCACTTACTATCAGGTAATCAAGAAATTTCAAATGTTCTTCACAAACGGACTAAAATAATCTACGTATTTGTCAATGAACTCATTTGACAAAAACAAACAAGCGATTTTTGAACTAATCAGGGGCACTATGTTTAACGGCGTACATGCACATATTTCTCTCAGTTTTGCATAAACTCAGTGCGTCTGTTCTGAAATCATCAGAAAGTGACAGTGCAGTGACATTAGTAAAAGTATGAATGGGATTCGAATTATAGTCTAGGTTTCGTATATGAGATATACGAAGTCGCACGTATATAATGAAATCATGTGACACTGAAGAGTGTATTGAAGTAAATTCGAACATCCACACTGCTCATGTTATATATGAAGAGCGTGGCTTGGGTTCGAAAAACGTCTGTATACATAATGTCACAAAATTAAAGTATAAAACGGAATTAAGAACTGGATAATATTTTCTGACGTATCATTTCTAAACTTTGATAATAAACAGCCCTGTATGGAAACATTAGCGGTCCTCTTCTCACCAGAACTTAAAAGAAAATTTTAAAAGCTACATTATCTTCGAAAAATATCTTATTTCGTCTTTCATTACGTGCAGATCAAAATTTCATTTATAAATATTAAAATATGTAACATCAGAAATTGTAAACCCTTCTCCACTTCGAGAAATTTTCTGACTCCCATTCCCGAGTGAAATATGCCCCTCCGACACCTTGAGCATTTTAATTACAGAAGCCCGACCCATCTTTACGAAGCACAATACATGAGCGTAACCTTTGTTTAATGACACAAACTGCCGTGAAACTGGACACTGAAAATTTATGAGGCCGCCTTTTAATGATAAGCTCTTTCTAATTACTTACTCACTGGCTTCCTTAATATCCTTGTTAATTTCGTCGTTGATGGATGGGCTTCACATTGGCGGATGGTAGACGATGACTTGGGCGAAGAATGGTGCAGGTCAAGTAGGTATCTTTTAGAAGTAGATTTACAAACAATGGATTTAATGCCACAAAATTTCAGTCAAAAGGGATGAACTGAAAATTTTAAGTACCTGGTGTATTTAGATGCTGAATATATTTATATCACGTTCTCGTTTCTGAGCGTCTATGCTTCGTTCTGCTCATACGTTTCTCGTCGCATATTATAAAATTCATACCTCTTCTTCCGGTATATTAACCATCTTCATGAATATGGACGGATATATATTTTTAAAATAAATCACTTCTCATCAGAACAGCATTTTTTATTTTAAATATTTTTAAAGGATTTAATGTTTATATTTTAATTTTTTGAAATTTTTATGTTGTTATGTTTTGATTTTTTTTAATGTTGTTAATCTCCTTATCAGACCAGATAACTGTTTCCCTCAACACCACATTGAGAGAAAATTTTCAAGGAAACTCACTTCCAGTAAATTTATGAAGTTAGATTTCGTGACTGCTGATTCTGAATATTTCGCTTACGTGAGATTTTTGCACATCCGATCTGTGCTTAGCAACACATGATCGTCAAAGAAATTTACAGTCTAATGAAAGTGAGGAACTCTGGAAGCTCTGAATAGATTTAGATAGTCCTGACTCAAAAAGGATCTTGAACCAAATTTATGTAATTTTCCAGAATAGAAGTTTTAGTTTTAGCGAAAAATATAAACTGCTCATGCACATCTGCATTGATTTTGTAAACACCTTATTGTAAATGAATAACAATTGTTCACTAAGATGTATTTTGCAATGAATCATCCAAAGCGTAACAATTAATCATATATTACTTTTAGTTAAAAACTTTCTTTACATATGTTTACTGCAAAATACATGCAAATAAAATCACTAACACATACTAATATGAAAGCATGAGTTCATTTTATAAAATATATGTGAATGTATGCAAATAAATTGCGTATAATTTCACATTACTTTCTACATTCTTAAACCATTTTCATATTAAACAGAAGCCTAATTTTTAAAAATATAATCAAAGGTAAAAAGGTTTTATATTTTAAAATTTATAAAGGTAAGGTCCTGACTTAGATCAGTATTGACTTATGGTGGGATCAGTAGCACAACACTCATTTAAAATCGAGGAATATCTGTAATTTGTCAGCATATTACGTAATTTCTTCCTCCATTGAGCATGTCTTCGTGGTGTAATAGTTAGCACACTCGGCGTGTATTCAAGAGGTCCATGTTCGAGTCGCGGCGAGGGCATTGCACCTTATTCACGTTTCCTGCTTTCAAAAACCTAATGACTCTACAAGCTGATATATATATAAAAGTGGGTTTTGTCTTTAATATGAAATACACGAGTGTATAATTTATTCACTTTATATAAATACAGAAGTATCTTATGTCTACGGATAATACGTTCTCAGAGACTGCAGTTTGCTAGTCAAGTTGATGAGAAGTTAAACACTAGTACCTTGAATCCTGATGAATGGGCTGGCTGCACATGTATTTGTATGATGTTTACATACATGGGAGCCAATTCTCATTAAAATATTCTCCATTAAAGCATCCTTCCCTGAAATTGTCACTTAGTGCATACACACCTGTGTCAAATGAAGCTATTTTGCTGTAAAATATTGCGGTAAAATCCTGTTGTTTAAATAACATTGCAGAAACATGATATCGGAAGAAGTTCACTGTTGCGATACCAGATTATGAGATCCTCTTGTTAGGGTTATTTTCATACGAATATTAGAATTAGAATTATTTTCATGAGAAAGTTACAGCTTTAATCTGAAATCCTTAACCAAATAAATCGCATATTTAATCTTATTATGTCTTATTTACCGAAAAATAATTGCTCATACTGTCTGTTCTCAAGTATAAAACTAAATACCATGGTTTGAATCTAAGAAACTTTTGAAGAGAAAGACAGGTGAGTTAGATACGGCGCTGGCGAGATTTAACATTATGCAATTTATATTCGAATCTCACGTTTTCTTAAAAACTTCAGTTAATGATGAAAATGAAAAATGTTCAAAAACTAAATTGCTTCCTTTATTAGGTAAGTTACAAATCATAATGAATTGCTAGGTGTGCATAAAGATCTTATTTAAAGCCAGATGAGCATGAAGATTCGAAAATTATATTAAAATAAATATCGCAGCAATATGAAAATCTGTAGATAGCCCAAGGCGGCAGATAAGATAAAACAAAATTCTGAATTATAAGACAATTAACGCAGTCTTCAGAAGAGGCTACACAGCAGAATGTATAGTTATTTAATTGTTTGGTCTAGTTTATTATGGCTAAGCACACGAGGTCTACCTTCCAAAGGGGAGAGTTGCCCTCGTGGTAGACGATTTGAGGGAAACTGGTTTGTACCCACCTTTACACATGAGGAAAGCCACGATAACACCTCGGCCGTTTCCCTGCAATCAAACCCAGACCGAACTACCAGTGTTCAGCGATTTTACTCCTCCGCCTGTGGTAGGCACAAAATCAAAAGCAATTATTATCGAGTGATATTATCATCAGCACAATCGTTGCACAACTCTGAACAAAACTGACTGACAAATGGTCACTCACAGCCTCCTGTTTATATAGCTGCTAAAGGAGGATAAGTTGGAGGAGAACGGCAAAGTAAAGGAGGAGCTGCGGACGTTTCCAAAATGCGTATTCTGGAAACTTCCAGATAAGATACTCAACTTTGAAATTTAACCTGCCTAGTTCTGATTAACAAGACAAGCGACATAAAAGCAATAAATACAGTCCTTAAGAACACTTTTTCTATTTCTAATTCTGATTGGACTGATATCAATAATAATAAAACTTCTATTAAATCATGAAATATTAATTATTTTTATGAAATTAAACTGGCTGGAATCATTAAAACTATTATTTTTACCAAGATGCCATTAATCTAAGCGTTATTAGTTTCTTAAATATAATTATTCTCTTCCTTTAAAACTAACATTATACTTTCGGTATGTATTATAATAGAAAATTATATTGATAAAAGCATTCACTTTTTATTATCGATATCATAAAAGAAAGAATTTTTAGTCATGTAAAAGTCTAAAGTCAGAGATGAAACATAAAAACATCCATAGAACTCTTGTCCCATCGTTGATACTTACTTTTCACTGTCTCTCCTCTTGAGCATCTTTTAAACGTAGTCCATTCG
This sequence comes from Stegodyphus dumicola, assembly GCF_044657685.1. Lineage (NCBI taxonomy): Eukaryota > Metazoa > Arthropoda > Arachnida > Araneae > Eresidae > Stegodyphus > Stegodyphus dumicola. The sequence continues at coordinate 67,378,825 of NC_140771.1, read as the reverse complement.
CCTGTATTTTGTCAGTTACTGTTAATCTAAAATTCTTTTTATTTTTAAAACTTTAGCTTAATGTTGCAATTTACCATTTTCTGAACCTTATCTTACCTTGCCCACGTACTCGAAAGCCGTTGGGTTAGATTATATATTTTTCTTCGTTGTAATTACTGTTTTAAGCAACTAGTCGCACAAGAGGCTTAAAATAATAATCTGTAAAACGAATGGCGCTTTTAAAATGATAATTGAAAGGTTTTTTATTAAATTTAATGATAATATATTTTAATGAATAACGGAAATGTCGAATACTGTAAAAAGGTTTGGAGATGTCTCTCTCATTTAACAAAATATCCCCTTGAATGAAAATATGCCATTATTGAACTAATCTATTCCTGATCTCTTACTATTGCTATGACCACTACTGAAACTTCTGAGAGACTGATTTAATTTTATAGATTTTCTATGAAACGAAATTTAATACGTTAAAGGAAAAGCGCTTCATCCTCAGGTACTGTTTTCACCGACATAAATTATTTCTTTATTTATTGTATACCACTTCTACTCTCAGGCAGAGTTGGGGTATATAAACGAGTTGAATCCTCGCGTGTGGCCAGAAGCCATAAATAGGAAATTACACGAGTGATTTAATGAGAAAATGCGTTAAATTTGCACCTACCGAAACCCATGGGCTCAGAGGTACTAAAATAAGAAGTTCCCAATTATGTCCATTGATTTTATGACATTTTCATTCGTATAACATTGGGAAAATGTTTCATCGTCATCACTCTTTCTTCCTTTTACCGTTGCGTTCATTAAAACGAGAATAGCACCTAAAAATAAAGCAATACCTTTTTTACATTTCAGCTATACTTCCACGATGAAATTTCTTATATGCAGCGCTTTATAAAAATTTATAATAGAAGGTTAATATGTGAGCTATTTAAAATGTGTATTTCATTAAAAGATAATTTTGCATCCAATTTCATGGGCACTTGATTAAATCTTATTGTGCATTTTTAAATGCACTAGCTGCTTGCGCGGTCAGCCGTCTGGAAAGTGTATAATATAGTTAATACGCTCAGATGCTAGTTGGGAATAATACAGATAAAGCATTGTGTTTATTGTTTTAAAATCGGTTCGCTTGTTAATCAGTAGCACAAAAATTAAACTTGAAATAAAAATTTAAAAAAAAATTTAAAAAAAAAAAATCTGAAATGTTTCAGATTTTAAATTACGTCCAAAGGGGCGTTTATTTAACGTTTTGAGTGTTACTTTATTTATTAAATATCATGTTCTTTGCACTTAAACCATAAAATTCAGTTCAAGAGCAATATCGCAAAATAATGTTAAATTAAGCATATCTTTAGAATTTCCGATATACACAGTCTCGCGAGCTGGAGATAAAAGTATTTTTTTTCTATATAACGTTGCCATTTCTCGCTTTTAAAGCATTGAGTTTGTAAATCAAAAATTCGTTAAAGTTTTACAAAATATAAAATCTATAATAAAACAAATTCCAAATTTGGGATTTCAGATGCCCATATTCGCAGTAGGATTTCGTCATTCAAAATTCGATGGCTCTATGTACCATTGTTTTATCACAATGCGAGAAATAGACAATCATTTATGCAGATTTTTCATTATTTAATTTCTTCAAATATAATGCAGGACTCTAACATTTTGTGGCAACAGTTTGAAACGTGAACCGACGTTTATGAGTCCGACGCAAAATCGCAAAACGAAAACAATAGTCCTTCAGGGACAAAGCCCCTTTGGACTAAAAAAAAAAAAACCTGAAAGTTCTTAGATTTTACATTACGCCCAAAGAAGTGTTTTATTAACGTTTGGTGCGTTCGTTAACTATATTTGTTAAATACAATGTTCTTCACACTTAAACCATAAAATCAACAGCAAACAAAAATCCCATCATCACAAAATAATTTTAAAATGAGCAAATCTTTTGAATTTCCGATACACAGTTCCGCGCAATGGAGATAAAAATGTTTTTCCCCCGTAGAGTGTTGCCATTGCTCGCTTTTTATTCGTTGAGTTTGTTAATCAAAAATTCGTTAAAGATTTACAAAATACGAAATGGATAATAAAACAAATTCCAAATTTGGGCTTCTAGATGCCCATATTGGGGTGGAAACGTACGTTATTCAAAATTGGATGGCTACAGGTACCGTTGTTTTATCACAGTGCGAGAAACATACACGCATTTATGCAGATTCTTCATTATTTAATTTCTTTAAATATAATGCAGGGTGATAATATTTGGTGACAACAATTTGAAAAGTGAACAGACATTTATAGTGAACCAACGCAAAATGCCGAAACGAAATTAATAGTCCTTCTGGGTAGATTGGGCCTTTGGACTAATAACGTATGCTAATGGCAAAAACACGTTACCGCCTAGTAATAAAAAATATTTTATTTCGGCTAGTGGCAACACATTTCTTTTAAAATGATGAATTTCTTGATTAAATTCAAACGATACACTCCTTACGCTTTGTCGAGCGACAACACATTTCTTTTAAACTGCTCAAATTTCTGATTAAAGTTTTACTTCATACAAGGAAATAATAAGGTTTTTGTACATTTCCTCTACTATTTTGATAGGGCATCTGGTTTTACCAGAGCTAATAAGTGGCAACTTTCCACTGGTTATTGTTGCAGTCTATTACTGTATTACCGGCCATGTTCAGCTAACCACACCTTGTCTATTAATAACCACGTTTTTTGTGTGCGTGTGTGGTAAGATCTTAGTACTTTGAAAACAATCTACTTGTGGTTGTTCTGTAGAAAGCAGGTTCCAATTTTTAATCAACTTTTTTTTACAAAATGTAAGAAAACATATTTAATTTATATCCTTGTACATAAAAATAAAACGTCGCTAATCGACTAAATTGCGCTGCTGGGTGGCAATTTCATAGTCGACCAATAATACCGAAATTTTTTATTTGCTCTACAATTGCACTGTTTTTAAGTATATCCGAACATATTTCAGGTTAAATTAATTATTTAATATTAAAATCTAATAGGTCAGTACTTTCATTGGAAAGAAAGATAATTATTGGAAGGTGATAAAAGAACTTCTCTGAAATTTTAGATATTATTATCTGTATGTATGCGATATGTATCTGTATGATTGTGATGATTTAAAACAACAAAGCTCTCACTGTTACGGTTAAAGCGAAAAAATTTAGAAATTTTCCGAAGGCAACACCCAATTTTTTCTCCTGCGCAAATTGATTACCGCTTCGTACAATTACAGATGGCGTTTGAACGATATACGTATGACAAAAACATTTGTGATAAAATAAAACAATTGTGAAGAAGAGCATTGTAAAGGATCAGTGACAGTGTAAGACAGGAGAAGGAAAAAAAAAAGTTTCAGGAGAATCTGTTTAACTTCACGTTTTGGGGCATCTTTCAATTCTGACAAATTACGTGGACTGGTTGTGTAAACATTAGATTTCAGATAACCCAAGAACCAAAAATCCATCGGAGTGAGGTCGTGGGATCGCGATGGCCACAAAACTGCGAAGTTACGTGAAATACATTATCTTAAGTAAAAATCGTTTTGAACTATACTTTTTATGTATTAGAGTGTAAGATAACAATAACAATGTTTTAGCTCTTGCTCATATATAAACAAAAAACAAATAGTGGGGTTATTAATTATAAAGGATTTTTAAACAAAAATCGAAGAAGAAAAACAAATTGGATGGGATAATTCTTATTTGTGTCATTTAAATGTTATCCCTTTTATTGTTTTTTATAACTCTGTTAATGTTTCAATGCAATTCTTGCATTTGCACCCCGTTATTTACATTTAATCTCCTTATGACCAAAAATATTGCGGCATTTTAATGCTTTAAATAAATTCTTTAACCTCGCAGGTTTCCTTAAATGCTTGTTATTTTACATTTTTCAATTAAAGAATGGCAAAAGGGGGAATAATAAAAATTACTGCTTCTTAATGTCGGAAAATTATTCATCCTAATCAGTGTAGCAACGGTATACATAACACCATTTTTCTTTCGATTTATGGGACAGTGTAAGGTTACATTAAATTTAATAATTTTTTATAGCAAATGAGACCTCTCATTTCACTACCGCTTTAAATCGTTGAGATGCTAACGGTGAAGATTTAATTATTTTATAATAATAAAAACCTGTCACTTTTAAGAACAAAACATTGATTGTTAAGAAATGATAAATGATTTCTGAAATGTTGCACGATTTTGATGCATTAAAATAGTAAATGCGAGAAAAAAACAGGCATTTGGAAAATTATTGTACAGTTTATAGATTGAAACTAATAAAATGGTGCGCAATATCAAATAATAACAATCAAACAATACGGTATATATTAATATGTTTATAAATCTATACCACAAAAAAAGTATGGAACGATTTCAATACCTTGATCACTTCAAAACAATTTAAATGTCATATATGTAAGTAGAAGTAAATTTTTGAAATTTTGAAACATGAATTTAATAATGGTTACTCTTCTTTTATTAAATAATTTTTATGCTTAAACAGTCTTTGCATTTAATAGCTTTTCGTAGTTAAAGAAATGCTGATGGAATGGATATAAGCTAAGAGACCTATGTGGACCGCAGTGGTTGGATTTATTCAGTGATACACGATGAGGAACATTCGTAAAATCAGTTAACGAACACATTACGGCTGCATCAGAGGCAATCTAGTACTGGCTGTGCAACTAATTGATGACATCTGTAGTGACGGAAGTGCTTTGTCGCTCAGTTAACTTACTTAAATGCCTCTGGTAAGAGAATATTCTCCCATAGATTGGCAAGACAGTTTATAGCTCGCAGTTCGTGGAATTGGAGATTTGTCATTAACGTTTAAGGTACGTCCTATTACAAATACACTTTTCTCCCACATTTCTCGGTTGAAATATGGCAATCGGTTAGTTATGTTTGAATGCCAGTTAGTATTAAGTTACTGGTTCGCTTGCAAAATTGCAAGTTAAAGTTTGCAGTTCATTTTAATTCCTAAATCGTCTAACGTCAAAAAAGTTTTAGAACTAAAAATCACAGTTACCGCTATCAGTCCTAAAATAAAAAGTTTTGAAGAACTGTGTAGGAGTATAGTGCGCTTAATTTTTTATGAATAAAAGACAAAATGAAAATCAGTCAGAAACCGGTTGCGTGCTGAAAGCAGCAACAAGTTGTCGTATAATGCCAATTAAATTAAAATAAACAATGGCTGTAAAATTCATCCCATATTGAATTTGGAATAAACCATATATGCAAAAACCAAAATCTAGAAGCACAGCGGCAAAATACAAGGGGAAAAAAAGACAAAACATGTCAGAACCAAAAATGAAATAAGAAATTTACATCTTTCGCTGCATCTTCATCAAGGGGTTGATGCAAAGAAAGAAGTAAATAAATCAGCCTGTTTCTGAACCACTAAAGATACAAATTAAAGCTTGAAATTAAAAATAATCTCAGAAAAACATTCAAAATAATCTGGGTCTTTTATTAGTAACTCACTTACAGGCAGTAGTAAGAAATGCAAAATTATAGCATCAAAAACATAAACAAGTTATAAAAAGCTTAAACTTATTACTTTGAGCAGACCGAGTCAAAAAAAACCCTTTAATTACAATTCTAGCTGAGTTTTTGCATTATATGCAAAAACGTAACGTAAATTTTGAAACCCTACACTTCGGGTTAAGCACTTTTTTAAAATTATAGCATGAAAATCATAAATAAGCTAAAAAGCTTAAAACTCTAATACAAATAATAATTTTCAATTAAGGGAACCGAATTCAAGAAATTTTTAAAACAGAAACAATCCATAGAAGCAATATTCTTTTAATACGATAGATACGTTTATGAAGAATACAAAATCGTGTAACAAATCACGTTTTACACGTGATTTGTTTCTTTTTACACGTGTAAACAAAATCGTGTAAAAAGCCATCTATCTCTAAAAAACAGATAATTGGTTCCGGATTTAAAAATTCAACAAAATTTATGAAAAAATATATCTTAATTTTTTCTTCAAGTTCATTTTTTATTTTAACAAAACAGACAGTGACTACTAAATAATAAAAACGCATTAAATCTGCATTTGAAATGAGAAAACCAATTCTTCATGGCCTTCCCCAAAATCATTATGTTTATGCATGCCTTACATGTAAGAAGATTTTATTCTTTTTCACTTTATGACAATAAATGGAACATATATTTGCTTACAATTGGAATACTACTGCTATCACTAGAAATTCTATGGACATCGCCGGCTTTCTATATTAACTTCTTTCTCCGATTCCGGTTTTACGAACGAATTCTGTTATTAATGGATGTATCGGTTAAGCTCCGTAAGAGATTCAGTTCACGTTGAAATTTCCCAGAGCTTAGGGTTATATTTGACAAAATAATTAGACAATTTTTTGTCCCAAACCTCCTTTTATGAAATTTGCACTTAGGACTGGATCATTTTCTTGATTACTACTCTCAAATATCTGTGGAGATTAGGAGTTTGTGGGCTACCTCTGAAATTTCGCATTCGTTTAGAGCTTTGTCGACTAATAATTCATCACTATTTTCAAATGACAGGTAATCGAATCCATCTCCATTAGTTGTACTTACCACTGTAAGAATTTAGGAAAAATATTCTATAAACTGGTGTGGCCCTCTCGTGTTAAAATGGCAAGCCTAAAAAAGGAATTGAATATTTATTATGAATCCGTGTTAAATCAAATTCCTGTTAAAACAGAAATAAGTGCAGATGATTTCCTTCAATAATATAAAGAAATGTAACATTCTGGTACAATGATCATGTTTTTACGAAACAAAATTAAACGACGTTAAGTTTATTGATTCAATAATAATAGCTTTAAAATCTGTGTAGCGTATTATTAATTTCAAATAATTTATACCCTCAGGTTCAGTTTTTCATTTCATCACCTGTTACAGCGAAAATGCCGTAGAGAGTAGGATTGTCGGTGACGCTCAATGCAGATGTTTATTTACATTCTCAAAAACAGTGCCTACTTTTGGAAACAGTTGCTAGATTAAGTTTCTGTATATTTATTACTGAAGCTTCCTGATGTTACCTCAGGTGGTTTAGTTAAGGGAAGATCAGATATTAATGTTATTAAAAAAAGTTATTGTTTGTATTATGGAAAAAATGTAGATCTCTTTCTTTCAATTTCGCAAACATTTTTGGAATTGAAATCCAAAATTCTTTCGCAACACAGTATATTTGTGGACTTCGTAAGTTCAGTAAAATAAATATCTAGAAAGCACTATTGTTTGGCAAAAGAATACTTGTCACGCAGAACAGTTCTCTGTTAAGTAGGTGCTAATCGCCGCATATCCGTCAAAGCTCCAAATATGGTAGCCTGCTTACATTGTGTCAAAAAAAAAACTTTGTGATAAAGTCGTTGCGAATACAGGCGGTCCTCGACTTTCGCACAATTTGCTATTTCGAACATTTTTAATGAAAAAATTTGCTCGCGCATTTTCGGCTCATTTGTACGATGTGAACAGATCTATGATATATTTTGAAAAATAAAAGTAAAATTAAGGAATAAATTCAAATTTATGAAAATACATCTTCAAACATTGTTCTCAGATACAGTATAGTGATTCATGAAATGAAAAGATGTTTGTCATCACGGATTGATGATGAAGAGCAAAATATAGATTCGCTGAGTTTTCAATTATTAAAACCAAGGCCCTTACTTTGCGTGAAGATCGGAAGACCAGATTAAATACAGATTCAAACACGGTGTTTCATGCAAGTAATAACCACTTCGACAAATTATACTGAGATTTTCTTTACATTATACTAAATTCCGTGGAGGATCCGCTAATGCAGATAAAGATGTTGCACAATAATTTATTTCCTCATTGTCCGGTATTATTGTAAATGGGTAATATTCTTCTGGTCAAATATTCAATGTAGATGAGACGAGTTTATTTTGAAAAAAAAAAATGACTACTCGTACATTTTTATCGAAATTTTTATCGAAACTAGAAATTCTATGGACATCGCCGGCTTTCTATATTAACTTCTTTCTCCGATTCCGGTTTTACGAACGAATTCTGTTATTAATGGATGTATCGGTTAAGCTCCGTAAGAGATTTAGTTCACGTTGAAATTTCCCAGAGCTTAGGGTTATATTTGACAAAATAATTAGACAATTTTTTGTCCCAAACCTCCTTTTATGAAATTTGCACTTAGGATTGGATCATTTTCTTGATCAATTGTCTCTGGAATCAATTGTCTCTTGGAAATTGTCTCTTTGGACTCAATTGGAATCAATTGTCTCTGGATATAAACTTTCTAAAAACCAATTTACAATTTACCAATTCCCAGGTAGAAACTTAGCTGGTGATTTAAAACGGAAGCCAGTGTTAGTTTATCAAGTAGAAAATTCTACTCAACCGGTGGTACGCAAAAGAAAAATAGGTAAGTACGCAAAGAAGCAAAGTATTTTTAACTGTTAAATTAAAAAATTAAAACCTCAACATCCTGGTTGAGTTTTTTCTTTAATACTCGTAAATTTATGCGATGCGAGCTTTGTTCAAGAGTGGTGGTGGCAGTAGTACTTTGTAGTGGTGGTACCAAAGATTTTCAGTTTTTGTTTAGATGGTACGCGTTAGTCAAAAGGTTGAGAACCGCTGCTCTAGAGCACTGAAAGGTAAACGTACAGAGTTGGTTCCAGTCATTTGGAAATCAAATAATGCCTGCGTTACTGCGTTGATAATTAAAGATTGGTTGGTTCACTTTGCACTTCATACCGATTGTTAAACAATAAAAACAATCAATGTAAAATAGTAATTTGCAATTTAAAACATTATTGATCTTAGACAATGCTCCAGGACACCAAAATATCTGCAGATTTATACCCATAAATAAATGCTATAATTCTTCCTTCCAATACGACCTGCCTCAGACAGGCCATGGACCAAACAATGAAATTTGATTTTCGGAAGAATAACTATATTATGTTGAACTTATTAAACAATACTGGAGACTAGTTAACTCAAAGGTGTTTGGAAACAATTAGACCCACAAATGATGAGTAAATTTTATGAATTTTGAAGAAACACCTGGAGCTATAACAGCTGAAATATTTAGCCTAATGAATGGACTAAACTTGGACGTCAACAGTGAAGATGTTAATGAGTTGACTGAATTTCAGTCAGTAACTTTGACAAATGAATACTTTATTCAGCAGCAAGGAAACACACAATGAAATTGAGGATGAAGTTGATAAAAGCGTGCCGACTTCGACAATTAAAAATATAAATGGAGACTTCATGAACCTTGACAAATTTTTTATTAGCATGACAAATTTTTTATTAGCATGAAAAAATTTATTAGCATGAAAAAATGCGATCCTAATGGAAACATATATCTCAGGTACGTAAGGCGATTGAAAAAGACACAACATGTTATAGAAATCTTTATGAAGAAAAGAAAAGAAAAGTCGTTTTCACCTACCTCTTGACAAATTGATAAAGAAAATACTCGAAAGCACTTAAACACGCTTCGTTAACTTATGTATGCATATTCATAAATAAATATATTAAATCACAGTTTTTGGGGCATACTTTTTATATTCCTCTGCTTCCGAATATTCAACATTCGCACACATTTTCAGCGACAGGTTATGTGCCCTGAAATCCTCGACATCGAGGGTCGTCTGTAAGTAGTTACATGATTTCTAATTGCTAACTGATCCTTAGCTGAAACTACAGCAGCGGTTACTGTGTGTTGCTAATGGTGGACACATTGAAGAATATCATGACAAATTTTATTGTGCATTGTACCTGAAATCTGAGGGTTTTATATTGTATTACAAGGACTCTGAAAATAAACTTAATTGCGTTATTTTTGTCTTTTCCCAAGATGCAGGTTTAGATGTCAGCAGTTTATTTTGGATAAACAAAACATATTATACGATTCGTTGCTCAAATAGACTTCTTTAATTCGGTCTTCATGCGTAGGGGGTTGCCAATCATAGTACGTTACCGTTATAAGAAATTTGTTAAACTCTGATGATGACTTCTGGTTAAAACTCTTGCATACTTCCTTAAGTACCTAAAAAATGAAAAACCACGTTCCACATCCACAGGCTGGCAAACTCCGATATTCCGTACAGCTCGATAAGCACTTATTTTTTTAAATCGCTAAATAATTTTTGCTGGTTAAATCAAACATTTTGATAGAAATAATGTGATCGTTTATTAACAGCTAGTCTGCATTAATTTCTAACATGGTCTTCAAAAGTACATTATAAGTAATGGATTGGCAAAAAAGTAATCTCGGTTTGCACAAGTAGATAGCGTTGTGTTAGTTTTATTATTCTTTTACCAATCTTATATATTTTTTTCTTTTGCAATGCGGCAGCTGGTTGTTTAGGTTGCTACAGAAACAAATTCATGCATTTTTATTTACAGCTGTTAGTTTATGGTCATTTTTAACATGGGGTGCGAAAATAACATTTTCTACATATATCTTTATTTTCAAAAAGGCAAGAAAGTGGTTGATGCTCACAAAGAGGTATGTGAAGTTTATGATGTTGATTGCTTAACAAAACGCATATGTCAGAACTGGTTTAAATGATTTCATTCTGAAGATTTTTAACTTGAAGATGACGTACGTTCGGGCCGACCTTCTGAAACTAATGATGACGAAATTCAAGCCGTTACTGAACCGAATCGTCGTATAACTTTGAGAGAGATTGTAAAATGGTTAACTGTATCAAGGTAATAAATGAAAACACATAAGCTGTCTTGGATTTGTTAACAAGCTCGATATTTGGGTTCACCTTTAATTCAAATAAATTCATTTAACATAACGAATCAATATTTGCGATTAGCATTTCAAACATAATGCATTCGACCCTTTCTTGAAACGAATTAACACTAGTGATAAGAAAAATGTATCGTCTACAATAACATTAAATGAAAACGATTATGGTCCAAGCATTATAAATCAGCATAAACCAATTCGAAAGCTAAACTGCGTCAGAAAAAAAATCATGCGCTCAACTTGTGGAATTATTAAAAAGTACTGTGTATTTAGCTGCTCCCGAGTAACCAAACGATCGTTCGAGATTTGGCTGCCAACATGAAGAATTGGAGGAATGAAATGAATTTGTAAATAAAATGAACTTATGAAATTGGACGAAGCAATCAAAGAGAAAAGGCCAGAATTGGCAAAAGGCAAGGGGTCGTGCTTCATCATGACAGTGCGAGGCCTCACACATCTTTAGCAACAGACACGAAATTATTGTAGCTTAATAAGGAAGGTATATCACATTCTCCCAACAGCCAATAACCCTGAGTCATCGGATTGTCGTTTATTTTGAAGTTTACAGAACTTCTTAAATGGTAAAAAATTCAATAATAACGATGATCTCAAATCGCACTTAATTGAATTTTTTGCTTACAAAGACCAGTGCTTCTAGGATAGCGGAATCGTAAAATTACCAGAAAGATGGCAAAAGATCATTAAACAGAAGGAAGTTATTTAACTGATTAAAGTGCATTTATGGTAAAGACAAAATTGAATTTTATATCATAATAAACACCGAAATTGTTTTATTGTCAAACCGATACATTAATTTGCTGTTTTCCGGTAATAACAGTATTTATTTATACTTTCCGTTTTGAATAAAAATTAGTTACAATTTTCTAATTTTGCTGTTTTTTGCCGCTTTCCGTTTCTGACGCTATTTCTTGGAATTCGTCTAATGAATTAAGTGACAGATTTTGCTCTTTTCGTAGAATCTCCAATTAAAGTACTTTCCCGCTCCTTCCAGCATGCCTTTGCGATGCAATGGTAGCACACTGCGCGTATTCGAGAGGTCCAGACTCAAGTTCCGGCGAGGGCACTGAACATTTTTCACGCTTCCTGCTTCAAAAATAACCTAATAATTCTAAAAATAGCGTCCAAACTAAAAACAGTGGTGGAGAATAATTCGTCCACCAGGTAACAGTGACACACTCGACCCGTATTCGAGTGGTCCAGGTTCGAGTACCGGCCAGGGCGAGTTTCAGTAGATTCTGGATAGTGCTTCTAAGTTTATATCCAGTCTTAAAAGTGTTGGGCTGTTGTATCAGCGTAAGCAAAAATGTCGAAGGAGGAGAAAGGAAACAAATTAATTTAACAAGGGAAATTGACTGCATAAAGACAAAATTGCTACTCATTTAAGTGTTGGATTATGAATTAGAAGAACCACCCTTCTCTTCGTAAAACTCTACATTTTCAGGAACACGTCACCCTCTCAGTCCCCATTAAGTTGAGTTGCGAAACTTTATTATAACTTGTTTGATATTACTATCTAAATATTAAACTTAGTTTTCGATTAAGCACACAGTTTTACTTGAGTTTTGAAAAACATGATAAAGTAGATTAATGAACGGGTTTAATAATCCAGCTTCCATCAAACATTAACCAAATATTTAATATGTTCCCTATTTCTATTGCGCCGAGATGTGATTTCTATTCCTTAAATAGTGCTAAAAAGGAACTCCTATAGCGCAAATTCCAGAACATCTCATTTTATGTACAGAAGAAGAAAAAAAAGTAATTCACCTAAAGCTCAGAATCTGAGAGCGAAGGGAAACACTAAATCAAGCTGTGTGTCTCTCTTTCTATGAGCCACTTCAACAAATTGGGTAACAGTATTACGGGAAGAAAAGGAGCCTTTTCTTTTGAGATTTTAAAGGAATTTCGGGAAGACAGAATTTCATAAAAACTTCGTTTTTAAGATGCTTTCTTATGCGGAGGTATAGAGGCAAGCGGAGGAAAATAAGTATATTTTCCTTCCGCAATTTTACTGAAATATTGCGTGCGTAAAAATAGAAGTTTGAATCCTCTAAGGCTTGCCTTTTTTGCACTACAGTGATTACCAAACGAAAGGAACAATCACTGTAGAAGAAATTTAATAAAGAAAAGTTCGCAAACTGTTTCACTAATAGTATTTGATTAAATTTTAGAAAGTATTTAAATTATAATTATTTTAATTATAATAACATGTTACTAGGGGTTGTCTTAGTACGCTGTTTATAATTTTGCGTTATAATATTCACGTAGATTTAAAAATTACATAATATGAGAACATAATTTTATTACTTGAGTATATTTTTTGCCTTAAAATATAATGAGAAAATAAAAAGGATTTACGAAGAAAATTGCAACATTCTTGAGTTATTTATTATCACCATTCGTGTAGTTCAGATTAATGTCGACTCTCAGTTATTTTTGTATTAATACCCGGGGTAATATTCGCAGTTAACTTAAAACCACGATTAATCCAAGGGCAGTTAAGGAAAGGTGAATATCTCACGTTATAAGGAATAGAAAAATACTATAACAATTTAGCTATATTTTCGAGCAGCCTTCAGACTGATGCGAGATTAAGCTCACTTAGTTACGCAAATTAGGTCAGGATTCTGTAAATAACATAAGCATCTTTAGAACATCTTAGAAACTAAGTTATAAATGACATTAAAAGACTGTAATACACTCGTGCGCAAAATTAAGAGGTATGAACATACATTTATAACAGAGAAAAAGATATACTATTTATGTATGCATGCATTTTAATGTATGCATGATCAAAACTCACATTGTAGGGATGCCTAAAATCCACCTTCTGATATCGAACCGAAAATAAGTCTAATATGGGGGTATGGCCGCTTTCACAACCAGACACATCACCCTGCATGACGGCATCACGAGCAAACGAGGCAGTTTCGGAGTCTCTGTGGCAGTCGACCCCACTTCTGCAGCAAAGCAGTTTTCAACTCCGAAAATGTTCTTGGAGGGAAATAGAGATGAAATTGCTATTACAAGAGCCTCCCATGCATGGTTTATAGGTTTAACGTGAAGAGATTTGACCGGCCAACACATACAGCAAATATCCTCAGTTTCCAAGTAATTTTCAACCAGATAAACCCTATGTAAGCGTATAATCCATTAATATATGCCCAGGATTAACTGCGCCCCTGAAAATTCGAACATAGGGCTCTAAAATCCCATCTCTTTACCTCATTGCATTCATAAAGCTTTTGCCAAACACATGCAGAGGTGTGCGGCCATCCTACATAATACCTGCCAAATCATTACGAAATGATCCTTTTCCTTGATGAAAGAGAGAGAGATGGCATCGCGTTTCGAACTCTCTTCAGATACACGTATGTCTTGAATGTATGTCCACACTGGATCTCGACTCATCTGTAAAGAGTTGATGCTTACTGAAGTCAGCTCCAAGGCACACGAGAGAGCTCACTAACATGTTTTTTGCATCACGCTAAAGGCGCTCTCTTTGTGCTACAGTGAGCGGGAGTAGATCTCTGTTGCCGAGCTGAAAGTGCCAAATAAGGATCTTCGCTTGTCGTTGTTGACCTTGGTCGATCTTCTCCAGATCTTCTCGACATGAACCCAGTGTTCTGAAACTGTTTCTACAAACTGAAGAACATGCTAGAGGTTTTATTGCTCTGTACTGTGACTGCGATTGGCTACCTCCAAATCTACTGACAATTCTCTACCTCATTCCATCATCGATACGAACTTGGCTACACATTTTGCCTGATCTTATATAAACTTGTGAGAAACACAGCGAATGTTGGGAAAGTGTACTAGCACGAAAATCTCTCGTGCGCTTGGATCCCCTCCACAATCACAAACCTGCCGATACGCACTTGTATGCCTACGTATTCGCCTACATATGACTATGAATATCAGCATAATTAGTAAGTACTTTTGGCTCAATACATTTTGTGAATATGGAAATAATTTGCAAATTCTTTTAGTTTTGCAACTGAGTGTAATTACAAGAGCATTCGAACAATATGAATCAGTTCAAACTCGCATAAAAATACTGTTACAGCATTTTTCATTGTATAATGTTTACAAATTCTTCATTGTGTGCGATTAAATTATGTAAATTGTGTAGCCAAATGCTATGAAGTCGTACTTTACTGCTGTGATATTATAAGCAACCAAATTCAAATGATTTAACATCAGGAGTTTTCACAGGACTAGATTGGAAGGTTTTACCGAACTACCATCCTCAGCTGCAAAACCGCAAATGAACAAGATAAGAAATAATAATTAGATAAGATAAGAAAGCCTGGACAAGAATAAGCAAGTGGCGCCATCTGTTGGTCAAACCAGAACTAAAATATAATTTCTTTAAAGGCCGAAGGCAAAGATGGATTGGAATTAGGATCGTTAACTAGAACAGAAAGATTTTTTTGAATGTGAAATGCCTCTAGAAATCCAGTTCTCCAATGGAAGACGTTTTCTGAATAATTTTGGCAGCAGAAAAATTGAAAGTGTGATTTTCGGACCAACAATGTTGAGCAACAGAAGCCTTCTGTGTTTCCTTTTTTCTAACACATGCCTCATATTCCTTGACGCGAAATTTTAAGGCTCTCCTAGTTTGGCCAATATAAATCAAACCACACTGGCAAGGAATCCTATAAATACCCCAAGAATTCATATCCAGAATGGGGTCCTTGAGTATGGAACTCGGAATTTTATTGATGGGAGAATAAACAACCCCAAAAGTTAAATTTTTGCAAAATATGTGCAACTTTATAGCTAATTGATGGAAAGAAGGGAATGACAACAGAATTTTTATAATCTCCTAAAACAAGAGTGTGCTTTTTACTGTGTTGAGATGAGAATTTTTTAACTGCTTGATTAATAATGTTGGGTGAAAAGCCCCTGTCAATAGCTATTGCTTTTAAATAATTTAGTTCTTCATCAAGGGCTAGTTTGGAGGAGCAAACTTGAAGCGCACGGAAAACATAGAAGTAAAATGAAGCTAACTTTTGTTTAGTCGGATGACATGATTTAAAGTGTGGTGGAAGGCAAACCGATGAAGGTTTACGTTAAACCGTAG
This sequence comes from Stegodyphus dumicola, assembly GCF_044657685.1. Classification (NCBI taxonomy): domain Eukaryota; kingdom Metazoa; phylum Arthropoda; class Arachnida; order Araneae; family Eresidae; genus Stegodyphus; species Stegodyphus dumicola. Next base: position 67,362,918 of record NC_140771.1, on the reverse strand, counting down.
TACTGAAGTTGGATGTGTTACGTGTGACTAGAATGTCGAGAAACTGAAGAGAATTGCAAGTCTCAAGTTCAAAAGTGAACTGAATAACAGGATCAATAGAATTCATTGTTGAAAGAACTTTATTTAAATCATCTTTATTACCTTCAAACAGGGTAAAACTATAGTCTACGTAGCGGAACCATGCCGGGAAGTTTAAAGTTTCAAACAATTTTGATTCATAATAATGCATGTAGATATCAGCCGGGATGGGGCTGAGGGGGCTTCCCATGGCTAATCCTTCAGTTTGCTTGTAATATTTATTTTGGAAAACAAAATGTGTTTGTTTCAAGCAAAGTTCAGTGACAGAAATTAGCTCATAAATTTCGATGCAGGAGAAATGAAATTCGCGAAGTCTGGTTTCTAGACATCTTAATGCACTTTTATGAATTTTGGAAAGAGCATATAATCTGGCACAATTCGCAACAGATGGGATAAGAGAATGTTTTAAGTTGCTTGAAATGATTTGCGAAGATTTGATCGCAGTTTCTATTTTTGACAAGTCCGAAGGTGAAGGATCTTTAGGGATCGGATTATATGGTCCTTCGTTTAAGAGTTTAGTGACACCATCGATGTAAGTGTTCTTATCCATGACGACTATCTGGCCACCTTTGTCGGCCTTTGAAATGATAATATCCGAGTTAGAATGAATTTCGCGCATTGTAGCTCTTTCTCTCGCAGTTGGATTTGGTTTCAAAGGTTTATTATTGAATTTCACATTTTGAGCGACAAGATGCCTAATCATTTCTTTCTGTGAATCTGAAACCTTACTGAACTTGAAAGCTTTTTCGATTGGAGCCAAAATCTTTGGAATCGAGGGTTTACAGGTTTGTGAGAAGTTAAAATTATATTTTAGAATTCTCTCTTGCTCTTCTGGAAGACTAACATTAGAAATATTAACTATTGGCTTGATGTTTACAATGGGAAGACTTTTTGAACTACTTGAACTGGAAGACTGTAAAAGAAGTTTTCGAATTTAACTACAAGGGTGTTTTTATGACGGTTAACTGCATTCTCCGTTCTAGACCAAGACTTTTGTTCAAGAGCAGTGAATTTTGGATATGAATGAGCGAATTCCAGATGAAGCTTATAGAGTTCATGTTCAATTTTGGACAATTGTTGACGTGTATCCCTTATGATGGACCGAAGTAAGGCAAGCTTGCAATTTAACAGAATTCTTGAAACGCGACTGGAAGGTTTTTGATTAGATTTGATTTGAATAAAATTGGGATCAAATTTTTACATTTACATTTAAGTAAAAAGTCAAGATGATTCAGAAATTTTTGCCGTTTCAGGCGTAATTTAGTGAAATGATTAACGGATGAAGGCATGATAAACAATGCAGAAAATCAAACTAAATTAACTAAGCAATAATAAAGCACACACAAAACAGAAGAAAAATCCCTCACTGAGACGAACAGAAAACAAAACGTTTGTAACCAAATGCATAAAATCAGACAAGCAAAGCGCAATAAATATTAATGGGGGCTTTCCTTGAGCTCAACAAAACCGATGAACAGGGTAAGGCAACCTATGACATGTGAGAAATAAACATAATATGAAGAAGATGGGAGTTCGATAATGGGTGATTAACTTGATTGCTGTGTTGCCAGGCACTTGGCACCATCAATGCCATACGATACTTCATATAAATGCTGTCTGAACATTCATTTAGATTCCTATTTCCATTATAATTTTCAGCAGCTTCTCTCCTTGTCATGATTCCAAATATCAGATCACCACACCATGCTGGAGACAATCATGGTATGGTTTCTGACCACGTCTGAGGACCGTTGGGACGACACACAGTCCTTTTACACACAGAGACATCTTTTTTGGTTTCTACCGCGGGACTATATAGCGTTAAACTTGCGCATGTTCAACACTGCGTAATCACAAGGAAGAATTCAAATTTCCCAACAATAGTAAAGAATGATAATTAAAAGCTCTTTGCATCTGAAAGTAATGCATTGATGCAGATGAACAGATTCAGAATTCTGCGTATTGCGATTCTAGAATACGTACTAATCGACCACAGCTAAGAAAACTCGGCTAGCACTCAATCAAACGATTTCTATTCGTCCACCATACATGTTAGCTTTCTAGCTGACTTTCTAGCCGTACCCGGAGATATTCCAAGAAGGAATTAAAACAATCTCAAATCATACTCATCTATCCTATTTCACTAATAAGTCTGATTCTTTTCTGTTAATAGAGGTTCGAATTGCCAATGTATAGTAGCCTGTTTTATGACGTTATGAATAGTTCTGCAATGATGTTTTCGCGAAAGGGTACGAAGAACGAAATATCTATCCATAATTTTCTCTCCTAAATTTTCGTGTGCTTCAGCAGATAAAGTTTCCAGCTACCGGCTATGGATACATGAGAGTTAATTATAAATACCACTTTACTGATGCTGATCTGAGATGTCACGGACGAAATGACAAAATAAACATTAGCGCGACACTGGCTACTACCATCTAGGTTTCTACCGCATTGAATTCATGTGACGTCGATTGCATGACAAGACGCAAATATTTCCGGTAATGTTAAATGCAATAGGCGGTACCATGTTACTGTGTATTCTGAAATTACTTTGGTAAAATCTATTTTAATTTTTGTATTTATTGTTTATTTTTTTAATTCCAGATTTAATAGAAGTTACGCGTTTCATGAAGTTGTGTATTGTTAGGGTTACCCTCTAGCTAAATTTTTGCACCAACATTTATGTTTGGCGCTGAGTGGCACCCCATTAACATAAAGGAACTAAATCTGTCCCATCGGCTTATTCATGGCTTTCTTGATAATACAGTGTTGGAATACACAGTTTCCTCAAGTACGCTATCACACATATTAACGTGTGATAGCGTCGTGTGAATTTATCGTACATGTGAATTGACTGACATAAACTGAACAAGATGATCTATCACAGCTCGGAAAAACTGTTTCAAACAATTTTTGAGGCTTTATAATTGAAACAAAGATGGGCGATTGTTTTCCTCCACTCCGCAGAAAGTTGTAGATAGTATGTTTTCATACATACAGCAACAAACTAAAGAATATGAATAGGATTTCTTAGTTGTAATGTTTCTCTGTTTGTAATGCAGAACCAGTTTTCCTCTTACATGGTAAACCTAAAGAGATGCATGGCGACTGGCTGCTTTATGTTAGGTGACAGAAGAAAATATTGTTCTAAACAGCTGTTTTTCCGAAATATTTCGAATGTACGATACAGCCTTTATCTTAAATGGCTATTAAAACTTGCATGTTCAATTAGTAATAATCAAAAATCAGAAACGAAATTTACTTCCATTACGGATTGTTAAATTGCTTCCATCTAACAAAACGAGAACTTTCAAATGAAGCTCCTTTTCGAAAAATAAACTTTACATTATTGATTTGATCTGGAAATATGATCAAATGCTAAAAGTCAAAAATCAGAAAAGAAATCTTCTTCATTTACTGACTGTTAAATTGCTCCAAGAAGTTTCAAATCAAGCTCCTTATTGAAAAGGAAATTTAGCAAAGTCTGAAATAGGCATATAATTTTGCAACATTTTGAGCTGGAAACAAACGAGATGGGCCATTAAGAATACATAAGATTAGACAATAATAATGACAGATATCGTCCAAAGTTTGGATCATTTCAATTAACAGTGAATAGGAAAGAATCGGACTACATAAGACCTAAATCCTCACACTTTACGAACTGTATTATATCGAATTGTTAATGAAATGCTGAATCAGAATGTGATGAACGTATTTATGTCACATAGCAATGATAAATTAAAGCAAAGATTACTCATTCTAATGCATTCTGAGAAGACAATGGCGATAGGGGATTGAACATTCATCTTACTCAATGATATTTCCTTTTTTCTCTAGAAAGTGAGAAAGACACATATGAGAAATGGATAATCCTACGACAATTAGGGAGCAGAATCTAGACTTAGATATCATGCCATTTAATGGAATGGTATAGTGAATGAACCAAAGTAAATGAAATTATAAATATAATTTCTTTGTCTTTAGACTTTGATGTATTAAAGTGTTATTCGGAGTTCAGTTTAATTAAGTGATGCAAATCAAAATGTCTCACACCCTTTGTTGGTGATTGTAACATTTTAATCCTGACTTTCTTCATTTTTTCCGTATTAATTAGGATGAGATTTCATTTATTATGGTAAACTTTTTTAATTACTCAATTTAAAGCTAAAAGCGCAAACTTCAATTGAAATTTTAGGTAGTAAATTACTTGTAGCATTATAAGGATGTTATCCCTTGAAATAATTTCCCTTTAATATCCTTTCTCGAATTTCCATAATTTTTTTAATTTCCATGTGTGTGACGTTTGAACCATCTAGCATTTCAATAGAAGACAATAATAAACAGAAGCTTTATGGTTATATAACTGATTTATTTTTATTTTTAGCAGTTTACTTTTACATCATTATTTAGCAATGCTATATATCCCGGATGACATACAAATAAATTACGTACTATTTGGGATTGAAAAATTCCGCAACACTATGACATCATGTATTATTATTGCTATTACCTACATATACATAATATTTTGATTTCTTTTTTGTATTTTCCACAGATCTTTCTTTTTTATACTGAAAGCTTTGCAACAATAAAGCTGATGTCCGCCATATACATAGCTGGAGAAAGCCTCCCGGGGAAAACTACGGAAGGAGAAAACGCAGTCGTAAATTAAACATAGTGTGAGGAAATTTAATGCTAAAAATTGAAGCACCTACCTGCAAATCATCAACCGATGATATTATTGAACATATGTTTTCAGATTTTAAACGTTTTAAATGCATATTTTCACTACCAATCCAAATTTATAAAGAGAATGCAACTAATTTTACGTTATAAACGAGATTGATTAAATAATAAATTTTAATAATTACCTACATAAGTTTACAATTCTATTAACTGCTGTATGTGGCAATTATTTTCGGCTCATTTTCAGTTTTTAAATGCTTAATTATCCTGCTTGCTTTGTCAGCAAAAATTTATCAGTTAATTCAAAAATAAGAAATATAGAGTAAAATATTTTTGGAGCCTGGAAACAAACGTTTACAATGTCATCATCGTTCGATGACAAGTAGGTGAATTATTTTTTACCATGATATTTTCTATGGCGTTGTTTTAAATCTATGATGTTTCTGGAACTGCTTCACTTTCTACGATGATGTTTTACACCACCATGTTTTCTCTTTTCATGATGTTCCTTACAACGATGTTTTTTCTTTGCTCTGTTTTCTCTGTGACGTTTCTATCTGCAACGTTTTCGCTTGTAACCTCAAAGATTTTCCTCGTTTCATAAGATTTACCTTACTTCAGACAAAGCAGGGGTGATCAGTAATTCATTTAACCCGCACCGGGCAAATTGAGAAATAACTTTAGTTTCCAGTCTCATCGATGTTGATATCACATGCTAGCAAAAACAGCTCATACCCCTCTCTCATTTAAACTCAAGTTAAAAGTGTCAGAAATGAAAAACTTACAAATCAAGAAACTGCAATTCATTACTTAAAATGTAGCATACAAATAAGAGCTCCCATTATCTTTATCACTGGAGATTTCTCTCTGGAGAGTAAGAGGTAAAAGTAATCTCTTGCTCGTGGATAGTTTACTTCAAACGCTTACCGTTGTAGATGTTGTTGCCTTGTGAAACGATGAACTTTAAATTTTAAATACTGAACAATGCTGAATAAGCCCCACATCTCTTCTTTAAACTAAGTACGTCAACTTTCAACATTTCGTCAAGCACTACAAATTCTACTGTAATCACCACAGCAATAAAACTCTTTAACAAGCTCCAACGAAACTGCAGTTAGTCGTAAATTTTTGCTTATGAACAACAATTATTATGTCGTATTATTTTATATATTAATAGCTGCATTATTTTCCTCGAATAGAAACTATTAATTTTTAAATTAATTATTTATTCAGAAACCATGTAGGACTAGATTATTTAATTTAGCCACAGGTCCGTTATAAGTAAATCCCACTTAAAGTCTGATCTGTTTGATCTAACTTGCGGCATGGAAGCACTTAATATCTGTGTGCCCGAAAGACGCCATAGTCAGGAACATCCATGTCCTGTCTGGAACTCGAATTCATCTGGAATTCTGTCAGTGTTCGTTTGGCTCCTCCAGTGGCCGAGTGGTTAAGATTTTTGCGGAAATCTGGTAGTTCGATCCCAGGCGAATGAGTTAGCTACATGGTTGTTTGCCTCATGTGCAATATGAATACGAGCCAGTTTCCCTGAAAACATCGCCCATGACGTGTCTCTTCCCTTAGGCAGATAACTTTGCCATGTTTAGTATAACCTAATCTGTCAGTGTTCGCTAGTAATCTTTAAGTTATCTTATTTACTAGAAAAAGATTATCATTTTTGTTTTATAACTTAATAGGATCTTATAAATTGGGTATTTTGTTACGTGAAATAGCACAAAGAGAAGAAGTAGTTTGAATATCATCTGCGTAAGAATAATGAAACTGCTTAAATGCTTGATAAACTGCACATAGCGCGATTCGGCAATACAATGGATAATTGTGTGCTTTAGAATTCGGCAGTAATGATTAGCGTTTGGCGACCGTTGACAAAATTTGCGCTATCGGTCGACGGGATAATATGCAAGTTTTCAAATAGGTAACAATGTATCTTTACGATAACGTTTAGGAAACAGCTGGAGATATTGTGACTTTAAAGAATTTCTGAAAGAAGGGTAATAATCTGAGATTACCTTCCTTGGAATTACTATAAGATACAGTAATTATTTGCCTATGTTTTTTCTTAATAGGGAAGGAATTCTGTAGGGGGAATAAGGGCAGAATTCTGTAGAGATTCCGAAGGTCAGAATCAGTATTTGAATGCCTGAGCGCTACATGAACAGCAAAATTAAACATACAGAATAAATGATGAAATAACATTTCGTTATTATTATTTAAACTAAACTGAAGTAACTGTTTTTGCGTCTAAAATTATAATAAAACCAGGCCTTCCTTTTCGTTTTTGACATCAAATGCAAGAATACTTGATGTATTTTGAATGTAATTTTCTAATGATGACCGGATTGAAGAAAAAGCAAAATGTGTAGTTTTTGGGTTCCTTGAGTCAAAAACAAATTTCAACAACTTGCCTATGGCAAACATTTTCTCGTTCTCGGCCAGCAAAATCTAAGTAATATTAAAATATAATTTCAATGGTAAGATGATCTGACATTTTTCTTTATAAAAATTAATTACAATTTTTTAAAAGAAAGTAACTTTAGCAAGGAACAGATGCTAAAAACAAGGTTTATAAAGTCAGAATTTCTTTTTTTATAGCAAAGAAGACAGCATAGAAATAAAGATCACTAGACAAACAAAGTTAGGCTCTTGCCAACTCTGGCATCATTTACATACACAAGAGGGAGAAAAAGACACAAAGAGAGTAGTTGCTTTTCAGCAGATTTAGAAGTCAGTGATGTCACAGAAGAGCAAACGTTGCAACATAGTAACTTTGACAAAGATCACTTGTTTTGCCGGAAAGGCAGAAATGAAAAATTAAATGTATTCTAATCGAAATCGAACCATAAACCTTCCAGTGTTAGTTTAGTATGTAACCACTTACACGACGAGAGCACGCACATGGGAAGGCTGTACGTTCTTATATTTTCCTCTGCTTGGAAGATGATTGGGAAAAAAGCATGAAAACCAGTCGACCAAATGTAATGACAATGTCTGCCTTCCATCACATTTTAATTCGGGAGCCACTGTAGTGCTTATAAAGCTTTCAATGTAGAAAACGAAAAAATACACTCTTCTGTCACAGGGATCCAAATCGAAATTCTAACTTCTACGTAAGCGCGTTAAGCACTTATATAAAAGAGCACGCAAAGCAAAATGCAATAATTCTTTATATGATGACATTTTTGCATTACTTCTCTTCTTGGTTTTCTCAAATTATATATTAAATTGAGGTATGCGATTTTAAAACATAGAGCGCATGGCAAAATCGCTTTTTCCAAAGTAATTTTCTGTGAGAAAAAAAATATTTGGAATGGTTTAAAAATTAAGAAAGTATGTTTAGTTTAAACAAACCTAAATGTTGTAATCAAAAGGGAAAAATGAAAGAAATGTTAACAAAAAGGGTTTTTATTCATGCTGAATCCGTAGTTGCATGACAGAATTACTTTTTTTTTTTTTTCAAAAAAAGGCTAGTTATTTTTACTTGAAGCATTATCTGACGTAATTCTTTCAATGTTTCACGGTAAGAAGAGCAGATATTTCAAAGCCTCTCATAAAGTATGTGCTTCTTTTTCCATTTGCATCAATCAACATTGCAAAAACAGACAGTTCCTGTGCCTTTTTTGACAATTCGTTTAACTTCTTGTAAAGCTAAAGACGCTTTATCTTCTTCTTCTCTATCACTGATTTCACTGTCGCTGGTGTTATAAGAACATTCATCATTTCTTTGTAATCATTTTTGATTAATTCATTGACTTTTGCTTCATCCATATACCGCATATGAATGCAGTTTTAGAGCTGAACAAATTACGCATAAGCATGTCGCATAAACTGTGTCTTTAAACCTAAGGTACACAGGAGTTTAAAATACGGGGCATGGACAAAATCGTGTTTCTCAAATCCGAGTTCGCAAAGCTTTTAGTGTATTCAGAATAAGAGTTTTAATATTTTTAAGGCTGTGAGAATTAGATTAATTACGTTATTAACAGTCGCATAAAGTGTTATTTCTTAAGAATCATTATGCAACATTGACACTAAAATGAGTTAATATATTTTTGTAATGAATTTAATTTATTACATGATAGTAGTTATTGAGCCATGGCTTAAAATTTGTCTTGTTCTGTAACATATCTAAACATAGAAAATTCTAGATAAATAAAAATCTTAGAATATATGTACACACTCTTCCCTATATTTGTAAAACATAAAAGAAAATTAACATCACTCAGCTCATACTCAGCCACTTTTGCGTCATTCAAGAAAAATATCTACCACTTTTTGGGGAGGAAAGAGAGGAGTTTATTAGCACTGGCTTTCCTCAAGAAGATCTGTAGAGCAGATTCTTCGTAATCATGAATTGCACTGCATATTCCGCTAAGCTGCCATGATAGCGGTATAGGCTACAAAGAATATCATCTGGTCTAGAGGGAAATAAAGACCCCTTTAGTAATGAGATCAGATTCAGTTAGGGATCTGATTCGTATCGCATGATGATAAGAGCTAAAGAAGGGCTAGAAATATCCATACTACCCCATAAAAGAATCTTGCGGAAGAGAAAGTTATATGATGATTCGAGGAAGACTGATTTTGAGTTATTGTTCATAACATTCCACCTTCTTCTCGTAGAACTATAAATAATTTTCCTCGCAGAAAGAGTCATCATCCATTTGGCAGACATATAAGTGATTTTACGTGCTCGGAGCGTCGGATTCACATATTGCCCTTCCACACTTACCGCAGAGCTGAGTATTAATAATTTTAGGGCTGCATTAATTTTCATTATTACCGATGTTCTTACATGCATAAATTACCAAATGCAACCTTTATTTTGTTTCTCAAATTCTTTCTTAACTTTTGCCTTTTGTTCTTTGATAGTATCTTTTAAAGTCTAATTACTTGACTGGTAAAGTAACATAAATTTTGTAATGCAGAAGTTACAATCATTGCTTACGAAAACTGTAGGTTTTACAAAAAAAACTATTAAACTAAATGGAAAAAATAATAGTGAAAACATCTGAAATTTTGCGTAAAGTATACGGGCTTCAAGTATTAATATGGACGGTTAGGTTAAGCTATTTCTCTATGGAAAAGAGCACAAGGACTATTTGCCTAAGGAAAGGGATGACTTCATCAAAGGTTTTTAAGGGAAACTGGCTCGTATGCATTATTAGTATGTACGATTTATTATGACAAAACACACAATGGTTCTGTGCCTAAGGGTAAGAATGCCTTCTGGAGGTCTTTCTAAGGAAGCTTGACTCATATTTAAGTTAAAGGAAAACTGACTCATATTTACGTTACCTAAGGAAACCGGACTCATATTTATAGTACATGACGAAAACCATGAAAACCAACCCTTCAACTGGCCCATTGGCCTGGATTCGAGTTCTGGTCTAATTACAGGTATTCACAGATCTTATCCACTGAGCCCCACTATAGAAGAGATAAGAATATCGTGAAAATTTTGACAGTTTTTGCTGAAAGGTTGGCACCTATCTTTTCAAATGATAACTGATGAGCTTAGCCTCATTAAAAAATCATGAAAATGTCGGGAACTATCTTTTATTTTTCCCCTCCTTTTGTCCCTCACGGATTGAACTGACTAAAAATCAAAAAGAAGACCAAATTTCTGGATGCTATGATTTGATTCAAATGGCACGGGTTAGTCCTCATCTTTTTCCAAGCAAACTGTGTCTGGAACAAGGACAGTATACAATCAAGACTAAATTGTCCGTGACGTCAGTTAACATACACAAGCTGGAGAAACGAAGACACAATGAGAGTAGCTGCTTTTCAGCACACAAAGAGTCAATAACATCACACAAGAAGAAACCTTATAGTAACTTTGGTCTGAAGATGAAACTTAATTTTTGCTTATGATTCTGAGTCAAAACGGAAATCATCTGCTTTCTTTGGAGAAGGTTCACCATGGCTATAGAAAATTTGGTTTTACAAATCTTGAGTAAAGTCCTAATTGGTGACAATTTGAGTGGAAATATATAATTCACAAGGAATTTATTCTTTAGAACAACAATAAACGTCAACTTCATATTTTATAAAGATGAATTCTTAAAGGAATTCAGTGTATTAGAACTACTAAAGCACGTTCATCAGAATAAATGGTTTCTGCTACATGAGAATGCATTGTTACAAAACTCGTCAAGAAACTTAGAAAAGGAAAATGTCCCAATTTTCAACCGACTCATTTATTCACGCTTATTATACGTAGTAACTTTGAAGTCATTCAGAAAAAAAAGGATTGTCCCAGAGAACCTGAATATCCAGAGATTAAAACAGTGTCAAGGAAATTTAGAGTATCAAAAAATTAAAACCGTATCCCAAGCGATAAACACAAAGGAATAAAGCAACTATACGGAGGTTTCAAGTGTCATATAAGCTTAAAACGACTGCAGATTTGCAGCTAAGAAGTAAGAATGTTCTTTTCATAAACTTTCGGTTTGTGTGCGTTTAGTCTTAAAACTTTCCAAATGTGCTCTTTATTGGTAACAAAATGTTCATAAAAATCTTTACCCGAACTTTTGTTTCGCAACCGTAGGTGGTAAATATATAATTATGCTTATAAAAATGTTGTAAGTGAAGCACAGATTCATTTTCTTGCAATTTTAAATTTAAAGAAATTAGTTTTACAAAGTTACGAAACCTAACATTTTAAACTTTTTTTTTTTTTTTTTTTTTTGTGTGTGTGTGTGTGTGTGTGTACCTATATTAATGTTGGATTGGCAAGAAAGTAATTTTGGAGGAAATTTAATATAAAACAAAACTAAATTTCTTCTATATAAAAAATGAACTTCAATCAGTAAAATATATTCCATTTTATTCGATGACCATTTGTAATCTGTCTGGTAAATTTATGAGCCGGCGCTCATCGAACTCCTGGTCTTTACCAGGAAAACTCAAACAAGTGCGATTTGAGGTCATCGTTACTACTAAAAGTTTTACTAATTAAGAAGTTTTGCAAATTTTGTCATAAATGATTATCGGATGGTGCGATATTAGGGCTATATGGGCGATGTGGCATCATTTCCCAACTAAGCCCCAGTAATTTCGTACGTGTTGCTAAAGTTGTGTGAGACCTCGGATTGTCGTAATGGAACATGATTCCTTTGCGATTTGCCAATTTTGGCCTTTTCTCGTTGATTCCTTTCTCCAATTTCATCAGTTGTTGGCAGTCAAAATCTGAGCGGATCATTTGGTTGCTTGTGAGTAGCTCAAAATGTACAACAGTTTCGTAATTCCACCAAATTTACGATGACGTTTAGCTTTCGATATGATTTTTGGTGATTTTTCATGCACGAACGATGATCTTTTTTGTTTAATACTATTGCAGTCGATACATTTTTTCATCACCAGAGATAATTCATTTAAAAAAAGTGTATACTGCATTACGTGTGGAAGGCGTATCGCAAATATTGATTGGTTGTGTTAAATGAATTTCTTTCAATTCAATTTGAACTCAAATATCGAGATTCTTTATCGAATTCAAGACCTCTTATGCGATTTTCATTTATTCTCTTGATATAGTGAACTTTTTTGCAAACTCTCGCACAATTATACGACGATATTCGACAGTTATACGACAATTAAGGCTTTAATTTTGTCATCATGAACTTCAGAAGGTAGGCCAGGGCGCTGCTCATCTTCATATGAAAAATCTGACATATGCGTTTCTGAAGCAATCAGCGCCACAAACTTCACATGGAATTCTTTCTATAGAACAAAATATATGTTCCTATATAATATTTCTGCAGAATGAAACTTGCATGGAACTGTTTCTGTAAACAAAAATGCATGGAATTATTTCTGTAAAAACCTAAAAGTGTTAATCGCAAAAGAAAAACAAATGAAGATTACGTTATGGATTTGTGTAAACCGAAGTTACATTCTTGCCAACCCAATATCTTGGGAAATATTGTAATCGTTATAAAAAATAAAATACAAAAAGTTTAACTCCCGTACAATAAACATTAGCTAAGGTATTTAATATAAAAAATTGCGATTTTTAAATTAAGGTATTATCCTGCCTTCTTTGCATGCCTTCGTGGTCGAGAGTTCCGGCGATGGACTTTCCTCGCTCCGGCGATGGACTTTCATTTCTCATCTCTCCTGCTTACAAAAAAAAAAAAAAAAAAAAAAAAAAAAAAAAAAAACACACAACAAAAAAAAACAAAAAAACCCTAATATATCTCTACAGTGGCGCCCTACAGGATTTGACGATTGGGTCCCCTAATCCCCAGTCGCCCTTTAAAAAGCGCAATATATAAAGTATTTCTACCGCTTTCTTAGCATGCCTTCAGGGCGTAGTGGTCAGCACGCTCGACGCGTATTCGAAAGATCCGGCGAGGGCACTGCTCATTTTTCATCTTTTCTGCTTTAAAAAGAAACCTAATGTCTCTACAACTTCATATTCAATTTCGTATTCACAGGCTTCTTCTATGCCATTCAATTATATTATTTTGTGATTTACTAGTGCCTTTCATTTATAATTTTATTATACGGATATGGCGAAAGTCTTTTTACAGAAGTAATTTATAATTTTCGAAAGCCTAAAAATGATTTTTTTATATTTTATGAGGTTTTTATTGATTTAGAATCATAATCTGATAATCGTGCAAAACATTCGCTCAAATGCAAACATTTTGAAATTTTAATTAATGCAAATTAATTTAATTACGATGTGACCACGTCTTAGCATTCATTTTTCATCTTCGTCAAAGATTACGGATTTCGCTTTTCAACTATTGGTAGCTGTGTGAGAACAGTGTGACTACATCGATTCTTGTATCGTTATCACGCGCGAGCACGTGCGTCGAAAGGTATAAATACTGGAAGAACTGGTTTGTCTCTCTCTCTTTTCCCTGTTTCCCCGCTTGCTGCCTGACGTCGAGCTTAGCGAGTGTGTGGGCCTTCGGGCCACACACACTCAGCAGTCGCTATTTGTTCCTGTCTAATTTTGCCGAGAAAGAAGCAGAATGAAGAAATCCAGTACTTAAAGTCGATGTTTGATTTGTGAATAATATAATATACGCGCAAGTATGTGGAATTTGTGAATAAAATAAACGCGCAAGCAGAATATAAGTAACTGTTCGACTTCAAGATGTGCTTGATCAGCAATGTGTCACCACGTGCGATGTGTGTAAAGATCATATGAATGTAAAAGGAAAAAAGAAGAGCTTATAAGAGTGTAACCAGACAGCGCGATAATATGAAGATAGAATTCATCAAGTTTCAACCGCAAAATTATTCGATGGAACAGGATTGCGCGAATAGTCACGCGTCGGCACTCCACGGACATTCCATTTGAGTTATCGCATTGCGAGTATCTAAGTTATGATATTTTAGTATGTATATGTGTGTGATAAATATTTCTTATTTAATCCAGAAAGTATGTGTATTGAAATAAATATGTGATTGGAAAAAGAAAATAATCGGCTCATGCATGCATCAGTGGGTAAGTCTTGTTAATCTACTGATTAAGCAATGTACTAAACACCAAATTTTAGTTTAAGTATTTACGCAAAATTAATTTGTACTTGATATTCTTAGTATCGACACTTTATACGATCACGGCCAGCAACACCACAAGCTGTTACTTATAATACCGAAATATTATTTTTGGCTGCAATATATTAGACTTTACTAGAATGTCACAAAAATTTCAAATTTTTAAAATTTTGGCTACCATGCAGTAACAATTCTTTAGTTTTCACAAACGAAGTAGAAATATTCATATGCGTTCTTTTTTGTATTAATAGTTGTAGTTTCCTTTTTTAATGTATACAAAGTACGATATTTAACGTATACAAAGTACGATAACCCTTATGGGATTTCTTTAGGATAAAAGAAAAAGAGGGCAAAATTTCAGCAAAAATCTAGTATTTTTTCAATTAATAGCTAAAGGAATAATTGTTTCAATCTATTCATAAAAGATAGACGTTTTCGGGGTTTTAGAAAGGGGACAAGGAACAGTTTCCCTTAGAATGTCCTTCACGTAGGTATCTTTTCCCTTAGATAAATAGCGCCCTTCTGGACTTTGCCACCAACAAATAAACCAAACCTAAATCAAACTATTATTAAAAGCGATTATGACGAAATTTCAAACCAAAAACCCTGTTGAAAACAATTTTATTGAGTATTGATTATACGTATATAAAACGTGTCCTCATTTCTTTCATTCGTAAAAAAAATCATTGCCACATTATGCGCCAAGTTCGTTGCGCTAATATGGATTGGATTATTTAATTATGGCAAAGCACACGAGAGCTATCTGCCTAAAGGGTGGAATGCCTTCGTGGAGGACTTTCTAAGGGAATCTGGCTCGTTTACAAGTTGCACATGGGAAAAACTACGAAACATGGGTTACACATGGGAAAAACTACGAAAACGCCATTCGCGGGATTCGAACCTCGGACCGAACTACCAGTGTTCAGCGTCTTTACCGCTCGGCCGCTGGTGGGCTGCGCTAATATAGAAATACCTATTTCTTAAATGTTGATACTATGAAAAGTAGTAATAAAATTCTGATTAAAATATTTTGATAACTCTAAGCTTCATTATTAAGAAAATAGAAGAGATAAAAAGAACGAAGGAAGTAAAAGGTGGTTTCTAAGCAAAGAATAAAAACTTAAAAATCAATTCTTAGCACCGTAAGTTGTAAATGACCTCGATATCTTTTAACTGAGAACTTCAAACTACTTCAGAAGCAAGCATATTGCAAAAATTTATCACACAATTTAAAAAAAAAAAAAAAAAAAAAAAAAAAAAAAACCGCTTCTTCCGTTAAGAAACGCCTCTTTTTTTTTCTTTGCAAAACTGAGAAATAAAAATAAAGAGGTATGTGGCTAAAGAAAAACAAGGTTGAGGTAATGATTCTCGTGACGTAAGCAATCAACGAAAAAGATTTCTGATTGCCATCGCGCACCCTTGAGGAAAGAAGAACATTAAAGGACCTTTTTTCCGTCTTAGAACTTTTTTTTCTTCGAAGCTTGGACACGAGTTTGTCCTCCATCGTTCTTTAACAAGCATCATCTCAGGTAGACGTAACTTGATACGGAATCAACCGAGAAAATGTAATGACAGAGGAAGGTACGTTTTTATACCTTTCAATACTATTTTTAAAAGTACCTTAGGAGTGACTCTTTTAACAGAAAGTCAGTTGGAAAAAAAAAGACTGGAAGGAAATATTTTTACAGCAGTTCATCACAGTTTTGTGGTTTTAAACTACTGCTCAGAATCTTTTGTTGAGCGTTAAAAGGATTATCAAACAATGTAAGTCTCCATGGAGAAATATCATGCTAGAGGTGCAGAAAAAGACATGCTTCTTAAATTTTAACACGAATTACGATGCTTTATTAAGTAAATAAAGTGCTTAGTTATTGTCTAGCCAAATAAGATAAGCTTGACGTCATAACATCTGCGGGTCCATTTGATGTAACGGAGAATGATTCTCGATAAGCAACCTTTTGTTTTTATGAACACAGATATGCACATTTATAATTGGTGTATTTTTTATCTTGGATTTTGAAAAGGCCGAGTTCGAGGGCTGTAGTTGGAACAACTATATATGATCGGCAAAAGTTGACAGATTGGAACGATAACCTGCGTGAGGTCTATCGAAAGGAGGTCCTCAAATTAGTAGAAACCTACGGAAGCCTTTTTATAAAGCTTCCAAAGAAAGCATATCGGATGCTTCCGAAATTCGGCTATTTGGTGGATTGTGCAGAGAGACTGATGAAAGTTTTATTGTAAGAGTGGCATATAGAACTGCGGTTCAAAATTCTGCAGCTTTGGAAGGATATCGGAAAGCTTTTATGGTTCAGTTGTAGCAAACTTTCATGGTGACGGCATAATATATCCGAAGAATCAAAGACTGAGCAACTAGTTTTTCCTGTTCACTATGCTGAGTATTTTTGCAATAAATAAACACCACGTTTATGCATTTGACGCAGTAGTCATTACATTTAACCACTCTGACCAAATTAAATATATAGAGAGAGATATGATTGTTATTTTACAGCATAAATATGATCGAATAATTTGAGACTGTTTAGTGATATTCCGGCTATTGCTTTCCGGCACGCTACCTTTTAAATTCGAAGTTTTGATTTAAAAAAAAGGATAGGCAGTCTAATTAGGCCTAGAGCAGTATACAAGTAAAATTTTGTGAAGATAGCACTTATCGTTTTAATTCTGTGGGTGTGCCCAAAGTGGCACACTGATTGAATAGAGCTTCGGAAAGAGTGCTGAAACGAGCATTGTTGTCAATGAACTGACCGATGAGATGCGGAGAAACAAAGAATACAGACTCTCAGTTGTCTTTTCTTTTAGAAAGATTTCCAAATTATCGATACATACCGTAAGTCGGTAAAAACAATTAACATATGAAAAGAGAACGTACTTTAACAATTTAAAATAAGAATTTGAATAATTAAATAGTTGTTACATGATATACTAAAAAATAAAACACTAACATCCTTCTTCAAATCTTTCTGTAATGGACTTATGTTCTTCTTCCAAAGTATACAGCGATCTGTTTCACTTAAAATTTTACCAGAGAATTGCGGAGACTCGGCTTAATGCAATCCTCTGCAACAACCGCCATCCAGGAAATGCGTTTCCTCCTTGTTGCCTTTAGATAATTTAAAGCGAAATTATATATTCTTGCAGAAATTCTACAGCAGTTTAATCCACTGCTGGCAATTTCCATAAGTTTATATTTTAAAAGTAAATTTAAGACAAAAAATATAACGATTTGTTTATAAAAGTGGTTTAAAATTGGAAAACAACCCCCCCCAAAAAAAAAACGCATACCAAAAT
Source organism: Stegodyphus dumicola (assembly GCF_044657685.1). Taxonomy (NCBI): domain Eukaryota; kingdom Metazoa; phylum Arthropoda; class Arachnida; order Araneae; family Eresidae; genus Stegodyphus; species Stegodyphus dumicola. The sequence goes on along the minus strand of NC_140771.1, from coordinate 67,345,299 downwards.
GACAGCATTGCTTGACTGAAGGACTGTTATGAAGATGGTTGCCGGAAGAATGGTTCGGCGCATGGCCGTCAGATTTTGGCACATTTTGAAAATCTGCAACTTCTTCTGAGGTAGTTGCTAATGCGCAAGTACGAAGCTGGCAGCATGTGAGTTTAGTTGTTTTCCCACGGGTAACGTAAATAAATTCAATTTTCTTTCGAAAGTTCTCCATGAAGGCATCCCATCCTAAAAGCAGAGAAATAGGGTACTTTGCTACGATCTACTAAACCTAAAATCATCCTTTACTGTATTCAGCAACTGCTTATGATTTCATATATTCCTCAGGCACTGAAAAGCGGTTTTCACTCTTTGGGATTAGATTTATATTACTGGTTATGAGAAAACAACGGGAGGGCTATCCGTTTAAATAAAGAAATGACTTTCATGAAGTTGTGTTAAGAGACATGGTTCAAGGTCATGTTATACATAGAGAAAGTGACTAAAACTTTTGTGCAGCCAACCCATTCATTGGGATGTAAACCTGAAATGAACTACCATTATTCAGCGAATTTAATATTCGGCTCTAAATGGGCGCCAGCCTCGCGCGAATCTTACTTGGTTTAAGGTGAACGAGGAATTTTTTAATAAATTTAGGTATACATAAAAGCATAGTCTTTACCAAATGGTTATTTGGCTTGTTAATTGAGAGTTATTATTGGGCGTAACAAGGCCAAAATAATCATAAGTTAGAAACATCCTTCATTATTCTTAGGCTTTATTTGTTTCAAGGTAAGTTCTTTCTATTCGAGTTTGGTCTAAATATTTACTCTTATCAGGTTTTTAACTGAAAAGCTTAAAATTTTATTCTAGTCTATTTCAATTTTTTTTCTGTACGTTTAATAGTAGTTCTTTGGATTCGGTTAAAAAAAGAGAGAGAGAGAATCTTTTGGCATCGAAATTTTTTTTAACACTGATAAATTATAAGTAACTTTATATAACTTGAAGAGGAATACGACGTTTTCCATCTAACTGGTTGTAAAACTTCAGAGTAATAATTTTCAGCTCTATATAAATTCAATATGAATATAAGTTCTGTTTTTTCTGCCTTTGCTTTTCAATGTTTGACTGTGCATCAGTATAACCAGACCCATAATTTCGAAAATTTCACTTCTTGCTATTTTGTAGAAGGCAAGTTCTAAACACAGTTTCGAAATGCAGAAAACAACAGAGAAATAGCAGACTATAAAACTACTTGCTTCCAAAACCTAATCTGGCTTAGACTATTTTGGTCTCACCCTTATCCATTTATTGGCGCTAAATTACAATACTTGGCGAAATTGTCGAAAATGGGTAGACAGCACAGAAAATAAGTAGAAAACAAAATTACGTAATTTATTTTGTATGCTATTAGAAATAAATGGCTATTTAAAAATAATGTGACTACATTTAATAATTAAATGAATTACCCTAAACTGAGTTAATGGATGGCAATAATAACGTTATTTATTCTATTTTATATATCCATATAAAAGTAACTTTCTCAAAATGGGTTACTGTAATATTATGTCTGCACTGAAATTAAAAGAATTGAAACATCATTGAAAAAGCTGTAAAGAACGAATTCATGAACATTGAAAACAGGGAAAATTTCTGTCAAAATCTCAAATTCCGTTTTATTTATGAAACGCTAAGCTTCATTCTTTCGGAGAAAGCAAAACGAAAAAATAGGAAAGACTAATGGGCAAAAACCTGTCATCTTTGCCTTGTCGCTCCATCAAATCAAATCCCTTTCTTACTCTAACAAGACAGACATGCTTAATCCTTACCACTAAATGAATTATTGAGCAATATAACTACAACAATGCCCATAAGCCCAACGCTCATTGCAGCACAGGAAAGCACCTTAAATCCATAAGAAATACTGAAAGAAGATAAACTTTAAGGTTGTTTCGGCGGGAAATATGTGGTTTATCTTCTTAGTGTGTCAAATATCGACCCACGATGGTCAAGGATGAAATAATATAAATGTTGGTGTCCCGGCCTTTCCTAGACAGCTGTAATATATATGAAAGCTGTCGTAAGCTTAAGGTCTTTTAGTAAAAGAATTGGGAGAAAACAATGATTTCGAAGATCGTTTTTGCACAGTGGACACATTTTTCTGATGTATTTATCTAACCACCCGGAAATGTTATCCATCAGGAATTTCTTCTTGGTTATCTCAGCAATCAAAGAAAGGACGTGGTTTCCTGTGTTGGGAAATCGATCAGATAAAAAGGTAACGATGAAGTAATATGGCAGATTCAATTGACTTCTTTTCATTCCTACAGACCATAGTGAATAGGTTTTTAAGCTAAAAGCATGAATTTAATTTCCATTCGAATGCAGCTAATCCAGGTTCTGAAAAATGGCTGATTTCTGGATTGTTGATATACTAGGTACGTCGTACGGCTTCATAATTGATTGAATACACAAAGATCCGATGTTATAGATTGGTAAAATTTATTTTTTCAAAAGAAATACTGTCCGATTCTCGAACTTTTCACAAATGTACTCGTATAGAGCTCTTCCCAGTACAACAGAGCAATCAGTAGTTACCACGTCAAACTACTAAGAACGTTAAACACATAGCAATGCAAGCAGCATTCGAAAAGCGAAGCTTGCGAACTAAAAGACAGCAGATGCTATCTCCGGTCTTATATAGTTTTCACCCGGCTGCCGGAAGTCTCCAGTACCTTTCATTTCTCGAAATTACTGGAAGGCATATACGGTTACACCTAAGAGTCGGATACGGTTATAGTTATACATAGGGACAATTATAGTTATTCGATTACAGTACCAACTACAGTAGACAGGGACGGACCAAAATGCCACCAAATGACCTCCAAGGTATGTGACTTTCGTGATTTCTGGCGAAATTTGGCGAAACAATTATTCGCTGGAACCATCGCCAGCTTGACAATATCTCGCCAGTTGAACAAGATAGCCATTTACCTCAAAGTTAAATTGACTTGCCTTTGTAATCTTCTTTTTTCCAACAGAGCTTCATCTCTTCAGACTTTTCATGTTATACTATACAATACTACAATTTCACATCTAATTTGACTACAGTTATTTACATACATACAAAGTTCGTAACAGTGTTAAGGTAAACATATATACTCAGGAAAATTACATTGGCGATAAAGGTCTTCCGTTGTTTCCCACTTGTGAGAGAAAATCCACAAAATTCGATTTTTTCGAAGATGAATAGTTCTTAGTCTACTGCTGATTGAAATAGTATATTATGCAGTGTAGGTTTAGGTTAAATTATTTAAATATGGCAAAGGACAGGATGGGAGAGGGGCCTTCATAGAAGACCTTCTAACGGAAACTGGCTCGTATCCAAGTTACACATGGGAAAAACCACGAAACGCTCAATCACCCAGGCCGTTCGCCCATGTCGAACTACCAGTGTTCAGCGACTTTACCGCTCAGCAGCTTGTGAGCCCTTTCAGTCTGATTTTTTTTTTTAATTTTGGAAATATTTTATGCAGTTTATTAAACCAAACAAGCTGGCTAATGACGTAGCTTTCCCATTCTGGCTAATCACGTAGCGGTAAAAGGTCGAAAAGGCTGGCTGTATGAGAGAGTTTGTGATTTTCCCTGTGTATACTATGTAATACGAGCCAGTTTCCTTTCAAAAGTCCATCACGAAGGCATCCCTTCTCAGAGGTTGATAATTCTGGGGTTGCAAAAATCTGTAGCATAGGTTTTTAAAAGCACTCGTTATTCACGTCACAAATGTAATGCTTGTGTATTTTTCGAATAGCTATTACATTAGGTTGATGTTACACTCAAGTAAATCCTTCTATGTTACATTCCGGAGTACTATTATCAAAACTTGCCGTTGAAACGTGTCTTTGAGCCTATAATTGTGATACTTTTGGTAAGGGGCTGACTCGTTTTTTCAAGAAAGTATGTGTTGTACAAGTTATAGCTATGGATAATCATCTGCTGATTCTTTTAGATATTCCCTATATATTTATACCAGGTGGCATCAATTATTTTGCTGCAGTACACTTCTACCTCCACTAGAGAAAATCTCTTTCAGGTTTCTACTCTGTCAGGCTCCACATGGGATCACATCAGGAACTGGCAAGAGCAGGATTTTAATTTCCTGCTGAAAGCCAGTATAACAGCAAGGTTCCAAAGTTCAAAAGTTCAATTATTTTGTAGATCTTCATTAAGATGTGTGCTGTTTTTCAGAATGACATTTTCCTTTCTATTCACATATGTGCATTTATATGTAAACAATAAAAGTAAGGATAAATTTTCAGGCACATATTCAGAAATATTTTAACAACGTATCTCAATATTATTAGCACCGGTATTTATCGCGTTATTCGTCGTTATAAAATTGTAAAATATTCTTAAAATCATGCTGCTAAAATGCACCAAGAACATTTCATTAAAGCGTTGCAGGCAGGCAGTGTGGAAGTATAATGAACATAAAAAGTTTGCATTATGTTGTACATTTTATAACTGTAACACATAGACGTAATTCAGAACGTGCTACTTCAGTGTCTCTGATATGTTTGTGACCACTTGCATTGAATATTTTTTGAAATATTTTGTGCTAGTTGAGAGACACCTAATCTTCAGAAATAAGGTAATATGATTACAAGCGTTTTCATATAAAAATCCAATGTAAAGAATATTTTGATCTTGAGGAACTCCAAAGTGTGCTTCCGATACAAAGTGATTTATTGGTAGCTGCAATCACGTTTCACTTTTTTAATATCGATACATTTTCAAGCAATATTCTTCATAAAAATTATTTTAAAAAATCTTTTTTTGTTGTTGTTTGTTATTTTGCAGAAATAAAAGTATTTTTAATTGCCATACTTTAAAAAAAATACAAGAAACGTAAGAATAAAATTTCCTAACTTACATTACAAAATATACTTAATTATTCTACATGGAAAAGACAACCGAGTTAGCCAAATGTTTAGAGTTGAGTTGTTAAAAGCAATACAAATTATTTAATTTACACGCAAAAATATCGTGGAGACTTGTGTTTTTAGCACGTAAGAACCTTAAAACTTCAACTAAGTCCTTGCCGGGTATGGAACCAGAGACTTTCCAGTTGCTAGCAAGGTATATTAACCAGTAATATACCACACATATACATGGTAGAAGAGCTTTTGATTAATTTTCTGTAAAATATTATTATTTTCTTTCTGAGACATATACAGTTTATACATGTCGAGAAGAAGTATTAAAGTTATACATGTCGAGAAGAAATATTAAACAAGTCAGGTCTATGTAATTTTTGCTTGACATGTAATAAATCAATTTCAAGTAATCTTCCAGGAGTACAGAGACAACAAGCCTTTATATTCTATAAATAAAAATTGGAACTTGTCATAAAATTAAAAAAAGTGATTGATCGTAAGTTTAGAAAAAGTGACATTTTCACCATCAATTTACGATAAAATTACTATAAAGGGTCGTTAATTGCTGTTTCTTATTTTATTCGTCATTTTCCAATCAAAAACTGAGTTCAGAAAGTTGTTTACAGTTTGAAAGTACGAAACAACAAGCCACGCTCACTTCGTTTTTGATAGTTAAAAAGTAATCATTTACCTAAACAGCTTAAGATTTTATCAGATAATTGTGCGTACACTGAAGAAGATTGCTTCACTTCGAAATATGAGCAAAATATCTAATATGCGACTCTTGAGAATTTCCCGTTTGCATTAAATATAGATATAAGAAATAAGTGTAGGATGTTACCTAAATTTCGTATTCTGTGTTACCTAAATTTACATCCTTCATAACATAGTCTTTCTTTTAGATTTTACTTTAAAAATGAAGTTATGTTCGTAGAATTCATTTTGTTTGTTCTACGTTCGTTAATTATATCCAAACGTTCTGTAAATACCTGCCGGGTCTCTCAATGTACATTATTATCTGCCTCTTTGAGCCCGAAGAAACACTAATTGTGACAAAAATTTGTATTTATTTAAAATTAATTATTTTACATATCTATTTTGTACTGAAAACTTAACAAAACTGTTTCGAAAATAACATATTATACAACTATTGCAATAAAAACTACTGTTCACGGGCATTTAGTTGTAAGGTTAAGTAACTAGTTATCATGATTTAAATCTTTACTATGATGTCACCTTTCTGTTCTTCACCATACTGCAAACTAAGTTTTTGTCTATTTAAGCTAAGGGTTTTGAATATTTAGATTAGAGCTCCTTGCGGCTGTATATTTATCTTGTCAACTTTGCTAAAAAGTTGTATTTCGGTTTTTAGCATGTCGCTAGTTGCTTTTTAAAATAGGCGCTGGTAAAATATCTAAGCCAGTTGGATGTGTAGTCTTACACTATTTTCTACATCTGAATTTACCTTTATTTTTATTCTGTGAGTTGTTTAAAACGTAGGGATTACTCGCTATTTGTCTAGTAAGGTCTGCAGGACTTACGTTTCCAGTTAGTTTTAAGAATCCCATACCTTTCGGGTTCCCTAGCGGTTGAATCCCCTTTAAAATCGCTGACCAACAATAATTCTATTCAGTTCAAATCGTGCTAATTGCAATTGAAATTTTCGTGTTTTTTTCCCGCATGTGTAGGATAAATGCGAACCAGTTTCCCACATCCTTTTTTTTATGCAGACAGTTCTTACGTATTTTGCCGGAACGTAAATATTCCAGTCCGATCCCGAACCGCTCCCGGCCACTTGCTTCTGTCTCTAAATTTATTTTAACATTCAACGATGGAATAGTGGTATTAATTATACAAAGCAGATCCTTTTATCCTAACAATGATTAATTCTTTTAAGAATATTAAGTGCACAAGCAGATAAGTTAAGTTTTACAAAAGCCTTTTCGCTAATATCCTCCAACTATATTTTAAAATACAAACTACTTGCTTTTATGATTCACATCATTTTAGTTATGAAGTTTATACAATTTATTTTAGGTAATGCATTAACTCCATTTATTCTTTCTCGTACCTTCTACTACTTCCGTCAGAGATTGTAAAAATGCAAATTAGATTAAGCTTAAATATCAAGCGGACTTGTAGTTCACAGAGAGAGAGAGAAAGAGCTACCGCAACTCGCTAGAAAAGCAGGTTAAGCCTGAGTCATCGACCTATGTGCCGATCTGCGTTTTCATTAGCGATTTGTCTAATTTTTATCTGCATTGGCTTCAACCAGGTTAGTAAAACGGTGAAGTTTATAAGTCACCTTGAAAGAGGGGAAAATTTGCAGCAAGTTTCTAGTTTCGAAATGATGCTACGGCCCTCGGTAACATCTGTTCATAGCAGTTCAGGCATACTCAAGACTGTCTGACCATATCATAGCATAATCTTTGGGGTTCTTGTATGGAGTGAAGAACTATTCGCTGTGGAACTGTACAGACATTAAGATTTTGAGAAACGGGGTAAACAAGCAATCCCCTGTCCGGGATTCGAACCTGGACCGCTCGAATACGAACCGAGTGAGCTACCGTTACACCATGAAGGCATGCAGAAAAGAGGGGAAAATTAACCTTATAACATATTTTTCACTTTCTAAATGTACAGAAGATATGTAGCGTTACTATGTGAATTTAAATGCATTTTCCTCTAATGCCCTGTAAACTGTTTCGCTGGTCTACCTGGATCATATCTATTGAAAATCGTTACTGATAAGCGATATTAAACTCATGAAATAGCCCTTTTGGGGGATAGTTAAAGTCTGAAATATTTCAGATTTTATTTTTATTTATTTATTTATATTCTAAATGACTTACAGAATGACATGTATGTTATCATGTTATAAGGAACTCAAATGCTGAAGTGGCACACTATCCTAATAGTCTAAATTATTATGATAGAGTGTTTTGGCTATTTGGTATAAGAAAGCATTGTGTTATTTATTTATTTTTTCCTCGTACCCGTTCTTCTTCTGTACAACTTTCTTTGACTCTTGATTTACCATTCATATTATTCACAATATTAACGTGATATCGCAAATCATTTGCTTTGTAAAGTTCTATTTACCATAATAAGGCTTCCAAAACGAAATACTATTTATCCTACAAGGGCTTGGAAACTACTACTGTAATATTAATGTTGGTAAAAGGATTGGTTCTTATTCTGAAACCTTTTGAAACAGTATGCTATGGTAATAGTAACAGCATGTATTACCTAGTATGAATAGTATGTAGTATAAACAGTGCACTTGACTAGTATGTAATAATCTATACTTACATACAATTTATGTTCAGGTTAGGTTATTTAAATATGAGAAAGCACACATCATTGTATATTATTCTCTGTTATTTCGGTTTGATGCATCCGTGGTTAAGTCTTGAAACGAATTACCGGCGATTAATTAAATACTACTATATATTTTAATATTATTATATCTGAGCCGCGTAAGTAGCGATGGCTAAGTTTCGATAAATTTTAGTTGTACTACAAAGTAAGCCCAGAACGTAATCGGACATTTTTTATAACTAAGTTAACCGAATTAATACACAATAACACGCCGAATAAATACTAATTCAGAAGACAAACAACAAAAATCAACGTTATATTTACAAAATTTCCACAGGACTAGTTTCGATGGTCTTACCGAACCACCATCCTCAGCTGCAAAACCGCAAATGAACAAGATAGGAAAAAATGATTAGATAAAATAAGAAAGCCTGGACAAGAATAAGCAAGTGGCGCCATCTGTTGGTGAAACCAGAACTAAAACATAATTTCTTTAAAGGCCGAAGGCAAATTTGGATTGGAATTAGGATCGTTAACTAGAACAGAAAGATTTTTATGAATGTGTAATGCCTCTAGAAAATCCAGTTCTCCAATGGAAGATGTTTTTTGAATAATTTTGGCACCAGAAAAATTGAAAGTGTGATTTTCGGACCAACAATGTTGCGCAACAGAAGAGTTCTGTGTTTCCTTTTTCCAACATATGCCTCATGTTCCTTGACGCGAAATTTCAAGGCTCTCTTAGTTTGGCCAATGTAAATTAAACCACACTGGCAAGGAATCCTATAAATACCCCAGGAATTCATATCCGGAATGGGGTCCTTAAGTATGGAACTCGGAATTTTATTGATGGGAGAATAAACAACCCAAAAGTTAAATTTCTGCAAAATATGTGAAACTTTATAGCTAATTGATGGAAAGAAGGGAATGACAACAGAATTTTTATAATCTCCTAAAACAAGAGTGTGCCTTTTAGTGTGTTGAGATGAGAATTTTTTAACTGCTTGATTAATAATGTTGGGTGAAAAGCCCCTGTCAATAGCTATTGCTTTTAAATAATTTAGTTCTTCATCAAGGGCTAGTTTGGAGGAGCAAACTAGAAGAGCAGGGAAAACATAGGAATAAAATGAAGCTAACTTTTGTTTAGTCGGATGACATGATTTAAAGTGTGGTGGAAGGCAAACCGATGAAGGTTTACGGTAAACTGTAGTACTGAAGTTGGATGTGTTACGTGTGACCAGAATGTCGAGAAACGGAAGAGAATTGCAAGTCTCAAGTTCAAAAGTGAACTGAATAGCAGGAACAATAGAATTCATTGTTGATAGAACTTTATTTAAATCATCTTTATTACCTTCAAACAGGGTAAATGTATCGTCTACGTAGCGGAACCATGCCGGGAAGTTTAAAGTTTCAAACAATTTTAATTCATAATAATGCATGTAGATATCAGCCAGGATGGGACTGAGGGGGCTTCCCATGGCTAATCCCTCAGTTTGCTTGTAATATTTATTTTGGAAAACAAAATGTGTTTGTTTCAAACAGAGTTGAGTGAGAGAAATTAGCTCATCAATTTCGATGCAAGAGAAATGAAATTCGCGAAGTCTGGTTTCTAGACATCTTAATGCACCCTCCACCGGGACATTGGTGAATAATGATTTTACATCAAAAGAAACCATGAGTAAATTACTAGGAGAAATGTTTTTAACCTTTTCTACAAACTCTGTTGAATTTTTTATAGTGTAAATGTTATTGTCTAAGACAGTGGAAAATCTAGAAACCAAATATTTAGCTAATGGATACGAGGCAGTACCTAAATTTGATACAATAGGGCGGAAAGGAATACCACTTTTATGAATTTTGGGAAGAGCATATAATCTGGCACAATTCGCAACAGATGGGATAAGTGAATGTTTTAAGTTGCTTGAAATGATTTGCGAAGATTTGACCGCAGTTTTTATTTTTGACAAGTCCGAAGGTGAAGGATCTTTAGGGGTCGGATTATATGGTCCTTTGTTTAAGAGTTTAGTGACACCATCGATGTAAGTGTTCTTATCCATGACGACTATCTGGCCACCTTTGTCGGCCTTTGAAACGATAATATCCGGGTTAGAATGAATTTCGCGCATTGTAGCTCTTTCTCTCGCAGTTAGATTTGTTTTCAAAGGTTTCTTATTGACTTTCACATTATGAGCGATGGATGCCTAATCATTTCTTTCTGAGAATCTGAAACTTTACTAAACTTGAAAGCTTTTTCAAAAGGAGCCAAAATGTTTGGAATCGAGGGTTTACATGTTTGTGAGAAGTTAAAATTATATTTTAGAATTCTCTCTTGTTCTTCTAAAAGACTAACATTATAAATATTAACTATTGGCTTGATGTTTACAATGGGAAGATTTTTTGAACTACTTGAACTGGAAGACTGTAAAAGGAGTTTTTCGAATTTAACTGCAAGGGTGTTTTAATGACCGTTAACTGCATTCTCCGTTCTACACCAAGACTTTTGTTCAAGGGTAGTGAATTTTGGATATGATTTAGCGAGTTCCAGATGAAGCTTATAGAGTTCATGTTCAATTTTGAACAATTGTTGACGTGTATCCCTTATGACGGACCGAAGTAAGGCAAGCTTGCAATTTAACAGAATTCTTGAAACGCGACTGGAAGGTTTTTGATTAGATTTGATTTGAATAAAATTGGGATCAATTTTTTACATTTACATTTAAGTAAAAAGTCAAGATGATTCAGAAATTTTTGCCGTTTAAGGCGTAATTTAGTGAAACGATGATTAACGGATGAAGGCATGATAAACAATGCAGAAAATCAAACTGAATTAACTAAGCAATAATAACGCACACACAAAACAGCAGAAAAATCCCTCACTGAAATGAATAGAAAACAAAACGTTTGTAAGCAAAATGCATGAAATCATACAAGCAAAACACAATATCCAAATATACAAAACATAAACATAACTTGAAAACTGCAAAAAAGTACTTACCGAAACTCATGCAAACAGAAAATGGCAGCCACACCACGTGCAAAAAAGAAAGCTAAAAGTAAGCCTGTTTGGGGCTGCTATAATTAAAACACAGTAACACGCCGAATAAATACTAATTCAGAAGACAAACAACAAAAATCAGCGTTATATTTACAAAATTTCCGCAGGACTAGTTTCGATGGTCTTACCGAACCACCATCCTCAGCTGCAAAACCGCAAATGAACAAGATAGGAAAAAATGATTAGATAAGATAAGAAAGCCTGGACAAGAATAAGCAAGTGGCGCAATCTGTTGGTGAAACCAGAACTAAAACATAATTTCTTTAAAGGCCGAAGGCAAATTTGGATTGGAATTAGGATCGTTAACTAGAACAGAAAGATTTTTATGAATGTGAAATGCCTCTAGAAAATCCAGTTCTCCAATGGAAGATGTTTTTTGAATAAATTTGGCAGCAGAAAAATTGAAAGTGTGATTTTCGGACCAACAGTGTTGCGGAACAAAAGACTTCTGTCACTAAACTCTTAAACGAAGAACCATATAATCCGATCCCTAAAGATCCTTCACCTTCCGTCTTGTCAAAAATAAAAACTGCGATCAAATCTTCGCAAATCATTTCAAGCAACTGAAAACATTCGCTTACCCCATTTGTTGCGAATTGTGCCACATTATATGCTCTTGCCAAAATTCATAAAAGTGGTATTCCTTTCCGTCCTATTGTATCAAATTTAGGTACTGCCTCGTATCCATTAGCTAAATATTTGGTTTCTAGATTTTCCACTGTCTTAGACAATAACATTTACACCATAAAAAATTGAATAGAGTTTGTAAAAAAAGGTTAAAAACATTTCTCCTAGTAATTTACTCATGGTTTCTTTTGATGTAAAATCATTATTCACCAATGTCCCGGTGGAGGGTGCATTAAAATGTCTAGAAACCGGACTTCGCGAATTTCATTTCTCTTGCATCGAAATTGATGAGCTAATTTCTCTCACTCAACTCTGTTTGAAACAAACACATTTTGTTTTCCAAAATAAATATTACAAGCAAATTGAGGGATTAGCCATGGGAAGCCCCCTCAGTCCCATCCTGGCTGATATCTACACGCATTATTATGAATCAAAATTGTTTGAAACTTTAAACTTCCCGGCATGGTTCCGCTACGTAGACGATACTTTTACCCTGTTTGAAGGTAATAAAGATGATTTAAATAAAGTTCTATCAACAGTGAATTCTATTGTTCCTGCTATTCAGTTCACTTTTGAACTTCAGACTTGCAATTCTCTTCCGTTTCTCGACATTCTGGTCACACGTAACACATCCAACTTCAGTACTACAGTTTATCGTAAACCTTCATCGGTTTGCCTTCCACCACAGTTTAAATCATGTCATCCGACTAAACAAAAGTTAGCTTCATTTTATTCCTATGTTTTCCGTGCTCTTCAAGTTTGCTCCACCAAACTAGCCCTTGATGAAGAACTAAATTATTTAAAAGCAATAGCTATTGACAGGGGCTTTTCACCCAACATTATTAATCAAGCAGTTAAAAAATTCTCATCTCAACACACTAAAAGGCACACTCTTGTTTTAGGAGATTATAAAAATTCTGTTGTCATTCCCTTCTTTCCATCAATTAGCTATAAAGTTTCACATATTTTTCAGAAATTTAACTTTTGGGTTGTTTATTCTCCCATCAATAAAATTCCGATTTCCATACTCAAGGACCCCATTCCGGATATGAATTCCTGGGGTATTTATAGGATTCCTTGCCAGTGTGGTTTAATTTACATTGGCCAAACTAAGAGAGCCTTGAAGTTTCGCGTCAAGGAACATGAGGCATATGTTAGACAAAAGAAAACACAGAAGTCTTCTGTTGCGCAACATTGTTGGTCCGAAAATCACACTTTCAATTTTTCTGGTGCCAAAGTTATTCAAAAAACATCTTCCATTGGAGAACTGGATTTTCTAGAATCATTACACATTCATAAAAATCTTTCTGTTCTAGTTAACGATCCTAATTCCAATCCAAATTTGCTTTCGGCCTTTAAAGAAATTATGTTTTAGTTCTGGTTTCACCAACAGTTTGCGCCACTTGCTTATTCTTGTCCAGGCTTTCTTATCTTATCTAATCATTTTTTCCTATCTTGTTCATTTGCGGTTTTGCAGCTGAGGATGGTGGTTCGGTAAGACCGTCGAAACTAGTCCTGTGGAAATTTTGTAAATATAACGCTGATTTTTGTTGTTTGTCTTCTGAATTAAGTGAACCGAAGTTTAGTAATATTTTTCTTATATCCTTCAAAATAATCATCAGAGGAGTCTATATAATTTTTCAACGGTTCTTCAGGTCATCGAAACATTGTTTACAGGCTTTGGAATTGACCCTTCATAATTTACATGTAATATTTGATTTAACATGAGAGGCGCTCTCAAATATATGTCCTTTCATGGCCATCTTAAGCATCGAAGAAAGGAAAAAAAATTAGTTGGTGATAAATTGGGAGAATATGGTGGGTGATTTACAACATGATAGCTTGCAGCTGAATGCTTCGCAAGTTATTGTTGTACATACACTATAAGATAGAGCATAGGAATATCACATAAAAAAAACTATTGCCCAGAATAAAAAAAAATCCTTCTCTGCTCGCCTTATCGTGTTTCGTAATTCAAAACGCGTTTCTTTGTAAAAATTCTGATTAACCTTTTCCACTCGAAGCCTTCTTTGCTCGGTGGAACTAGCATTTCGAGACAATTTCTTAAAAGGCTATCTTAAAATGATTTCGCACACTGCTTAAAACAATATAATGGTTCTTTTGTTTCTGTAGATACTTGAAGTCCTGCGGCTCTTTCATCAGATACAAACGGTGTTCTTTGCTGTCTTTCTTCGGATTCTGGGCACGATATTCAATCTGAATTTTCTTTCTCTTTTGCAAAATCACTGCTGATTGAACAGTATCTATTACCCTCATTTTTTGCCGTCTAGTACCCCTTATTGCATTGTATCCTCATCACTGCCTTCCTCATCTCAATCATCAACTAGCCTATGCACACGTAACCTTGTTTTTTTAATCAACAAAAACTCGAGCTTATCTTCATTCGAACTGATTCTTTCATCATATTACATGCTTATGGGACTAACTTTGGAAATAATATTCCTATTCCCACGACTGTCGAGTTCGAATTAACGTCGAAGGCGCATTATAAAAATAAATCTAAAATCGTATTTAAGACTAACGATTGGCAGTGGTGTTATACACATGTATTGTTGAATACACCCCTGAACTGATGTTACTCAAAACCAACTCTAAATAAACATCGTTACCGCTCGAATTATTGCGTCAAACCGAATGATGATTGAAAATATCCTATCAAACTGCACACACAAATCAAGTGGTGTTTTTAACACAGCTTTATTTAAATCAATCAAATTTAAAAGGGGAAAACATATTATGAACTTTGTTTTAAAATCGCTTCGTTTATTATTCAATAAACTTCTAGATTTAATTTGAAAGTATCTAAGACTTTACTGAATGGCAACACGCTGGCGCCTGGAAGTTAAAAATATTTTATTTTCAGTCGCGGCAACACATTATTTTCATGGAGCCTAATTTGTTAATTAAAATTGAACGATAATTATCTTATATGTTACCGAACGGCAAACGTGCTGAAGATAAATTTGCTTTTACTTTGAACAGCGTTCCCGCTGGTCGCTTTCAAATCGCTAAGTTTGTTAATCAAAAATTCATTTAAGATTTACAAAATATGAAACACGTTCAAAATTCCAGTTTCCAGGTGCACATGTTGAAGTGAAACAGTACGTTATTCAAAACTGCATAATTTTAGGCATCGTCGTTTACTTCTCTCTCACAGTGCGAGTAACATCTATACATGCATAAATATATGCAGATTCTTCATCATTTAATTTCTTGAAAAATAATACAAGGGATAATATTTGGTGGCAATAATTTGAAACGTGATATACTATTTATAGTGAACTGGTACAATGCCATTCGAGACTAATAGCTCCTTTTTGTCTAGAACATCTTTTTATAGTCTATTAATAGTCATCGAAATATTAATCAAGCATTTTTTACTAATGTTTTAAAGATTAGGTTAATTATATTACGCAAAACAAGCGATGTATATCTGCCTAAGGAAGTAATGCCGTCTTGGAGGGCTCTAAAACGAGGCTGTTTACCCGGTATCAAACCCTGGGCGACCTATCAATATTCAGCGACTTTATTGCTTAACCAGTGGTGAATCCACAGTGCATTAAAGTGCTTATTTTTTATACTCTTATGTACACATACTACAAAATTCACATCTTTTAACTCTAAAAATTTATGAGTTTAGCTGCAATAGTTTTTTTTCTAAATTATGTAACTTACGTTAAATATTCTGCATTGGTTAAAATTGTACTGCCCCTTAAGAAGCTGATAAAAGATGGAACAAATTAACTACAAGACAAAAATAAAGAATGTTTTGAAAATTTTGTGTATCGTAAGAAAAAATATGAGATCGAGTTAAAAAAATGTCTTACGGTTTCTTATAACTTTCATTTTTTGTAACTGCATATAGTGATCTTAGAAATCGCAACTATGCTCTTAAATATTATTTTCAGAGATGGTCGTTAGAGGTAGTCTATGGGACAAATTTCATTATTCACAGTTTTTAATTATGAAATAACTATTTTCGTGTCTACCCAATTAGAAGATTTACTTAACGTAAACAAAAAGCAAAGAAAACAAACTGAGGCAATAAGGCACAATAAAATCATAATTTCACAACTACTTGCTGTTTAGGAAACAAAACAAGGCTCTAAATGTTAGCTCAGTTACTTATGACATGTTAACCAATAGATTTTTTTAATTACCTAAAAACGTTCCAAAGTATTTTAATATGGAGAGCAGGGTAAAAAACTTCTAAAATACTTAGAGAGATAAAACGGAGAAGTGAAAAAAAGAGCACAAAAAATGGGGAAAGAAAAATAAATCTACTCCCCGCAAAATTAATAGGCTTGAAATATATGAACGAGAATTAAAATAAACATAATAAATCATTTATATTAGAGCATTTATGCACAGCTATGTAAATTTAATATTGAACTTAGTGCTACTTTGCTTAAACGAATATATATCAATAACTATGAGAACAAAGTAATAAATATGTAGTGCTCTTTTAATAAATCATTTCAGAATTATTACATTTTATTAACTTAAAACCTTAAGTTCTAGTATAATAATTTACGGTTGAAATTGCAAACTGATTTAAAGTTTCTTCAAACACCGCTTGCTCTTAAGTATTTTATTATTAATTAAATTTCTACTTAGCAAACTAAAGACAATACAAGGGGTCATATAAATATCAAGAAATTAATGATAGTACATATTTGATACTAACTAATGAGAAATCCAAGTGTTTGCTTTCGTTCTTCAGAAAATATTTAAAATAATCTTCAGACAGGGCGTATATTATTATTCTGGATGTATATTCAAAACATGATATGAATATGAATCTAATATGAAGAAAATATTACAAATGCCATTTTGCTAAGAATGTTTTTCAGGCCTTTAAAGCTTTTCTGTGGCATGGTCTGCATAGGTTTCCAGTTTTTGTCTTTCAGCTTGTTCGGTTATGCAGACAAAACTTTAAAAAACATAAAATCTGAAAGCTTTCAGATTTTTTTCATTCATTTATTTATTTTATTTGACTAAGAACTTCCTTGCTGATCACACCCTTTTTGAAGTTTCTTCTAACAGTTTAGGGTTAAGTGTGATTGCAAACTTTTTTTTCTAAATGCGCGGTAAGTTTCACAACATTAATATTGGGGTTTTTCTTGATTTTTCTTAGGATAAATCTCAGGCACTTTTGTATTACCTTGTAATGTGGTCCAGACTTCGGGGCATTTTCAACAGTTCCACTGAATTTCTATCGTTTTTTAACATCAAAGATAGCTGAACGCTTTACATTAAGGTCGTTTTGGATACTTCGAAAACTTACCATTTGTAAAACAATTACTAGTTAAATTACTACTAGGAACTAATCAGTGTTAGATAGAAGAATTAGTTTAGGTGCTAAAGAAGTAATAATTTCCAAATGCAGACGATAATTCTTGTGATGTGTTTTCATTTAAAAAAATTGAAAAATTTCATTTGCCGAAACATAAAATTTCGGAGTGTCTGAATTATTGAGTTTCAGGTAGGTGTTTTTTAAATGATTTATAAGGAATATTTTTATGATATTTATTTTGTCCAAGCAAAGCTTAAAACGGAGAAACAATACTAAATTAAAAGAAAAATTTTGAGCCTATGTGTTTCAGTATTTACTACAAGATCTATGCAAATAGATTTAAAAAATTAAACTGTCCGGGAAAAAAAAATGTGAGACACTATATTTGAGATTGAGATTTCAAATATAGTAGTGTGAATTGAAAGAATGATTTGATCAATATTTCTCTGTAATAGTGAAAGATTTAGAAATCAAATATATAAAGATTTTTTACTGCTAATTCAATAAATATATGTACTATTTAAAATTTAAAACTAATATTTGGAAAATTCCTAGGAAGGTATTTATTCCATTTCATTCCATACTGACATGAAATTCATCTTCCCGCACCTTAAAAACTAGAAGTAAAAACTGGACTCTTCTTAATAAAATTCCATCCTTAATAACACCCATAAATTTTATTTAGACTTTGAAAAGCATAAACATATAACTGCTCCATATTAATCAAAACACTTCTCTGAGTTTTTACATTAAATCCTTAGAATATTCTACTGAAGTTGCCATTCGGATGAAGCACAACTCTGTTTTCTTTATTTGTGGCTTTGGATCTTTATTTTCATTTATCGTCTGCAAAAGTCATTTTAATTTTGCAATTCACAAAACTGAGTACGCATAATGCTGTGGAATTATTTCATTGTTTTTGCGTTACCGATTCAATTTTATTAAACAATAGGAATTTTTCATTTTCAGTAAAATGTAAATGGCGTTCGAATGCATATTTAAACGTTTGATCTAGCATGTCTTACGTTTTCGGCACTTTAAATGAATTTAATGATTGAGACTTGTCTCTCCCCAGTCGCGTTCTAGACAAGGGAGGATGTGAAGAATTTTCGCCTTCTTCGTACTGTGCTTTCGCGATGTATGTGATATCACAGTGAGCTGGGAATCTGAAGATGTAAAGATTGAATAATCGGGAGAGCATTGCTGATTTTTTAAGCTGTTTGCTGAGAAACGTTTTTGCGTTGCTTATATATGCAACTTGAAATGAGTGAAAGTAAAAAGGATAGTGTATATAAAAAAACATAGGTATAAGGTGCCAGGGCTACTCGTTTTCGTACGTTCTGAGGCTACTCGTTTTTGAGTTATGAGAGATACGTACATACGTTCGTACAGACGCCACGAAAAATTCTCTTCAGAATTAATTTTAAAGCAGTTTTATAACTTTTTTGGAGGAAACGAGTCTTTTATTCTGTCCTTATGTACAGATATTATGCAAAAACATCGGTAAATTGCATTCGATAGCGGTCAAAATGGATATTTTCGTTGAAATATGCTGCCTGAAACTTTTCGCGATTACAATACTTCCTTTCTACTTCGTACAAGGAAGTAAAAATATAAGATTGACGGAATAATCAAACGAACATAACTTTGTCTATTTGTGCAAATTGAAATCACTTTCTTACCAACCTAATACTACGGTTAAAAATTAGATAATTAAATATGATAACGTGAAAATGATTTAAATACTGTATATAATAATAATAGTGATGATACAATATGTATACATAAAATAGAACATGATAAAGATATAATTATCGTAAATATGATAATGATTATATAATAAATGCGATATTTTTAATTTAAGTAAGCTATTGATAATGGAAAGTAACTGTAAATTTAGTTTAAATTATTGTCAGAGTTATGACTTTTCACAAATTTATTTTTCTTTTTGGTTTCTCTAATACTTTTTCATCATATTTCAAATAACTACTGTGAAGTACTGTTATTTATATCATTATGTCATTTGGCTGAAAAGATATATATATGCATATATATTAAGTTGTATATAGGCAATATGCAAACATTTGAAGCTCTATTTTTTGCAGTTTAATACGTTATTTTGCTATCAAATAATTTCATTCCATATCCACACAACTGAATAATTCATAATAGGAATTCCTCTTTGCTTTACGTCCTGTAACGAATACATTTTGTTTCCTTTTTTAATTTACTAGGCAAAAATTATATTTCTTAAATTTATTTGCTTGCATTAAGTAGGTTAGTAAGACACCTCTAATGTTCTGAAATCTGAACATTTCGCCACTATCTTAATTAGAATAACTGAGCTCTTAAAAAAATTCGAAATTATAATAGCTTAATACAAACAAATATATATATATATATATATATATATTTTTCTTAGGCTATACTAAATAAGATTCAGCATGCCGCATCCTGGTGCTGGGTACTGAAAACAGTAATTCCATTTCACTCATTATTCAATATACTTCGTAGAACTATTCAGTTGTGTGGTATGACGTGCATAATGAAAAACATTTACGGAAATGTTATGTGTATTTGAATTCTGAGCTTTTCTTCGTATAATTCATTGATGTTTAGATGTTAGATCTAAACAAAACACTTCTGTTTTTCGTTCGTTACCACAAAATCCTTCCAAATGTGTATAATATTACTTATTGCGTAAGTTATATTCTTTAGAAATGAGGAGTGTGATTTTAATGTTATTTTATTTGTTTGTTACTATAAAGTCCTTCGTGGAGTTTCAACGGTTGATATTACTATAATACCTGCTGTGTGTTTCAAATAATTTAGCTAGGTCAAAAGAAAGACAATAAGAAGTGCTTTTACGTTATACCCCTGCCAACTCACCATGTCATGTTTTTTAACTGTAAAGTTTCTATTTATAAGCACATTTTGTAGGTAACAAATACACATACCGCTTGGCATATAATATCAAACTATTAACACATGCCAGGTGCATAATGGAAAAAATCTATGCTTAAAATTGAAATTTTAATTAATTTTAATATATTTAATTATTCATCTACATCTGGGGACCAAACCATTTGTCCATTCGCTTCCCTCGTGCAATTTATTTCTTTAAAATTCGTTTATTTGTGTGTCTGACTTTTTGTACGTGTCTGGCTTTTGTATTTTATCTCAATGGGTTTGAAAATTTGGGGTTTAACGAGCGAGGAACAAGCGGAAATAATATATAATCAAGATATAAAGTTTCATGCAAAAAGAAAGGCTGTGTTCAAATAAACATCCGATGAAAGTCAAACATATGCAGGTCAAATGGTTCTGCTATCTTCGGTCATGCAGAAAAGAGAAAGTCATCCGAAAAGAAACATGGTTACAGAACCAGAATTTCTCACCAGTCTATGACGAGTTTTTTATTTGTGGTGCGAAGAACTGACTTCCATGGATTTTTGTGAACGACAGCTTCAGTTAAATCACAACACGACATTCGACTGGAGTAATTATCTCCGAGAAGTTTGTTGCAGTTATATGATGTCTCGTCCTAAAACAAGGATTGGTGGTATTGACGAAATCGAAGATTCACAAAAATGAAACACAACGGAGTGGAAACATAATGAAGTCGCGTATTAACCTTCATAGTGGGTTTTTGAAAGTGTGTGCCGAGCAACGAGAGAATGTTTCCTAGTTACGATTCCAGATCTTTCTGCTGAGTGTAATGGTTACGATCGAATACTACAGCAGGTGGAAGAACGATATTCTCGAACTGGGGAAAGGTTACAAATCATTCGAGTTGAAAGTTGGAAGATATAACGATATAAGTTAAAATTTTAGCTCCTACAATACTTAGTAGAATTCATATGGCATAGCTTACATGCGAAGGCCGAAATGTTTCCTGCCATACTAATGGCTACTTAAAAAAAATTATGTCTCCCTTTTAGTGCACTTGTTCATTTCAATTTATATTTTTATCAAGAATGAAAAAAATTCTTTGTAATAATAAATGCTGTTTGAAATAATAAATTATTTTCTATGAACTATTCTTGTAACTAGGAATTACTTAAAATTAAAAAAAAAAAAAAAAACCCTTCAAAATGTGCGGCATGCGCATAACGTAAAAGTACCCCACAAAAGTGTTACTTGTGTTCTGTGAGGTGCATTTCACCATCAGAATATCTAATCATCAAATAGACAGACATTTTAATCAAAACATTTTATGTCTACTGCTTCACCAGTGAGTAATTAACTTAAAAATATCTGAACAAATATTTATGTGGGCAAGCCAACCTGGACCTGGTTTAAAACTTAGTTTACATTCACTGTGGTAATAAATGCAACAGTTTAAATGTAATTTGACTAAAGTCTACAATATCGCCTAGACCACGAAAATTTTTAAACACACGTGCACAAAACAAATTTTAACCTTAATTAACGGTATTCACAACCAGATCAGCATTAGCATCGCCGGCAGATTTTGTTAGGTTCGGCAACGCAGCGGACCGTGGGCTAAATTCTTACACTCTAATTCGTAAACTTTATAACGAAGATACTTGCTATACAAATTTACATAAAGTATGAGTTGAACGAACCTCGTGATGAAGAGAAGTAGAAAGAAAAGATGCAAATTAAATTAAATTGTGCTAGTAAAACTTAAAAACAAATTCCACATTATCCTTTCATTAAAATTTGTCTATAGTATCTCCAAACCAGAATAATTTTAAAATGTGCCTTTCAAAAAGTATTCGTATCAGGGAATAAGATTATTGGAAACAGGAAAGGTATTTTTAAACTGCACATGCAATCATAGCATATTATACCACGTGAATATTATATATCAATATAGCTTTGGAAATATATACGTGTAAAATAAAATTCTAACTTGTAATAGTTCCCCAAGTTTTCATATTAATTTGGTTACTGCGAAGTTCTATTCTAAATTATCAATATGATAGTGACATATTATTTGAGTTTAAAATATACTGAATTTTCTGCTTCCTTAGCATGCCCTTTTTCCCACCTGTGTGTTGACTTCTGCTTCAAAATAAACCTGGAGCCTTCTCCGAGAATCGAACTCCGGATCTTTGGATTGTTAGCCAGACGCTTTTACAATTGGTACAACAAAGGCATTTGATAAGGGAAAAGAAATTTTCTTACACGCTTATAATAAATCTTCCTAAAGTGTATAAATTCGAAATTAAACCGTGTAATATAACTCGTACATAATACTAACGAGGCAAAACGGTAAAGGGAAAAGAAATCTTTCATACAATTGGAATATAATCGGAGTTTGACTAAACCAGTAGCAAAGAGAGTGATACTATGTTTTCTTTTAAGATATACATATAGTAATTTCGTCTTTCTTTATCTAAAGTCAATAATATATAGTCTTCACTCTTCTTGCGTTTGCCTTTTTACAGCTGACGTCTTCTCACATCACTTGTACTCTTTCGAATATGTGAACGTGCGTTGATATCATAAAACATTGGTCACGCAGCAATTTAGTCACATATGTTTTCAAGATAATTTTGCCAAGAACACAAGACATGTTTCAACCTTCCAATACTGTATTTTCTTTGTCACTATCTCGCATCATCATATTCTAAGTCTACAACAGTCTAAATTTATTACTATGTACATATTGTATTCCCATTACATGACTGAACTGCACTCAATGAGTAGCATGTAAATATAGTATCTATGACACAGTATATGTGCAAATACAATGTGTCTTCAGTGTAAAATTATTCCGAAAAAATACGAAAAGTTTTCAATTTATTTTCCTTAATACCATCCAGAGCACTTCTAAATTCCAAAATTCCTCTAGCAGTGGGAATACGTTTTCAAAAATATAAATCTTGAGAATAAAGTGAAAACTGACGAGAAAGCAATCGAGAAGTCGGAAGAAACAGAAAATTTCCAGAGATTTAGCAATATACAATACAGAAAGAAAGAAAAGAAAAGAAAAAAGATTCTTGTAGTGTCGGAGACAAATGACAATCGGTCAAAATCCCGAATCGGAGAATTTCTTTCGAGATTTTCCCCACCTGATCTCGGGAATAAGATTCCGTGTAGTCTCGAAAGAATAATGCAAAGAATTGCAATCCATCGCCAGCTTACACTGTCTTGGGAAATTGGAAATTTTCTTTGAAGGATTAGGGGAACTATTCTTGACCCATCATGCATAAACGAATTTTTGACACTTAATCAAAATGTTTTACATTTATTTATTATAAATGAATAATCGCGATATGTGATATGTTATTTAAATTTTATTTGTTCTACATTTTAATTTGTTGTAATAAGATATACAGCGTTAAAAATTAGATGTGAAAGAACAAGATTAAGACATGGTAACGTTTTTAAACATTTTGAGAATATCATGTCTATTCTCAGAACTAAATATTAACCAAGAATTAATCATTCGATGTTGAAATAAAACGAACCAAATAAATTTTTAACAGTATGTTTGAAAGTATGAATTTTTAATGCCTAGAAGAGCCTGATAAAAGTGTGTTAAAAATACATAAAAACAATTTTATAGGAAAAGTATGTTTAAAGTCCATAAAATATTTAGCATATTAAATAAATATTTTATAAATTCAGTAAAAGCAAGAAAGAACTATTAAATATTTGATCTTTGTAATTATTATGCATCTGATGGAAGACCGAAACATGTTGCTGTAAGGACATCTTTTAAAGAATTTTGAAGTAATAATGCGAGTAAAAGAAATTAATTTCGAAGAAAAGCAATTTATCTTTATCATTTTGTTTCCTTTTTGATTAGTTTTGGTAAAGTAAGTAATTTATCTAGTCACTCGATTCGCGAAGTACCTGGTATCCATAATTAAAGTTTACACCGAAAACGAAATTTTTTAACAAAAGGACATAAAATTTTACGTAAGAACTCCTTCAATTAAGGAAATTTTGTTTCGTCTAAAAATGCGTACTTGTAATCTCGTTTGGCGTAAATGTAGTCATTGTAAATTCTGGTAATGGAAAATTTCCATTGATGCGCGTGTTTATTAAGTATGGACAAGACTTTTAAAAATTTTAAAGTAACAAGGTTTCATGAAGCAGTTTGAAGAAAGAAGTTTAATTATAGTAATAACATTCATAAAATAACGTCATTATTGGCATGTTTTAAATAAAACTAATATTTAGTAGTGAGGATTATATTCTTAACTACGAATATGTTATCGACTCAATGGTTAATCAAGCTTAAATACTAAACACACACATATGCATGCAGTATAAAATGTTTTGTTTATCTAAATAAAGCCTTTAAACACTTTTTAATCTAATGGATTATCTTTTTTTCTCATTCCATAAATAGTTACTTCCGTCTAAAGTATTCAATCCTTCTTAATATAATCTTAGACATTTCTTAATACTTATCATGTCTTTTATCAAAAAGTCATTGTTAATGGAATAATAAAAATATCTAATAAGGTTAAACCTTTTAAAAACCTATTAATAAAAAAGCGGTAAAGCGTCCTCCTGGGGAGAACTCTGTAACTCTGAGGTAGTGAACTGGGAGCAGTTGGTCCTTGTGGATGAACGCCTGTCTGCGTCGAGCCAGCATAGTTACCAAGTACCTTGAAAATAACGAAATTTCTCGTATGGAAGGGCCGCCGTATTCCTCCGGCCATAATCCCATTGAAAATTTTGCGATGCCCACAGGTTGGTTGTCTCTGCAGGTTAACTTCCTCCAGCCAGCTTCAAACAATCAATTTTGTTTGGTTTATTTGATTATGACAAAGCACTCGAAGTCTATCTGCCTAGGGGGAAGGATGCCTTCGTGGAATACTTTCTAAGGGAATCTGGCTTGTATAATACATTACGCATAGGGAAAACTACGAAAATGGCCATGCAGTCAGCACGTTCGCCGGGCTTCAAGCCCCGAGCCGAATTACTAATGTTCAGCGACATTACCGCTCAGCCGCTGGTGGGCCCTCAGACAGTTGGAAATTGCCGTAATGGAGGAATGTCCATTATAGTATCTTCGATGATTAATCATCTTGCTGAAATCATGGGCATTCGCTTTAAAGTTTGTGGGAAGGGTCCGGAGCGTTCATATAGCTTATTAATGTAAGTTTTATTTGTTTGTTTCTAGCTTTAAACATCAATTTATTCATGACCCAATGTGATTTCATCACATCATTTATAAAAATTAACTATTGATTTTATTTTTGTATGTAATGGTGTTTTTTTTTCGTGCATAAAGCCATTTTGCATTCTGGTGTAAATCAAATCTTTATAATTTTCGTTAATTTACCGTCGCCGACAGTGTATATCTCTGAAGTCAATGATTCTTCTAAATAACGTTGTACCAAATCCTATGGCCGAATTTTATTCTGTTATAGTCAGTTTAAGCCAACACAAATCATTTTTATAAGTTGCACTTACTTTGTGATCTCCATCAACGTAATCTGCAGGAGAAGAAAAGCTATTTACAAGAAACATTTTTTTGTAAGGTGTTGCGAATGGCATCATTTCACTCGCCGACCTCCAGGAGTCACGCTGATGTCACGTGATGAACTGCTTTGTTTGAAATCTTTCGAATGTAGCAACGGGATATAATTTCCTGACATCATAAGCCAGGAATGGCTCAACTTTGCTAAAATTACAGCAGATATTTGCAGACCATGTAGCCTTCGAGGTCAGCGAGCGAACAAAAGTTCTTAAAGGACATTGCCAAGAAATAGTAAATATTTTCCAGCATCTCTGCAAGAGACGTAAATAAGAAATCCTTATCCCCAAATTGCAAGTAATGATCACGCCGCTGAAATTATGGGCATTCTCTTTAAAGTTTGTGTGAAAGGTCGGGAACGTTCACATAGCTTATTAATGTAAATTTTGTTTGCTTGTTTCCAGCTTTAAACATCATTTTTATGACCCATAAGCCGGGATAGAAAATTACAGAACAATTCTCAATAAAACTAGAAAAAGTAAAATTAAAAAAGTCAAAACATTTTAATATCTTGGGTCACTGCTCGAGCAAAAATTCACCTTCCTAGAACATCTCCAGGATATAAACATTTGGAACCACCAAATTAGACAGAACCTTCGCAGGATGCAAATATTTAATTGGGTATTGAATCTTCACATCACCAAGATCCTATTCAAAACCGTCATCATAAAGGTCATCACATATGGAGCTGCGATACGGGCCCTGCCGATGACGGAAAGAAAAAAGAGATTGTTAACATCCATACAGCGACAGTTCATGATAAACATCACACGTGGCTTTCTAAGAACCTCCAGCTCAGCCCTGAATGTCTTAACAGGCATTTTGCAGTTATATCTTCAAGCAACTGTTCAACATGATGCTATTTACTGTTCATCCCTTCTATTGAGGAAAAGCATCAATTTCAAGGAATGCATTTGTTCTGCGGATGATTACGTATTACGTCCTCTTCCATATAAAAGATATCCAGCCGATCCCCATACCAAAATAAAAATCCATAAGAACATCAACCCAAGAAACAAAGAAATTGAAGCTTATACTGAAGGATACTATTCAGTTCCATATCAAAAACAAATATTTAAAAACAACGTATCTTTAGAAATCACGATAACTTTAGAATACGATAGAACGTGTCCCGGGCTAGAGATAAAAATGTTTTATTCCGTTCAGTGTTGGCTATGCTCGCTTTCCAGTCATCATTATTTTAATAAAAAAATCATTAAAGTTTTACAGAATTATGAAATAAATAATAAAACAAATTCGAAATTAAAAACTCGGACTTCCAGGCACACACAGGCGGGAGGAAAACTGCGTTGTTCAGAATTGGATGGTTCTAGGCACCGTCTTTTTTTCACATCACGAGAAGAATATGCATGCAGATTCATTATTTAATTTCTTTAAAATAATACAGAGCGATAATATTTTGTAGCAGCAATTTGAAAAGTGATACGCCATTTATAGTAAACAGTCTGAAAGTCCAATTTTGAGATGAAGAGCCCTTTTTGCGATAAAAACTGGGCTACTGGGCTATATAATATTTAGAAGGCTATTCAAGCTTATTCGTTTACATCCATTGCTTTTGTATGAAACTTCTCTAGTCTAAAAAATTTTAGTAATAACAGTTCAAATGTAAAATTATGCATACATACACAAATGTAAATATAGAAATCGATTTCGATATTTCTCATGCACCGTGATAGTATTGGATAGCGTATTTATTTGCAGCATATTCTCCCTTATTCAAAGTATGAAACTTCCGTTTAATATACTGCGCTCATCAAGCAGATTGAAACCAAGTGTATCAGAGCGAAATTTTCTGAGAGGGAGGAGAACGAGGCGAACTCAAAATCGCTCTCTTTCCGACCGCTTCTGACGACTGAACGCTCCACTTTTTCACTTTTGCGAAGTAAAATAAAATAGTGGAAGGGACGGAAACAATTTATCTTCCTCGGCGCAGTCGGCGAAAGGGATGCTCCAGGGAGCACAAGGATAAACCTCCGGATGAGGACCCAGATTTTGCGAGCGGAGGGAAAGAGAAACTTGAATTTGGGCATCTGCTTGGAGTGGAGGTATAAAAGAATGACGAGGTATTTGGGGACAAATGAACCTTTCGGATAAATTCGGGTAGAAAGTTCGATTTCAGACGGTAACTGCTCAGATAAAAAGAAATCGTATAACCCAATTAGATGGGAATATATAAGCTTTAAGGACTGTCTTGCTGGTGTGGAATTTGAACCTTATTTTAAAATTTTAAAGTGTGAATCTATTACCAGTTTAAGTACTGTAATTGTAAGAGAATGTTTATCAAAGCATTTGATTGCAGTAGCTCTAAAATGACTGATTTATTGGCAAATTGGCTTTAAATGCGAAACACTTATATATCATTGGATATTGACAGAATACTAGAATATGAGACGAAGTTGCATATATTGACCGTCCGTTATTCCCCAATATTCATAAACATTTTGAACACAGCGTAATCATTTTCTGAACTTTAACTTGTGTTAGATTATAACAGAAATTGCATTAAAAGAGAAAATATTAGCATGAACAAAACAAGGTCTCGAAAAATAAACAGTAGAGATTCATGCAATCTCTGTGCAGTGCATATTGCAGAAAATGGATTTAAAATGGATTTATTTAATTCATTTCCTTAAAAACACCATAAGTCTTTAATAAATTTCAATATGTGTAAAAAAATTACTTCCTTTTAAAAAGTAAATGAAGTATTTTTTTTAAATTTGTTATATGCTCCATTATAGAGAAAGGGTGGAGGACATTTTAAAGGAAATTGGCTCGTATCTACGTTACATTTGGGGAAAATCACGAAAACGCCAGCCTAATCGCTGTGATTGAAACCCCAGATAGAACTAACAGTATTCAGTGGCTTTTACTGCTTTGAATATTTCGGTCAAATTTTGCTGTATGATTGTCAAGTATTTGGCATTTTATTTTTCAGACTGAGGGCAAAATTTTATTAACTATAACTGTATAACCATACATCAAGTTAGTTTTCGTAATTAGATATTGTTACGTGCGTACGGATTCATAATGGATTGAATGCACACAAAACGAATGAAAGCTAGATGAATTTTATTTTTCCAAATAAAATTTACAGTTCTGGAACTTTTCATGCAAAAGGACTCGTATAGCACCTGCAGTATTCCATAGCACAAGTAGTTACCCACTTCAAACTACTAAGAGCGTTGAACATATGATGATACTAAGATCCTTAAAAACTCTCAATACTCAATTCCAAATTTAGCTCAGTTAAACCAATCTGGAAACTGATACTGTTAGAGTTTTCTCCTTTTCGCCGAAAAATTTCCAATGGCCTTCGGTTTCTCAAAATTGCTGATAGGCATACACAGTTACAGTTACATAGAGCTCGGGCCAGTTACAATTACACAAATCTAGGACAAAATGTCTCCAATGATTGCCGGATTTGGTGATTTTTGGAGATTTTTTTTGCCATATTTGGCGACAAAAATCAGTCGATCGCCAGCTCGGCGCTGTCTCGCCAATGCCATTTACCTCAATGTTAAATGAACTTACTCTGTAACCCTGTTTTTCCGATAATCCTTTGCCCTCTTGAAGCCTTATGGTACATTACACGAAACATACTATAATTTACATGTAATTCCACTAAAATTATTTACATACATACAAAATTCATAACAATAGTACTGTATGTAAGTTGTGTGGCTTTTATCTACATCACATGTAAACAGTAAGAGCAAAGTATACAACGGCAACTAGAAAATGTTACTGCCAGGTGAATATCATTAGCTGGAAAACCTAACAGCATGTTTGTTGTCTAGTTGACTTTATAATGTACTATATGATATTACATTAATATTAAACAATATATAAAGAGAACAACCGAATGTATTATCTTTCTTTATTACGATTGTAAAAAAGCTCCTTTCTTCAATTAGTAGTTTTCTTGTACGGAAATATTGTTCTAATAATGGATATCGCAGCGAAAATGCACACCTATAAGTATATTATGAATAAAAAAATAATAAATACGCAGTTAAAAGTTAAAAAAATGAATAAATATATTGTAAAAAGCAGGTCAAAATTTAATTCAGCTGCGCGCTCATAGCAACACAAATTAGCGGTACCAATGGAAAATAAAATAAAAAATATGTTTAAAATTCATAACATATTCAATTCGGAATAAATCACATGCAAAGTATTGTAATACTAAGCATATTATTAATAAACTTCATAATATCTCACTTCTCGTTTACACCTATATGCATAATAAAATAATATGCATAAAATTAGAAAATGTGTATAAAATGTTTCAAACTTACAGCAGGTTTCATATTAAACTACGGTTTTACTAATAATATACACTGAAAAGAAAAGAATAAAAATGGGATAAAATGAACCAAAATATTCTAAAATTTAAGGGACATTTTTGTAAAGATATAGACGTAAGAGGGTTGCAGAAGTTTTTAAAGAGCTGAGTGTTTCTATTTGCTTTCTGATCATTAACTTTTTGTAGATAAGAAAGGAGTTTTTCTTCTATAATTATGGGGTTGGGGACTACCACAGATAATTGTATTCTAAATAACGACATAGTTTTATGCCTAAGTCTAATATGAAAAATAAATAAATAATACAAGGTAAAAAATAAAAATCATGTTTCGGAGATATTAAGTAATTATATTTGGTTTTCAGAACTTAATGACTTTATTTATTAACGTAAATATAAATATTTTCCTGGCTCTTGTGTATTTTCCCACCGACTGGCCGAGTATTACATTTTTATTGAGGCAAGCATTAAAACAATCTTAAACTTTATTTTGTATATATTGCCTAGGAATTGTACTAAATGTTTAGGCAATATTCGTTGGGACATTGAGGCAAATCGAAAGGCACGTGAATTAGAAATGTTATTAGGGGGAAGTTTTATATATTTCGTCGGTTTGTCTTTTGACATTGCATAAAATGCTTAAGAATTGTGTGAAATATTAATGGTTTCATACTATGATTTCAAATTTTCAGCATTCTGTACAATACTTGCTTCCATACATTATCGATAACATGCGTCTTATCGACATGTATACATAATATCTAACATTGTACAAAAGAAGCGAAAAAAACAGATTTTCCGAAAATAAATAAAACACCTAGAAAAATAACACCTACCCAGACAGAAAATCTATATAACATTGTTTTGGAGGACACAAGCAAATTTTTGCTTATATTTTAGAGACTAATTTTTACCGAAATGGAAAGAATAAAAGTAGGTAAAAAAGTGAAATGAAGTTAAAATAAAACTCGATACTTCCTATTTTAAAAACAAAATCAAACAAGAAAGAGAATCTGCAAGGATTCAGATTTTAATGTTGGCGTCAAACGATTTGCAAAGGTCTTTTATACTGTCGCTTAGCAGCTCGCAGTTTACTAATCTGCTCTTGGACTATATTCTGCTCACACAGCTTTTTTTTTTTTTTTTTTTTGTCTTTTTAACTATTATTAAACAGTAGTAGTCGGTGTTGCCAGGCTTTAAAAAGAGCGAATAGGCTTCATTTAGTGGGATATGGATTGGTTTTTCGAAATCTCAGCGATATAGTGATATTTATCTTATTTCGGTACAAGATGGATTACGCAAAATTTTATGAAGCTCGAACAGAAAAGTTCTATTATTCAACAGTTCTATTATTTTACGAAATTACGGTTGCATGTGAGGATTTTAGTAGTAACTGATGTTTGCTTTATTATCGCTCATATTTTATTTTTTCGCAAACAAATTTTCTGAAAATCACTATTTAATTTAGCCAGTTTCATCACCCTTTCGAAATATCCGCGAAAAACTGATAAAAAGCTTTTTATATGAATGTAATAGAATCGGTATATTACTCTTTTAAAAGTAGTATATGGTGATAATAAGTGTTGGCATTCGAGAAGTGATACGGATACAAAAATGATGATCGAAACAGGTACTAAAAAGGTGTATTATGTCAGGTTCAGAAAGAACATTTAATTTTAGTCGCATACAAACATTCTGTATAGAAAAACACTTGGACTTAGACACTAGAATGCCTATCTTGACATTTTCTCTCGAAATTAAATTTACGTGTCAATTGGCTAGCCTGGCATTGTGGAGTCCTGAAATGTGGATCCTATTAGGAGGAGGAGGAGGAAGCTGACAAATGGTGAAAAAGAGGAAGCACATTATCTATCCAAGGGAGGGACAGTTCTATATCGTTCTAACTGACCCGATAGACGAAATTCAACTTGCGTTTTTCATGTCTCGAAAGCGCGACTTAGGATATGTATTAGATTTATATATATCATTGGATAATTATAGGTATTTTCACACGGAATCGGACTTTTCCTGAAATGACATACCAATTTTTTTTCCTCATAAATCAATCCTACGATTCAAATTATACCAACTGCCAAAATTTGTAAAAATCGCACGAGTAGTTTTTAAAAATTTAGCTCTCAAAATTTTAGCTCCTCAATGTTAATTGAATTTGATATACGTAGCGAATTCGGAAACTAAGCACCGTTTCATTCTAGCGCCGTCGCAGCGCTGTGGTAGGCGTCCCGCGCATGCGCACTAGTCTTTCTTGTTCACTGACTTTCAATTGTCGCCATTTTGGTTGCTCTATGTTGTGTTTTCAGTTTGCTGTGCACATTCAAAATGTTTAAGACAATTAGTTCTCCCGCTGACTGTGAAATTCGTGCCGTGATTAAATTTTTGAACGCGAGGAATGTTAACCGGCCCAAATTTATCGTCAGATCGTCAGGGACAGAAGTTTACGGTGAATACGCGATAAGTGATGGAATGCTGAGAAAGTAAGAATGTTTAATGCAGGTCGAACAAATGTCCACGCCGAGGCTCGGAGTGGTCGGCCTTCTCTTGTCACCGATGATTTGGTAAGGAAAGTTGATGAAGCAATTCATGAGAACAGACGCTTCACAATGGCAACTCTTTCAGAGGCATTTCGACAAATTCCACGTACTGTTTTGTTCGAAATTGTGTCTGACCGCTTGAATTATCGCAAATTGTATTCCCGGTGGGTTCCAAAAATGCCCACTGATGTTCACAAAACAAAGCGACTTGGTAGTGCCCTGACATTTCTCCCGCGGTACAGTGATGAGGGAGAAAACTTTTTAAACCAAATTGTGACAGGTGATGAAACTTGGGTGTGTCATTTCACACCAGAATCGAAACAACAATCAATGGAATGGAGACACTCATTCTCCGAAAAAACAAAAGTTCAAAGTGACAATGTCATCACAAAAAATCATGTGCACTGTCTTCTGGGATAGGAAAGGCGTTTTGCTTACTGAATTTCTTCCCAGAGGTGAAACCATTAATGCGGCACGATATTGTGAGACTTTAAAAAAACTAAGGCGTGCCATTCAAAAAAAAAAAAAAAAAAAAAAAAAATGAAGAGGAATGCTCAGTAAAGGAATTGTGTTGCTCCATGACAATGCTCGGTCCCATACTGCTGGTGTCACTCAATCGTTAATTCGACAGTTTCATTGAAAGCAGTTCGATCACCCGCCGTATAGCCCGGACTTGGCGCCGTCCGACTATCATTTGTTCCTGCACATGAAGCGCGAGCTTGGTGGCAAGCGTTTTGGATCTGACGATGACACGAAAAATGCTGTGGAGTCGTGGTTATCGAAACTGGCGGAAAGTTTCTTTGACGATGGTATACAAAAACTGGTCACCTGCTATGACAAGTGTTTGATCATTGGCGGAAACTATGTTGAAAAATAGTTTAAGACATGTATTTTCATGTAAAAATAAAATTGGATTCGAAAAAATTGTTTTACTTTTTTTTTTTTTTTTTTTTTTTTCAAAACGGTACTTAGTTTCCGAATACGCCTCGTACATTTATTAATATCTCCTTTTTTATTAAACTTACTTGATTCCTTCTTCGAGAATTGGAAATTTAGATTCATTCCAAATAAAATCCGCCTACATTTTACGATTTATTTTTTTATTTTGCGTTTTAAAATAATTTTTATAGATTTTTCGTAAACATTTTGAAATGCAACCAATAAAATTTTTACCATCATCTAAAAGAAGATGTATTTCTAAGCATACATACCAAAAATTACTTGGTCAAGGTTGCAAGAGTTTTTCGTTTAAAATTTCCTGAGATATACGCTAATTTACATATTGGTACGTTTCGAAATTTGGCATATTTGTTATAAGCGAGAATAACTTCAAATGCGGTTTTACGCACTTTGTTAAAACTATTTAAAATAATGAACGATTACTTTTCCGCTCGTTTACAATGAAAAATAGTAAAGAAAAATAGGTTGCTATACATTAAAAAGTTCGCCAAGTGAATTATTCTTGGTGAAAACTGAGCCAAGATAAATTTTTAAGGAATTTCTCATCAAAATTTAATATTTAGGCATAATTTGAGTCTTAAAATCTAAATATGGAAAAAAAATTGGAATGCCATTTCAGGAAAAGTCTGATTTTGTGTGAAAATACCTATATTAGAACCGTGCTGTATATAAATCTAATATACACTGCTGGCCACCAAAATTGCAATACCAAGACAGACAAGATATATCACAACAAAATTTATTTAGTAGATAACATGTTGACCAAGTATCCAATGATTAAATTTATAGACTTTTGTGAAGTGTGGTTCCTTCCAGAATCAGTAGCCAAAGTAGCCGCCATTGTTGCAGATCACCGCTGACACACTCCTCGGCATTGATTCAAAGAAACTTTGGATACGTTCTTGGGGTACAGCAGACTAAGCATCTTCCACACGTTGACAAAGTTGATCTGGTGTGGCAGCTTGGGATGTAATCTGGGTCAATCGTTCAGCAATCATGGACCACATGTTTTCTGTCGGCGAAAGATCCAGAGAGAGAGTCGGCCAGGGAAGCAATTCAATCTGGCTATTGACGAAGAACCCTTGGACAATGCGTGCCACGTGTGGTCGCGAAATATGGCTGTTGAAATATGGCTGTGAGCAAGCCCTGGAGGTAAGGAAGGACAACTGGCTCCAACACCTCGGAGATGTAGCGCTGGCTGTTTAAAGTGCCGGCAATGCGTACTAGAGGAGTGCGAGAGTGATATCCAATATCGCCCCATACCAAAATACCCGGTGCAGGATCAGTGTGGCGGTGCATAACGCAGCTGTTTAGCATCCTCTCTCCCCGATGTCTCCAGACTAGAATCGGACCATCGCGGTGTTGCAGACAAAAGAGTCACTCGTCAGTAAAGACAATTTCATTCCATTCTGCCGTCCACAACCTTCTTTCATTGCCCCATTGGCGGCGGAGACGCTGTGGTTCTGCGTCAAGGGTAGACGAAGCAATGGACATCTTGCGGACAGATCACTCTGCTGTAAACGGCGTCGAATGGTACCCGCAGATACTGGATGATACGTTACAGACTGAATGTACTGTGCTATGGTTCGTGATGTGACTGAGCGATCCGTCACTGCCATACACACAATGTTCCTGTCATCACGTGAAGTGTTGCACTGAGGTGTATGCCTCAGTGTATGTCTCATCGAACACGTTGGTCCGTCGTACCCTCCTGCATTCAACGGTCACATATTCGCATTACAGTTGTTTGGTTTCGTCCAACACGACTACCGATTTCCTTGAAAGATGATCCACAATGTCGGTAGGCCACTATCCTTCCTCTGTCGAACTCGGATACTTGATCAAACGATAATCGCTGTTTATTAAGAAGCATAATTGATCTTTTTTTTTTTTTTTTTGAAAAAACCACGAGAAAAACACAATTGCCGAACTTGTAATAGTCGAAAACTCCAAGCCTTAAACAGCGCTTTGAAGTGGCGCCATTGGCGCACGTGATCTGCGTCTGCGCTGAAATTCTAATCATATGCATATCTCACCTCCGCTAAGGCATTTGTAAATTTCATGTTATTTGCATGCTTCCTTCGGGGTGTTGCATTTTCGGTGGCCAGCAGTGCATATCCTAAGTCGCGCTTTCGAGAAATGAAAAACGAAATCTGAATTTTGTCAGTCGCCCCAATAGAACGAGAGCTATAGAACTGTCCGTTTTTTAATTTTTGTTTTACTTTTATTATTATTTTGGACGCAGTGTACAGGAATTTTGCAACTTTCTGAAAGTACAGTCTATGTACAAATCCTGTTTCTAATTATAACAATAGTCACTAAATACAATATACTGGATAAATGCTAAGAATAGGCAGCGCGAGTCTTTTAAGATAGGATTTCTTCCTGCGCGCGAAATTCGTAAGCCGCATAGGTTTCAATTAGAACATTTACCTGCTTATTGTATGTTGTACTTAGCCATTAAAAAGTAAACTGCCTTTAAAAGGGTAATAAATTTTAAACAAGGCACAAATCGAATGCAAAAATTAAGATACGCAGAAAAATAATAAAGGAACGCGCATGTTAACCCTTCAAGATAAGTATTCTAAAGCCTTTATTACGTAAATTATTGCTCCATTTACTAGCACTTAGTAACAACATTAGCGAATCAGGTAAATAATTATTCGCGTTCTTGGTACACCATACTCTAACTTCATCAATTCGGAGCTATTAATCCAGTGGCAATTACCCGCAATTAATCGTTTAACCCTTCGTTTCACTGTGCTGAGATTTCACGTTAAAATGTTCGCACAAATATTTCCCTTGCACTGCTCACTAAAGCTCATTTAATGGATAAAGGGAAGACACCTATGATAATTTTAACAAGCTTTTATCTTTAGAAAACTAGCTTTTAATTCCTAAGATTTTTCAATTAGTAATGTTTAAGTTTCTACCAGAGCTTCCAAAACACATGAAGCAAAAATGTCGTTACTTTGTTCGGGAAGCAGATAAGCTAAATTGTAGATTAACGCCTCGTAGGCAAAGAAAAATGTTAAAATTAGTTCTAATTATGTTAGAATGTGTCTGAAAATTCAGAGCAAAGTTCGCAGAGTCGTAAATCTTACTCGGAGGATCATTAGTGTTTCTTTCTTTAGCGTATCATTTATGAATGTAACGCTAGCGGAGAGCCTGTAACTGCGTCTAAGTGTGTATCGCTTATGATTTAATTCTATATATTCAGTGACTTTCGTCAGATTTAATTTGAAAATTGAAATAAATTTGTAGAGATTATTTTCTTTGTTTCAAATGGAGTTTCCGTCAATTTAAAGTGCGAAGGAATTTTAGAATGACTTTTAGAATAAATGGATCTTTTTGTGTTTCTTTTTTATTTAATATAATTCTAAAGCTAATACATAAATACATACTTTTTCTTGATTTCATTTGAAAATTGGAAAGAATATTAAAAGGAAATTAAACCTTTATTAATTAAAACTAACCGCTCGAGTGGCGAGCAGCCTAAAATAGCTATTAATATATATATATATATATATATATATTAATGAACCCAGTTAATTTCACGGGTCCAGCTGGTAATTAATATATATGTTTATTGTTTTTAAATCGCTTAGTTTGTTGATTGATGATAGATTAAATTTGCAAGAAAAACTAAATACTATATTATATATTTTGCTGAACGACAATACACTGCCGTGTGCAAGATAAAAAATATTTTACTTCGGGCAGTGTCAACTTTTACCACTGAGGTTGTTAATTAAGTTCCAGAGACAAATATACTGCGTTTTTCCGAGTGAAATTCCATTCCATACATTTTCAATGTATTTAATATCACCACGTCTTCGGGTGAAAATTTTATATCATTGGGAAGTCATTATTGGGTTCGAATGAAAATTTTATATCATTTGGGATTACCATGTTCAAAATTTGGTGACTCTAGGTATTGCCATTGTTTTACAATGCGGTTAAATTCGAACAACAAACTATTGCGTTTTGGCGAGTTTCAACACACTTCTTTCATATCGCTGAGTTTTCTGATGAAATCTGAAAAATAAAAATCTTGTTAAGCGGAGTGGCAATCCAAACCTTTTAAACCGCAGAGGTTTTTCTTCGTAAAAGGCTTTTTGAATTTGCACAAAATAAGAAATAAATAAAAAGAAAAGGAAAGAAAAATATCTGAAAGATTTAAATTCAACGGCCGTCCAAAAGAGTTTGTTAAAGATTTTTGCACTCTCTCTCAGTTCGCAGTCTATAAGTCTATTGCACACACTCCTGCCGACTCTTTTTTTTCCTTTTTTCTTTTTAGCTTTATTATTTTTTCCTTCGCACTTACGTCACATACATTTCAACACCAAAATAACAAAACGTTTAAAACCTACGTAGCAACCTGTGTTTAAAATTCTCAATGCAGTAATAGTTAAAAAAAAATTTTTTAGTATTCTTTTAGTTTATCATATCAATATTCAGTTCTCCTAGTAAGATGGCAAACAAATTCTTCTTTATCTTTTTATGATTAACGTTTTATGCGTTAACGTTATTGAAGTATGACGTTCTTGGCACTTAAGCTACATAAAATTGAAACAACAGCAAAATCACAAAATACTCGTATTTTAAAGCATAATTCCCTATAAAAGAAGGATATAGCCCTTAGAATTCCCGATAAAATGTTAAAGGTTGCCATGCGTATTTTTGTATTCGCTTCTTTAAAAATCAGCTGCTTGCCTTCTCCAGTTGCAAAATTCCTCGAAACGTGCATAATCATTTATTGAAATTTAGATTATTTTTTAATGTGTTTCATAAATTAAACAAGAACAAGTGCAGAAAATTTTACTAAATATCAAAACTTGGATAAAAGTACTTTTCTGTATGTATATTTATAAAATAAAACGAATACTTAACAGGTAAATAAAAGGCTGACCGCATCCTCCCCCTGAAATTATGAAATTCCCCACTGGCTGAGAACCCCTAACCTAATGGATTTCAGGAACCATCATTGAAATCCTAGAAGAGCAGAACTGTTTTTTAGGCTTCCTGGCTATTAAAAATTGAACGGACGATAACTCTTCATCACTGTGATTTGGTCGACTGTGTTTAAGGCCTCTTCCCAGTTCTCTTTTAAATGGGTGAGAATATGAGAGACTATTGAATTCCCCCGTGTGCGCTTTTTGATGTAAGCAATTAACCACCCAGCTAGTAAAATGAAAAGTCCTTGGCTTGAATGCCGTCGATGACATAATTATTTTTCTCGATTCCCTGTTCAAAAAATGTAATAATAGCTATCATATTACAGCTACAATACATAGCTACAATAGCTATCATATTTATATTTTATTGTGCACTGAAACTTTAAATCCCTTCTATGTAAAATTTTGATTTTTCATATTGATTACAAAAATAAAATGATGTTACCGCATTTATTTATTACGCAAGTACATCTGTTCAAATGTACTATAAAATGTTTGGTTTACTTAATTATGGCAAAGCACACTAGGGCTATCTGCCTAAGGGGAGGGATGCCTTCGTGGAGGACTTTCTAAGGGAAACTGGCTCGTATACACGTGACACATGGGGGAAAACCACGAAAACGCCCATGCAGCCAGCCCGTTCGCGGGATTCGAACCTCGGACCGAACTACCAGTGTTCAGCGACTTTACCGCTCGGCCGCTGGTGGGCCGTACTATAAAATGTTCTGTATATAATGACCAAAAACTTTAATGAGAAATCGATATGAATTTTGATAAGCCCAATTTGAGTAAAATGGAGAAACAAATAAATTTCAATAAGTTCCATGATTCATTGCTACAATTTTTTAAATAAAATTTAATCCAATTCTTATTTATGCATAACTGACATGTTGCTCCCTCATACATAGGATTTTTTTTTTAAATTTTTTTCTGGTATTCTAACAGCGTATATTGTCTTCCAACAAAGCATACTTTTCCCGTACCAGTCTCGTATATTTTTCATACGCATTTAAAGTGACAATTTTCCAAGACACGTTAAAACTTGCTTATTTATAGCTGATAAAATGCAAAATTTAACTGCATTTCCTCTAGAAAAGTAATTAAGAATATCTCAGAAAAACGCTGCTGTTTCAAATCACAAGAAGCATCACGAAAATGTTCTCTATCTCCACATTTAAGTTTCACATAAACACATGTTTAGAATAATTTAATAATTTTGTATTGAATACCTCCTCTGCACATAGTGGTTTAGCATGCTGCATAAAAAATTGAATGTATGTATGTAGAAGACATTAAAATTGTGGGAGCGAAAAGCATCAGAATTCAACTTATATACTCGCGGGAATTCGAACCACGGGTCTTCCAGATGTTAGTTGGATGTGTGACTTGTGAGTGGTGTGTGTGGATTGGATGTGCGTGTGGAAAGCCTGCAGGGGCCATAGCGAAAATTCCTTACATTCTTCCCTATTTGAAAGCTAGGGAGAACCACGACACTCAGTCGACTAAATTAAGGCTATGACGATTTCCATCATATTTTAATTCAGGCAGTGCTGTACACAGAGTTATATTTTATCACAGCTGAAAATAAAATATTCAGTTGTGGCGTCACCTGAATTCGAACCACGGATCTTTTACATGCTAACTAGACGTGATAACCACTTGACAACACTCAGAGGAAGGTTATATTTCCTGATTTGTTAGAGCATAATTAACTATAATATGAAAAGAGAACTTTTCTTTAAAACTGTTTTGAAAGCATCGCTTATAAACTGAAAAGCAAATTGTGAATAATAAAACTCTTCTGGCTCATAAAAGGCCGAGCGATAAAGTTCGTTGAACACTCGTAGTTCGACATGGGTTCGATTCAGGCGATTGATTCCTCGTTTTCTTCGTCTGCAACGTGTAGATACGTATCAGTTTGCCTTAGAATGTCCTCCACCAAAGCATCTCTCTCCTTGTATAGGTAACCCTCGCATTCAAATAAACCAAACCATGATCTTCAGCTTTTATTTCTTATACCTCTGAAATATCCTACGAGTTTTGCGGTATAATAAAATTTGCCACAAATTTTTAGGAGACATTTGAAGAGTTTAAAATCAAGCGAATAAGTTTTGCTGCTTTAAGACTAAATAAGGCTATAAATAAATAAAGCAACCCAAATTGTTGTTAAACATTTTTGGAAAACATCGGCAAAACATCCGAGAAATACAACACACCAAAAATGTGCTTTTTAAGGTAATTAATGACTCACACCATTGTTTCTGTTTTAAAAGTTCGCACATCAAAATCCAAAGTTTTAATTTTATGGCAGCATTATAATCCCTTCTACAATTTCCTTTTTGGCTCTCTCTCAAGAAGTAATTTTTTACGTCAAAAAATACACAAAACCGCCTTGAAGTGTCTTGCGAGTTCAATTAGGCTATAATCTTTTATCCTGTTAAGTTTTCTGCTCTGCTTGTTTGATTAAGATACTAATTATCAGAGTAATGTGTGAAAAGTTTTTCGTTTATCGACGCCTTCGTTTCAAAAATGTCGGCAAAGGTGCTTCCAGAAAGAAGGCTTTGTATCCGTCTCGCGTCAATACGGTCTTTGGGAGGAAGGATATTAACATAAATGCATTTAATCCTTTAAAATGAGTTTTTACTTTTTACTTTGAAAAGACAGGGAGCACTTTAAGTTAAAGTGAATTGCATTTTACGTTTCGAGAACTTCGCTTATTCTGTTTTATTAAGAGGATATTGTGTGACGGTTTCTTGAATATGACTCACGCCAAGCCTTAAAAAGAGAAACGCTCTTTAA
Source organism: Stegodyphus dumicola (assembly GCF_044657685.1). Taxonomy (NCBI): domain Eukaryota; kingdom Metazoa; phylum Arthropoda; class Arachnida; order Araneae; family Eresidae; genus Stegodyphus; species Stegodyphus dumicola. The sequence continues at coordinate 67,304,006 of NC_140771.1, read as the reverse complement.
AGTTGTTAATTAAAATTGCTAAGATTGCTCTGATAGTAAATTGTGTACACATACATGGTTAAAATTTTTGAACTATTCATGAAATAAAATTTGGCTTATGAAAAGAAAAGTAAACAAACTAACACAATTTCATTTATTTCTGTTTACATTACAAAAATGTTTTCTCATCATATGTATCGGAATGAACTTAATTTTTTATTCTAATTATCTACTTGCCTCTTTGTTAAAAATATCCAGAAGGCAATGTTTGCTTTAACTTAAAAATGACTTCTTTTAATTCTTCTTTATGAGTAAAAATACCATCAAGGAATGCGCATGTAAAGACTGATAACTGACACTGCATTTATTCAATGATATAAAATTTTATGTTCGTTCAGTATATTTTGCATGGTTCATATTTTGAACGTGCCCGCATTGCATCTATCTATTATATGCATTAACATTTACTTATTTCCATTTATTACTAAAGCAAAGCTAATTACTCACCATTAACTGTATATTCATTATTATTTACGATTATATTTTAGTGCATTTTCCATCAAGAGTAATTTCTATATCCGTATATTATTATTAACATTTTATTTATATGCATATGTATACTCCTTATAATATGTTACTGAACCTTATTACTAATAGTTCCTTGATTATTTATTATTGGGCGACTGACCAGCTAACCGCCCATATTTAATACGTATTTATACAGCTATTATAATAAACTAAAAAATCTGAAAGCTTTCTAATTTTAAATTATTCCCAAAGGGACTTTTTTTAACGTTTTGTGTGTTACCTTTATTTATTAAATAACACGTTCTTCCACTTATTTATGTGATTATGCATATCTTTAGAATTTCCGATACACAATTCGCGCGCTGGAGATAAAAATGTTTCTTTCCGTACAAAGTGTTGCCATTGCTGTCCCTGAAATCGTTGAGTTTGTTAATCAAAAATTCGTTTCAAATTTTATAAAATGCGAAATAGATAATAAAACAAATTCGAAATTCAAAATTCGGTCTTCTAGATGCCCATTTTGGGATGAATAATTCCGTTATTTAAAATTACATATATTCATGAAAATTCTTCATTGTTAATTTCTTTTAATATAAAACAGGACGATAATATTTGGTGGCAACAATTTAAAAAGTGATTCGCCGTTTATAGTCAAACGCCACAAAATGCCGTTTTGAGACTACCGCCCCCTTATCTTCTTTACGCAACTGAGACAGTTTAGTTTATTTACTTAATAAAAATATATGCTACTGGCATAATAAATAATACTTCATAGCCACAAACTTGAGCAGTCTAAACAACAATGCGTTTATCTAACTGGGTAGGACCATTTTAATTAATATTATTTTTTAGATAGTACATGACAACTATTTTCGACATCAAAGGTAACAGAAAAAACACATGTAAGAAAGTTAAGCACTTAAACATTTCATTTATACATCCATATTAGGAAACATAGGTTAATCTATTTTATTTACAGTAATGATTAATCTTTTGAGAATTTTCTAACAGTGCTATCAGCAACTGCGTAAATTAATCTTGGTTGACAACAAGACTTAATACATATTTAAACGATTGGTCGATTATAGCTAGTTATTATTCTATCACGGCATTCCTTTTTAATCTTTTTCAGCAATCTGGTTGCTATATTATTAGATTTTACATTTTCTCCCGGAGCGGTGAGATGGTATGTTCTTCAGAGAATGAGAACGCAGGCCCTGTTCGTGCATGAAACGCTTGGACAGCTCTAATATAAGGCAATCAGCCTGGAACAACAAAGCAATGTGAGCAGTATAATAATGCGTTTCCCATTTATTTGAACATAATTTTCCCATTTGAGAAATTACCTTCTAGGGTCTGCCAACGTCAGTAACTGACTACTGGGAAATATTTGTATCATAAGGATAAACATTCATTAGGGAAAGTCAGCAAACTATGTAGTAGTGAACCTTTCAAGATCAAAGTCTCAGAGAATAAAAGAACAAATATGTCTGAAAGCTTTCAGATTTTATCGGCAGAATATGTTGTTTTTGACGCTCTCGCTGAGCTCGCAATGTTTCAGTCTGCTTTCAATATAAAAAAGCAGACTGGTAGATTGCTAACTCATTTTTTGTTGGTCTTTATTATTAAGCATCGTTTTCTTCGCTCTTAAGCCATATACATTTCAAAAACAAAATCACAAAAATTTTTAATGCAACATATATGCTTATAGTTCCCGATGCAGTGTGGCATTGAACTTTCAAAGTTTTCCGAAATGTCATGGAAAAGCGGTATTTTCTTGGTTATATTCCAAAATGACCCTCTCACTTTGCACATGAACTCTTTTTCTTCCAATATAAATCCAACCTGAAATCAGATTTAGCAGAATCTGACAGAAATTTGCATGTGTAACAACATGCAAATGAGAACGCCATCCTTCGATACGAAATTTTACGTCAATAACCTTCAGAGGGTCAAATGCTGGCATACATTTCTCTGTGTTTATCACTCTTTCCTTAGTTTATTATATCAATGTTCAGTTTCCTTAGTATGATGTCTTACAATTTTTTTGTTTGTTTTTTCACTACTAATGTTTTGTGTGCTAAACTTTCTTTATTAAATATCATGTTCGTCGCACTTAGACCACATAAAATTCGATTCGCAGACTATTTAAAAGCAGCTATCTTTAGAATTTCACATAGACAGTCTTGCGCGCTGGGGTAAAAACATTTCATTCCCTACAGTGTTTCCACTGTTCGCTTTGAAATCTTTCAGTTTGTTAATCAAAAAGACGACCCAATTTATTGCCCACTGTGCCTACATGGGCTCATATTCAGTGAAGCTTGGGACGAGTATTCTCTGGAGAAATAGGATAGTAAGTGTTAAATTTCCCTTAATAATGGCGAGCAGCTCAGTCCGATTATTGTCTTGTAAGCTTGAATCATTGTTGGAAATTATTACGCCTTTTTTCTTGTTGTTTCCTGGCAAATTTCACAGCTTCTCTAATAGCTAACAGTTCAGCTTGGAATACTGAATTTGTGCTGTTACGTTTTGCCTGCTGTGTTTTAAAAGAGCAAATTAATTCTGTAGGCACAGAAGGCACTTCCAACACCCATTTTAGTTTAGTCGCAAATAACACTAGGAAAACCACGAAAACTAAAGATGTAACCAGACAGCTCGCCTGAAATTGACTCCGTGTCGAACTCTCAGTATTTAGTGGCCTTCACCACTCATTTGTGACGCACTATTACCCACTAAATTAAACACTTAGCGAGTTGACCTATAGTCAATATGTTTGGATAGTGTAAAACATACGAAGGCTATCTGTTTAAGATAAAGATGCTTGTATGGCGAACTTTTTAACTAAACCTAGCTGACATTTACGCTGCACATAAGAAAAAACACGAAAGCATCCGCAGCATTTGGCGGGAATTCGAACCTGGACTGAACTTCAATGTACAACAATGTTCAATGTACGGTCTTAGTCATGCGACCCTTTCTAGATTCATTAAAGCAATGGACGGCATATGAAGAACTTCAATGTAAGGAATCATCACATTTGTATACGCGTGGTCTCACACTGTAAATTGTAAGCATATCCAGCTAACAGTTGGAAAGTCCCCGGTACAAATCTCAGCGAGATGGTAATTTCTAATGTCTCTGGACGTAGAAAAGTCTTAAAAGTCTCTTTAAGCCTGAAATTAAATGTGGTGAACGATAATTTATCACTGGTGAACGATAATTTATCACCAGTTGGATTTCCTCAACTGAGCATTTTTCGAATCATGGTTTAAGCGATGAAGAATATAAAACGTCATCGCATTTCCTCGTAGGTCAAATGATTAGCACCTTCAGCTAGCAGTCTCAATACCCAGTTCAAAATACCAGTAAAAGCATTTTTTTCTTATTGGAGCTGCTAGAAACTTAGCAGCAAGCAGCATTAGCGTATGTTTCGGATCCCAATTACGAGGGTATCCCATGTCTTTGTGAATTATACATAAAAATAAATTGCATACTATTAAGAATTTTGTACATATGTAAATACTTTTAGTATCATTATATGTAGATCTTAGTATCTCTTGTATAAAGTAACGTGAAACGCCTCAAGAATGCAAATCTTCTTTGGAAAAATAAAATTACAGGGGCAGGTCCATTTAACTTTAAGGTGTATAATTACCTCATCTAATTGAAGAAACAGCGTCAAACTGTCAGTAGTTTTGGCCACTAATTTTTGCCGACAAATTTACCGAGAAATCTACAAATGTAGCCAAACTTGGCGACTATTTCACGACGTTTTGCTTTGATCTCTGTATAGCTGTAACTGGTCTGATTGCTATGTAATTGCAACTGTATCCGGCCCTGTGTAACTTAACAGAGTGCCTTCCAGCAATTTCGAGGAATCGGAGGTACTGAAAATTATTAGGCGGGGAAACTATATAAGACCTAAGAGAGCATCATTTCTCAGTTTAGTTTTAAGTTCAAATTTCAGAGTTTAGCTCCGAGTATTGAAAGATAACCGTGCGAGCTTCGCATTTGAGGTTTTTTATATTGTCTTGTATTTCACGTTCTAAATAATTTGAAGTGGTAACTATTGACTGTGTATCGTCATATTGAGAACAGATGTGCGAGTACAGTATTTCTGTAAAACGTTACAGGACTGTGAAATGATTCTTTTGAGAAAGTAAATTTTATCAAGCTATCTTCGGTTCTGTGTGCATTCAATCTGTTATGAACCCTTACGCACGTAACAATTATAAACGCCCAACTGATCAGCCAGCTGTCTACATATTCTCTTGTTATACATAATTTAATGTAACTTCTAATGATATAGATCCTGCTAAGTGGTCTTTATGCTAATCTAAAAGAATCATAAAATTATTACAGCAGATTTTGTAAATTATTATACACCAAGGAACACATATTTAAAATCAATGCATGGCGAAGAACAAGTGGCCTTTTTGCTTCTGTTTGTGACTTCCCGTATGTCTCCATAGCACCCTAAAAACTCTAGATGAATATTAAAAAGTGAAAAATCCTAACAATTTGATCAGGTACTTAAAAGAATTCGTTCCGCTAAATTAAATCTCACAACAAAGAGAGCGAGCGTAGACTGTTTCTGACTGATATCTTTATTACTGGACGGACATGACCTGAAGCAATAACGAACTCACATCACCTATTCCATGAGAGACCGCGCTTGATTTTTTTTTAATAATTCATCTATTGTTAAAAGAGCTTTTTTGTTTTGTTTTTCCCTATCATGAATTATGATAAAGTGTGAAATTAATTTCTTTGAAGAACTTTGTAACGGAAACTTGCATTAGTTCTGCTATGAGTCATCAGATATTGTTACTTGATAGCATTAAATGCAAGTAATTTGAATAAGCGTTTGATGTAAAATTAACTCCGATTTATTTTTTCATTTTAGTCACGTTAGAATGCATTTTTGATCTACTTCTGGGAATTCTATCTTAAGCTCGCGTGCTATCCGGCAACCGCCCATTTTGTTAACTTTTTTTTATTAAATAATTTGGTGATATCGATTTTATTTTCATTTTATATATTATGCAGATATTTTTCAATGGAAGAAAAATTTAAATGTCTATATTGAATTTTTAAGGAACGGAAAAGTAAATATTTTTCATTCCAATATTTTTAATATTTTGTTTCAAATTGCTGTATATGCGGTAAGTGCTTAGCTTTAGAATTTTGTTTAAATTTGCATTCTAATTCTGCTATATTTTTTAATAATTTATGTTCTAATTCGGCTATATTTTTTATAATTTGTATTCTAAATAAACTACATTTTTTAATAATTTGTATTCTAAGTAGGCCATATGTTTTAATTATTTATAATCTAGTTAGGCTATATTTTATAATAATTTGCATTTTGATTAGGCTATATATTTTATTCACTTGCATTCTAGTTTAAGCTATACATTTTAATAATTTGTATTCTTGTTAGCCTACATTTTTTAATAACCTACATTCTAGTTAGGCTATACTTTTTAATAATTAGTATTCTAATTAGGCTATATTTTTTAATAATTTGTGCGATAATTAGGCTGCATTTTTTAATAATTTGTATTCTAATTAGATATAATTTTAATAATTTGTATTCTAATTAGTCAATATTTTTTAGTATTTTGTATACTAATTAGGCTATAATTTTTAATAATTTGTATTCTAATTAGGCTATATTTCTCAATAATGTCGTAACCAGCATTTTTCAATCTATGATCCTCGAAACAAATCGTTCCTCAAAGCAGAACTTTGTAGTCCTCGTAGATTAATATCAATATAAAATTAAATGAATTTGTATTAATTACATTTAGAAAGTATAAGTATACTAGTAGTAAACTTTGGCTAAAAATTGTTTTTGAATGTGGTAAAAGTAAGATTGTCTCCAGAACATTCTAATTTATAAAAATCGTTCCCCATTTGAGAAAACGTGAGAAAGCCGCCGTAAAGTAGAGAGGATGTTTACACATTTTACAACGTTTTAGGGGCTTTTCAATTAATATTTCAAATGTAAAGAGTATTTATTTAAAATGTTCGGTCTTACTTGCTTTTTTTGGACTATAAGTCAGACTTAATTTAAATGGAAAATAACATAATTTTGATATGAAAATAAATTTAATAAAACTGTATCGAAGATCTCGCCAGGAACCGACTGCAGAAAATTGTAGGGGGACCCCTTTCCAAATCCACTATATTTCGGTTCAAGATGTAAGTAGATAGACCCAAACGTTCCTGTTGATATATTTTATTTAAAAAAAAATTCAATAAAAATAAATTTAATAGACCGTACAAAAATTTCATGTGGACACAACACGACTTCCTTGTACGGCCTATTAAATTATACACAATCTTTGTTGAGCTTCATTTAAATTTATTTTCTCGAATTATTCTAACTTAATTAACCGATTCCTCGAAACAAGTTAAAAAATGGCATAAAAATCTCCAAATTTTGAAATTAAATATACTTGTCAATTTTTGTGATTAGGGTAGTCTTGTATTTTTATTTTTCATAACGAGTATAAAACTTTCACAAATATAAGTACAGGAACTGGAAAACCGCATTAAAATTTAGATTTCTCTGTTTGTCAATTTTTTTTTTTTTTTTTTTAACTTTGGCATTGCATGAATTTGGCAAAACATGAATATTTTCATCATTTAAAACTTTTCTGTAGTTTATTTCAAATATCCCGCTGAATAAAAATAAAAAAAAATCCAACATTAACAATCAGCGTAAAATTTTTAAAAAAATTTGCAGTACTAGTTTTTGAACTACCTTCTTCAGTTGCTAAGTGCAAATGAACCAAATAAAGTGTACAGAAAGATAAGATACAGACAGAGATAAGAAAAGTTGGACAGAAGTTAAGCTACCGGCGCCATCTATTGATGAAACAAGAAAAACTAAAACAAAATTTCATTAACGGCTGAAGGTAAAGACGGATTGCAATTGGGGTCATTAACTAGAACACAAATGTAATTTTTTTGGGGGGGGATGTGAAACGCTTCTAAAAAATCTAATTCAGCAATGGAGGACGTTTTGTGAATAATTTTGGCTCCAGAAAAATGGTGGTGTGTGGTGTATTTAATTATGGCAAAGCACACTAGGGCTATCTGCCTAAGAGGAGGGATGCCTTCGTGGAGGACTTTATAAGGGAAACTGGCTCGTATACACGTTACACATGGGGAAAACCACGGAAACACCCATGCAGCCAGCCCGTTCGCGGGATTCGAACCTCGGACCGAACTACCAGTGTTCAGTGACTTTACCGCTCGGCCGCTGGTGGGCCCAGAAAAATGGAAAGTGTGATTTTCATTCCAACAATGCTGAGCAACAGCGGATTTCTGTGTTTCCCTTTTCCTAACATATGTCTCATGATCTCCAACACGAAAATTTAAGGCTGTTTTTGTTTCACCAATGTAAATTAAACCGCATTGGCAAGAAAACCTGTAAATAACCCAAGAATTCATATCCGGAATGGAGTCCTTAAGTATGGAACCAGGAATTTTATTGATAGGAGAGAAAACAACCCGAAAGTTAAATTCCCACAAAATACGTGCAATTTTATAGCAAATTGACGGAAAGAAAGGAATGACAACAGAATTCCTATGATCACCTAAAACAAGATTGTACTTTTTGATGTTTTCCGATGAGAATTTTTTAACTGCACGTTTAATATTGTTCGGTGAAAAGCCCCTGTCAATAGCAACTGCTTTTAAATAATTTAGTTCTTGATCAAGAGCTGATTTGAAGGAGCAAACTTGAAGCGCACGGAAAACAAAGAAATAAAATAAAGCTAACTTCTATTTACGTTACGGTTCTACAGTTAATCGTTTTTGAGTTATGCGAGATACATACATACGTACGTATAGAAGTCACGAAAAGTCCCTTTTGAATCTTTTATTCTGTCCTTATATACAGACGTCACGCAAAAAAATAGACAAAATGAATTTGGGAACAATTAAAATGGAATATTTCCACTGAAATATGGTACTAGAAAATTTTCGGATTACAACAATTCCTTTACTTCGTACAAGGAAGTAAAAGTATTAGTACAAAATATATCAAATTTAGTAAACGATGCTATATATAGAAATATATATTTTCTTAAAGGTCACAATGTTTACTGACAACCAAAAATAATGACATCCATAGAAGCAGACTAATTAATAGCTGTTTCAATATTAAGCTGGGGAACTTTATTAGAAAGCGTATTCTCTGTTCAGCCGTTCAGTGCTCAGAAGCCGGTAATTTATTTGAGATGATGAGCCCAAGTAAATACATATGCGGCAACAGTCTTTACTATCGTAAAATGTGTGTTCCACTTGCCATGTTATGTCTCTAATCAAGTTTAATCATCTACAACAAGAATTTCTCGACCACAGCATTCACTTGTCAGCTGTACTCTGCTGTCTATCGACTTTCATTATCCTCGCCATTTTGCTGCACACGTGTCGCGTTACACATTCCAGGCATCGAGTCTGCTTTACCACTGATTAGAGATTTGGAGGTGCAAATTGCGCTCGAATTATTACTCGAAATAACCGTAAGCCAGAAGCGGAATAATTACTACGCCTGAAACATAAATCAAGACCTCTAATTACTGAATGTCACCAGATCGGGCCTTTCATATCTTCTCGAGTAATTATGATAAGTTTTGTACTCTTTACGGCTGACAAGTGCATGATGTATCTGCTCTTGATTCGAGGCAAATTTTTAATGACATTTTCCATTTCATCCACTCATTCATTTTAAGAATCAGAAAAATGAAAGAATGTTTCCTGCGCTGATGCAATGCTAAAAAAAAAGTTGTAGCAAATAAAGCGTGCTTAAAAAACCAGAAAGTACTCATTAGGGATTGAATCAAAGAATGGTGAACAGGCATGTCAAATTGAGATATTATGAATATTTCCGGAGTAGTAGTACTTCTTTTTTCTTCGTTAATTCATTGTTGCATTTTTATCGTTTTCAACTTCAGAAACAAAAGGCTTTTTTCCGCCGCTTTTAATGGAAATATTTATTTAAATTATGGAAAGCAATTAACGGTGGCTGGCAAAATTTGTATTTCAATCAGTAACAGGCGAGGGTTCTTGGGGATGATTAGAAACTTGTCCCTGCTTACTGCATTATTGTTTTGTTGCTTTTGGAAATATTAATGCCGTCAAAAGCATCTGAGAGAAGTAAGTGGAAATTTCCGCGAAGAAATCATAATTCAAAACCAGATGACTCATTTGTTTTGCAAAAGGGGTCTTCTTTACGTTTTTGAGAATGCTGGGTCTAGATACATTTCTGACATATGTACAGAAGGTGTTTCGCGTTTTATGGAAATGATTTCCTAATTAAATTTTCTCGTTAGCATTTTGAGAAAAAGGTTTGGCATTTTCAATAAATTCATCTCCTACTTTTTAGTTTTGATTGAAATGCAGAGCAACCTATTTATTTGCAAAATGGCTCCTAAAATTGCTACATATCTTGAAGGTTACGTAAATGCATTTTTCGAGGAAAAAGAATTTTTCAAAAAATTGTAAAGCGGTGTAAAATTCGAGGTTATTGCATTTCAAAGAAAGGTATTTTTAACACATTAAATATGAAAAAGAGTCCAGCTGAAAGTGCAAATAAAATTAACGACCTCAAAATTGAGTCCTAAGACAGTTCATTCGCAAGTAAATACCAGGGAAATGTAGTCTCTGATCCTGAAAGAAAATTCAGAGATTCTAAAATCCACTTCATCGAAGCCGATATAGCGTCCTGCCACTGTAAGTAAAATCATTCATGCAGATATGAAGCTAAAAATTATATTTAAAACTGAAATTCATCTAATTCTTTAAAGTACATTGCGGAAAAATAAGCAAATTGTAGAAATTTATATGAAACACATTTAGTTGCTAATAAATGCAAATTTGGGTGAATACTCGATGGGGCAAGGATATACACTAGTGTGCAAATCTTAAGCAACAAATTCTCTTTTGGATATACAACCATGAAATTGTTGAAAAGGGCTTTTTGCGATGGGTACAATGAAAGGTCAACTCAGTCGAAAGATGATGCATATGCATATATCGGGACATGAGTTCGTTAGAGCACGCAGAACGCGAGGAGTCGGAGCCTGCAATGCAAGACAAATTAACAGAAGGAAAGGAAGATGTATTTCTAGGCATTCTTTTGCCAGTGAAAATGAGAATGTACGTGCGATATGGCTGCAAGAAAACATCATGACGGCTTTACACGTAGTAGAATGAATGGCAAGCTTGAGGAGGGGAGTAATTTGACGACTGTCGCCAAGAGTTTTGAACTAATAAAAGTATTGTTTTATGAGCTTGGAAAGCCTTCCAAACGACAGGTACATCTGTAAGAAAAGTTTATGATGGTTAGCCAAATGAAATCGATGGTGAATGATTTCCGATATATCGCCCTGCAGACGAAAAGAGTTCGAAACAGAAAGTAGGCAACACTGCTCAATAGTTGCGCAAGGCAACCAGACGACAGGTGTTCGATTTCCTGTGGTCAGCTGATTTCCTAAATGGTGCCTATTCGCAGCTGTCCTGAACGCTGCATACCAGAGCACTCGTTCATTGAATATTATTGCATGCACGTTGCAATTCCATTGAGAACGCTATCGGTGGCGTATTTTACAGCTGTGTAGAGAAGATTGACACTCATCAGTGGAATCACGTCCTTTTTATTGAGGAATTCGTTTTAATCTGACAAATAATTCTCGGCACCAGTCAATATGGAGAGGTACGGATACGCTTTTATGTTACTAAAATCAGGGAAAGACAATCAGCTTGCGAGCTGGTATGGGAAAGTATTACGATGAACGGACGGACAGAGATCCACATTTTTGACAGAGGTTCACTTAGAGGATGTCATTACCGTGATGAAGGTATCTTCTCCCACATGCGTTTTTTCCGGGGTACCGTTGGTTTCGACTTTGTTTTTATGGATTACAATGCGCAGCACACATGATTCATGCTGTTGAGGAATTCCTGGAAAGTGAAGATATCCACAGAATGTGTCGGAAGTTAGGGGCAGGATCTTACCCTCCGGAGAACAATAGACAACTGAAACTGATGATCCTTGATAAATGGAACTTACCCCAAGAACTGTTAGATAATCTGGTGTTGAGTAGCAACAGACGGGTTCACCGCAATTATTGCAGTTAGGGAAGGTTATATCCCTTACTAACGTTCTTTGCTTTGCTATTCTCCCTCTTGGTCAGACATTTTTTTGTAGCAACCCTTTCTGTCAATAAATCCTTTTCCTGTTCGGTTCGTATTGTATACGTCTTATTAATTTTTGCTACTATAATTTTCTCATGCTATTAAGTACTCAATTGTGCCTCTTTAGTATAATTTTCATGTCTCCCAGCTGCTTTAATGCACAATTAAGACCAAAATTGCATTGTTGCTTAAATTTTGCGCATTAGTGTATTTAAATGACTGTAGTGATTTCCTGTTGCTTAAGTCCCTAAAATGATGGTTACCATCATTATAATTAATTAGACTTAGGAAAGCTGCATCTAGTAAGTGCATTGACTGGGCTTTCTAAAATGACCCGAGAGTAGTTGTATAAAACTGACTTGACGGTGCTAAAAAAAAGTTTACTTTAGTGGAAAATTCGAGCTAGACATGCAGCCAAGAATAAAGAGTACCAGACAGAAGCAAATCGCAGCAAGATGTACGTCCTTAATACATAAAAATAAATTATCAAAATCCTTTACATAATGTTCGATGAGCACTAAATAAAAACTCCTCAGAATTCTATTTCACGGAAAAATGCCAGGTATTTCGCATGAGAAAAACTCATATATGTATATAGCAGTATTTTTGAGTCTCCTGTGTGTTTAATTTAATATTCGCAATTTTATAAACTTACGTATTAAAATTTAATATTTATTGGTGTAATAATTACTATTCATTAAATTTATTATTTATATATTGTAATTTTATTAATTTATTTTTCGTATAGAAGTTTGCTTTGTCTGATTTTTTTCTTATAATTTTTCAGCAGTGTCCAAGAAAGATTAAGTTGCTGTTATTAGCCCTAAGGGGGTATTAGTCTTCCAACGGGATTTTGCACCGGTTCACTACAAAAGACGTATCACTTTTCAAATTGTTGCCACCAAACATTATGGCCCTGTATTATTTTCAAAGATATTTAACAATGAATAATCTGCGTGTATGTATGTTCCTCGCATTCTAAAGAAACGACGGTCCCTAGAGCCATCCAGTTTTGAACAATGATGTCCTCCACCCAAACGTGTGCATCTAGAAGCCTGAATTTTGAATTTCGAATTGTTTTGTGTTTTTCGTATTTTTTAAAATTTGAATGAATTTTTGATTAACAAACTCAACGATTTGAAAGCAAGCAATGGCAAAATTTCCGAAATAAAAATATGTTAATCTCCAATGCGCGAGATAATTGCCATTCGTAAAAATGTAAGATATTTATTTACCTTTTAGCTTTAATTATAAAATTCCGCTCTATGAACGCAATGTGTTGTTGCGACTGGAAATAAAATGCTTTTATCTTTGATATGCCAGCGCATTGCCGTTCAGTGAAACTTAAGGTACTTTCAGGTTTAATCTAGAAGGTTATTGAGTAATAAACTAAGCGATTTAAAAGCAGTAAACTAAGCGATTTAAAAGCAGTACTTAAGAATACTTATTAATATGATTGATTTAAATAAATATATATTAAAATTATGAGATGCCTAACTATAAATATTGAATATTTTTATGAAATTACACTACCTGAACCAAATGAAACCATTATATACATTTTCTTTTGTATGATAACAATTTTAGGTGGCCAGCTACGCGGTGGCTACTTTTCAAAGAAGTGATATAGCGAATATAAAAATATGTATAGCAATCTCTGACACTTTATTGGGTATCCTAAAGATATGCTGTTTTTAAATATCTTGTGATTTTGCTGCTGAATTAAATTTTATGTGGCATAAGTGCGAAGAACGCGATATTTAATAAATAATTTTAACACACAAGACGTTAACAATAAAAAGACAAAAAAAGTTTTGTTAGCGATCTTACTAAGAAAAATGAATTTTGGTATCATGAAGTGACAGAATACTGAGAAAAGACAGAAAAATATTATACCAACGCATAACGCTGCATCAAGAATTCTACACATATGCATGAACATCTGCAAGTAACATCTGCATCCTGCTTTTTAAACTTTTATAATTTTTCTGTTGAATTGTATATAACATTTTGAAGAAAATGATGCTTATAAAGCTAAAAAATCAAAAAACATTTAACAGCAAACTGGTAGACTGCAAGCTCAGCGGGAGCGTAGAAACCTTAACAACACTTTTAGGCAACCGTTAAAATCTGAAACCCTTCAGATTTTTTTTAATATTGTTATTTGTTTTTGCTCTGTTAATAGTATCGCTTGCAACAAAACCAACAATTTACGATATTATTTTAACAAAAGTGGTTGCAGCTATAGAACACATTCAGTATTAATTCGCACGTCATTTTTTTGTAATTTGTGAAGACTTTATTGTTTAGTTACATTTATTTTTCATTTGAAGGTATGTAATTAATATTTTGTGACTATGAAGGGCCTTTCCCACTGGTGATTATCTTAAGCTAACGGAGACAATTGACGTAGCCGACACATCTCCAAAACCAGTTTTTTCCCATTGGAAAATCTGAACTGCAGGCATAGCGGAAATAGTCGACACATGGAACTGACTCCGTTAGCTCAGGCAAACCCCAGTGGGAACGGCCCTTGAAAGTCGACTTATGATCCCTCTTGATGAGACAGGTTGATTTCCCTGTTTTTGTATCATTAACTTAAGGAGGAAAACCAAAAATATTTTTTGTTTAAAATAGGAGTTTGAAGCAAAATATTAACATTCAAAATAAAGAAACAAAAGAAAGAAAGACGTGCTTTAATAAAGATCTATAATAATTTTTACTTAAGGTTAATTTGATATTAGAAAATAATTTAAACTGTTGCGCAAATCCTGAAATACTTTAGAAAAGCTGACATATACACTGAATCAATTCAGCAGAATATATTCTTTTGAGGCAGTACTCTTGGGATTCTATAATAATACGTAGTATTACTTTTCTTTAGAAAACGGCTTAATATTATTTTTTCCCAAAAAGTAGGTTAATAGTTAAACAAATATTTCAATCAAATGTTAAAAATGTTATAGAAATCATTAGGAAATTTATTTGGGAGGGTGAAACGTGAAAAATATGCACTGATCTCGCCGAGATTCGAACACGGACCTCCCTCATATTCCCCCGATATGCTTCAATTTACACCATGAAGGTACAAGGTGTTCAACAATGAATTTAAATATCAAAGATAATAAAACTCTTATGATAATAATAAAGTACTCGTACGGTTACTCCGAGATAAATTATGAGACGAACCTTTTCCTGATAAACTGTCATTAAACGGTGACCATAACCGACATAAATTTATAAGGTATTTTCTCCTTCTTTTCTTCATGTACTCGTGGTGTAACGGTTGCACACTTGGAGGTACTCGAGAGGTCCAGGTTCTAATCTGGGCAAGAGCATTACTCATTTTTCACGTACTTCTGCTTTTAAATAACCTAATGATACTACAATTTAAAAAAATATATTTACAGAATTTGAAATACAAAATTGGGCAGTTATTACAGACAATAAATTGAATAAAACTACGTAATTTTTATTATACAAATGTTTAATAATATCTACCAAATGCTTCTATGACATAACACCTTAAAATGAAAATTACTAAATGCTTCAGAATAAAGGATGACTGAGACAGTCACTATGATCGAGATTCCGTACCAAAGTTAAAATATACTGACAGCAGAAATGCTCATTCTTTATGTGTATTTATTCTAAATCTCTTGAAAAAGGAACTTTTAAAATTGCTTTCGACGTTGAATGATTTCTATATATCCGCTGTTTTAGGTAGCCCCATAATCACAATTCATAGATTTCCAGATCAAGAGGTTTAGATTGTCATTTGGGATGAAAAGAAATGCTTTTCATTCTGTAAAACTTTCAAGAATGAATGTTAGGATTTCACGAAGCCTTTGCGACGTATGTGTTGTGCGAAATGGATTGAAAGTGCTTTTGTTTCATTCAGTTTATCAAAACGGTTACATTCAGATGTTTTACCTATACACACAAGGCACAATTGGACGATAAACATTGATTTCCAGAATAAGGAATTGATGGAAATGGATTAATTCCATGGCCAGCAAGAAGTCTTAATCTTATTCGGGTAGGCTTTTCCGAATTAGTAATCGTGTTATTATAAAGTACAGGATCACACAATCATTTGCTAGTGCCAATAAATACCTAAATATGAAATCACAGCATGTTGGATTTCTTTTATAAAAATTATTACTTTTTTATATCAGCACAGTTTTTTGTCCCAAGATTACAGACAAAAACACGTTTTATTTGGAAACCTAGCAGTTGTTCAATTCCTTCATCAAAAGAAAATTCAGCATTTCTTTATGATGATTTGTAGCTAATTTCGAATGAGTTAGAGCTCAATTTGAACAAATAATTTATCTAACAAGAAGGGAAAAATACCAATATATAATTTAAAACTGTCAAAAGAAATATTATTAGATCTGTATAGATTTTTTAATATAACTCCGTCAGTTTTCGGATCAAACATAGGCCTGTCTTCCACAGGAACAAAATACTTTCGAAAATGATGGGCAGAAACCATGTTTATAGAGCAAAACAGTGGCGAAACGAATATGAAACGAAACTACTAGAATAATAATTATAGTGAATAGTATATTGTCGATCTCTGCAAAAAGGTCGCCTTCTGAAAGAGCCATGTATTGAGAACACAAACAACAGTCAACATCTTCTCTCGGAGACCAACATATCCACACAGCTCCCAAATCCTCTAGAACCGTGGATGTTAATGCTTAAAGATGTCTCCCTGTGCTTAATCAAACATTTAGGGCATTTGTTTCAAAGCTGTGGAACCTTGGTTCTGTTGCTTTAGACGTACATGATATTTTTAAAGGGACATTCTATAGCAAAAAGATAAATAGATTTAGGTGTACAGTTTTTGAACATTCCTCAAATTTATTATTCTATTCAGAATAATTTGCTTAAGGAAATATTTAATAAATATTAGAAATCAAAAGTTAAAATCATAGTATGGGTCACCTCTTCTAAAACGCTTTAATCGACGAAAGCAGGTATCCGGTTTATTGTAAAATGACTTTTCGAAGAGCGGATGAAACAGGAAAGAAAGATTCGGCCGGGAAAAGAAGAAACGGCAATAAACTGCTCCACCTTTTTAACAGCTGTCAAAAGTGGTGACCGGCTCTTATCAAGTAGTGATTTTCTTTATTGGATGAAGTTTCAGATCAGTATTATGTATTCATACTGAAACGCAATTTCAAGAAATGATCCTTGAAAGATATTTTGTGTTATGAATCGTTTAGATTAATTTGAAAACAGTGACTTGCTGGATTATCATGGTACATCATGCATATACTCCATGCGTATACTCCCGAACTCATTAATAGCAAGATAATATGCACATAAGCAATACTTCAGTAGATCTTTTATTAATAAATTTAAGTGTGATAGTTAATTGTAGAGTTAAAATGTGTTAAACAGAACCATAACAGTATTTTAGGTTTGCGGCTAACAATACTGTGCGAATCAATAGAAGGTACTTTTCGATATCTTATAAACTCATTATCTTCTCCTATTAAAAAGAACTTTTTCTAAACATGATACATATTTTAAATATTTTGGCATTGTTGTGAGCTAAAATTAAATTTTCTTCAGGAAACTCGTACAAGTGAACTGCACTGTTACCACTGTGAGTTAAATTTCCTTGCTTTACTAGAAATTTTTGGCTGTTCATTCTACAAAGCTCGCAGAATTCTCTCTGCATTTTATGAAACTCGATGAATGAATTGAATTTGTTTTCGAATTATTCTTCACTTCTATTCTATTTACTTAATTAATTGAAATACTTAAAAACGTCCTTTTGTTACAATTTATTTCAAATTATAAAAACAACTAAATGACTTCTGAGAAAGTCTTTTATTCCAAAGCAAACAAAATGAGACAATGGAAAATTCTAATTTTAGTATATGATGGTGTAATATCATCTCCATCTAATGCTTTGTAAAAAATTATTGAATTTGAGCTATATGAGATGATGAAGAATAATATGGAAACATTCTGCACAAGACAAGAGAACATATGTGGAAATATGTTTTATGTCATATCTGCTCAAAATTATCCTTCAGTTAGAAAACGGACTTTATTTTTCTCCCATCAGTAATCTATATCATTCCACTTTAATAAATTACTCAAACTGCAGTTTTCATTACCTATTTGTCTTAAATGCTTTGTAGTATTGTTATTAACATTTATGCAAGCTTTCGATATTTGAGCATTCGCATTTATTAGCCCGTAACTGAGTTTATTTCACTTTTTGAAAACATGCTTTGCCATTTAATAAAATGTCTTTTGTTCACAGCGCAGCAATGCATTTGTAAATGATCATAAAAAGTAATTTTAAAATATTCAGTCCAAATAAATTTTCTTAGCTTTTAAACAGAAAACTAATACTTAAATAATAGCAACTTATGGCAGAGTTCATTCTTCCTAAAGTTTATAGACGCTTATGAAAAATATATCATGTGGACAGCACAAGATTTCCTAGTACGGCTTGATAAATTACACACATTTTGTTGCACTTCATATAAACCCATTTCCTTGAATTATTCTGGCCCACCAGCGGCCTAGCGGTAAAGTCGCTAAACAGTGGTAGTTCGGTCCGAGGTTCGAATCCCGCGAATGGGCGGGCTGCACGGATGTTTTCGTGGTTTTCCCCATGTGTAACGTGTATATACGAGCCAGTTTCCCTTAGAAAATCCTCCACGAAATCATCCCTCCCCTACGGCAGATAGCCCTAGTGTGCTTTACCATAATTAGATAAACCAAACCAAACCTTGAATTATTCTAACTTAATTTAACAGACTCCTCAAGACAGTTTAAGGGGTGTTAGAACCCCAAAATCTTCAAAAAATTGTGATTTTGGATTTTTGCATTTTCAAATTCTCTACACTTTTATCTTTCTAAAAATAAGATTCTTTAAACTCTATGAAAATTAGAACTGTAAAAAATCTAGTTTAAATATGTCATCGACTGCTTTGATCAATGAGGATTTTTACATAAAAACGTGTTTTTCTCCAAACGTGATTTTTTTATACTCGGTGTACCTTTTCTCAGAAACTACTACTTACAGCTAAAATCTACTACTAAAAATTTTATGGCTTATTTATTAGGTTTCCTAATATTTACTAAAATGAGCTTTTTGTGATAAACTTAGAATAAAAAAATTTAAAAAGTTTTTCGTGTGAGAAAAGTGCTAAATTTTACTATGCCTAACAAAATATTTTGTAAATTACTCTTAAAATTCAAAATGTTTCAAAAGCTCATTTCAGTATAATCAGATAGGTATACTTTAATTGCACAAAAAAATTCAAGCGTGTATCTACAGCAGATTTTGAGAAAAGGTACATCGAAAATGGCCAATTTAACATTGTCGGTATAGGGGTTTCTGATACCCGTTAAAATGACATAAAAAATTGCAAATTTTTAAATTAAATCTCCGTATCAGATTTTATCGTACTGGAGTCAAATTTCTTGTACTTTATGTTTTCATAGCAAGTATAAACCTTTCCCAAATACAAATAATTTATATAAACTTTTTTGGAAATTTTTTTATTCTGTCCATACGTACACACGTCATGCAAAAAATTGTTTAAATGAAGTCGAGTGTTTTCAAAATGAATATTTTCATTGAAATATGATTCTGAATTTTTTTGCGATTACAGTACATCCTTTACTTCCTACAAGGAAGCAAAAAGGACACGATAACTTTTGGATTACGGCAAAGCACACAAGTCTATCTGCCTAGGAAATTTCGTGTGGAAAACGACCCTATTTATACTTCGCTTTATAAGGTATTTCTCCCACTTTCTTAGTGTGCTTTCGTGGTGTAGTGGTCTGCACGCTGGGCCTGTATTCCAAAGGTCCGCGGTTCCATTCCCGGTGAAGGAGTTTGCTCATTTTTCATCTTGCCTCCTTCCAAAAATATCCTAATGTCTCTACAGCTTTACAAAATTTAGTCTCAATGAAAGGAATTCTTATATTCCTAATAAAATTTTAATTTGTAAAAGTCAACATACGACATATCATGTATTACGACATACAGTGGATGGACAAAAATATGGAAACACCTTGTGAAATGCATGTTTGAAAAGAAAGATTGATTTTAATGAAATATGTAGGTAGCGCTGGCGTTTTTGACTACTGACGCCACCTATACAACTTCGTAAATGTGCTAAACAGTTCAGTTGTTGTCGGAGTACTGTTATGTGATGTTGTCATTGCATTATGTCAGAGTTAACAGACTTCGAACGTGGGCAAATTGTTGGAGCACGTATGGTAGGTGCTTTCATAAGCAAGGTAGCCGAGGTGTTTAGTCTTTCAAGAGGTACTGTATCGATGATTTATTCCGCATATTTGAAAAGCGGAAAAACATCATCTGCTAAATCACAGCGCGGACGAAAGTGTGTCCTGAGTGATCGTGACAGACGATCGTTAAGGGCATTGTGACGAAAAATAAGAAGACCACAGCTGCAAAATTTACTGCAGAAAATAATATTGTGTTACCGAACCTTGTGAGTACCAAAACAATTAGAAGAGAGCTAATTGGGAGCTAAGGGAGCTTCATAA
The DNA here is from genome assembly GCF_044657685.1 of Stegodyphus dumicola. Taxonomy (NCBI): domain Eukaryota; kingdom Metazoa; phylum Arthropoda; class Arachnida; order Araneae; family Eresidae; genus Stegodyphus; species Stegodyphus dumicola. The sequence goes on along the minus strand of NC_140771.1, from coordinate 67,283,729 downwards.
ACAGGGAATTGCTGGCCGTGTTGCAATTGAGAAGCCACTCATCAGTGATGCTAATGCCCGTAAAAGGAAAAGGTGGTGTTTAAGTCATAAAGCCTGGATTATAGAGCAGTGGAAGGGAGTAATATGGTCTGACGAGTCTTCTTTCACATTGTTTCCCACTTCTGGCCGAGTTTACGTCTGGAGAACGCCATCTCAAGCCTATAATACAGACTGCTTGTTGCCAAGAGTGAAACATGGCGGGAGTTCTGTTATGGTTTGGGCAGCCATATCATGGTTCTCTGCTAGCCCCATGATAACTGTGTCAGGGCACATGACTGCCAAGACTTATGTGAACATTTTGGCCGATCAAGTTCATCCCATGGTACAAACTTTGTTCCCCGATGGTGATGGGGTCTTCCAAGATGACAAAGCCCCTGTTCACACAGCTCACATTGTCCAGGACTGGTTTTCTGAGCACGAGGATGAGTTGTCCCATCTCCCCTGGCCACCACAGTCACCAGACCTGAATATTATCGAACCTTTGTGGTCTACATTGGAACGGAAAGTGCGTTCTCGTTATCCACCGCCAACATTGTTATCTGAACTTGCCACCGTTTTGCAGGAAGAATGGTATAATATTCCCATCATACAGGAACTGTATTTATCCATTCCGAGAAGACTGCAAGCTGTTTTGGATGCCAACGGGTTTCCTACACTATATTAAGCAAAGAAACATGTTTTTTTAAAGGTGTTTCCATATTTTTGTCCAACCCCTGTATCATGGCAAACTATCGGATTAAACACGGTATAAGGCATAGACTATCAAATATAATAAAGATGAAATAATATGCTTTTTTGAACAAATATTGAGTAATTTTTCTAACTATATAGCAATTTTAAAATCGAGTTTGGGTAGCAGTGCAGTTTGCATCAGCGTTACAATTACTCGGTTTTAACGAATAATTTTAACACAAAGGAATGTTCAAATATCTCTTAGAATTTAAATTAAAATTAATATTAGAATGCATGAGTGTTTTTACAAAAATAGGAGACGGCAGATCTAGATAAATAAAAATATATAAGAACTTATTTTAAATAATTAAAATTGTTCATGGAAATAAATATGATGATATTTTTTATAAAGAAAAACGTAAATTTTTGCTCTTAAAATGCATTTGTGTAAAATGAAACAAGTAAGAATGTCTACAGCTCTCTAAAAATATTTCAGAAAATTCAAAATTTTCATCAGTATGGCAAATTAATAAAATACTTTCAGAAAAATAAACAAAAATAAATTTAAGTTCCATGAAGAGCTCTGAAATTTGGAATTTCTATTACTGAGATATCGATTCATGTGCGATTATTTTTATTTCAATGAAAAGCTGAAATTTATATATTTTTCTAACAGAAAGTGGTGAACATTTCACAGCCATTTGTTATCACAAATACGTATGTTTCTGTTTTTGAAATACATTCATATTTCAAACTAATATTCTAATGCGAATTCAAACTAGGCAAATCGCATTCGAAACTTGTTATCCAAAGTCCACGAGATTTCCTCTAATCTCAGGAGAAATACATCAGTTTTACAATCTAGGCCACATGCCATCATATAAAGTTCATATTGCAGCAAATTCTTAAGAAGTAACTGTTTTTGTAATAACTTTATATACATATTTTTATATACTCGTATTTCTTGTATAACTTTATATACTCGTATTTCTTGTAAATAGAAAAAAAAATTTTTTCAAAATTTCCATTTTCGAGAGAAGCATACGAATCTTTAGAAACCGAGGCGAAAACATCTTGCAATAACGTGTTGCGAAAAAAAAAAAAAAAAAAAAAGATCTTTTCGATGCTGCTAGTTGAATTTTCCAAAAAGTGCGTATGTACTACATGTCACCTTTTTAGAAGTTTTAAAATTTCATTTTTCAGTTTTTCCCTCCCATCTCTGCGTAATTCTCTGGTCTAGTACATGGTGCTACTGAAAAAAAAAATATATTGCAAAATAACTTTGAAATGTTGACCCCGAATGAAAATTTTTGAAGAATCTACATAAAATTTATCGCTGAATGAAATGATTGAAGGTAATCTTAGTTTTTAACACTGAAAGCAGAAAATAATACCTAAATAAAAGGTTAGTAGTCTACAAGAAATTTACACAGATTATAATATTATTATACAGATTTGAAGCCAGGAAACCTGAAATATCAACTGAAATATGTCTAGACGCGAATGAATTTTCTAGCTGCTACTTAAAAGTGTTAACTACCTATACCAGAACAGTAAAGAGAGGATTATGATAATTCCTTACATTCTCCTTCACTTTAAGGGAAAGGGACGAAATCCAGGTCGTATGTTATCATCTGTCATAATTTAGTTCAAGCATAGTTGTGGAGACTCTGTACTTTACCGAATTCAAACCTCAGATGCTTCATTTGCAATCTAGATGTGTTTATCACCTACATCATGAGAGCATATACGAAGTATGCAATGATTTTTATAGAGCTATCTAAGTATCTGCAAGCAGAAATAAAGCCTTAATAAAAGATTGTTGCCAATATTCTACAAATAAATAGCTATGAACTGTTAATATTTTACAGAATATCACAAGCACAGTAAAATTCCCAATATCCGGTCCAAGTAACCACTCAAAAGGTGAAAGCATATTCGAATATTAAAATACGTCCAAGTTACAAGTGGGAAACCTTAGGTTTTCATTTATTACCCGTTATTTTAAAAAAGGATTATGCAACTAATAATTTGATAACTGATTGCAGAACCATTCATAGGTATTTTTTTAATTGAGGAAGAACGGCAAATGTACGCTCCTATATAACACTCAAATTAAACTGTATATTTTTATATTCAACAAAGATAATTAAATTAAATAAAAAATCTTATAATATCGTAATCAGAAATTTATGTATTCACAAAATAAATACATATAATTATTTCTTATTCTTAAATGAAAATGCCAAGTATCGTTTTCTTAATTATCCTTATGATAAAATAGTAACATTTAAAAATGTTTGTTGTGGCATGAGAGGATTCTGTATAAACTGTTTTTTTATTTATATCTTAAGATTTCTGCAGCTTCGTTTAGCCTAACATTAGTAAATGATGCATTAAAATCATTCTTAAAATAATTTTTAATTCAAATATGATGGAACTAAAGCGCAGTCTTTCTGAATTATATTTAGAAAATCTTATTTTGATTTAGTAACTATAATTAGTGAAATAAGAAGGTTTTTAAAACTAAATATTTCTGCTGGAATACTTGGATCATTTACATGATTTAGATATTTAAGAGCTAAGCTTCTCTTTTTTGAAATACTTAACTCTAATTATATTAATTTTTCATCATTAAAAACTGGAAATCCAAAGCTATCAGATTTAAATTTTGATGTTTCCATTTTAGTTGCGAGATTAAAATATCTCTCAGTTCTGTCATTTCTACTGCGAAAAAATATTTTTCTAAAAATTTATTTTGTCAATTGATTCTCGATAATGTGATTTATTAATATTTATTTTTCATTTTGCTTCACATTATGTTGATTCATCTTTAATGTTAAATTTTCACATTTTCAAGAATATTTTCTTTTTTTTACTTTTCTGTAAAGAAATATATACTTTTCTATTATGTTTATTTAAATCAGTACGGTAAAACATACAAGTAATACATACATATTTAAGGAGTGACATGTCTTCGTTGAAGAATTTCCTAATGGAAATTGGCTCGTGTTTCGATTACACATGGGGACGAATCATAAATACTCCTATGGAGTCACCCATTCACTGAAATCAGATATTAAATTAATCATTCTGTTGACATGTTTTTGATTGCAGAATTGCAAGCTTTTTGCATTTTTTTCACTGCAGTACCAAATTTCGCGAAGATCTGTATAAAATTTTGAAGATTAGGTGCAATACGTCACTTGATTCTGGCTCCTGGGCTTGGCCGCATCCTGTATAGAACATCGTAGCGCTCGCATAACTGTTTTCTAGCATAACATGAAATGAGGATGAATTTCTCAGGAGGTGCGTGAATAAGTCTTTGTATCCACAAGTTACTTAATAAAGCAATGTGGTTTTAATAATGGCATATCTACTACAGCTCAGCAATTATTGGCATGGATATAAAATTTTAAACCGATTAGCTGAAATCGATTTTTAGTTCAAGCCGGTACAATGTTTATCATTTAATGCTTTAAATGAATTTGACCTATGTATAGTAATAAATAGCTAAAAATGATATAAAATACCTGATAATGATTTACATATCTCGCTTCAAATATTTAATCGTTAACAATTAGTTAAATTTTACATTTCGCTGGTTAATAAATTAATCTAAAGCAGCGAATACGCACGCGATCAAGGATATAATGCAATTTGTATTACTTTAAATTATTTATTTCAAAACGATGCTTTGCGATGCGTTTCAGAATTGGAAAGTAGCAATTATAATTAATTTATGTGCATTTCTAAACTTTGCTGCCTTAGCGCTCTTTCTAACCTTTTTACCTGGTTACAGCCGAAAACAACGCGGAAGAAAACGTTTGGAAGAAAACAGCATAAGGCGAAAACTTCATGTTACAAAACATCGTGAAATAAAACATCCCAAAGAGAAAACATCGCAGTTCTAAAACATCGTGGTCGAAAATAAAGCGGTTCAAAAACTTTGCAGTCAAAAACATCGCCGTCGAAAATATCGTGTTAAAAAATAAAGTACCTACATATCATCGCATGACGATAACATCGCACTCATGCGTTTTTGAAATGTGTACCTGACATATTATGTACCTGACTTTCGTCATAACTAATAAATCGACATCCAAAAAATTGTTTGCACGCTATACATGAAAATGTTAACGGCAATTTAAGAATAAACGGAAACAAAGCAATACATTTTCACTAAATCACTATCAGATTTACAAATGTGTGAAAGAAAATAATTTGATCATTAACTAAGCAATTTTTATAGCGGTATCCTCATGCAATTATTTATCTTCCTTTTTCTAAGCATTTATTCTAAAAAAATAATTACTGAATCTTTATAGAAAAAGGTTAATTTATTAATGACCTTTGTTAATTAACTACGTAAATTTAAAATACTGTTAAATTCTATAAGTTGCATTAATTTTTAACTCATTTTCAATTTTTAAACGCTTAACTTCTTTTTTCAGTAAAAAATTATTAGTTCTTTCAAAACTATGAAATACAGAAGTAAAAGAATCCCTCTTTTCTTCTTTTGCTCCCAAATCATTATACGAACATGCATTTACAAGTTTTAAAACTCGAAAACGCACGTGTGCGATGCTATCGTCATGCCATGATTTGCAATTTGCAGGTACTTTATTTTTTACAACGATAATTTCGACGACGATGTTTTTAAACTGCGAAGGTTTTGAGCCGCTTTATTTTCGACCACGATATTTTGTACCGCTATGTTTTAGAATTGCGATGTTTCTTTTTGCTTTCTTTTCTCCCAAGATGTTTTGTACCACGAAATTTTCGCCCTACGTTTTTTTCTTCTTGACGTTTTCGTCCGCGATGTTTCCGGCGGACACCTTTTACTTGAAGTAAATGCCTCACTTGCCTCACCATTTTCCCGGCTCCGACTGATAGTACACTTTGACATTTTTACATTTAAATGCATTAAGATAGTTGAGGAGCCGACTTCAGCCTACGTTCAAAAACTATCGTAAAGTTTCCTTGTTGTATGAGGGCATTTAAAATATTGTCGAACTGAAAGTATTTTCGAGAGATTGCTGGAGTAAGATAAGTGGGAAACCCTCATATCCGTCCTCAGGGATATTCTCCGTTAAAACTGGGATTCTGCTTCGCCTTTCTAGTGGTTGTAATTTAGTTGCCCCTTCGGCAATGTTATTTATTGGCTTCGAGATGAACCTTCGACAATGTTATCGGTGACGAGACAACTAAATGGTCCACGCATTTTGGTCATTTCGGGAAAATGCACTAAATTACAAGTGCTCGGTCATTTGAAACAACAATATTTCTAAAGCGCAAAGTAAATTACATATAAATTAGAGTCAGTTGTAACTCTGATAAAAAAATTATCAGAACAAAATTTCAAAATTTAACACTTAGTAAAAGAAATTTAAATTTTCGGGAGTTTCAGAAATCACGAATGTCTGATATTTAATCCATATTAAAATTTTCATCAAACTTAACAAACTGCATTTTGTTTCTAATAAAAAATCATAGCCAAACTCGTATATATGTTGAAGTTCAAGGAAACAGCAGCAATTTTAAAGTTTATACACTACTCTTTGGAATTTAACAAACACTTATAAAACCTCATACATATAAAAAAATTCCACTTAAATACCGAAATTCTCCTTCGCTTACAATAGTTTTATTTAAATAGAGAAAGTACACGGTGTTTTTGAACTAAAGAAAAAAAGCAAGAAAATTTGCATTGCTATTACAAAAGAAGCAGAATTTCAATTGAGAATTTAATTCGCTTCCCACTGGAAATTTACATGTTTTTTCGGCTCTGATAGTTTCGACAAAAGATAATTCAACAACTCGTCTCCATCAACAAAGAAAAGGCACTCGCAAGTGCTCTTTTCATGCGGGGCACAGTTCCCTATAAGAGAAAGACTCGAAGAAAAATAGATTTTCCACATATCTCTCTCTAAGTATTAAAATGAAGAATTGTGTAATAAAACAAAAAACATTCCAGCCCAAGAAAATCTCAAGATCGCTTTATAATTTCAAAGAAATCTCATGTTCTCTGTATTATTAAAGGACTTAAATGTCTGATATATACATTAGTCATAGTTGCAGATAAACTACTTAAAATGTTGCAGAAATACGGAAAACAAAATCTGAAACGTTTAAGGTTTTTACGATCGCCCATAAGAGTTTGTTGTGGTTTCTTACGCTTTGGCTGAGCTCGTAGTCTACCAGTCTAATTGTTGCATTCACTCCTGCTAATTTATTCTTTATTTTTTAGCTTTATTATTAAGCATCTGTTACTTCGCACCCGCAGGACAGCAGTATATATTTAGAGTCCACGATGCAGTATTAAGTATTGGCACACATTTTTCTAGTTTTCTTAATCTTTTCTAAAGTCATATTATTAATATTCAGTGTTCTTAGTAAGATAACTTGCAATTTTTTTGTCTTTTTATTGTTAACTTTGGTGTATTAACTTTTTTTTTTTTATTAAATATCACTTTCTTCGCACTTACGACACGTAAAATTCAATTCAACAGCAAAATCACAAACTATTTATAAATAGCTCACGAGTATATTCAGAATTTGCAATAGACAATCTCACGCGCTGAAGGTAAAACGGTTTTATTCCGTAAAGTTATGCCACTGCTCGCTTTCAGATCGTTGAGTGTGTTTATCAAAAATTCATTAAAGTTTTACGAAATATGAAATACATAGTAAAATGTATAATGTCATTCTATGAAAATATTGAATGTTTTAAATTTGATGGATCACGAATTGAATGCATTTTATATTTTAATCATTCTGATTCCAAAGTAGGAATCGAATATTCTTAATAACTGTATTTATTACTTCTAAATAGCTTAGATAGCTATTCCACAACAGGCAGATTCATTTTGAAAGATAAATATCTGATATTTTGTCGAATGGCAAGAGACTCGAATGAAAAGTGAAACGATGCACTTACAGTGATTCGAAGCCAAATCCCATTTCGAGACTAAAAGACCCTTTGGGGCTAATAATATTTATGGCAGAAGAGTATGTAAATAAAGCACTAATAAACAATTTTAAATGTGGAAATACAAGCAAATCGTTGAATAATAGTTGAATAGTTGTAAAATTGTTTTAAGAGCAACGCAATGTTTAAAAAAAAAAGAAATATTTCCATTTAATTTTGTGTTTGCGGCACATAACAGCATATTAATTGAAAAAAAAAATCTAAAATTTACAATATTTTTTTTAAATTCTTTATTGCTATACGAAGTAAAGAACTCAAAAACAAAATGGAAAAAATGAAGAAAATTACACCAGAAAATCTCTTACTCAATAAATCATACCAAACATTTGTTAAATACATTTCATGCTAATTCCCCGTTCAGCGAATTAATCATAGCTTTAGATATTTTCAACGCATTTTGTCATTCAAGGACATTACATCCTCGTGTAATGGAAAAGAACTTGAATATGATAATTTTGTAATAGCAGAACTTGAGTATATAAACTTCAATGAGAGCCTGAATGTGATAATTTTGTAATAGCAGAACCTGGATATAATATATACATAAACAGCGTCAGGCTCTCAACAAATATGACGAATTCTTTCAGAAACAGCATATGAAAATTATAATTTTCTATATAAATGGGAATCAATATTTTGCAGAAAAAATTCTCAATTAATTTGCTTACAGATAACAAAGAATATATTTATTTTTATTTAAGCACACGTTTTAAAGCAGTTTGTATGCACACATAATAAATATAGCGGCATAATTCTCAGGCTTCATGATAAAATATTATTTTCTTTACTACGGTCGATATAAGCCATATTAAGCTACAATTTTAACCACTTATTAAAAGGCTATTTGACCTCCTGATAGAAATCACCACTAAAGTTTCAGGAATAAATAAAAATGGGAAGAAAACAATAGGTGGCAAGTGTAGCATTTAACAGTCATCCGCAACCCACAGTATAAAGAGTAAAAATTGGGTTGTGCGCCCACAATAATTGCAGCCACAGAATGGTAACCAAAATGTATTTTTGAACTTATAAAGACACTGCGTGATAAAGTGCATTCCTGCTAGGTGTTGTGGGTGTCGTTTTCCAGTGATGAGTAGTATGATGTAAATCAATGGCTTCTTCGACTGCTACGAAGTTGTACTGTATGATTAGCCAAGTGGCTGAATCCTTATGCTGTGCACAAATATTAGTGATAGTTACAAGATACGCTGACAACTGCATAATACGGAAGTTGACATGAAGTCCTTAAAGAACTTACAAATCTGAATGAAAATTATTTAGCAGGAGATAGTGGGAAATACAATGTGACCGTTTATGAAGCATAAGTTTACCTAAATGATAGCAATAAAAAATTTAAAAAGTCTATTTATTATGGAAAACGAAGAGAACAAAATGTACAGACCTTATTCCGTCAATGCAAAGAAAATTTCAGTAAAAGTTATTAATAACTGTCGTAGGATTTTCTTGTAATGGGAAATAAAAATAAGAAGAGTGGAAAAAATGCTAAATCAACTTATAGAGTTGTAATTAAATTGAAAGTAGTTAGAACTAGAGAAGCGTATAGCGACTGTTCGCTATTCTTAAAACTCCACAAACAAAGTTCAAGAAGGGTTAAAGTACTCTGTTATTTAACTCAAAGAATAATCAAAGTCGCCCCTTCTCAGATTTATACGAAAGCTTCCAGTTGAGCTTTAACCTTAAGATATAAAATAAGCAACTAAACTAATTCTAACTAGATAAAATTTAGCCGAAGCCGTTCAGAAATAACTAACCGAGTTGGCCTTTAATTAAACTCCACTGGCAATTACTAACACATTCATAAGAATACGTCCGAACTGGCTTCAAGCAACGGCGTGGCCAGAAGGCAAAATACTCTGTACTGAGAACTTCCGAGATCTTCCCTGGAAGTGAGATCTTTCGATTAAATACTGGTTCTTTCTCATTTATATAAAACACGATACTGAAAATTAATTCTGGCAGGGAATTGTAAGTGTGAAGCAAGAAATTAAACAAAAGGGTTTCAAAATTTAAAATAACTATTAGAAATTTAAAATAATCCCTACAAACGGAACGTAATATCAAGGGAAAATTTATGTCCTTTATTTACAGAAGAAATTCCGTTTTTTTATTCCAGCGACTTTCAAAGAATGAAACTTCATCAAAACAAAGCAACAAGTCATACTTCGAAACCACCACAGCATTCCCCCAAAAAATGAACTCTGATGCAGTTATTGCGTATATACTTTTCAGCGTATTCCTGAAACGTCTACTGACATTTCATCTATGGACATTTGCACCTATGATGTCTTGCAAAGAGCTCTTTATAAGCCAAACCTATCGCGATAGATTAAGCTTGAAAGTAAGAGAAATGGAAATCAGTACCCCTGGAAATTTTACAAAAAGCCCTTCCATTATTGAAATCCTGATGCAGCCAGAAAAAAGGCACGTCGAATACTTGAAAAAAATACACTTAACATTTTAAACATTAATTAAACGGCCCCGAAATCATAATAAAAATGTGTGGACACCCTACGTTCGCGTCTCCTTTGCTTATATTTGCATATTGTGGAGCATCAATTTCTGAAATAATTTCTGAAAAGCTGAATGCCGTCATATTTCATCAGATTCTTGACCTTTCTAAATATGAGAATTTTTTTTTAATCTAGCATAGGAATTAGCGTAAATTTTCTTTTTTTTATTTCAAACATTTAGATTTCTTGTAGGAAATAGTTGCAGATTTTGTCTCTTGGGCACAGCGCTTCGAAAATATGTCACACATTACTTTCATTGAATCTGATAATTCATGAAAGAGGGAAGGCATCACATTATCGAAAAAGATTAATTTTTATTTGGATTCTTAAAAAGATATGCTGCAAGGATAATTCGCCAATGCTGTATCTGGGTCTGGCTAATTGTGAGTTCAGTTTAATTCCTCGATTGAGAAACCAATTAAATTACTCATTAGAGCTAAGTTCTCACTAGTAGCAACGTTGGCACGAAATATATGAGTATATTAATTAACACGATGCGAAATATGCATGAAACTACCAAGAATTTCAAATTCACTTATGTAGTTTTATGTGGGTTCATGAAAATTCAAAAGATATGAAGGGAAGAGATTAATTATTCAGGCATCACAAAAATTCAAACTTAAATGTTCATTCTTTGTTACTGATGTGTTAAAAAATGATTTATAAATGGAACAATTGGAGGGACGGAGACTGATCTGTTAACAAACAAATGTCAAATTTGTAAATGTAACACTTAACTATTCTTTAAACTATGCTCGCACGAATGTACAAGGGCAATCCCAAAAAAAAGGTCTATTTTGGGGGGACGTAGAGAAAGTTTTAATACGGTTGTTGGCAACACTATTGTGAGTAGTGCCTTCTCAGCTACCACATAAGCACGCAGGGGCTTCGCTCGGATGCTCAGTCTTGGCTTGGCAGCCATTCGAAATGGAGCTCCCTATAAACGTTACCGCCAAGTGCGAAGTGCGCGCAGTTATTCGATTTTTGAACGCAAAAGGCGTTAAACAGGTTGAAATTCCCCGCCTATTGACGGAAGTGTATGGGCAGTCGTGCTTGGATGTCAAAAACGTTCGCAAGTGGTGTAGAGAGTTTACAGCCGGTCGTACTGAAATTCTTGACGAAGAAAGGAGTGGGAGGCCGTCAATTGCCGACGAGACAATCGCGAAAGTTGAGGAACTCATGCGTTAAAGATCGGAGGATCACTCTCGATACTATGTGCATTTTGGTTCCTGAGGTTTCCAGGTGATGGTTCAACGCTTCCTGAAGGGCATGGAGGCAAGATGGTATGACATGGGCATTGTAAAACTGACACAGCGTCTACAAAAATGCATCGACCGAAATGGCGATTATGTTAAAAAATAAAGCATTCTTCAATCTTTAAAGTGATGTAGCAATTATAGAAAATAAACGGTTCTTTGTATATCTAAAAATATAGGAGACCTTTTTTTGGGGGATTGCCCTCGTATTTTATTAAGAGTTACTTCTGCAATGTTGCTCGCTTATTGCCGTCACTAAGATCGACTTATCATAAATTCAATACTGAGAAATATGTCCATTTCTGAGTTTACACTAGATCCAGAGACATTAATTTTAGCCCAGGAACAGACAAATAAATTCGATAACTACTTTACTGGAAAGTCGATTATGTATCTAAAATAAGTGTCTACTAGCTGACTTGGCTTGAAATTTAGAACTATCAAAAATCAAATTTTCTAAATTAAAACTCTTTATTAATCACTATAAAAGGGCATTTACTAACCTCAAGAAACAATGAGAAAGGTTACCGCCTCTGACAGATACTAATACTTTTCGAACAGGTTGACTCTAGCTCTTACGAACAGCAAGGCGGTTCTTTAGTTACAAAGCACAAGATGGTATTAACACTTTTCTCGCTTATTTACACTTTTCTACTTTCGCGGTAATGAGATCGCCAAATGAGCGATGGTTCCATGTAGTGCCGAAGAATGCTTAACAACCATTTGCTACTTTAAAATAATCACTTCAAGGTCATTGCCAGCCCTTTTTACCCCGCCATTTTCATGGAGGTAAGAATAAAAAGAGGTAATTGGTGCAGCAGGGCTTTCCAAGTTTTGGATCTCCGGCGGCTGTTTTTTGTTTACATCCACAGCATCCTTGACAGCGTTTTGGTAGTGTTTTCACATACGATAGTTCCACACAAAATTGCAAAGCGGGGCCATTTCCGTATATAAAAAAAGAAACATTCATTGTTGGATGGATAATAGCAATTTGCATAGTTTAGAGGCATTTAACGCAAAAATCACATCTCGGCTTTTATAACTTGCAATTATTCAATAATTAGCAATTATTTCCTACCTGCATGGCCATTTGCGATCGTAACTCGTGTCGTCATCACCGCACAGCATTTATTTTCTTCGCATCGTGTGTCGCTGCAATTCAGAGCTTTCCACGAAGCGAAACACGCTAAACGCTGGGTAAAAAATAAGTGGGAGAAAAAGGTTTTGCCATCTTTTTGCAGCAGTTCGTGTTTGCATGGTTACCATTCAAATGGAACAGTGGAAAATAACCTTGAAGTTCTTGTTTTAATATAAAAAATTATAGCCGGGTCTTACCCCAGGGGGGTTGCTACTATTTAAATTCTCTACATGGGTTTTTAATTTTTATAATTTTCTGATCTGAGAGAATATGGATGACGTGAATCAAAACACAGATAAGACAGTATTAAACTAAGCTTAACTATTAATTTAATAAAACTTAAAGTAATTACGACATGTTTAACGAAAGTAAAATGAACCGCACAAAATAAGAACTGTTCGTAATTTTATTTTACTTAAAATCTCGCTAAATGTACGTTTTGATATTGCATTTTGCAAAATACATGGAATTCAGTTTTGTGTTTATACATTTAAAAATTAAATATATTAATTCATTTAGCAATTAAGTACTTAAAATTGAAATTTGTTAACAATACCAAATTAATTATAAAAATAAACTACTTGAAAGATTTAAAAACAAAAAATTTTCCGCGTCAAATGAATTCTGAATAGTGTGTGTGTGATTATGGCAAAGCCTCGAGGGATATCTGCCTAAGAGGAGGGATGCCTTCGTGGAGGACTTTCTAAGGGAAACTGGCTCGTATATACGTTACACACGGGGAAAACCACGAAAACGCCCATGCAGCCAGCCCGTTCGTGGGATTCGAACCTCGGACCGATCTACCAGTGTTCAGCGACTTTACCGCTCGGCCGCTGGTGGGCTGAATTCTGAATAAAAAAATGCGTTTGTTCGACAATTTGAATGTTATTTTACACTTTACGGAGAATAAAGTTAATAACTGTGATCTCAGAAACATGGAAATAATTTTATCTAGCCTCCAAATTTATTACAAAATGAATCCTTTCAAGTATCAAGATTTTATAAGACAACTTTGATCTTTATAATGCGCATATTAAAAACGGTATTCTCAAAATATGATAAATATAAACAGGCATTGATAATTTTGTTATTACGTGACACTGCATCTCAGTATTATTAATTTTTAAGTATTATATAATGAAAAGGGATAAAATATTACAGTCAACTGCTTACTGCGATATGTTACAGTCAGGATTGGGATTAACCACGTTAATACTATTTATTGCGGAACACTAGAAAGCTAACATCGTAAATCAAAACTGGGAACAGAAATATATATATATACATGTGTGTGTGTAATAGAAACAAACTTAGAAGTAATAAACAGCAGGAATTTTGATGCTGTAAAAATGTTGATCAATAATGAATAGGAAACTGGAGGTGAAGGCAGATTAGATCTTCATTTTTTATTTCATTAAACATGTTGCGGCCACAAACAATCTGACACATCATTTGTGCCTATTGAGACATGCAGTTGGATAACAGTATGATAGTAGATGAAACTGGCTAGATAAACTCTAGCAGAAAGTGAAATGTTCTAATCGACCTTTTATGCTGCGAGTTTGAACTCAAAGGCATTCCTGTTATTCTTCATATCTTTTGCTTTAATGCTATTAATAATTTGGCTTTTTCGTTTTTAACAGCGTTGATCTTCCGTTATTTACAGTCGTTCTTTTTACTTTGATCACTGATTTAATTTACATAACTAATGCATTTATTCCACGGCGAATTGAATTTTTGGACACATTCATCATTCATAACAATCCTTCAACTCTAGGTAATTACTCCATCTCTAATTCGCCTTTACCTTCAGCTTTCATGGAAGTTTTCATGGAACTTATTCCAGAGTTGTTTCGAATTTTGTTTATAGAAGGCGCCAATAACTTTGTTTCTTTCCTAGAATGTTCTCAGATTTTCTGCTCTATTGTTATTGCATGAACACATACTTCTCTTTCGTCATTTTCACTCCTGCAGATAAAGATTCTATTCAAACCTTCGAAATTAATCCTACAAATTTATACAACTTACTCTCTGATTAGTATCTCCAACATTAATAAAATGATTCTTCATTTTTCCTTAAATAAATAAATGAATGAAAAAATAAAATAAAGGACTTAATTTTTTTAGCTAATTACTTGGACGTCGTATTCTATATTACGCTGATATGTCGACAATTAATTGCTGTTTGTATATTTAAACGGGTTAAGCTTTGTACATATGTACATATTACTCTGATTTTTTTTAATCAAGACATTCGCGAAAGTTTAATAAGAAGTTAATTTTATTAAGATCTTACATTTGAAACATTACATTGTAAAGGCTGTTAAGTGTTCTGGAAAGAGAATTGTGAAAAATCAACAGTGCTTTCTCTGGAATTCAAACGACAAATATTCCAAATGCTTGTTAAATGTATTAACTAATTACACCACAGGAATACGCAATAAAGGATTGCGATAATTCCCTATAGCCTTTATTAAGATATGGCATTTAGGAAGATGCAAAACACTACAAATAACTTCAAAAAAACTATTACACCTTACTCTAATTTGCATTTCTATAAATATATTTTCTTGTTTCTAAGTAGTAATCTAAATACCCTATGATCCAAAAACTCTGAATGCTAGCATTTACACTACCGATAAAAATGTCTTTATGGGCGTCTACCACTATATATTTCAATAGAGAAAATTTCATATCATTTCTCCAAAACATTTCCAATGACTGCTATAAAAGCTAATATCGCTATCATCTTTTTAAATCTTAATCCTTTACACATCGGTTTCGGCTAATATCAACTCCTCTATCTTGGGTAAATAAGCTGCATTTTACCATGACTAAGAATACTTCCCTCAGGGCAGCTGCTGCCGTACCACCATTTCAAGCACTTTTTTAATGCACGAGAGCTTCCCGTCTTGTTCAATCTTTCTTCTTTTTCGACCATTGAAAGGAATGATTACTAAGAAGCCATTGGTGAAGAAAAGAAGACACATCTGCGACGCCATTTTGTACCCAACGGCACTACTGAGGTTAACAATGAAGGGTTGTTTTTGATTAATGACACTCTAATTCGGACGCTGGTGTGTATTTTTTCGATGATGTTTGTAATAAGAAATATGGCATGGAACGCATTCATCACGTGACTACTGACATATTATGATGCGAATTGGTTTTATTTATTTATTTTCCTTTTCCTATTCACTTTTCTATGTGGGTCACAGAGATGATGGAGCATCATAATATTAGATACATATTTTTCGAACTTGTAGCAGATATGTCTCGAATACAAAGAAGGATCTAAGACGTCCGGTATTTCTTTTGTGGGGAGTTTTTTTGAAGAGATGTACTGTGCGTTAACAAAAAAAGAAACCAACGTGAAGTTTCATAAAGGTCTCTCTCTTTCTTGCAGACTTTGTTAAACTTATAAAGAAAGCGAAGACATATAGCTCAAACGTTTTCGAATTCAGTATGTAGTTGTAAGGAATAAGTTATTAAAATTGAAAACAAATGAAAATTGTTATTGCTGAAAAAAACTTCCTCTTCTACATCTACAACTTTTAGCAGACATGTTTTCGCGAAAATATGCCCAGTAGTTCCAATTGTAACAGCAAAAGAATCTAAGAAGACTTCAAAATTATAAATATTGTACTGTCTATGCAGGTATATTTCATAGATTTGTAGAGTTATTAGGTTATCGTTTTGAAGCAGGAGACATGAAAAGGTGCAATGCCCTCGCCGGGACTCGAACCTAGACATCTTGAATACGCGGCGAGTGTGCTACCGTCACACCACGAAGACATGCAGAAAGGAGGGAGAAAATAGAGTTTTCGGTTGTTGTGAATTATCTACAGGTCCGCTCTTGGTAGTTCGAATATCAGTTTCAAAAAATATTTACTTGAGTGTAAATAAACAGCATTATTTGGCGTTTAGTTTATTTTAGCAAGGGCGCTTTCACACTGCCAGCTACCGCCTTCGTCAACTGCGAAATACATATCTGCTTGAAATTTGGATCTCATTTGCTTAAACAATGGTGCATTAAATGTTAGACTATAGCAAATACTGTTTTACCCTGCTGCACAGTTATTAACGATAAATCTCAAATTGTCGTACAGCGTAGCATTAAGCAGAGGTGGAAGCTAAGCAAGGTAAAATACTGCTGCCACACTGTTCAGGCATTAGAATGGAGGAACTTAGTTGTTAAGAAAAATACAGAGGTTTCAAAACATTCAAAAGTAAAATATAAAAAGTATTCTTTTGATGCTGTGTAGAGAGAAATGGAAAATTGTATATGAACGACAGCAGATAACTTTCAGAATGGTGTCAACTAATTTTCACTTCTTAAAAATTTTTGGAAGACACGTAGTTCGTTACAGTTATCTTCTGTCTGTCTAACTTTATATCTTTGAACAGTTACTTTGAAAAAAGCAGCATAATTTTTTTTTCTCATTGTCTTTTCACCATTCTTCATTTGGGGTCACCGTCGAAGATCCATACTTTTCTTGATGTGTTGGATTGTCGAAAAATAGTACGTACGTTTTTTCATTACTTATGATTTTAGAAATAATGCAGTGCCCCCCATTATTAAGCAATTTTAGTGTTTTGACTAATTCTGACAGGCACCGGTTTTTTGGCATTGTGTTAATTTATGGGGGAACCCAACGATAAACAAACATTTTTATGGGCTTCTTCACGAGCAACATTATGTATAGCTAGCTGCCAGGTTCAAAGCTAATTTCCTTCTGTATCGTTTGGTAGGTACAGCTATTATTATCACTGAACATTTTTCTACGATCGACTCATTTTCTGGGACTACAACTGACAAAGATCTTCCTATGTTTCCTGCACCCAGAGAGAATTTAAACCTTACGAAATTCTGTAACAGATCTGGAAACAGTGGCATGAGATGGAGCTTCCTTTTCGTGTGCTAACGGTAGACGTTAAAAGCATTCTTACTAATATAGCCCTATTTTAAAGTCATGGAAAATCATAGAGCGGTAATGCTATAGCATCACGTCCATTCTCCCTTTTTCCTCGAAAGCTATTCTATGATAGGAAAAATGCAATTATTGCCATACATTATCATCTACGATCATAATGCTTGTCAATCTAGGTGTAATTAAATATTTTAAGCTCAGTATCCCAAAATAAAATGTCATAATGGAATCGTCTAGAAATGATACTGGGCAAGCTAAGTATTTGTATTTGAAATGTAAGGCGACTGTCCCCAGACGCTAAGACGCTATTTCGATCGTGATTATTGTTTTGGCAACGAGGCATTTAAGATTCGAAGTAAAAGAATAACAAATACCACACACATAACAACATAATGAGAATGAAGCTGTCCAGCTATCTGTATGACTTATAGTCTACCGTCTATAATTATAGTCTACGATCACAAAAGTAAAGTGTTCTAAATTTATATGTTTAGCAAATAATTGTTTTCCAGGGCATGTATTTTACCCTTGCCTATTTTCGAGGTGCCTACGTAGCTCTCAAGCGCTCTAAGACATTGTCATGATACTCCAGAAAACTTATTATTCGTTGCAATCCTATGTACATTAGAGTTTACAAAGTTAAGTTGAAATTCACGAATTTTACACTATTGAGGAAATTATGATTATATACAGGGTGGTCATAAAAAATTCTCTGATACAAGAGCACCTAGCGGCCCGTCTTCTGAATAAAAATTAAATTTCAAATATTCTTATTTGACGACGCAAGCTCGAGATTGTGATGAATTAAAAAACACAGAGCTCTCACCATCCTTAGGGTTGCAGTGAAAACCTATGGTAATTTTTGAATGCCAACACCAATTTTTGTCCTGCGCAAATTGATCGGTGCATAGAAAAATTATAAATAACATTAGAATGACAAAAATTGTCGGCCTTAACGTTTACAAAGAATATCGTAAACGACCAATGATAAAACAAGATATTAAACTAAAAAATGTTTTATTGGAATTTCAAGATTTCAACGTATACAATTTGTACAGCTTTCACGATAGATTTATCTCCTATAACTTCGGAGGTTCGTGACCACAGAGATTCCCCGACCTAATTTCGATGCATTTATGGTTCTGCGGTTATCTGAAATCTATAGTGTACAGTTCAAATCCAAGTGATTTGTCAGAATTTAAAGATGCCATAAAACGTGAAGTTATACAGATTCCTTCTGCAACGCTACGTTCGCCATCGTAGTCAACAATATCCCTTATGCAGTGTGTTATCGCCTAAGAAGGTGGGCACATTAAAAACTTCTAATCCTAGTAAAAAGGTTTTTTTTTTCCCTCTCTTCTCATATATTGTCATTTGGCCTCTACAATGCTCCTTATTTACAAGTGATTTTTCTTTACGGAAATTTTTTTCTTACGTGTATTGTTCTGTCGCTATTTATGGTTTTTCGAAGACCTGATCAATTTGTGCAGAACAAAAATGAGTGTTCCCATTCGAAAATTTCCAAATATTTTCTGAAACCGTAAACGCAAGAATTGTGCTGTTTTAAATTGTCAGAATCTTGAGCCCATACTATCAAATAGTAATATCTGAAATTTCATTTCGAAATGCTGAGCTAATAGGCCGCTAGAGGTTCATATGTAGGGAAAGTTTATATACATATATGTAACGACTATTAAAATTACTACCTAAAATTGTAGAAATGTTTTTAAATTGATTCTGCTCTTTGTATTTAACAGCCGACAGGCTAAAAATATTTTGTAAATAGGTACTATTAGATCGAATTTTGGAATTTCCTTTGTCCATTTGAAAATTTCTAATTTTAATACACGATAGCATCTACCAGCAAGAAAATGCGACGTGTTATACACAGATCCTAGTATATGTCTCTGGTTCGAAGAGCACCAGGTTGAATTTACCGTACTACCCTGGCCACCAAACTCCCCGCACTTAAATCAAGATCAGAATATATGAAACCAACTCGATCGAGTTGTTTGGGCCATGGATACTCTCTGCGTAATCTAGAACAGCTGACCAAGACATTGGAATCGGCATGGCTACGCATTTCTGTGAGTACCTTTCACAACATGAGTGATTGTCATTCAGCACGTCCCTGAGCGGTCCGCGCTCTGAAAGGTGGTTATTCTGGCTTTTGACACGTGGGTACATTAATGTGGTTGGACTGTGTATATTTACATAAAATGTATTTTATATAGTATACAAATCTCCGACTTTTACGCACTATCGCGCATAGCGCTAAAGTGTGTTCGTAGGCACCGCCCAGCCTGGATAATCCGCACCCAGATAATGAAGACTACCATATATTAAAATGTTTTCTTTTTACAAATTTTCTTAAAAACATTTCTTGGTTACAATTTTTTATTATTCGTTCATATTATTTAATTTTAAGAAATTATTACCGCGTTTTGTACAATTTATTTCAAGTCTGTACTTTTATTGTTTTACAGACATGTTAAGAAAATTTTACAAGTCTAATATATATATGTATATATTTGGTGACGTTTGACAAGACTTTTTAATGTATTTGTTATTACTGATAAAGCAGTGATTTATACGATGTCAAAAACTAACTAAAGCCGAGTATTATTAGATTTTTTTTGAAATGATATGCTTATTTTTGTCGTACTTAAAATAGAACCAAGGGATCAATTTACAAACAATTCTAGTATTTTGTTATATAAACATTGTAAAAGGGAACTATCTTGCGGCTTAGATTTGATGTAATCTTTAGACTAAAAGGTAATTTTGTTAATTCCCTTAACAATTGCTAACTACGAAGTTAAGTGTATTTACTTGCATCTCTAATAACTAAAGATGACAATACCATATGACATTTGCGATATTTTTCTTAACTGATATTCACTCAAAGGTAGTGTAGAGCATAGAGCAATGCAATTAAGATTAATATGTTAATATCAAGCTTGGAAATATGTTTTAAAAGCGTGTTCTGTCTCAAGAGAAAATCTACAAGTATGCTTTCTAGTTTTATTTAGAATATTTCATCCTTATTCGCAAAATCTCTTAACAGAGTAAACGCTGATTCAGAAGTCAAACAACAAAAATCAGCGTTAATTCACAAAATTTTCACAGGACTAGTTTCGATGGTTTTACCGAACCATCATCTTCAGCTGCAAAATCGCAAATGATGGTTCGGTAAAACCATCGAAACTAGTCCTGTGAAAATTTTGTGAATTAACGCTGATTTTTGTTGTTTGACTTCTGAATCAGTATTTATTCGGCGTGTTATTGTGTCTTAATTAGAGTAAACGCTATTTCAGAGAACATTTGTGATACTTTACAGTTAAACAATATCTTTGAATTTAACTGAATTAAGTATTTCCATGTCAATTGCGTTTTAAAATTATTGCTATGCCATTAGTTAGGTTTCTACTGTGAATAAAAATCGGAGATTTTAAAGGTAAGAGCAAATTATATGAGTACGTTTATTAATCATTTCGGTTGTAATCATTTCGAATCAGAAATAATGTAGACAAGCGTAATAAATTTACCCAACTGCTGTACAGATAAGGATTGCTTATTACATTGTTGCTGCTATAAAATACATCTTCATTCATAAGCTTGTCTGAGAAATTATAAATTTAACATAATCGATTCGCAGGCATTTTATGACGACTCTGGTTTATTACTGCAAATGCTAACTGGCTAATTTCAATTTATAACTTAAAGTAAACCTGATTTTATTAATTAAGACACAATAACACGCCGAATAAATACTAATTCAGAAGTCAAACAACAAAACTCAGCGTTATATTCACAAATTTTGTGAATATAACGCTGATTTTTGTTGTTTGACTTTTGAATTACTGATTTTATTACTTCATCATACCCAGGAATTACTATGTACTATGTAGCATTTATGAAATAATGTTTTCGTATGCATCCTTCATTAATGTCTAAAATATTTGGCAAGACAGTGACTCTCAAACGCTGTGCTTCGGTATCTTAGATTACTACGAGATATTTCGGAAAAATATTATTACCTTCAATATATTATCTTTCAATACAAGATGAAATTCAGCAATGTAATGAGTGTTTATTTCAACAGACACTTTACTTGCTTTAGATAATAACAGATTTCACTTTGATATAAGATTAAAAACAAAACTGAAAAATTACGACAAAGATGACGCAAGTTATTAATCTCATTTTTAAGAGTGCCACGAGTTTCAGTAGTTTGAGAAATCTTAATCTAGCCCTCCAATCGGCCAAGGGTTTTGCTGGGACCTGATTGAAGGTTTGCTAGAAACCTTCAATAAGGTCTGGGAGACTTCCATTAGAAACATCTTTCTAATGGCAGTCCTCCAGACCTGCCATTAGAAAGATGTTTCTTCTTAATTATATGTCAAAAGCCTATGGTACATTACATCTGGATTTATGTCCTTTTAATGCATTGTCTTAATTTCTTAGACATATTTCAGGATGCACGTATATATACGTTCTTACAGACATCACAAAAAATGTTTTAGGCTGTATATATACGGCCTGGCCTGGCCTGTCAAATGGCTAGAGCGTGAAATTTTTCATTTCATGCAAATGAGAGAATGTGGGAGACAGCGTAGTTGAAATGCATTGTAAAGTATGCTTTGTTATTATTATATTTTGTCTTGGAAGTCACCTAAACTTTAAGATACTAACGTATATTACATCAAATTCACTCCACGTATAGCATTCAGTACCATTCACTGTTCGATATCACTCGATAAGTCTTAGATTATGTGCACACGTGATTATAAACACCTAATTATTTTCTAACACAGAAAAAATATTTAATTGGAAATTAAATGTATAAAGCAGTTATTTTCATTGCAGTGTATTTTGACTTTAATGGATACCTATAAAAGCGTAAGAATTTATGCATTGGTGAATTAATTAATAAAGTCATTCAGTGCACAAACTGTTATAATTTCATTCTTCTTTGTTATTTTTCCCTCTTAATTTTCTGGGGGTAAAAAATTACAGATTTTGTAAACTTATCTGAAATTTAAAATCATTTATAAAAACAAATATATGCGGTTAAAACATAAAAGAATTTGATTATAATAATTAGATTTCTTTTCCCCCACATTTTTCTCTTTTTTTGAAAACGCAAAGTAATGTAGCACAATTTCGATTAATTGAAATTGGTAACAAAATTATTAGCTTATTTAATGCAATTTTTCTAATTAAATAAAAAGAATTTTCAACTCCTTTTCATGCCAATACTAGAAGGATTCTCTTCTCCAAAGAGAAGAAGCATTGAAGGATTCGGCAACAAAGTTACTTCAGTGTCCCATAATAAAATCACTCGAGAGTGAGAAAATTCTTTCATTTGTAATGTGCTTAAATTCAATTTAAAACTGAAACTTGATTAACAATTGTGTTAATTTCACATTCGCTTTTCAATTAGTGCTATAAAAAGTTGTCTTTCCACATTATATAGAGGGTTTCTAATTTATTACCTTCTTGAAGTTCTTAACTTCATCAAGCATTTAGTTTAACAGTAACTTTCCGTTCTTGTTTCCGAATAACGCTAGAAACTTCAGTGACGTTTTTCTCCCCTTTTAGCAAATGTCTTGCAATTTAGGAAAATGGTGCAATCGAGAAAATACACAAGAGGGCTGAAGAAATAATGGAACAAAGAAACGAATCTTTGCTTATTTCTTATAATAAGAAAAAGCACATAGCAATGCAGTAAACAGAGCATAACGGGGAAAAAGTCATTGCCATTAGTCATCCATGTAGCAAATATTTTATCTTAATAAGAATCCTGCTTTTTATGTCTTAGAAGAATTTACGGTAAAGCATTGGAAAGAAAGCAATATCTGTAAATTAAAAGCAAGTAATTCTCATATTACAATTAATCCGAAATATGCTTCTACTGTAAATTACTATCTTTTCAAATGTTTTTACCTAATAAGTACGGGGAAAGGTTGTAGCTAATTTCTGTAAAATGTGTGTAAGTGCTTGTTCGACATCATCTCGATTATTGAAATCCTTTCCGTCCAGGAAGCACCCGCTTTGCCAGAAAATGTGATGCTCACCAAGGCCAGTGCCTGAAAATAGAGTGGATGAGGCTGCAATTGCTAGCCCTGAAATTTGATCATATTATTGGTCATCCTTGTATGTGTCTTGAAAGTAGAAGGCTATTTTGAGTGAGCATTTCTAGTTACTTCCGTGCAATCTTAAGCATCGATACGATTACAGTATACAGGTATTCTGATAAGATTAATGACCAGGCAGTGTATAATCATCTTCAAGTTATAGCGTTACAGTATTGCATGACAGCAATGGAAATAAAATATGCACCCGCATTTACATTAAACTGGATAGCAAACATTTTGCATATATAATCCTACAGCTGACTCTAGGTAGGGGTGAGTTTCGTAGGTCCAATCAATGTTTCCGTGGATACCATTGTAGTACAAAATCCAGTTTCCATTATATTTTCATTTAGTTCAGTCATGGTGATTTTCGCTATGTTCAAAACTTTGTAATCAGATTTTAAACTATTTCCTAATAAACTATCGAACTCAAATACTGTACATACACACATTTGTGTGTCACAATATAATTTGGTAAAAGGGTAATCAGTTTAATGTTTTTTAATTAATGCTGAAACAATTTTTTGTGCATATCTTAGTTTAACGAACAAATTACATCACCTGTTAGAACTTTACTGTTTGCAATATGGAACCGCTCGGAAGCGAATCTTTTAATTCAAAGTTTTATAAAAAGTTTTAACATATCTAAATTTTCGGCTAATTTTCAAAAATCGCTCGAATTTTTTTCTTTTATTTGACGTACAGAATTATTAAAAGTAAAAGAGTGATTAACCGCTGTCGAAAAGCAAAGTTTTAATTGAAGCATTTCATTGGCATGGTGCCATTGTGACTAAAATGATGAAAAATCACTGTGCGAGCTTACGCACTGATGCTTTTTAATTGAGGTCTTGTGTCTAATGTTCTTAATAGTCAGAA
This sequence comes from Stegodyphus dumicola, assembly GCF_044657685.1. Classification (NCBI taxonomy): domain Eukaryota; kingdom Metazoa; phylum Arthropoda; class Arachnida; order Araneae; family Eresidae; genus Stegodyphus; species Stegodyphus dumicola. The sequence goes on along the minus strand of NC_140771.1, from coordinate 67,259,155 downwards.
GCGGTAACTACTGATTGTGCTCTGTCATGCTGAGAAGAGCTGTACGAGTACTTCTGTGAAAATTTCGAGAACTGAAAATTGTTTTTTTTTTTCGGGGGGGGAAGTAAATGTCATGGGTTCTGTGTGCATTCAATTAATTTCGAACCCGCACATACGTAACAATATATGCATTCTTGAATTTTCGTATATGTAATATTTACTGTGTAAGCAAATAAAACATTTTAAAATGTTTCAGTGTATAAATTAATTTTTGCTTTGTTTGGAAAACAGATTTTTGGCTACATTGTAACCTTTTGAGTTATTTTCTATGATAGTTTTTATCGATAGTTATTTACCGTACAAATAAAAGGTTTTAAAATGTGTTGCAAACGATGTATTTTATGGCTACTGTTTAGAATATTTTTAATGCCTTTTTCCCTGCGTGGTCCGTGTACATTACGCAAAAGCGGTTTAAAGTATATATTGTTACCGTTGACAAAAAGTCTTAAATACTAAGTCTGAAAAGCTTTGAATCATACTTTAAAATAATTTTTCAAAAAAGTACCACTTCCAGTTGTCTATTAAAAACTGTTACGAGCTTCAAAATTATTACTATTTCCTATTGTACAGATTTATCCAAAGTCTAATCAACTCTTTATGCAAATGCAGGAAGCTAAAATGCGTAAAATAGAAAGTTTTGGAAATTTGACATAATAGTTAGAGTGGACAAAAAAAAAAAAAAAAAAAAAAAAAAAAAAAAAAAATAGTCACACACAAACGCATAGACATCATTGCAAAAATGGAGCCTAACTTGTGCTTTTTCACTGAAAATTCATTATCGAATTTTTGAACTGAAAACATTACCTCCCTTACCTATATACCTATGTATATAGGTTAATTGTAGTTTAAAAATGTATTAGAAGGAACTTTAACTCACAATTCATACATGTACTAATACACCTTTGATATAACTGCCATATTTTGTTCAGCTCGTTAGAAGCAAATGCTCTTTAAACAGGTTTTATGACAAACATACGGCATACGAACTATATATAGAAAACTGGGAAGTATTTTAAAATTTCATTTTGGTTAGGTTTTATTGAATACTCGGTACAATTTAATCCAGATGTAACGAATTCATGTTTGGCAGCTGAAAAATTTCATACGATCAAAAATTTATTTTTTCAATAGCAGATTGCGTGTTAACAGTTACAGTTTTGTAACCGAGTCCATTAATCTATACTTAGGTGATGGTCTCTTTATTATGGATGAACCTAATAGGTGGACCACCATTGCATCCTATGAAGAGACGTACAGTTACAACCATGCCCTCTCCGGTGTTCGAACCCAGGCCCTTCGGTATCGCAGTCAGACGACCCTAACCACAATACCGTCTGGGCGGCGAGTGATGAAAAGGTTTCACCACTGAATAGCATTTTAAAAATTGATAAATTAGAGAGACGGACGAAATAAACTGAAAACATAAATTTTAATCTATTTCATTCATACAATTCAACTAACTAAATTTAATGATTTAATGCATCAGAATTCAATTAACTGTTTCCGTTCATATTAAATTCTAGACTTTCTTCATAAAAGAATTATTGTATCTGAGTGCATAATTAGTATACCAAAACGATGTCATCATTTTAAGACATAAAAAAATATTTGCCTTTCATCTAAACTTTTGCAGGATTACAAAAGGTTTCCAAATATGATTCACTGATTTTATTTATTAAATATATCAAGCTCGCCAAAGCTTCTTTTTTATCCCTTCGTGAAGGTTTTAAAACCGTTCTTAAAAACTTCAGCTAATGAGCAAAGACTAGCTTGCTGACTCTGGGATTATATTCAAATTTTCTGCAATCAAATACAGGTAATTCTTTTACACAAAAATACGAAAAATAATATTCTTATTTTATAAAAGATCTCAATGACTTCCTTTTTATGCGAAAGGTTTGAGAGTTTTACATAAAAACATTTCAGATAGTAGCAGAGTATCATTACCGGCGTGCATTTAATCTTGAAATGAAACTCTTGAGATCGGAAGACTTATTAAAGGAAATCAACAAATAAAAATTGGAAATTCTTAAGAAAATATTATTTGCGATCGCTGGAGAAGAAAATTCTGTCATTAGACAGAAATTTCTGCAGATTCAGCTGTACTAGGAAAGAACCATCTTTATATATAGGATATATATATATATAGTATCTACACACATTTCTTACTACTGACTATGTCTACTTTTATACCAATTTTAAGAAGCAAAATTATCTTAAAATACACTTTTAAATCATGTAAGTAAAAGGATTATTGCGTTAGAGATTTTATTTCCATAATTCATAATACATTTATGTCCATAAATTAAGGATAATTCGGAGTCACGCGGAAGTCGAACTCTAAAATAAATATATCACCTGTAAAATCATTACACACATCTTCAACAATCATATGCAAATTTCAGGAAGTAACTAGATGACACCGATGGTACGTCACAATGACGAGAGTGATATATAAGGAATACAGGCAAAGAAGTAAAATTGTTCGCAGGCGCTTGATAAGCATTTCAGTGCAATAACCGAATAGTTATAACACAAAGGACGCATTTGGATGATTTTTTACGTGGTAGAATTATCGGCCGTCTGGAATGTGGGCGTACCCGAATGGAAGTATCAGACAAACTTGGAATTGCCCAGAGTGTCATCTCCAGGCTTTGGCAACGATTCCAAGATGATGGTAATCTGAGAAGACGTTACAGCACAGGTCGCCCCAGAGTTACAACGCCAAATGGGAACCAGTATTTGGCAGTTAATGCCGAAAGAAACAGGCGGAGCACAGCCTCAGACCTGTCTCGTCAGCTATCTTCAGCCACTGGTACGACAAGTTCAAGGCAGACCGTGTACAGACGCTTAGAGCAGATTGGTCTATATGCTCGTAGACCTCTCAGATGCGTTCCACTTACTGCCACACACTGTCGCCTGCGGTTAGCCTGGAGTAAAGAGCATGCATTGTGGACACCGCAACAGTGGGCTTGTGTGATGTTTTCCGACGAGTCCAGGTTTAGCTTGCAGTCTGATTCTCTTCGGACTTTCATATGGAGAGCTCCAGGTACCCGTTACCACCAAGAAAACGTCATTGAACGACACCGTTACGGTGGTGCAGGAGTGCTCGTTTGGGGTGGAATTATTCTGGGTTCCAGAACTGGCCTGCATGTTCAAATTGGAACCATGACAAGCCAAATCTATCGGGACGTCATTCTGGAACAACATGTACGTTTGTTTCGGGGCGCCATGGGCGCACAATTTGTGTTTATGGATGACAACGCCCGTCCTCACCGTGCAAATATCGTAAGCGAATGCCTTCAGTCGGAGGATATCACCCATATGGACTGGCCAGCATTCTCAACGGACTTGAATCCAGTAGGGCACGTGTGGAACATGTTTGGCCGACGAGTTACAGCCCGTCAACCTCCTCCTACATGTCTACCGGAACTTCGGAGAGCATTGCGTTTAGAATGGTGTGATATCCCCCAAGATCAGATCGATAATTTGATACTCAGCATGCCTAGACGTTGTAGGGACTGTATTGCATCGTCTGGGAGACATACAATGTATTAACAATCATACTAACCATGTAATATTGGTTTTTTGTAAATAGGTGTTTTTAGTAATTTGCTCCAGGGAGAAAAAAATCGCTAATTTTTTTAATACTATCAAACATATAGCATTTTTTTTTCTCTTTATCTTTTGTTTAATAAGTAAGCTTTACAAATAAGTCAAATGTGTTTTGATTTTAACTCTTCCTTTGCCTGATTTTGCATTATCTTTAATTTATGGACATGAGTGTAGATAAGGCCTAAAATTTCAATCTGCATTCCTTATGGAATTTATTATGAATTTATTATAAAAACATATATATTATAATGTTATAAAAACATATATATATATTTGTTATAACGTTGATGCCGTAGCTAATTCTGAACTTGAACTCAAAATTTCGAGAAATGAAACCTTTCTCTTGTCATTCTATTACACACACACACACACACACATTATATATATTTATATATGTAAGTATCTAAGTTATTCTATGCTTATATATATCTGTATGCAAGTACTTAAGTCTAAACAAAATTATAAAAGTAATTTAGTAAATAATAACGCAGATGCAATTTTAACAATTTGTATTTAAACTAGAAATAGATGTATAATCTACTTCCTTAATATATAATTTCTGCAAGACAAAAACCGGTACTTGCAAAATATGCTGAGTAAAAAAAAATTTCACCTGGTGTCTAAATTAAAAAAACAATGAATTAGAAATTATATTCAACATGAAATAATGAAGTAAATAAAGATAATTAATGATTGATCTCAGTTCAATTCAATTGCTGAGTTCAATTGAATGGCCGACTTGAGTTCAAACTTTAACTCAATACTGAGAAGACATACATCTGTAAAAGATAAAAAGAAATAAACCTGCAGACCAGTCTTAAAAATTAGTGATCTGAAAACGTGATATGGCAACACTTCTCCAGGCAAAACATTTTTATCTCCACTGCACCAGACTGCTGCCATTCGGAAAAATGTAAGACATTTTATAAGGTGTTCCTCCCGCCTTATATGCCCCGCCTAGTATGCCGTCGTGGTGTAGTGGTCAGCACACTCCTCGCGTGTTCGACAGGTCCGTAGTTCGAGTCCCGGCTACGACATTGCTCAATTTTTATCTCTCCTACTTCGAAATAACCTAATGCCTCTACAATTTATCTTTCAATTTTAATTCGAAAATTCATCTGCTTGAAAACAATGTGTTGCACTGCCTCAAATAGTATAATGCTTACACACCCCAGTTTGTTGGCATTCTATAAAGAGTAAGATATTTAACTTTCAAATTTAATTTGTCTGTTACTGAAAAGCAAACCAAGTGTTTGAAATGCAATAAAAAAAGGTCTTAAAAATAAATTCCTATTTTTACTCTAATTGTTTTAAATAGAAAGCATTTACATCACAACATGCTAATATATTTTTATGAAATGACATTATCTGGATTTATACAATTTTTCATCAGATAAGTCTTTTTCTTTCTTATGACAATTCGATTAGGTGGCTAGTTTTCAAAGGAATAATAAAGTGAATATAAAAGGACATATGTGGTAATTTCTAACAATCTATTGGAAACTCTAAAGTCATTCCGATTTTATTTAAACTTTTTATTTTGCTCTCCAATTTTATGCTGCGTAAATGCAAAGGAAGCAATATTTAAAAATAGAGCTAAAAAGACAAAAAAAAAAAAAAAATAAAAAAAAAATAACAGAAATGAATCTAAGACCAGATTGATAACCTGAGATGCTCAGCGAGAGCATCCAAAACCTTAACAAATCCTCTGATGCGACGTTAAAATCTGAATCCTTTCAAACTTTTTTTTTTCTTTTTCTTTTTTTTTTTTTTTTTTTTTTTTTTTTTTTTTTTTTTTGATCATCTGAAATTATTTTAGCCTCACCATTTTATAAAGTTTTATTTTAGAAAGAGTCTCTTATTTATTTGACTTAGACTGATTTATTTGATTGTAAAGGATGTCCCAAAATTAACGCAAGATTTGAATTTGGCGCCATTTTTGCATTCAGTTGTTGGCAACCCTTAAAAAAGAACAGTTTGAAAGCCGAGAGTTTAGGTTAGTGAAAATGAAGCGTTATACGATACAACAACGTGTTTTCATTATTGAGCAATATTTTTAAAATAATGAAAGTTTGGAGGTCACAGTTCGAAACTTTTATACAAAATATTGTAAAAATAGCGTCTTAACCTCGTCAACTGTGAAAAGATTAATTGAAAGATTCATGGAGATTGGATCAGTTGGAGACGCTAAACACACCGGTCGTCCAAAAACAAGCCGTTCAAATGTCAAATTTGAAGCAGTGTGTGAGAGTGTTGGTGAAAATCCAGGAACATCAATTCCGCAACGTGAACAAGAATTGCAAATTTCAAGAAGCTCTCTACAGCGTATACTCACAAAAGATCTGTGTCTTCATGCTTACAAAATTCCATTAACACAACAACTGAAGCCTATGAACAGCGAAGAGAGTTCGTGGAATGGATTATTAATCATCAAAAAGTGGATGCTGGTTTTTCGAGCAAAATAATTTTAAGCGATGAAGCACATTTTCACCTCGATGGCTTTGTTAATCGCCAAAATTATCGTGTTTGGGGTTCGGAGAACCCATGTGTGATTAGCGAACAACAAATGCACCCACAACGTGTCACTGTTTGGTGCAGATTTTGGGCAGGAGGCATCATCGGACCATTCTTTTTTGAGAATGAGGCTGGTCAAGCAGCAACTGTTAATGGTGCTCGATATCGCGACATGATTCTTTCTGCCAAAATTGGATGATATCGATGTGGCCAATATGTGGTTTCAACAAGACGGTGCCACATGCCATACACCTAATGAAACAAGTCAATTACTGCATGAGACATTTCCTGATAGTGTAATCTCTCGTTTCGATGATCAGAATTGGCCCCCTAGATCATGTGATTTAACATCATTAGATTTCTTCTTATGGGGTTATTTGAGATCAAAGGTCTATGTCAACAATCCCACAACCACACGTGCATTACAAGAGGAAATTAAACGCTGCATCAACGAAATTCAGCCACAATTATGCAAAAAGATCATGAAAGATTTCGACGAAAAGATGCGTATGTGCCAGCAAAGCCGTGGAGGCCATTTGCCCGATGTGTTATTTCACAACAAACCCTATCCTATGTACTTTATGATTCACTTAAAAAATAAATATCTAAAGACTAAAAACTCTCTTTCATATTGAATTCAAATCTTGCGTTAATTTTGGGACGCTTTTTATTATTGGCCATCTGAGCTTGTACATTTTCCCAATTTCTTACTGGCAACCAGCGCATAGCATAACATAGAAGTAAAAATACACCGTGATAGAAAATAAAGCAGCGACATAAATAATACAGCGTGATAGAAAGTAAAGGGCTTAATCATTTTATGCTGTGTTTTTACACTAAAAGCTTAACATAAAATTACAAATAAAAATTTATTAAATAATTACCTTGAATAATCACTAGATAAAATGCTGCTATACTTAATTGCCATTTTTACTCATTTTTAGAATTTGTAAGCTTAAAGATTACTTTCTAAAATTGAAATTATTAATGAAAGTTTAAAAGGTATTATAAAAAATTCTTCTAATTTTGCCTCCTGCTTGCAAACTATTCATTATTTATGTTGTAGTTGTTGTTACTGCTCTCACTTATCTGACCTAATCAAAACAAGCCCATGAATAATTACCGTGGCAAGGGGTACAAGATTGTGTCTGATGTTGGACAGAGGCACCGTACAGATGGCAGTCATATGGCCCAGTTCCACCCTAGTTTTGAAGGAAAGCGTCCCGTTGAATAGATCCCAGGGCCTTCCACTTCTCTTTCCCTACCAGCAATCTCTCGCGAGGAATTTCGTCTCCCGTCATATTTTGAGTGCCCCCATGCCACACAGATTCTATAAATTTACAAACATGGATGATTTCTTCGAGATTCAAACTCGGACCCTTTTCGTCTGGTCGACTCATTATCCATTGTAATAGCGAGCATACATCTGGAAGTTTTAAAATTTGAAATCTCATATCTGTGGTTTGGAAAGCATCTCGTGTCACGTGATATCTTGAGAGCAATTTTTTCCCTCACGGTATTTTGCAAAGCAATGTTTCAAAAATACAAAGTTCTATTTCCGCTTTTCTGTTTAATCACAATATTTAATGCTGCAAATTTTAAAACTCCGATGCATGCTTTTTGCTTTCTTTTTAACCATGTTATTTTCTATGATGATGATTCCCCTCGATTTACTTTCGCCTCGACGTTTTCGCTCATAACCTCGTGCTTTTCCAGATTTCATAATAACCCGAAACTGGTTTATTGCTTAAAATAATTTATATATAATCTTGAATCTCGCCTAATGTGATCTTGGTTAACGTCTGACACTGATTCGTAATTTAATTTGAGTGACAATGCAAAGGAAGCGAATGTATTAGAAAATCATATTTAGAGTCTAGGTGTAAGAAATTTCAAGACAAAACGTAAGTCATTGAAATCCTCACAGTTGGTCAAAAAAAAACATATTTTATTGCAACTTTCAGAAACGTGTTTTAACATAACCCCACACGGTTGGTCAAAAATGTCTGAAAATGTCCGATTCTGCATCTGGACAATTTTGTAGAACAACATCCCAAAGAACCCATTTAGTGAAAAATGAGTAAAAACAACCACAAGTCATTCAGAAAATGAGTTTTTTCTTCCTCGAGGGAACGATACCGGCGCAGGAAGACAACTCTATTTGCCCCAGCTTTCGGAATCAACATTCTCAGGAAAGAAAAAGCAGAAAAACATGGATGCAGTCATTTTAGAAGCACTATATATAGATATGGCTATAGATCAGTACAAGAAGAGCATAAAACAAGTATAGTGGCAGGAAATGATATAAAAAGATATCAAGCATATATATATTTTCCCCAATCAACCAAGAAAACAGCGCGCGCAATCGTAGTTTACTGTTGAAATTCCTAGTATTTTCTGATGTGTTTTTCGCTTGATTTTGCCTTATATATATAATATATCAATACTATATACCAGAATATATCATTTAGATAGACGCAGTGTTATTGGAAGAATATGATTATTCAAGCAAATTTTAATAAGAAACTTGGAAATGCCGTATAGCTCGTTTTTTAGAGCTGAAAAGATCACTGAGGGCTATATCTTTTGAGAAAAAGTTCAAACACGTTTTAAAAGATTGCACCAGAATGATAATAGTACTTTAAAATGCAAATGATTGAATACTAGATCATTAATTATTTAATTTAGCTTTTTTTAAATACATTATACATTCATATGATTCAGTATTTATTAAGAAGCCAACAAAAAGTGCAATAAAGTGTTTTTATATGTCTTTCAAAGGGCAGCTTAAAAGACATACATTCGAAAAGCCCTCTGAAGAATGTGTTCCATATTCCATTTTAATTACACTGCTATTTGATATTATTGCACAAAATTTAATTTTATCATCCCAGCTTTAGTTTGTTTGAATTCTAAAATATGTTAAAAAGTTCACTGTTAAAAAGGAAATCGCGAAGCTTATAGAGTACCAGCCGTTCTTGTTCCTGTATTAAAGAACTTTAAGCAATTGCTCATCTTGAATATATAATTTTTTCCAGGAATATTTTAACATAAACGCATACATTAGGTTTTCCTCCAAAATCGTTAAATGTTGTCTTATGTGCCCTTTATGAGCTCTATCAAAGAATAAGACGCAAAGGCCAAAATTAATTAAAACATGCTTATGAATTCAGATAACCATGCTTTCCAATCCAGTTAAAGATACTTACCAAATGAAGTGAATTTCGTTAAACTGGGGTGCATATAAATAACGACGACAAGCAGAGTAGGGACAAATAACCACATTTCTTTATTACCGAACTATCCAAGCCCTTTTGGACCAATAACACGATAAAGCCCCGAGGAAAACTTCCTCTGGGGAGAAAAGCGCAGCAGAAAAGGTCCATGCCAGCTGCAGCTAGCTGGGATTTTCTGAAGAAGTGGAAACTAAACTGCTTACACTTTTCCTAAAGCAAGAATCAATTTAATTAGAAATTGGGTGATTTCCAGGTCATAGGCAAACAGTCTCATTCCAAAGCCCTGATATGAAAATAGCGGTTGACTTGTTCTATGACAGTATTATGTAATATACTATACTAGGATCATCGATGCAGATAAACATTCATCATAAATATAATTCTGTGACATTTGCATACGTAATGCATGAAAAATAATTTTACTGCTAATTAGCAGCATGGTAACATTTCTAATGTCGGTAGTGTTTTTAATATTCTCTAAAATGATTTTATAACGCTTCGTGATTTGAAACTAGAACTGGGAATAGATAATAATTATTTCCATAGTAATTTATGTATGTTAATATTCCTCAATGAGGAACATCATCGGGGAATAGTTTACGCTCGCGCTGACAAATGCAGCTATGTAAACCACTAAAGCTATTTATTTTACCACTCTTCTTTTTTTAAGCTTAGTATTTTAATTATACTTGTTGTAGTGTGTTTTCAGATTATTTTTTAAATTTTTTATCTCGCACATAGAAATAGCATTTCTGTTAAGTTCATTAACCCGAAAATGATTCTAATAAATACATATAATTTTAACCTTCGATGACTGCGTTTTATCTCAAAAGGACAAAACATAGAAAACAAATTATTAGAAACCAGAAACCATAAACTAGCTTAAACTGAACATTAATTTCGAATTCATAACTAAATCTGCCAAAACTCAATTTAATCTCAAGTAATGAATAATTTTAAAATTAATCTTGATTGCAGTTTCTCAATGTAGTTGTTCTTGTTCCTGGATGATTTCTGAAGAAATCTCGGGAATCTGGTGTCCGTGGTCCAATGGAAAGTATGGTGTGTGTATTTAATTATGGCAAAGCTCACTAGGGCTATCTGCCTAAGGGGAGGGATGCCTTCGTGGAGGACTTTCTAAGGGAAACTGGCTCGTATACACGTTACACATTGGGAAAACCACGAAAACACCCATGCAGCCAGTCCGTTCGCGGGATTCGAACCTCGGACCGAACTACCAGTGTTCAGCGACTTTACCGCTCGGCCGCTGGTGGGCCCCAATGGAAAGTAAGGAGTCTTTCAAAAGCAAGTAGTTAGTGAGGTAACATCTGGAAACTTCTGCTGCCTAAAGAATTTTGAAACAAACAATTTTAACATTTACCTAACTTCACAACTATGAAGTTACGCATCTTTAAAACAAAAGCCTTAATAGGTTTTATCATACAAGCCTTCAACACATGTTGATGCAAGCTGTTTATAGGCCCTATCTCGTTTTTACTACCAAGGTAACGTACAAAATACTAGTTATGAACTGTCTATCTAAAATACCTGATAGAGTAATGCCTAAACGGAATTATGGTTGGAGACACTGAATTCCATACCGATGGATACATATTCAAATCCTGGATAAGGAATGGAATTTTTTAAAGTGTACAGTGTCTATACGACTAGGGAGAAGTCAAGAGACACGGCAAATCAAAAAGTCTTCTCGAGGTTGGTAGTTGGCGAAAAGGGAAAGAACCTTCGGACTGATCTCCTGGCTTGATCTTCTTCAGAACTTGGGTGAAAGCTTAAAAATTAGTTAGGTTCAGAAATACGTCAGTTACTGTGGTATTAGAGGTGATGACTTACCTGTATCAATCAATCAAGAATTCTAAAAGCGTATCCCATAAAACATCAACAGATCAATATGACCTGTTAATAATAATATAAAAAGTCGTTAATAAGAGTAGAAAAAATATCATTATTTACTACCCATTATTGTCACTATTGAGCACTGGCAGGAATGCGTGCATATTTTCTCTCGTAACGTTCTATTAATGCTATGGGATGTGTTTGGTCATTACCATTCTATTTCTACACTGCAGTTCGCGAGTATCGCGAGTTCAAATTAATAATTTAATTTTTTTCGTCTTTTTAAAACCTTTTTCGAGTTTTTATATTTTTGTCTCTGGATTCTCTACATAGAGGACACTCTAGCCTTTTTCAAGGTAATAAAGAATATTTATCCCAGATTTTATCTATCATAAATTCGATTGATCCAGCCATCAAGTTCACTTTTCAAACTGAATCAGAAATTGAATACCTTTCTTTTCGTGATATTCATATAATCCGCAATGAATCTGATTTCAGCGTCACTGTCGGCTAAGCAAAAGATGGCTTCATTTTACTATTACGTATTTCGTGCTATCAAAGTTCCTTGAAAATGTTGCTTGCTAACGGACTCAACTATTTGAGATTAATTGCCGTTGACCGAGGACTTTCTCCCTTGGTCATTCATTAAATAATTTTCATCTTGCCATCAAAGAAGACCTTCGGCGTTAGAAATAGCGTTAATAACCTTGTAGTGCTTCCATTTCATATGCCTGTCGGTCACAAAATTGCATGGGTTCTCCAGAAATTAAATTTTAAGTCATTTTCGCGCCTATCAATGAAATCCATGATTCGATTTTTAAAAATTCCATTTTTGTCTTTGATCCTTCGGAAATTTATAACATATCTTATCAGTGTAGTTTGAGATATATCGATCAAATTAAAAAATAGCGTTAAGTTTTCGCATCGAGGAACACTAAACTTAAGTCTGAAAAGGGGAAATTAATAAGTCTTTAACATTAACTTTGACTGCATTTTCAAAAATTTTCTAAAAAGCTTTTTCCATTGGTGAATTGGATTTTCTTGAAGCTGATCAAATTCACAAACATTTTCCTTGTTCACTTAATGGCTTTAGTTCCAATCCAGTCCTTTCTAACGCTTTTAAAATTCTATTAACTTAATTTTTTATTTTCATTACTATTTCTGACGGCAGATAGCGCTATCTCCTCGTTTGCTTTACTTCTGTCGGGTATAAATACAACCGTACTTTCCATCGTTGCAGATTTCTTTGCCATTGATGAAGAGATATCTTCCTTCTCTTCAGATGAGTTAAAAGGATTTGAAGGAAGAAACTATCAATTAACCTCTTAGTGTACGCAACCAAGTTAATTCGAGTATACGGGGAAAAAATTGATTTTTTTAAATATGAATACAACAGATTATACCCACTGCAATTTTGAGATAAAGCAAATAAAGACATTAAAAAAGGTTGAGTTAAAACAAAGAATAAAAAAAAATTACGAAAAAGAAACTTCATGTTTTTATTAGTGCATTAAAGTGTTAAAAAACTTTTGGAAACTATACTCAGCAATACAGAAATATTGGGTATTATGTTCCAAAACTCGTATATTTAGTAATAAATGCAATCATATCAAAGTGACCGAAGCAAGTTAAATATGTTACTAAATTTATATTTAAAAGTTTACTGATTTCAGTTTTATTTTTTATTAATTATAAACATCAAATTTGCTACCCTTATCTCTTCAGGGAGAAATTTTATTGTTTCCAGCATGGCAAACATCATGTAATGTGTGACATTCGTATTTTATTTACAAATATCTCAGAAAATATTACAGCTTGATGTCTCCTCCTTTCGCTTTGATGCATCCAGATTGCCTGAGTTAATGCTTGCCTGTGAAATTCAGGTTCCACAGAGACAGCGAAGATTATCTTTCAAGCCTGTCTTACTCACAAAACAGAGACAAAAACAATCACAAAAGAAACAAAATCCATTAAGCAGCTGTATATTGTTAAGTGCAACCACGATACAGGGAGAAGTGGTACAGCTTCATGATATAAGGTCAAATGAATTTACTATTTTCAAATTACTGTGTATGAGTTTCCCAATGCTCGTCATAACGTTATATGCTATTAAATGTATTACAGATTATTATTCTTTTGGTGAACATTTTTAACGCTGTAATAAAACTCTTATTTTCAAATAATTTACATAATGTCTTTATCTAAAGAACATAACTCTTATTATTTTAGGTAATAAGTAAATTTTACCAATAAGTAAATACTTAAACTTGTAGCAAAAATAAAATGCTACTTTAAGTTTTCTTTAATTAAAAATGTACATATTGCGTCAGTTTCAAAGTTAACATAATCTGACACAAATATTACCTTTAGTTTATTCCTGTTTTTATTTGGTTTTTTTCGCCTTGATTTAAATTATTTTTAAATGCAGCCCATTGTTTGAAATTTGCGTTATTTGAAAAGCTACTGCAGCAGATTTCTCCGAGTTCCAATCCCGAAGAAGGCATGGACGTTTGCTAGTGTCTGTGTGGCAAGGAGGCACTTGAAATATCAGCGAGCGAAAGTTTTCTTGAGACTTAGATGGTAGAACAAAAGGGTGAGAGAAAGACCTGTAAAGTTAATGTTGAAATTCGGATTTTCGCTCTTTTCTCCTTGTACCTATATGTACTTAAATTCTACTGACTGCATTGCTGTTTTAGGTTATTGTATATTCTGTAGTATTTAATTTATTACTTTTGCATTTGGAGCAATAGTTTGGGGTTTATTTTGTGTGTATATAAATTAGGGGTGAAATGCGTATGTCTAAGTGTTTGTTTTTAGTTCATAGCATGTTGTATAATATCTGCTGCAGAATATTCGAATTAGTAACGGCCAAACAAAACTATTCGAAAACCAGTAAAGAGTTATTTTAAATTTTTTAATCGATCTTTGTGGCAAAAATACATCCAATAAATGGGCGGGAACTTTAATTGAAGAATTCTTGAAATACGCAAATTTTATTAATACTTTTAATATTTAATAGTATAATGATGAATTATACTATTAAATATTATAATGACTAAAATGATTTTTTTTAGCCACAGAGAAAAGGATAGACGAATAACTTCATGGAACAAATGAGTTCAAACGTTACTTACTAACAGAACAAAAGGCTTTTAAATCCTTTATTTCTTAGACTTCTAGTGCCGAGTGGTAAGGTAATTCTTTATTTCTTAGATTTATAAAACCGAGTGTATAAAGTTAATTATTTTCTTATTCTGATCACCATTTTGTCATCGTACTTGCGTGTGTGTGTATGTGTGTGTGTATTTAATTACGGCAAAGCACACTAGGGCTATCTGCCTAGGGGAAGGGATGCCTTTCGTGGAGGACTTTCTAAGGGAAACTGGCTCGTATACACGTTACACATGGGGAAAACCACGAAAACACCCATGCAGCCAGCCCGTTCGCGGGATTCGAACCTCGGACCGAACTACCAGTGTTCAGCGACTTTACCGCTCGGCCGCTGGTGGGCCATCGTACTTGCAAGTTGACTTAACGTCAAGCATGTGCGCAATACAACATTTATTTTCTTTCTAGTTATAAATTCACAACCACAGAATACATCATAATTAGACATCCCACGAACTAGAAAAAGCATGAAAGGAAACAATCGCAGATCAATAAACATTCACCGTTTGTTCTCGAGAGGTGACTGTCGGTCATCACTTGATTTGATGCCGTAAACTCGAGAGATGACTTTCTGTCACCACTCTGTTTGAGGCGATAATTCTTGCGGTAACGAAGTTTAGGTTTGTTTGGGCAATATCACTTCATCAATATATTCAACAGTACATGCATTTAAAACGACTGCCAGTCTTTAATCTGAAATACGTTTTTGAGATTTAATGTTATATATGCGTCTTTTATGTTAGTTCGAACTCGGCAACAATCGTGACAACATGAATGTTATTTTCAAAATTATGAAACCCAATAAGAATGGAATACAATGAAGGAATCAGTTCAAGTGAAGATTTGTCCCATTCTTCGAGAAAAAGAAATTTTATGAAAAAGAAATTACGTCTAAGCATAGACAGAGAGAGTACTTGACGATAAAGAGGAGGAAAGCAGTGATGAAGATAGCGATGGTGTAAGAGGCGTAAGATGGAGAAAATCAGTGTAATAATGAATGTGAAAGCGACAGTGATTCCTCCGAAGAGACAGAAAATCCAGAACAAATAAAGTGCACAGAATCCGAAGAAATACCTCAAAATAATATCGTTTGTACCCGCGAAAGAGCCGCAGGACCGCAAATATCTTCAGATATAAGAGAACCATTAATTGTCTTTAAATAATGTACGAAATCATTTTGAGTTAGCTGCAAGAAATTCACCAAAATATGTGGAAAAATGTCTCTTACTCGTTAGTCAGAGCGAGAAAGGCCTCCAGTGCAAAGGCTTGGTTTGATTTATTTATTATGTAAGAGCATTTGAGGGCTATCTGCCGCTTATGCGAAAAATAACAAATATTTTAATTACCAATTTTAAAAAATTATTCGTTTTTTTTTTTTTTTTTTTTTTTTTTTTTAATCTAGTTCATATGCTTTGGCCACATGCTGTTTTAAAAACTTCCTCATGAGTTCAGACCATAATACTTTATCTATGGACACGTCAAATAAAATTATGTTCGGGTGAAAAAAGTTTCTGTGTCAATATCTTTTTAAATAAGAAATAAATCTGACGCTTGAATAATAATAAAGGAAAAATTCCTTTTTTTCTCAGATTTACTGCTTTGTTTTCAGTTTGATTCATATACTGTAGCTTTCTGGGGGTTATTTACGCAAAACTTTGTTAGGAAAGTGAGCTGACTTATCCTGTGTTTCATATTCATATGAAAAAATAATCTTTGGAGCATTCGGAGAGAAAACAACTGTATTTTACTATTAAATAAAAACTAATATGTATTTTATTTCTGAATCATTAACTTGGTCGGAAACTTCGAACTGTACAAGAAAAGGACAGAAGGAAATTCACCGAAAAGTATTTTACTCCTAAGACAAATTTCTATGACTTCTTCAGAAATTTAAAACGATTGTCATAACACCTCACGTACATACTGTACCAAATGACGGACCGCCTTATACGGACTCAAATTAAAATCAGTGTTGTTAGATATGCCGTAGTGAGAATCCAGAAAAGGAGATCTCTGAATCTGCAATTACCAGAAAGAAAACATATACATTTATGCGCTGTATTTACAATATGCAAACCTGAAAAATGACTGTTTAAACAGGTCGAGTTCAACTGCCCTCATAAAAGGAATTTTATGTTAGAAAATATGTAACTGCCTTCTGTGAATTAGAGAATGTATGATTTTTTTTATATTTTCTCACCAAATACTTTTGGAAGAAGTAGCCCGAGCAAGCCGCCTAAAGTAGTTATTATAAAACAGAAAAAATATATAATATTTTTCAGTGACTCCAACTGATGTCATTTCACAGGTCTAGCTGGTAGTTGATAATAATAAAGATGACAACAGCGTTTATCGCTTTTAAAACAGTTAGTTAGTTAATCAGCAATAGACAGACTAAATAAAAAATATATAAATCTTACACTTTTACGAATAGCAACACACTGGCACGTGGAAGATTGAAAATATGTTATTTCTGCCAGCACAAATATACTTAGCGGAGTTTATTGATTAAACTTTAAACAGAATACACTTTGCCAACATATTTCTTTTGAATTGCCAAGTTTAATTTGAAAAATAAATACCTCACACTTTCCCAAGTGGCAACACATTGATTTTAGATCGCTCAATGTATTAATAAAAATTCATTACACTCGCACGAAAAAATAAAAAAAGAAATTCAGAAGTCAAGCTTCGATGTGTACAGATTCGTGTGAAAGACTACGTGTTTTAAACTTTAAACCGTATTGAACACATAGGCCTTCACCCGCATCTAAGTGCCGTCGTTGTTCCATATTATACCAAACAGCATACAATAATACATTTTCTTTATTGTTTAAGAATAATTATTTAATGAAAGATATAATTTCAGTGTAGTTTTTAAGCATCCGGTAAGTAGGATATAATAACACATTTGCATTCATGTGAAATCTTAAAAAAACATATTGAAGCGAATAATAATGTATCAGTATCTTATGATCTATGATTAAATACATTGAATATTTTCTGCAAAACGATACATACCATTTTCAACCGGAAACTTCATCTACCCAACATTAACGAGAGACATGTGACAACGAAATAAGCCCAAGTTTTGGCAATGAGCCTGCGCTCTCTAATATCAGGATCTCGACATCCGGAACGCATTTAGGCAGCAGGGAATAACCAGAATTAACCGGAATCTATCCAGTTTCCGCATAAAATAAATCTGATCCATTACTATTGTTGACAGGTGCTTGTGTCTTGTATTGCGCACCCCAAGAAAAATCTCTTTTTTTACGGAAGTGATGGAGTCGCTTTATTTATACTTTTCCCCTCTTCAAAGTTGTAGTTGATAGCGGTTTATCATGCCACAAGATTGATTTTCTAGACGACAATTTTGATTCAGTTCCGGAATACATTTTTCCTCCCCCCAGCATTTCGGGAAACAATTTTTATCTGCCTTAATAATAATGTCATACAAAATTTCTAGAATATTGTGTTGCGTTTTTTCATTCAATATTTGCTTTATTTCTTCAAAATTTAGTTTTTATGCGTTCGTTTTTATTTATTTACTTATTTATTTTTAGGTATATTTCTGTATAGCAGTTTTGTGTTTCTTAGTGCTTGTTTAATTAATTTCCTATTTCTAGCCACTTCGTATCTTTTCATGGTTTGGTTTATTTGATTACAGCAAAGCACGCGAGGGCTATCTACCTAGGGAAGGAATGCCTTCGTGGAGGACTTTCTATGGGACACTTCCAGAAACACTTATCTTCCCTGTGGCAGGCAGTTCAGTTATTAAGTTCAGAATCATGTGACTGTAAAGGTAAGTAAAAAGTTTCAGTCATCGCTTTGTTGTCGGTTATCATCGGTGGTCATCGCTTTGCTGTGCGAGCTAAACCATTATCACCCGTTGATTTTCAATTGATATATTTACATCGGTTGATTTGACACAACAAAAACAGGTACTTACGTATTAAGAAATCGCCAAACTTTCAGAATGTGCAAAACTCCAACCATGTTCGTAACTGTCCTTCAGTCAAGCAAAGCGGCCATTTTTCTATGAGGTTTATTTATTTTTATTTTATTCTAAGTTTCAACGGTTTTTATAAATAAATCGCAATATTTTTGGCTTATATTTAGCTTTAAAATGTGAACTTCTGGAATTTGCCAGCAATTGAAGAAATTACGGTAAAATTTCTGAAAGAGTACAGAATTTTTGCTGAAAATTTCTAAAGAGAACGACGAAAAAATGCGTTTACTCGATAGCCACTGATGCCGAGGGTTGCGCGAAACAGTCTCCCCAACTGTCTGACGTTTTTAAATGAAAACAGATAGCTGCGTACTTCGGGAGAAGAACCGCGAAAAATGATGCGAAAAAGATGTGAAAAAGAATTAATATATTACGTAATATTTATTTAATAATTAAATTTGTATTTTAAATTGCTAAAGTATGTTTTCTTTTCTGGTATGCTCACGATTTACGATAAATACCAATCATCTTAAAATTTCTCTAAAAAAAGAGCGAGGAAACTACCAACTTGTATCCATATTGTAAGTATCTAATTCTTCCTGAATAGGCTTATATATAAAATTTATTTTCACAGAAGAAACACTTTACAAATTTGAAACTTTCCACAAACGTACTCTGTTCTCAGCACGACAGACCACAATCATTAGTTACAACTCCTAAGACACATTAAATCCAACACAATGCAAAGAGCGAAGTTCGCACGAATATCTATCAATACTCCGAAGCTAACTCTGAACTAAATACTGAGAAATGAGGTTTGCTCGGTCTTATATAGTTTTAGCCTGGCCGCCGAGGAATTTCCAGTACAGTACCTTCCATTACTCGAAATTACTGGAAGGCATGATTAAAGGTACATAAAGGGCAGGATACGGCTACAGTTACATATAGGGATCAATTACGCTTAATCAATTACAATACGAATTTCAGTTATACAGGGACTGGGAAAAAAAAGGTCGGAAAGATTGGCGAATTTTGGTGATTTTTCGGCAAATATTCCAACAAAATTAGTCGCCAAAGACAGACGCTATCTCACCAATTGACCGAGATACCCTTTACTTCTATGCAATAAGGAAGCCAAGGAGCTAGCATTACCGTGGCCACACTCTACCTTAAAAAGAATGCTCCATCTGCAAGCACTCTCAACGTGGCAGGCTGAGTGGGACATTGCTGAGACCGGCAGACGTACTCATTATCATCTTTTGTATGTTAATCCAGCCAGGCTCTGCTCTAACCCGCACATGGTCCGTTATGTTACAGGCCATGGACCCTTCCCGGAGTACTTTGCCAGGCACGGCACGACTGACACAGACCAGTGCAGCTGCGGTCACCTGGGTACTCCGAAGCATTACGTCACTACCTGCTCTCTGACCAGCGGGATGTACATACGTATTCCCACTACAACCACACAGGCATTCTGTAAGCTCATGGTCAAACAGAAGCACCTCTACCGGCAGCTTATCAAAATTATGGAGAAGCTAGCCAGTCTCGGCACGGACCTCTGCGCAGCACAATAAATGATCCTGGAGTGACCATTACAGCAGGAAGTATCCTCTTTAAATGGCAACAACTGGAATACTTATCGTTAGCACTTTACAGACTATCACTACATCTTTGTCTTTATCGTAACTTGTTATTTACACAAATGCAACCTGTTATTTACACAAATGCAACCTGTTATTTACACAAATGCAACAATTTTACTGCCAATTGTTTGTAATCAATCATTCATTTCCAATAATGTACTCACGTATTTGAATTAGTGTTGTCTTAAGGGTTCTCTAGATCATGGTGGACGTGGTGCTATACTAATTAACCGTATGGTAGAGGCATGGTGCCCACGTCCCCCGTTCCTTATCCTTATCCTTACTTTTATGCAAAATAGACTTGCCCCTGTAATCGTATTTTTCTGCTAAAGCTTACCGGTTTTTGAGGCCGTTTTTCTTATACAGTACAAAGTCTGAAATCCGGACTCGTCAGGACTTCGGCGACTCCAGATTTGGGATTTTTCCGGATATTAGATCATCAATTTAAGTCTAGTAAGACGACATGCAGAAATTATACAATTAAAAATATGAAATCGTAATTTATGAAATAAAGAACAATTATGATCAATTATATCAAAATTTACAAAAAAGCTTAATATTTATCTGTTTACTTTATTAAACATTTCTTTCAATGTAAGTTGTTTAAGTTGCTTCCACAAAAAATTCAAAAAGTTCCTTTTTCTTATGTCATATACAGTTGGCTTTCCAATGCCATACTCCTCGCATAATTTTGAGACGGATATGCCTTTATTCATTTTTTGCAGAAATTCCACATTTTGTTTAATAGACATTGAAACATGGTTTCGCTTTGTAGATCCTTTGGCAGCTCCAGGATTGGAAACTCTTTTCGACATAATCGAAAGTTCAAGCTTAGTTTTTATAACATTGCCGTATTAATAACAATCTGCAAAAAATTTTAAGTTGGACCTAATTTAGAAGGTTAGAGAGTAGCGCAGTTTGATACATTAACTGAATGCCTTACAATCAGTCAAGATAATTTTAGCCTTATTTAATATAGTGTCCGTTATACATTATTGGCTTTGTATTACAAGATTGGCGACGAAAGCCAAGTTGTTTCGATAAATTTTGTCTTGCTCTTATTGCGTACTGAATTAAACCTGAATTGTATTAATTTATTTATTTACTATACCTAGTTTATTTCTTGCACATGCTTAAAACTAATCTGAATCCTGAATAAATAAACTTCCTTATATACTTAAGGCTTTATCTAGGGCCGGGAGCTAGGTACCGCCCGGTGCAATCTCTACGGGTCCTAAATTCTGCTACAAAGCGCCTCCCTAAGTTCAAAATTTACACCGCGCCTAAACTTTGGATCCCAGTGCTTTCCCTAAATCATAATAAACTTCTCATTCCTTAATTTTGCCGCTCGGTGCTTCCCCAAATTCCAAAAATTTCGTCTTCCCTAAATTCTACCGTCCGATGCCGACATATTCTGCCGCCACTTCTGGGTTTATGGTAAATAATATATCAGTTATTCTTAATTAAAATAGCACTAAATGTAATCTTTTGGCCTGTGAGTTTCATTAACAATTTGTTTTTAGCATATGAAAAGAAATTTTTGTTGAATTTTTCCTCGTCAACTTTTCTTAGAGCATTTAAAAATCCATAATCGTCGCCAAGCGTAATGATAGCATAAAAGGTTGCCATACTCTTGTTATTCAATTCCTATTATAAAAAAAGTTGAGACGTTGCTGCATGAGTTATTACTGAAGCTTTCATGTATTGATAAACATGCGATGATGAAAGCAAAATATCATAAATAATGACTCGCCAGGTCGGCGTCAGGAATATAAAATAGGTAAATGTTTCGGTTTGAGACGTATGCCAAGCAGATACTTAACTACGGAGCCAAATTATTAATCTCACACTTACATGACGAGGTATTTTATTTCGTGCGTAAGTTAAATTAAGAATCGGAATTTTTAAGTGAAAATCTCCACATGTTATGGGAGGAAAAATCAAATGTGCATGCGTAAAGCATACAAAAAAAAAAAAAAAAAAAAAAGTCTGTGGCTTTGAGGTACGGATTTTGGACTTTGTACTGTATTATATAAAGTACGTAAAATTATAAATTAATTTTCGCTTTTGTGATATTTCACAGTTTTGAGCGACTTATGCTTTTTTCGATTTTAAATGTTTAGTAGTTCCAATGAATTTAGCACAATCACGTATGAAATAGAAATGAAAGTCTCGAATTTCTCGACTTTTTAAAATAACTTAGGGATAAAAGTGAATAGTTTCAGACTTTGTAACAGTTTCCAACCCTGCACATTAATTATTTACACGCACAGCTTCCTATTGTAATGACAGAAGGAAACGCCCGCTTAATCTAAACTTAGGCTATCACCAAGCTCGTTTAGTCTAAATATCACACTTAAATTGGACTAACCAGTTTCGAGTAGTTTGCTACTCGAAATTAATCACCTACAACCTGCTTTCCTAATGTGATCAGCGTCAGGAAGGCTATAATTATCATCGGAGCACGTACTGTGGGAAACTCACAGTAGCTTTTGGCAACTGAATTCGAATCATAACATCACGTTTTCTTCTTCTGTTTAAGAGTACATACTACTAGAAAAAATGCATTTTTCGACTAACAAATGATAACTAGCAATATGCAAGTAAATAAAGGTATAATTAATAGTCGAAAATAGACGGTCGATGTTTTAATCGAGTATGGTGAAACCATCTTATTCTCACTTAATTGTGTTTCTTGCTTTAAGAGAATTTAAATAGCAAATTCTATATTTGTCATCTGTATACAAATTCACTCGAAAATTTCGATCATAATATTTCCTAAAATGTTTTAAAAGCAATTAAAGACAGGATAATTTTTTGTGTGTGTTTGTGTGTGTGTGTTGCATTTATTACAGATGTTATTTCATAATTTGCATGCAACGTCAAAGCTTAATGTGATACAAAACCGACAAGAAATCAATTACCATAGTGGAACTAACTACAAATGCTTTAACTAGAAATTTATTCAAAAGAGCTAGATCAGAAAATTAAGTATGTGATAATTATTTCCAATTAACAATTAAGTTTAATTTCAACACTGTTCTATTTCTTTTAATCACGGCACATATATTGCTCAGACCAGAAAGCCATGTATATCAAAAACACACGAAAAATATGTAAATTAAAAGACAGAAGGATATGTAAATGGAATGTATACGAAAGAAAATTCAAATGCTACCATAGGTAAACTTAACCAAGCTGTTTAGAAAGAATTAGTAATATCTGGGGCTACATCGATTTTGCCTTTGACCATCGGGCTGGTAAGTACTTTCTTTAAAATTATTAGTTGAGGGAAGAAAACCAAATATCCTATCTGGGTGAAACAATTTTGATAACTGCAAATTTTAGGGGGAGTCACCTAAATAATATGTCTTATTGGTCGATAAGTAATCCATCGTTTAGTTTTAAATTCTTGCTTTTGTACTGGAAGTGGACAAGTAAAGTTTGTCGAATTTTAAATTTATGTCTGCGTATAAACTGTTTGTAGTCAAAGGGTTAAAAAAAATTTACTTTGATTGAAGTACCGTTAGGCGTGTACATTGTTAAAAATATTTCAAGTAACAAACTTAGAATTAATGAAACAAAGACAATGAAATTTTTACAAAAGATTAATCAGTTTTAATAATATGACGTTTCAGCAGAATCAAATTTAGGTAATATGACTTTTAGTTGGAATTAACGAACATTAAATAGGAATTTAATACAGTTTCCCAGTCACATTAAGCTATAATGACGAAAAAACCCGGCAACTTTTGAAAGATTGCATTTCACTAAATAGCACAGAAATGCATAAAATTACAGATTTTTCATAATATTTTACTATACAGTTTTTGATTGCAGTTATATTTCCCACAGTACCACGAATCCTAAGTATATAAATCTACGTTTGAAAACACATTGTCAAAAGTTAATATTGCATGAATTAATAAGGAAATGTTTTCCATGATATCTTGTTTGAAAGAATGGTCATCATTAATTTTGTGGTATTCATGCAGTATGGAAGATAAATACTTGCTGCCTGTATCTTCATAATTACTATCTATCATTTTCAACTTTATTCTCATTAAGAAAGATCTCAACACCTGGAATATTGTAATTTTATATTAAGTGTTTACATGAAGTCATGGGTATACAACTATCATCCAACACCACTAGCATTTTGAAAGGTACAATGAAAAGTACAATTACAGTAGTAATTTGAAAGGTACAATTACAGTAGTAGTAATTCCTACAAGCCATTTTACTCGGTTCGAATGATACTATTATTGGTTGCTGTATCATTGGACCCAGATTCGACTCCTGAGCAAGAAGTAGAATATTTTTAAACATACAGTAATCTATAAAGCACGGGAGCATTTAAAATGCTCGTTAAGTCGAGTGTCCCCGTAAGAAATAAATCATGGGGAAGAAAGGTGCGAGATCCTTCAATTCCGTCTTCCTGGCTATTAATGATCAAAATAGAGCTGAATGTGAGTAAATTCGTAATGCGTTAGTTGTAACGTGGCCAAGACTTTGGCCATTAACAAAGCTTTCTCCTTCTTTCATCCACGAAAAATTAGTGAATCTGATCTAGTTTATGTTCAGATTAGGAAGATAAGATTAGAAAGTAAATAACAGAACAACAGTAATTCTCGTAGAATATTGTTTTCAGTTTCCATACATCAGCTCGTCTTCATGCCCTACTCACTCGTATTATTGAAAGGTATTTTGTACTTTTAACGAAGCGTGTGAGAGAAATTTTATGCTTTTCTTCTCTAATGCATTAATTAGAAACTTTGTTCTTTTGTTAAATTTTACTAGAAGTTAAACTTAATTTAAGCATTGTCCTGTGTTCTCTTCTATTTAAGTCACATATTCAATATGAAAAGAGAGATCATCACGATCATTTAAGTCATATATATTTTATTATACCAGATGATTGTCCAAACTATGAGCATACAACTCTCAGATTAAATGCAACTCATGGCTAGTGAAATCAATGTCGGCCGAGCTTGCCCGGTCGGATTTGATTGGATATATAAATTACATCAAAACACTCGAGGGCTATCTGTATTCGATGCTGCTTCGGAGAAATTAGTATGAGTCTTTAATTGTTGGAGGCCGTAGTATTGCCGTTTTCCGCGAGATTTTGTTAATTATTTTATTGTTTTTCGTTTGGTTACGACAAAGCACACGAAAACTACCTGCTACTGAGGGGATGTTTTTGTGGACAGCTTTCTCAAGGTTATCTACGATACATATGAAAAAAACCATAGTTACTGTGCTACAAGGTTTGCTCTTTCCGACTAGAAATCTTGAACATGTGACATCATTGATTCATAGTCTGCTCCAAAACAACTACTTTTTCGAAAACTAAATGTAGTTTTAACTTCGCTTATCTCCCTTCTGAGTCAAGTGACATCAGTCAACTCGAGTGTTAGCAAGAGCATTACCTTGTCTATCTGCTATCCTTGGAGCAAACATCTAAAATGCCAACCCAAAAAATTACCAAAAGTCAGTTTTGCAGATCTGAACCCGACTTTAAGTATCTGCTTTAGCGACCGTTGGCGAACTTTGTAAATGATATTAAATGCTTAGTTGGCAGAAATCAAACAATACATATTGTTTGAGAGAAGTTTGTTCTTGGTAATTGTAATATTACAAGTCAGATTATCTAATTTATTTTCAACAAGTTAATTAATCTGTTTAATTGTGCATTTTTGCTTTATTTGTATTCCATCAATAGGAGGCAAATAATATTTTGTTAAATTTATTTTAGAGTGGATTGAATTATTCGGATTACGCAAAAGCAAACGAAGGTTGTGTGTCTAAGGGAAGGAGTACCCTCGTGGAGGACATTTTAAAAGAAACTAATTCGCATTTGCATTACACACGAAGGGAAACTATAAAACCCTCAAACAACCAGCCCATATGTCGAGCTTTAAACCAGGATCAAATTACCAGTTTTAAGCGAATTTGGTGCTTGGTTACTGCTGGGCATTATTGAGTTTGTAATCTCTTTTTTGCGTGTAATATGCAATAGGGATTTAAGCAGAGCTAATAACAACAAAATGTAGCTTTATATGAAATACCCTTGTGTTATCTTGTAAAAATAATTTATTAGAAGAGATTTTATCACACTGTATATGAAGAAAAACAGAATGCAGCAGGCAGAAGAAGAAGTTAGGTTTTTCGTTACAAAGAAAGATTACTTCTCTGTTGCGAGTCTTGTTCCTGATAGTTAAGCCAATTAGTAGTAGTAAGGATAGCCCAGAACTTGGCGACGGCTTCTAGAGGACATCTTACTTAGAGAAGGAATTTGCAGTCGGAATTAAGACCGCCCGGAGCTTATTCCGCATAGACGTTTCGCAAACAACGTTTGCGAGGTAAAATAATTACTGCCAAAACTTAATTCTTAATTAATTTATCCTCTTGTATTATTCTAAACTCATGCGCATCTGTACCTATGTGAGAGGTAATTGTATTGAGAAATGAGTATTAATAAATTTCTATGAAATATGCAGAATTTATTTGGAATTACAATCATTTACTTAATTCTGTTCCTGGACGAAAGAAAAATAACCTTCAGATACAACTGTATTGTATAAAAGTTTAAAGAGATAGGAATACCAATTTAAGTTTTAAAACCCGCGCCCATTTTTATAAACTGCAAATCAGATGAATGTATTAAACTAGTATTAAGTAATTATATTATAAAATTTTAATAAAATATGAACTTTGATTAACATTTACTGAGTCATTTACTGAGTGCTGATTAATAGTATCTTGCAACATGATCTTGAATTGTTTATTAGGTTAACAATCCAGATAACAATATTAGATTAATAGGTCTTATATCTGTTCAAACTGTAGATGATCCGGGAAGTTTCGAATAACTTAGTACGAAGTTTAAATAAACAAGAAGAAACATTTGGAACAGTTTAAGAAGTTGAAATCTGTTAAAAAAAGTATGTTGTTTCATTATATTTTTAAGTTCTAGACATAATAGCGTATTGACTTAATATAAAACTTATGAAACAATTTAGGAGGGATTTTTAATAATTATTTATTAATTCAAATGGACTGCGTTTTGTAACAATCAAAGATCCCATTGGATTATTTAAAAATATTAATTTGTTTTCCCTTAGCTCGAAAATGACTCCTTCTTAAGTCATAGAGGATGGTTATAAGAAAAATTCCTCAATATTTTATATGCTAGCGTCGTATCCGCTCAGGCAATCAAAATGAAATTTCAGAAACTGTTATTTGAAGGTATGAGTTCCAAATCTGATTATTTAAAACAATAATATTCTTAACGGTTACGCTTACAGCGAGCAGTTTTCGAATGCCAACCCAATTTTTTCTGCGCATATTCATCAGCATAAAATGGCGTTGGAACCATAAAAGTATGACGAAATTATCGGCGTAAAACATTTGAAAAAATGAGCATTGTGAAGGACCAATGACAGCACAAGAGAGGAGAGGGAAACATTTGATTGACACTACATGTTTTCAACGTATACAGTGTTTCAAGATAGAAACATCTCTTATAACGTCGCAACTATATTGGCCATCGTGATTCCCCGAGCTCACTCCGATAGATTTCTGGTTCAATTGTAATCTGAAATCTAAGTTTTACACACCAGATCTACGAGTAACTAAAAGAGCTATAAATATAGATTCCTTCTGCGGTGTTATATTCATTGTTGTCAACAATCTCTCGCATGCAATGCGTTATCGTTCTGCAAAAACTTGTAATTTCAAAAAAAGGTTTTCTTTCCTCTCCTGTCTTTTGTTGTCATTGATCTTTTACAAACACTTCTTTGCAAATGTTTTACACTGCAAATTTCGTCAAAAATGTATCGTAACGTTATTTGTAGTTTATCAATACGCTGATCAATTTGCGCAAGAGAAACGTAGGGGATGTCATTCGAAAATTTCAAAATGTTTTCACTGTAACCGCAAGCGTGAGAGCTCTATTGGTTTAAATCATTACAATCTCGAATGTATACCTTCAAATAACAATATGTGAAATTTCATTTTGATTGGTTCAGCGAAGAGATAACTAGGAGTTTATATATATGTTAAGTTTTCTTATGACCACCCTGTATTTCAGTTTCAGTTCTTGACCTAAAATTGAAAATGTGTATTGGATTTTGATTTACATTCACTTGGAAAAGCGAAATCAAGGAATGATGTGACAGACGATATCAAGTGGCAAGTTCTTTATCTTTAACTTCACGTTATCTTTTGGAAAACCACAAATGAAGTCATTGTGAGAAACATTTTTAATGTAATTTTTGAGCAAAAGTTCCAAACTAATTCCTAAAAGACGTTTAAAATTTTGCAAGGATATTATTTAAAAGAAAATATGCAAACATTTTTAATTTAAATTTTGTTTGTTTCGTTAATTTTATTTCAATAAAAGTAGCACAGAAATGTTGATATTTTATTGAAATAGTATGTAAGGATCTTTCATGTGCATCTTTGATTTATCAGGACAAATATCACATTAGTTACTCATTAGGCACCTTACAACATTGAGCTACGTCTTAGAATAGCAATTTTTACATTAACTATTACAATAGAAGACCTAGTGAAATTCTGATGATCATTGCTCTTGTTGCCATAGGTATTGTTTGCCCATAGGCATTGCTCTTGTAGATTTGAAATACTGATTGTGCATGCCTATATAAACAAGATAACGGGTTATAGTGCAAAATCGGGAATATTAGTATGTTTAATATGCATGTTATGTACACAGTGAGTTTATAGGGTTTTAGAGTTGAATGCTTTCGATCGAACCACGCTAAGTTGCGTTAGAAAATTTACGGAAATTGTTACCAAATGCATCTTAACATGTTGTCTTTAAAGTAATTTATACTTACTGCAATAAATATTTTTTGTTTGATTCCGTGTAACTCATCTCAATTGTTATTAATTCAAAAAGAACATTGAAATGTAATAGTTTCTCTGTCATAAAATGCAAACAGCATAATGCAGTCAATTACAAAGTAAAGTAAAAAATTATTTTAAATTTAATTAGCATTAGCTGAGATATTTGGAACTTTAGAGTAGAAGAGAGATTTCGCAAATTTAAAAGTTTCCCTAATAAAAGTATACATAGATCAAATTTTAATACATCCTGATTTTATTGTTATTGTTGTCGTGTTTATGATGATGCTTATTCAAATAGAGTCATGGGCAAAGTTGGCAGCGCTGGCAGTCTGCAATATGTTATCATCGTAGAGGTTCGATATCGTAAACAAGATTCCACTCTTGAACAATTCACAAGAATGGCCGAACAATCAAATATGTGTACAGTTGTCAATTCTGTGTCCGAGAATTTATCACAATTTCTGAAGTTCCTTCTCTGTAAATTTTCATTCCTCTGCGATGGCCAGTTCTAAATCTGATTATGGATTTGGTTGTAGTCGATCTCCATTGATGGTATGGAACGTGTGCTTTTAATTGAATGTGTAAAAAATGCCCTTCAAAAAATACAAAAAAAAAAGTCCTTCAATCTGTATTTGGCCACGGCACTGCGTCTGAGAGGGTGACATTAACTTGATTATTATTGTTAAGCTTTCGAGCTTCTTTTGCTAGTTTATCTGCGCTCTTCTTAACTGTGATATTGACATGCGCTGACAACCAATTAAGAATGCAGACTTTATCAAACTTTTGAACCTCATCTGAGCGAAAGCGGATCCCGTTGATGATCAGAGAGCTTCCATTCAGCTGTAACTTTTAGAGTTGCCTTTGAATCACGGAGCCAAACAGTCCTTTTGCTTGCTCGGATATGGGAAAGGGTTTATACATATCAAACGCCTCTGCTATTGCCAGAAGCTGTCCTGTGAAGTTAGAGACTTGGCTCCAGCGCTAATTTTGTGCTGATAAATAGTATGACCTGAAGTAGTCAGAAATACACCGGAACCTCCATTAGCAATTTTCTCATCACTTGAGGCATCTGTATAAGCGTGTACTAAGTCCTCTTTTTGCTATTTTCAGTTAAAACTTTGTTTTGATAGTAGAACGTATTTCACTTCATCTGATTCTGTTTGCTAAATTACTTTCCTTCACTATGAAATTGCGCTGTTATTGAGAAATATGTTGTTTCTTTGATTTTAAAGTCATTTCACTTGTTTAGTTTTTGTAGCAATATTATAAACAGTAGAACGAATTCAAATATACGCTGCGCAGACCACCAACCGTCTCATTCTGGAGTTGAGTCATTCGGGACCATTTTGGATTCGTGATCATTCTGAATTGGTTGGGATGCACTGAGCTAAACACAAAAGTGGTAGAGCAATATTTCGTTTCGCAATATTTTTCTTTATTTTTATTATCATATTTATTTATTTGACGCATCTATCACTAATGCAATACAATCTGTGGCCCCCAATTCATAGAATTTAAATTGCCGTCTATCTGAAAACGAGG
Source organism: Stegodyphus dumicola (assembly GCF_044657685.1). NCBI lineage: Eukaryota > Metazoa > Arthropoda > Arachnida > Araneae > Eresidae > Stegodyphus > Stegodyphus dumicola. The sequence continues at coordinate 67,228,715 of NC_140771.1, read as the reverse complement.
CAGCTTAACCTTTTTACGGTTTTAATTTTTGAAATTACTTATATCGTTGTTTCTTACTTCCTGGTGAAGAAAAGGAAGTATTGTAATAACAAAAAAATTGGAGTATCGAATTTCAACGGACATATCCATTTGGATCGTTCCCGAATTCAATTTTCTTTGCATGACGTCTGTATGAATGGACACAATAAAGGACACTTTTTTCCCAAACCGGATTAAAAATGGATCTAAAATGAATTCAAAGAGGATTTTTTCTTAACATCTTTACCTATGTACGTATGTATGTGTGTATGTATCTCGCATAACTCAAAAATGATTAGCCGTAGAACGTTGAAAATTTGTATATTGGATTACTATAAAATCTAGATCGGCGCCTTCCTTTTTTATTGCACTCAGCAGTACCAAACGCATATATATATATATATATATATCAAAGACATATATATGTATCAAAGATTGAATAAATCGTAATAATCGTTAATAAATCGTAATAAATTGCCTAATACTTGTGCATAAGCTGCAAAGTAATAAAATAATTATTTATTTACTAATCGATAATGGAATAAATTATATATATTTAACTTTAGAGTGTTCAAGTCTCTCTATCTCTCTCTCTATATATATATCCAACTTACCCGGTTTCAACCCTCAACCGGCATTTATTCTCGCAATCGTTAGTTGCAGTCATATAGTTCCAATTACAGAAGTTTATTTCAAATTGCAAAAATATTTATGTTTTGCAATGTGTCAAATTTAAAAAAAAATCACTTTCGACAAATAACGAAAGAAATCTAACTTTCAGGTCACTGTCTCTGAACATATATCTGGGAAAGTTTTATATTCATTATGAAAAAACAAAACTTTCGGAAGTCTGCCTCCCGTGCGACAAAAAAATGGACCAGGATATTAAATTTCAAAATTTGCAATTTTTTATGCCTTTTTTCAACTTGCCTTGAGGGATTGCATAATTAAGCTAGGATAATTCGAGGAAATAAGTGTAAATGAATTCCATGAAAAAATATGTATAATTTAATATTTCATGCAAAGAATCATATTTCATGCAAAGAATAAGATTTTTTTTAAATATATATTACCTTTTTCCGCCTTTTTTCAAAGATGTTAGCTCACGTGAGCTAACATTATTAGCACGGAAAAGAGAAATAGAAAAATTACTGACTTACTCGTATTCTAATTAAATAAGTAAAATTGATATTTAAAACTTCATACTGTAATTTTGGGGGAATTTTAATAAGAAGGGGGAATTTTAATAAAAAAAAAATCTTGGAATCTTGTAGATACAATGAAACAATTATTTCAATTATGAAGAAACATTTACGTCTAAGCTTCTAAAATGTTGACTCATTTTCTTTAACTACATAAGACGTTAGTTATTCTAAAAATGCTTTATTTTAAAGTTAATTAGGTAACATTTGAAATAAAAATATATAGTAAGCACACATTTTACTCATAACTCAGCTGCTATAATCTGATTTTGCAGTCATGTTCATAGATCTTCAGAATATTATGCAAAGTAATCAATGATAACATATAAAATCTTAACGCATAAAAACACAATTAAAAACATTAAAAATCAGCAAAGCCCTAGCCAGAATTCGAATTACGAACCACACGATTACCAGCAAAACATGCTTCCAATTACACCACGAAAGCATGCGGTTAGAAGAGAGAAAATTCCTTACATACTTCCTCCCATATAGGACGACAAGACAACTGAGGAGAAGGGGAAATGGTACTGTAATTTCTCACACCACGCGGTTATCATCATCGCAACATTAATCGTAATCCCGGAACTCCACGTGTGTATATGCACCGGTCAGACTGGATTTTTTCCTCTTCGCCCCTCCCTTCCTGCTCTCGCTTGGCGGACGTCGAAGTCACGATGCGCGGGACTTCGTTCTTGCATATCTCGCTGATGGAGTGTCGTCCGTTCCTGCATATATCGCTCATGGAGTGTCGTTGTTCTTTTACAATCTTTTAGAAAATTTAGATGAAAATACTTAGTTTAAAATTCAATCTGTCTTGATGCCGTGATAGCGTTTTAAAACATCTCAAGCAGATTATCAATGTGTGTTCGCGTCGAGAAGGTGCATTGTCAGCAGTGTGTCTCCATGTGGTGATTTCCGTGTGCTAACGAAGCGTGAAAGAAGAAAAAAGATCTTGCACGTGTGTAAAAATATTGTGGGCACTGTACGTAATTAATATAAAATTAATTTGACTGCATAGATGAACGATGCGAGCAGATTGTGATTTGCTTTCTAATACTCACCTTTCGGCATCGGTTTACTGTTACATTTTTAGGTTCTCACGTTTTGTCTTCTAAGTTATTGTATTATGATATTTTTATGTGCTGTGTGATCAGTATTATATATTTAATCCAGATAATGTTTTTTTTTGATAAAAAATATATGTGAGATTAAGAAAAAGAAATTTGTCTCCGCAAGTCTCATGTATGGGATTATTGGCTAAGTAAAATATTTGATTATTCTTGATACTAGATTTTTATACACAATGTACTAACCACTTAGAATTCAAGCCAGTAAATACTGGGCACGTGTAAATTGATTAAAAACTCCTAGATACATATTTAATTAGATTGTCACATTACAACACCACTTAATGGTATCAGTATCAGTAGCGGGCGCAGCCCGACCCGCCTAACCAAACAAGTTGGTCTTATGGTCATAACAGGCCACGCCCATTTCAACAAAGGAAAAAATGAAACATAACATATCTAAATGAGAATAATCATGTGTGAATAATAATTATAAACATAAAAGTGAAGAAAAGGAACAAATACAAACATTTAGACAAGAGCAGACATCAAAGACAAAAACAAAAACGCGAATAACAAACACAAACAATGGTAACAACAAATTAGTAAAATAGACCAAATAGTGATGGCAATAAAATGCAAATATCATACACTGATTCCCACTGCCCGCCGCTCACCGTCAATAAATTTCATCACAGATTTACATAATTGTGCGAAATCTTTATAGCATAAAAAAGGATTTTCAAAATCAATATTTTTATTGTTTCTTAAGCCATCAAAGTAGGGACAGACCTCGAGGAAATGCTTAGCATCACCAAACAGACCATATAGTTTACATTTATCGTCGTTCTGTATCTTAAACCTAGGGAAGAATCCCGGGAAACACCCATGTCCGGTCAGAAACTTGTTAACTTCAAACTCCTTAAAGATTTTTTTTTTTTTTTTTTTTTTCTTAATCAGTTCTAAATGTTTCAAATAGCGACTTTTCCTTTCAGAAGAATTCCATTGTAACTGCCATAGCTTAAAATAATACGAATAAATAACTTTAGTTGCTATTTTTTTTTTAACCTTGAACATAGGGCGTCCCCGAAACACTCCCTATGGCAGCCTCTTTTGCGAGCACATCCGCTCTCTCATTACCGTATATTCCGATATGGGCTTTAACCCAACCAAACTTAATATTAAAGGATAAGGAAAGTTTTGGGTAAAGATCTTTAATATCGATAATCAGACCATTATTGTTTTCTCCATTATAAAGTGCATTTAAACAAGATATGCAATCTGTAAAAATATAGAAGTTAGAATTTCTTGCAAAATTACTTTTCAATATCCATTTAAGGGTATAGAGGACAGCGATGAGCTCGACTTGATAAACAGAGTTATATTTTTCAAGGCCCAATTTATAGTGATAGATCTCAGTATCAAAATAATATACAACAAAAGCCGAACCCACCCCGCCCTCATAAGCCGATCTATCAGTAAAAATTTGGTATTCCGTTAAACAAGGATCATAAATATTATAATTGATAGAAATACGGTGTGCCTGATGGATCAGATGTAAATTAAAGACAGAAAGTGAGTCAGCAAAAACTGGGATTTCATCATATTTAAATAAGCCCGAAATATTGTTTCTTAATATAGCTTTATCATAATAAAACTTGTAAATTATCGAGAGAGGCGGAGTGCCCGCCAGGACGCAAAGCACCTCACTCGAGACTCTGTGGAAACAACGGGTGAGCGCGAGAAGCCAGCTCCGCTGAATGGAATTGAGTTTCATACGTAAGTGTAGTAACTCCCCTGCCCTGCGATCTCAAGCCGTAATTCCATACATAACAATGGGTATAAAAACATCATTATAAAGAAGTCTTAAAATATCGTTTCTTTTATTCAAAATATTGGATGGTTAATTTCTTTTGTAAAAATTTTTTATTAAATCAGTTCGTTTTTGGATATAATTAAAATAATTAAAATTGAGTTTTGAATCCAAATAAACACCTAAATATTTAAATTCTTGATTGATTTTCAAAATTTTACCGTTAAATCTTAATCTAGGGGGCCGAATGTGGCGACCGGACATAGGAAAAAATAAAAATTTAGTTTTGACAGCATTTGATTTCATTTGCTCCTCAGAGCACCATTGATTAAAATGTTCATGACCACTTAATGGTGTTCACAACTACAGGTACCTAAATTCAGATGGGGGCGAATTATCCCGCCTTTTCTCTTTTTTTTATTCGGGCATTACTTGTACAGCGCGAGGGAAGGGGGTTGATCACTACTGTGGGAGTGACTGTCAGGTCACCTGTGTTGAGTGGCTGCAAGTAGCGTATCTGACTCTTTATAATGATTGAGTAAGGTTGCGAAGTTGCGTACTCCTACTGCATTTTAAACTCAAAACATATTTATTACAATTACGAGAAACTCTTTACACATATATAAATACATACATATAATTCATAGATAAGTATTTAAATGAATTATAGTCCTCGTAGTGTGAGGAGCCTGCTAACGAAGGTCTCTCTAGTTGAGAGCTCAAGAGCATATAGCTCTCTCTAGTCGAGAGTTCAGGAGCGTTCTTTTGATGTTACTCCCGATGGCGAAAATATTCAGACTGCCTCCCTAATTTTACAGTAGGATTTTACATCCTCTGATTCATTATACCTGGAATGATACCAGAGGGAAAATCAGATAATTGGTTCATCACTTCTCCCGAAATCGAGAGGCTTTGACGACAGACACGGTGCAGAACGTTAAAATCTCCTGACACTATTCATGAAGTTATGTCTCTGCGACGTCAAAAACATATTGTGTGACACATCGTAAAGGCTTGGAGCAGTGAATTGGAAGGACCGCGCACACGATTTACTTATCTGTGCGTGGTCCGCCGCAAGCGATTAAATGTTTGTCAAAACAAGAAACATGAAAATTTAGCAGCACCCTTGCTGGGATTCGAACTCTGGACAGTCCGATTGCTAGGCAAATTTGCTTCCCATTACATCCCGAAAGCACTAGATAATTCAGAAAAAAATTCCTTACACTATGACTGAAAATGTGTGTATTTCGTGAGTTATAAGGCAGCATAGGTCCTCTTTCTCCCTGAAGAAATCGCCCTCAAAATGGATACACTATCTTTTTAAGACGCAATGTAAGTGTAAAGAAAAACAACATCGATTTATGCGCAGATTTTGCTTTAGCTGATGCTGTTTTAATTGTTCAACACTAGCTGAGTTTTCTTCAGCTGCAACTAAGTACATTTTTCTTTGCTTTAGTTACAGCTCAAGAAGGCACTAGTACTGCATGATTGAAAGACTTTCTTCCATTTAATTGCAGTAGGAGAAAATGATAATGTTGAATCGCTGGATATGTTACCTTTCATGTAGTTACAATTGAAGGCGGAGATAGAGTTGAATTACTGAAAGTACTGTCTTTCCTTTAGGTGGAGTTGAAGAAGGACTAAGTGCTCAATAGCTGAAAGCACGTTTGCTAAAAAATAATGTATGCTTCAGTGAATGTTTTTTTTTCTTACAATTCTGTTTTACTGGAGTGTCATTCCTTCCCATGAGCCCATCAGTGTTCCAGCAGTAAAGCCGCTGAAAATTGGTAGTTCCACCTGGGTTTGGATTCCGCGTACCGAGTAGGCTACATAGGCGTTTTCGTATTTTCCCAATGTGTGTCATGGAAGCGAGATAATTTTCCTTAGAAGGGCCTCGCACCCTTTTCTTAAGCAAATAGCTCTCGTGTGCTTTCTCATATTAAAATAAATGAACCCAAACCTTTCTCAATATGTCATTTTAAGTTGTTCATCATTGGTCTCTTTCTTTTTCAATTAAAAGTTCAATTTTATTGCCAGTGGAAGCATAAGTGAAGACTGATAGAAGACAGTAAGTATAAATCCTACTCTGAAAATTCATATTCCTCCCTGCTTCTGCAGACAATGAAATTTTTCGTCCGAATTAAGCTGTGATTCTGTTACGTAATGAAATAATGAAGGCCAATTAACATTTGCCGCCACGAACCCCCCATCCACAAACGCGATGATTACTTTAACAAATAACGCCTGTGGTAAGAGAGGAGAAAACGAATTTGCGGCGCGGCCTTACAAACGGAGAAGCATTTCAAGTTCACTTGCTATGGTAACCCATTAACTTAACCGATTTCGCAGAAACTTGCCTAGGTGAGTTAAGAGAGCAAGAGAAAATATTTAACTTCTAGAAGATTCATCTGCTGAGTGACGTGAATATGTATTTTGCTTGAGGCAAGATATCTGAGTATTTCATTTTGGAAGATCTAGGGTGGCATGTGAGTTGTTTGTTTGGCTGAATGTATGGAGAAACTGCTTGAAATGAAGTCTTGGCGGGATGAAAATTATAGGAAAGTGCTAGGTTACGGTTATCGTGAAAGTGTTGTGGAATAATTTAACTTTATGCAGTTATAAATTTAATTATAAGTAGATGAGCTACCTGTCAACTGACAATAAACATTTTCTATTCTTTATCGTCTGAAACTTTGTGTGCGTTATATGGTAATTAAATAAATGAAGCGATGTGTAAAGTTTAAAATCAGACAAAGTATAAATATGCAAAGAGTCAAACATAAAAAGTTACTTTTACTTTAAGAATACTCGAAGAGGAAAATTGTAAGATAAACCATGAATAAATGACCAAATATGAGTGTAAATATATAGTATTTCTGGCTACATGTTTTAAAGCTAACATTTGGATACACTTCACAAGTACGGTAATTATGGCCATTTTCAGAATTTATTATCATAAATTTCTTTTTACGATTATGTGCCGTTATCTTTTTAAGATAAAGTACCGTTTCTAAAATGATGCTTTACAAAACTATAATATGCAATTAAGATTTAAAAAAATCAAAATTAATTAATTAACTAATTCACTAAAAATTAAAACTAAACACATAAATATTTTTTTTAAAAAAACCCGACAGGTTTCAGGTTTGTAACTGTTGCCCAAAAGTGTATGTTAAGGTTTTTTATGCTGTCGCTGAGATCGCAGTATACTAGTCTGTTCTTTCACTCACTCCTGCTAACCCATTCTTTTTTATTGTTTTTTAGCTTTATTACTAGGCGTCGTGGTTTTTTCTTTGATTTTTTTTTTTTTTTCACTTAGCCAGATACAGTTCAACAACAAAATCGCAAAACTTTTAAAAACTGCGCAGCAGCATATGTTTAGAATTCCAGATTGAGTATTAAGTGTTCCATACACTTTTATAATTTTTTCTGTCTTTTCTGAGTTTACTATATCAATATCCAGTTTTCTTAGTAAGATGGCTAATAATCACTTTTTTGTATTTTTGCTATTAACTTTTAATGTGTTAACTTTATTTATTAAATATCACATTCCTCACACTTACGCCTCATTAAATTCAACTGTACAGCAAAATCACACAGTGTAATTTTAGAATACCCGATAGAGGTTTAGAGATTACCATAAATATTTTTATATTCGCTATATTATGTCTTTAAAAATCTAGCCGAGTTACCATAAAAAAGAAAAAGTATATTTAATGAGTTAAGTATATTTATGAAAAAGTATATTTAATGAGTTAAGTATATTTATGAAAAAGTATATTTAATGAGTTAAGTATATTTATGAAAAAGTATATTTAATGAGTAAAGTATATGAATGAGATTTTAATGAGTCCAGCCAGTGTAATTTCATAAAAATATTGAATATTTCTAATTAGACATTCAATTTAATACATGTTTTTTTTTAAATAAATCGCAATAAAAATTACCAAAACATATATTTAAACTATGTTTATTTCTTTTAAATAGCTTAGTTTATTTTACAGTAACCTTCCAGATTAAATTTGAAAATATATCTTAGGCATTACTGAAGCGCAACACGCAGGCACGTGGAAGATAAAAGTATTTTATTTGCAGCCGTGGCAATGCATTGCCTTCGCAAAGTCGAGTTTGTTAATTTAAACTGAATGATAAATATCAAAATGTTTTAAAATGTAGACATTCTCGCGCCCTGGAGACAAAAAATTTTAATTTCGGGCAGTATTGCCACCATTCGCATTCAAACAGTTTGTTTTTACAAAATTTGATAACTAATAAAACAAATTCGATATTCAGAATTCAGGCTTCCAAGTGTAAATGTTCCAATTCAGGACTATTTATTTTGCGATATTGCTGTCGAACTGAATTTTATGGTTTAAGCGCGAAGAATATGCTATTTAATAAATAAAGGTAACACACAAATTGTTAAAAAAATGTCCCTCTGGACGTAATTTAAAATCTGAAAGCTTTCATATTTATTTTAAAGTTTTTCAAAAATTTTATTAAGTACTGTAAATAATTATTTTCGTCAATAGTTATTTTCAAGTTTAATAATTTCAGTGAGATTTTGAAAGAAAAGCATAAATTTGAATTTTTTGGTTTAAAATGAAATACGTATAATATCTTAATTAACTGCTGCCTTACGGCTCGATAAATGAAGTAACGAAAAAAATGGAAGTATAACCTCTGTTTATTAGGAAATTATTGCATATATTAATGATTATCTTCATAATTAGCTTCCCATTAAATTGAGCTTTAGGATTTCGCATTTTATTTTTATTTAACATAAACCATTTTCATTCTTCATTTAAGACAAACTTTCTTTCATTTGTTGAAATACATAAATCAATGAATTGAATAAAACCATTTTATACAACTGGTAAATATGCAAACTGTCTTTGAAACAGTCGCCGATAATTTACTACATTAATTGTGACATACGGGAAAGATTTTCTCCTCGTATAAATAAATTATAATGCAGAAAAAATCCAGTGAACGAGAATGAAGACATTTAAAAATATTTGCTAATCAATGATTCAATATATAATTGCTTTCCGTTAAAAGAAATATTTCTTAAAGTTACTTTCCGCACCAAAATCTGCTGTCGAGCTAGTTACATTCATTCAATGACTGCATATGACACACGACTACGGTCTCAGCTAAGTGCCAGTAATTATTCCTGAGGGAATAATTGAAGACATAACCGAAGTTGCACGGCGAATTGCGTGACTCGGAATTGGATTTTTAAGTGCGAAGAATAAAGAGAAGAAGAAAAATGAGGAACTCCATTTTTAATAAATGTGCTTTCGCTTCCGAGTTTCCAAAACGACCACTCTTTGATGCAGAAGGAAGACTGGGAGAAAAAGTGCCGCCATCTCTTGAAAGTGAAAAATGCGGCAGAAACTTTCTCCCAAACTTCACACTTTTAGGTTTTAAAATGTCAGTTTGCTAAATCCCTAGTAACTTTGCGGAAATTACGCTTTTGATTTCAGTTCTCGAAGAATTTTTAAAAGTTGAATTGCGAATGAGAAATGCATCTTAAAAATAATTTATATCAAACCGATATTTATCGGAAAGAGAAAACTTTTAATTTTCATTCCAATTAGCAAGCAATTTTATCATTTTCATTTACGATTATAAAGAATATGTGTAAGATTTTTCTTGCGAATACTGCCATTTATAATTACATTAATGCACTGTAATACTATGGAGGTTATTAAATATTTTGGAATAGAAAACGAAAATTCAACTAGGGTGAACATTTTAAGATACGACTTGAAATATGGATCCCTGTGATTTCAACCATATATCCCTTGCTGGTTTAATGTGCTAACCAATTACATTACGAGGAAATGCACTTAAGAACTTGATAATTCTTAACTTTCTTACGAAATTAAAAGAGACTAGAGAGAGGCACGACACGCAGTCAACATATTCACGTCGTAAAGAATTATCAGCCATCATATTTTAGTTCGGGTGACACATTAGGAATTTCCGAACAGCATTAGACATTTTGCATCCGGAAACATGGAAAATCAACATGCCCTTGCCGAAATTCAAGCAACAGTTTTTCACATGCATTCTAACCAACTACTCCACGAGAACACACATCAAGAGTATCATTCCTCGTTATCTAGTTATATATAGCATGGCATAAAAGAAATATGTGTAGTTTTTGCGAAAATTTAAACGTCACTAAGTTTCGATATACAAATGATAAAATGGTTGTAAACTGCATACACAACGTAAAAAGTTAGTAAATTTCAAAAAGTTTATAACTCAGTTTATTTATTATATATGCTATAGCAGTAACCCGGAAATATATATAAGTGCTGTATATATGTCTGGTTAAGAATTTTAATATTAGCCTTCAGATGCCTAAATAATATATATATATATATATATATATATAAAACGATTTTAATGAATCCAGCTAATGTAATTTCACAAATGCAGCTAATAGTAATCAATTATAAATGAAATTAAAAATACAGTTTTAAAATCGCTTAGGTTCTTTATCAAAACAGACAGTTTAATTTTTTTTTTATAAATATTTTTCATTTCGTCAAACGGCAATACACAGCCGCATAAACAATAAAAATATTCTTTTCAGGGCAGTGTCAACTGATTTTTATTTAAATACCTGAGTTTATTGTTTCAATTTGAAGGTCAATTATACAGCGTTTTGCCGAGTGGAAAAACATGCCTTTTGAATCGCTGAATTTCTTGATTCAATTGGAAACATATATCTCAGCTTTCTTGGGTGGCAACACACTACTTTTAAATGGCTGAATTTTTAATGAAACGTTCATTAAATTCGTACACAATTTAAAGTAAATAAAAAAATTCAAAATACAAAATTTACGTTCCGAAGTGCATATTTTCGGGTACAGGAATATACGAGTTCAAAATTCGGTAGGTCTAGGTGCCGCGATTTTTCCATAATTATAGGATCATACAGCATGAACGCATTTTCTTTGCATCCATTAGATGGTATTGTACCTCAGAATATAAATATCTGCATATAAATATGCTATTGAATTATCCTTGTGCAAGTCAATATTCAAGGAACCTGCCAAGCCAATTAATAATTTTGCACTATTTGTGCAATATGTTCAGAGAATAAATCAATTGTGCAAACAATCAACGAAAATAAATTGTGCAAACAATCAACGATCTAATCGCCAGGTGAACGTGCTAATACCACTAGAACATGCACTGGCAGTATGAAAGCGAATCTTCGCATTCTGCGAATATCAAGTAAATACTCGAAAGATAGCTAACGAATAGGGTCACCCGATGACACGGGGATTTTCACTCCTTCAGCAGTAATTTTTTTTTTTTTTTTTTTTTTTACTAAGAACGAGCCTACCAGAGGCCGAGCGGAAATGACGCTGAACACTGGTGGTAGTTTTTAAGCTTGAAAGTACACGTGAAACGAAGATTATGTTTTTCGAATATGATTGGTTGCATCCTGTCGAAATCTGATTGTTGCGCATGCAAGACAAAATTTATGAAATCTAATCTTATTGTAATGATTCTATATTCTTCTTCTAAAATTTCTTAAAAGTTCCAGATAACATACCACTCCCGGTTTTTTCTACATGTTTTCTTTCGTTTCTCTTATTTGTCCACTAGCGGAAGAGCAGTCACTGAACACTGGTATCTCGGTGAGGGTTTCGAATCCTGCGAACAGGCTGGCTGAAAGGGCGGTTTCATGGTTTTCCCCATGTGTAACGTGTATACGAACTAGTTTCCCTTAGAAAGTCCTTCCCGAAGGCATCTCAAAAGATACCCAAGGTATCTCGAAGTGCCATAATCACATAAACCAAAAATCGACGAGGAACGAACACTCGTGGGACTCTTCTCTTTCTGGACGATTCTAAGTGTTTTGGCAGAATGCCAATCAAGATTGCGTTTGCTATAATCAAAATAAACCCGGTCTTTAGCTTCGCAAACGTTGGTCATAAACATATTGTACTTCTTGCTATGGAAGTGTTTAAATGATGCAAATAATCATGTTTTTTTTTTTTTTTTTTTTTTTTTTTTCGTTTTTAAATTAAAAGAAATCAATTTTGTCGAAATTTCAAAATCTAACTTTTCATACATTCCTTCGGTCACTATACTTATTTTTAGGAATATTTTGGATTCCATATAAAAAATTAAAACTCAAAGCCGTACTACCGTACAACAAAAGTTTACCAAGGCATATGACAATAAAATTAGAGATAATATTCAGATGGCGTATACAAAGTGAAGAACGAAATGGTTATATGTAACTAGAAAAAAACAGCAGTTAAGAAAAAAATTTCTGAATTTTATATTAAAAGATTCAGTATTGAGCATTTAGATGCAGATTATTGCAAAAAATATTGAAAAATATAACATTTTATTTCCGAATCGAGATCTTATCAAAATGGAGTTCTTATTGAGTCTAAAATAATTAGAATATTAACAACGTATTTTTATACTTTGAAAATTTATAAATTATTTTCGTGAAAATCCTCTTGGATATCAAATGTAACAAAACTATAAATTAAAGACAATAATAAATCCCATAAGAATGTTATTCAATGCGAATTAAATGAAAAAAAAGAAAATTAGAATTTTTTTATATATATCTTTTAACCATCCCCTTAATGCAAATTGAAAATAACGTCAGAATTCCCAAAATTTGAAAATAAATATCTCGGTCAGTTTTAGCCGTGGCCCACCAGTGGCCGAGCGGTAAAGTCGCTGAACACTGGTAATTCGGTCTGAAGTTCGAATCCCGCGAACGGGCTGGCTGCAGGGCGTTTTCGTGGTTTTCCCCATGTGTAACATGCATATGAGCTAGTTTCCCTCAGAAGCTCCTCCACGAAGGCATCCCTCCTCTTAGGCAGATAGCCCTCGAGGCTTTGCCATAATTACTCACACACACGATTTTAGTCATAACGGAAGTTAAATGTTTTGTACTTTACTTTTTTATATAACGAGTACAAAAGTTTCCTAAATATAGCTATAGGGATCGGAGGAATGTATAAAAAATTATGTTTCGTGCGAAATTCGTTTCTTCAAATAAAAAAAAAATATGACGTGGACATCATATAACTTCCTTGCACGTTTATTAAATTATACGTTACTTTAAACTAGTATATACATTACATTACATTGCATAACATTTTTGCGCAACTTTATGTAAACTTATTCCCTTGAATTATTCTAACTTAATTAACCGATCCCTCAAGATAAATTGAAAATTACGTCAAAAATTGCAATTTTTTAAATTTAATGTCAGGCTTAATTTTTGTCGGACGGAAGTCAAATTTTTTGAGTTTTTTTTTATTTTTCATAAAGAGTATAAAACTTTTCCAAATATAAGTATAGGGACCGGGATACGGCATTGGAAGTTATATTTCTTTATTTAAACAAAATTATTATTTTTTAATTTGACATGAGTATTTTCGCCATTAAAATGCTTCCCTAACTGGAAATATATAACTCCGACCAACGACAGAGAAAATAAGGAACATTGATAGCGTAGATCTATAACGAAGAACAAACTGGGCAGCTGAGGCCGATTAAATATTCATCTTTATTTTAAAAAGCATGGTGTGACCTCACACAACTCGGCACACTAATCACGCCTATTTCAAAAAGTTTACATTTTTGATAGTTTTCAGAAGAGAGCAGTAAGCAGTAGTCCAGCTGGTCGAAGTGTAGAAAGCAAGTGACTTCTGTTCAGGATGAAATCTTAATTCATTTTGAGTTAATTTCGGTTTTCAATGCATTTAATTGGAAAATTAATGCTGACGTAAAATTATTATTGGCTGTTTGAGTTTTAGTTCCATTTGCATCACCAGCGTTATATAAAAGTCACCTGACATGGAATAGCCTTGAAATGGCGAAGTACAGAAAAAGCTTACTATTTTTAGAACAGACAGGAGAAATGCCAAATTAAAACTAAGCATTTAGCGGCTATTGCTAATTTAAATTATAGTTCATATTTACGTTTTTTATAATACATATATATACCTTATGGCACTGCCAGTTGCAGTAAAAAAAGCAAGTGCACAACTAGATATTAAAACTGTCCCATATACAAAATTTCAATGGTTTTAATGGTTTTTGAATTATGCGAGATGCATACATACATACATACATACATAAATTTACATAAACACACATTTTTATTTTCCCCTTTGAAGTGAATATTTTTTATTGCAATTTTGTAATTTACATTAATTTGCCTTTTACCAGTTTATAATGTAACATGAAGAAAATAGGATGAACTTTTAAATATTTATTACGGCATTTTATTCTTTTTCATTCCGAGTTTTCAGAATTTGATTTATCATACATGCATAAATATGCAGGTACAGACATAATGAAACAATTCCTTTTGAATCAATGCTAAATCCCTTTTTCATCCGTTTCGGAAAGAAAGGTCTTTTATTATGTTTGTACATACAGGCATCACACAAAAACATCGTCGAAAGGGATACGGGAATGGTCAAAATGTATATTTCTGTTGAAATATGATACCCGACATTTTCCTGATTACTTGGTGTTGGTGTATTGAGAATACAGCAAAGCACACTAGGGCTATCTGCCTAAGGGGAGGGATGCCTTTCGAGGAGGACTTTCTAAGGGAAACTGGCTCGTATACACGTTACACATGGGGAAAACCACGAAAACGCCCATGCAGCCAGCCCGTTCGCGGGATTCGAACCTCGGACCGAACTACCAGTGTTCAGCGATTTCACCGCTCGGCCGCTGGTGGGCTTTTCCTGAATACAATGCTTCCTTTATTTAGTGCAAGGAAGTAAAAATGATGTTATGAGGTGTGTGGATGATTAATAATGTATTAACATTTTCTAATTCCAGTTATATTACTATCATTTCTATTTATGAATGCGCCCACTTTCAACAGAGATTCAACAGAGAGTTCTCTGATAAATACTTTAAGTTTTGCACTTACAAATTCCTCTTCTTGTACCATATTACATATGTATGCATATTGATACGGTTACAGCCGAAAACATCGCGGACGAAAACGTCGCGGAGAAAACAATGCAAGGCGAAAACGTCGTGGTACAGAATATCGTGGCAGAAAAGACGTCTTCAAAAATATCGTGGTAAAAAATAAAGCACCTACAAATCATCGCAAACATGCTTTTCCAAGTTTTAAAAGTTGTAAATGCATATTCGCATAATATTTGGAATCGCAAGCAATGTTAACGACACTTTAAGAATAAACGGAAACAAGACAAGATATAATTATCAGTAAAACAATATCAGATTAACAAAGGTGAAAAAAGTAATTTCAAAATTAACTAAGCACTTCTTATAGAGGTAACCTCATGCAGTTATTTATTTTTCTTTTCCTAAACATTTTTAGGCCATATTTTTCCTTAAAAATTATAAGTAAAACTTGATAAAAAAGATTCATTTATTGACGACCTTTGTAAATTAACTATGTAAATTTAAAATTATTTTAAGTGCTGTAAGCTGCATTAATTTTCTACTCATTTTCAGTTTTTGAAGTTTGAAAGTTTTGAAGGCTTAAGTTTCCTTCTTACTTATGTAAACGTTTATTATTTTATTCAAAAATATGAAATATAAAAGTAAAAATATCCCTCTTTTCTTCTTGCGCTTCCCAAATCATTGTGCGAAAATGCACGTACAGCTTTTAAAACCTGAAAAACGCATGCGTGCAATGTTATCGTCATGCGGTGATTTGCAGGTTCTTTATTTTTTACCACGATATTTTCGACAACGATGTTTTTAAACTGCGAAGTTTTTCAACCGATTTATTTTCAACGACGATATTTTGTACCACGATGTTTTAGAAGACTTAGGTGCAAAAAATCACTTGATTCCGGCTCCTGGGTTAAAGCCACATCCTCTAGGTAACAGATAGCAGTCGCATGGCTTTTTACGGCATGACACATCTAAAGCTCAAAATCGAGACTAAATTTCTCGCGCGATGCGTAGATAAGTCTTCGTTAAGTTACTCTGGGCTACGATGTCAAAAATATAATGGGGGAAAAAAAACTACTGTGATCAGCTATTAATGGCGTAGATGTTTTAGAACTGCCCTGTTTTCTCTTTGCTTCCTTTCCTCGCACGATGTTTTGTACCATGATGTTTTCGCCTTGCGTTGTTTTCTCCCCAACATTTTCGTCCTCGATGTTTTCGGCGGACACTATTGATAAACAGATTTATTATATTTAAGATACGTTAAGAAAATTTTAGCTTTTCTTTTAACAATAAATACTTTACGGAAACTTAGAACTAAGGAAAAACAGTACATCGTTACAGAAAATTTATTGAATAAATAAAAGAAATTTTCTGAAATGCATCAAATAACGCTATCTTCAAGTATGTTTTAATTTTTAGTTGACTATCTTTAACAGTATTGATCATTATTGCAGGATATTGAAAATAAATAGAAATATAATTTTGAGAAGCGATATGTATGGGTTGAAAACAAATATTACCATGCAATTTAGATTAGGAATGAAATTTCTAAATAATTTTAAATCTCACCTTTACTTTTTTAAAGCAGCAAAGATCATTAACAAAGTTTCCAAAAAAAGGGCCTTTAAATGTTTCGCGCAAACTTGTGTAAATGGATAATCATCTTTCTTGAACTGAGGTAATATTTGCAGATAAATGCGGGTAATTGAATGGGTTTAATCAATGTTCTTTGAAATACAATTTTTCTTTTACTTTGCGCCTGACAGTTCAAAGAAATGGTTGCCAGTTAGGTACTTCAACTCGTATTTTGCTGAGGAAGAAACGTGTTATCTCTAGAAAACAGTATTTTAACACACAATAACTAAAAAAAATACATTCTCGAGTTTCGAAAATGTGTGCTTGTCAGAAAATGCTTAAACTAATTCTTTATTTGTATCCATCTTAAATCGATCAATGTAAATATACTTCAAAATACAGAATTCCTGTTAAAAGTTTGGATTATTTTTTAATCATTATTTTATTTTTTATTTTTTAAAATGAAGGATACGGAAGTGCTGATTTGGATCGTATTTCATGAGGATAAAGCAGTACTTGAGTTCCTAATGATTAGGTAAGAAGTATTGAACATCCAATCCTCCACTATACAGCAGATTGAGCGAAATGAATCCATTTATTGGTCTTAACAAAACCTGTAATTTACTCGTGTTGAATTTCTTTATTTCGGATCCTGTAAACACATATTTGTAGTTAAAAGATTCAGATGTCTAAATGGAAGAAACAATCAGTGCAGAACTATCAAGAATAAATTCTTTTTATTCTTGAAATATTTTTATTCTTGAAAAGTAAATTTACATATTAGCGCGTTTTGAAATTTTTGGCATATTTGTTATAAGCCATAATAACGGCAAATGTGTTTTTTATGCACTTTGTTAAATTTGTTTCAAAGAATGAACGATACACTTCCCGCCCCCGCTCGAGCACAATGAAAGGGAAAGGAAAATAGGTTACCATAAATTAAGAATTTCGCCATTTATTCTCGGCGCAAACTGAGAAAATGCGCCAAGGTGAAATTTTAAATTTCTTAGTAAGTTTCTCACCAAACTTTACAAAATTTCAGTCATAGATTCGAAATACGAAAACAAATCTTTATGCAATTTCAGAAAAACTCCAATTTTATGTCAAAATACTTATGTTAGAAAAATACTGTATAAAAATCTAATTTATATACTATGTTGTGCTTTCGAGACATGAAAAACACTAATCAAATTTCGTGAATCGGGTCAGTAGAACTAAAGATACAAAACTGTCACATTTTTTCCCTTTTCCTTTTTTTTTTTTTTTTTTTTTTTTGTGTGTGTGTGTGTGTGTGCGGGGGTGTAAAATGTACCTCCGGCGGCCCACCAGCGGCCGAGTGTTAAAGTCGCTGAACATTGATAGTTCCGACCTGGGTTCTATTCCAGGCGAACGTGCTGGCTTCATAGGCTTTCCGTAGTTTTTCACATGTGTAATGTGTATACGAGTCAGTTTACCTAAAAAAGTTCTTCACGAAGGCATCCCTCCCCTTAGGCCCAAGTGTGCTTTGCCTAATCAAATAAACCGAAACTGAATCCTACGTAAAAAGAGAAGAGGCTTTTGAATTGCAATTTCCATTGCGAAAGAGACACAGAAGTCCTATTAATAAGGTCAATAATTTTCCCACGACTTGAATTTCTACAATTATTTCCCGAATTTTAAGAGATCTTTCTAAGATTTTTGTGAATATTAAATTTTCTCTGAATATCGAATGAATTCATGAATTTCCTAAGTTTTCATCATTTTTTTAAAACCGATTATAACCCTCATATTGTTTTTATAATTAAATAAATCCATGTTACTCTCCTTTAGAATTTACGTAAAAATACCTAGCGAAGTAATTTTATTCCCAAACCCAAACTAAAAAAATCCATTTTGAATTACTTTGAGTTTCAAAGGACTTCTGGTATACGGTAAAAATTCGTTTTCTGAAGTTATATAAAATAATCTTTGCTTCCTACAAATGCTAATAAACAGTAATGATGTCAAAAGATCCGTTCTTAAAAATGTGCCACTAATGAAGGAAATTTGTGCATATATACTATCAAGCTGGCAAGAAGATAATTTCGGTTTCTTAGTGTGAAATAAAACTCTGTTTTTCTATACATAATATGAATTTTTATCAATCAAATATCTTCCATTCTGTTCGATAACCTTTTGCCATCTTTCTGGAAACTTCATGATTTCGCTCTCATAGAATTTCTGTTCTAGGCAAAAGCCTCAACCAGCTTCTATTTGAGGTAATCGTTATTATTGAAGTTTTCACCATTTGCGAAATTTTGTAACTTCGAAACAAATGATAATTCGATGATGCAAGATAGGGGCTACAGGCTACATGGAAGATGCGACGTTACTTCCTAGCCGAGCTGCAATCATTTCGTATGAGCTATTAATTTATGTGAAACCTCACATTGCCTTTGTGGAACACAATTCCTTTGCGATTTGCCAATTATAGCTTTTTCTCTTTGATTGCTTTTTCAAGTTTCATAATTTGTTGGCAGTAAACATCTGAGTAGTCACGAAGCATAGGAGACAGGTTGCACCTAGAGCACCGATTTTCTGAAAGAGTCGACAAATTTGTTCTTACAAGGGATAACTGAATAAAAATATATTTTGACTTAAATTACCATTATTTTTAGTTTGTACAGAGAAATAAATTTACTAAGTCAGCAAAATTGATGGAGCTGCCCCTTCTGGTGGGGATGGGTAACAATTGATAATTTAGCATACAAAGAGCTTTCAAATTTTGATTTTAAAATTTCTTTCAAGTCTTTGTTGCGCATTTATTTGTATTAAGCAGAAAAACCTGTACAGTTGAATCCATTTTCACCGACAACAACGAGACTGCGCCGATAAAAGATAACTGATTATACATTGCTAAAACTCACTTGCTCATGTTTTGTGATGGCATCTGAAAAAATTGCAGCAGTGTTTTCAACCTATTGGCCACAATTAAATAAATTAAACACATAATATCAAAATCGTACAAATTATTTAAAATTAAAACATATAACATGATTTTATTTTTCAGAAAAAGAAATTAAACAACATTTTAAAATTTTCATATTTATTATCACATGAAACCTACAAATGTTTTTTCTGTGACAGCATATAACTTCAGATGTCTGCCTGTTTACAAGATTGTCGCTGTAGTTTTAAAAGTTCGCTATGTATGCAGTAAAAATTAATAACATCATATAAAGACATATGCGAACATTTCTTGAGAAATCTTATGAAAATTTTGCAATTTTTCTTCAGATGTCTTTCATGTAACTTTCTTTCAGTGCGTGTCGTCTTCATGCTCCTCCTCCTTCTTCACATTATCATCATTATCTTTCTCCGTTCACAGTACCTGTTCAATTATTTCGCCTTCATCTTGACAGAGCGCAGCGGAAACAGAAATATCTACATTCATCCATAGTTGCACTTAGCACTAATCTCCTCCGAATATGTTATGGGGTTTTACTTGATCTGGAACTGGTAATTAATTCAATAACCTTAACAAAGCGTTTCTATACCTGGAACAGCTAAAACGTCATAGAAAGGTTTAAACAACCATTTTATTTTAACAGAATTTAGAACATAAATGCCCTTTCTTGTGCTAACAAGATCAGGAATAATTCGTGTTGATGCAACTAAACAAAGCAATCAAATTCAAGTTAAGCATGGACCAGTAGCCAAAGACTCTAACCGGAGCATAAAAATAAATTTGTCGGCAGCGAAGTAACAAGCAGAATAATTACAACTGTCCGAGCTGGCAAAAACTAAACATATTGGGCTCAAGCAACCAGAAACACGCTTTCTCTTAAAATCCAAATACTTCAGCTTAAATATAAATTATCTCATTTACATTCTGGTAAGGTAAACGGAAAAGAGAAGTTATAGTAAAGATCAAAATTATAATAACTGGTTAATTAAATAACACCACTACAAATATAAGTAAATCCAAGATGTTTGATAAGGATGTCGGACATGTTTTAAAATAAAGTAATCTTTGTTGCTCGACTCGTCATCTACGAGCATAATTACTGGCTACAATTTACGCCAACAGCGACGTAGTAAAGTAATGTTCTTTAAGTGATCTTCTCAGGAAAAAGATAAAATAAATACAGCTTCCTTAAGTGTAAACTATTTATAAGGACGTACAAAAAAATATCCATATCTCCTCTTTGTATTCTTGACAGTTCCTTGGTTCACGAGTTGGATAAGGCTTGTTACACTGAACGGCTGAAACATAACACGAATGTTTTCAACCTTGAAGTCTTCAAATTGTTAATTCATTACATACTTATATATTTCAAAACTATAAATTTCGAATTTAAATTTAAATTTTTACAACTGCTGTGATTTTGATATTGTTGGTTAAATGAGTGCTTGTTAGGAGGGATTCTACTGTATCTACATATGAATGATTTCGCTTGCATGCACTGTGAAAATAATACCTGAGGCTCGCTCTGAAAATAATACCTGAGGCTCCATCCTAACCCAAAAAATGATGAGGATTCAAAATTCAAACCACAGTTTCAATTTAATTTGGAGTACTTTTCCACAATCCTGAAGTCGAAAACTATAGGACAAATCAAACCTAACACAACCTGTATTTTGTATTTTACTCTTTCTGATTTCCTTCTTTTAACAGCCATTTTTCTAAGGAAAACACTTTTCTCTAAAGAAAATAAAATAAAAGTAATCTTTATTTATATTTTCCTTTTTATTTCCGTCTCTGAATTTTATCATCACTCGTGAAAGGAAAATACCTTAATATTATCTTGCTCATGCTAAAAGGTTTGGATAAAAGATTCCTGAAAAGTTTAAAATCATGAGAAGTGACATCAAGATGAATCATGCAGTCCTAAGCTTCTTCGAAAAAGGTTTTACTAGTGAAATTCCCGTGGCCTTTTCTTGGGAAAAAATGTGATTTTCAATTACATTTTAGAATGCTCAAACTGAATTTCTTTCGATTGAAATAGTTTTATCATAGAAGAATCTATATATTTCTCTGCATTTATTGACACAAGGGAGCACCTACTTACAAAAAGACAAAGAAGGAATTGAGGAAAGTAAAGTAGAAAGGTTTTAGTGATAAACGCATAGCTGATACGAACTCGAAAGTATCTATGCAGACGTCAGAAATGTATCCTTATTTTGCATTAAATCAGTTTCAATATATACTATCTTAAGAGTAATATGGCAGGGTTTAATATTAAACAGCAGTTGGAATTATCTATCACATAATTAGAGCTCCTATGGTATTTCGCAGCTGACAAATTATTAACACAATCGATAGAATTAGATACAAGGATTTACAAAGTTTCATCATATATTGTCTATTGAACAGATATTTACATTTTTCTCAGATCCAGAATAAGGATTCAGTGAAGTCAGTTTCCATCACCTTTATGAGCATGGAACTTTAATGCATTTTTCAATAACTGTGCAAGATGTGTTATGCAACGAATGTATGTTTTAATTTCATTAAACAATAGTTTGGTGGATGAGTATCATTTCAATATACATCATATTGTTAATGGCTAAAATGCGGAAACAATAATATAGTACAATTTAGAATCTGCGTGAGATAATGATTGCAATAGCATTACTTTAGAGCATATTGGGTAAAGTTTATTATCATTTAAATTAACAATGAAGCCTAGAATTCATTTTGTTCCGGCTTCACAACTATAGACATGCATTCACTACCTGCACATTGTATTCACTCTAATAGACAATCTAATCGGTTGGTGTATTTGTATCGTATTTACAATGAACGATTTCGGCAGTTAATAGGTGTCCCGTTATTTGCTCTGTACTTCCCGAAATCATGATTACTTTGTTGTTTTCAGTCAAAAGCTATTCCTTAAGCAAACTCTAACTATTCTCAACTTCATACAGGGCTGCAGTCATGAAACCCTGTACAAATTATAACAATTATTTACTGTAATAAACATTTTTATTATTTAACAAAGGGAAATTTTACTTTTTCCACTATTTCATATAAATCTCATTTATGAGTAGCACTTAATGTAGACAACGCAAAGAAGAACTTCCAATTTGAAATTTTTGGAATAAAATGGGCCGAAAAATATTCTTAATCTAAACTACTAATTATACATTAGAAATAAGTCTAATTGTTTCATTCGCTTACTAAAGTAACTATTCATTCTGCTAGATTGCTCAATATTTCATTTTACTTTTGTTGGAAAAGACTAGGTTAGTCAACATTTAATTTTTGCTCTGCGGAAGAATGTGGTAAACTTCTCACAAAATATTTTTAATTGTTTGTAAAATGTAACTGATTATAAGAAATTCAATATTTTCTAATAAAAAAATTCTAGCGTTTAAAAATGCGATTTTCTTTTCCAACAGGAATAACTCATTTACACTCATATCCATAAATTAAGGATAATTCGGAATCACGCGGAAATCGAACTCTAAAATAAATATATCACCTGTAAAATCACTACACACATCTTCAAGAATCATATGCAAATTTCCGGCAGTAACCAGATGACACCGATGGTACATCACAATAACCAGAGTGTAAGAGAGTGATATATAAGGAATACAGGCAAAGAAGTAAAATTGTTCGCAGGCGCTTTATAAGCATTTCAGTGCAATAACCGAATAGTTATGACACAAAGGACGCATTTGGATGATTTTTTACGTGGTAGAATTATCGGCCGTTGGGAATGTGGGCGTACCCAATTGGAAGTACCAGACGAACTTGGAATTGTCCAGAGTGTCATCTCCAGGCTTTGGCAACTATTCCAAGATGATGGTAATTGTGAGAAGATGTTACACCACAGGTCACCCCAGAGTTACAACGTCGAATGAGGATCGGTATTTGGCAGTTACTGTCAAAAGAAACAGGCGGAGCACAGCCTCAGACCTGTCTCGTCAGTGGACAAGTTCAAGGCAGACCGTGTACAGACGCTTAGAGCAGATTGGTCTATATGCTCGTAGACCTGTCAGATGCGTTCCACTTACTGCAACTCACTGTCGCCTGCGGTTAGCTTGGAGTAGAGAGCATGCATTATGGACAGCGCAACAGTGGGCTTGTGTGATGTTTTCCAACGAGTCCAGGTTTAGCTTGTAGTCTGATTCTCGCCGGACGTTCATATAGAGAGCTCCAGGTACCCGTTACCACCAAGAAAACATCATTGAACGACACCGTTACGGTGGTGCAGGAGTGCTCGTTTGGGGTGGAATTATTCTGGGTTCCAGAACTGACCTGCATGTTCAAATTGGAACCATGACAAACCAAATCTATCGAGACGTCATTCTGGAATAACATGTACGTTTCTTTCGGGGCGCCATGGGCGCACAATTTGTGTTTATGGATGACAACGCCCGTCCTCACCGTGCAAACATCGTAAGCGAATGCCTTCAATCGGAGGATATCACCCGTATGGACTGGCCAGCATTCTCTCCGGACTTGAATGCAGTAGAGCACGTGTGGGATATGCTTGGCCGACAAGTTGCAGCCCGTCAACCTCCTCCTACATGTCTACCGGAGAGCATTGCTTTTTGAGTAGTGTAATATCCCTCAAGTTCAGATCGATAATAGGCGTTGTACGGACTGTATTGCATCGTCTGGGAGACATATAATGTATTAACAATCATACCAACCATGTAATATTGGTTTTTTGTAAATAGATTTTTTTTGTAATTTGCTCCTGTCAGAAAAATCGCTAATTTTTTTAATAATATCAAACATATAGCATCTTTTTATGCTCTTTACGTTTTGTTTAATAATTAAGCTTTACAAATAAGCCAAATTTTTGCTTCTAACTCTTCCTTTGCCTGATTTTGTATTATCTTTAATTTATGGACATGAGTGTATTATCCATCTGACAAACTCATTTAGTTTTGTTGAACAGATTGTTTTTCCAATAATGTTTTTAAGTCGGAAGCTGTAAGAAAACTGCTACATTTATGCGGTTTAGATGAATATAAAGTGGTACTAAATCAGTAACACATTATATGCAACTGAATCTTTAATTCTCAATTTTCGATTTTAAAGGATGACTCAATACATCTCCATAAATATGTTTCGGAAACATAGCTGCAAACAACATAGCTGCAAAGAAGACAAAAAACAAACAAGAAAAGGTAACACATTCCAAGCGTGAGGAAAAATATTGCGCATCTAAAAACGTGGAAGTGTTTGAATTATTCATATAAGTCACAAAGCAATAACAAACATCCTTTTGAGAAATATCTCATGCATAGAAATGATTGAACTGGAGTTGGTTTACATAGTACTTACATCAACATCTATTCCTAGCTGTGGGAATGTCTTCAGGGGAGGTTCAGAGGCAGGGACATATCTGAAGAACTCCCCCATGTTCTTATACCACTTGACAGCGTACAAGGTCTCGTTGCCGAGTTCGTAACCACACTTTAGTCGAACACTATCCCCAGTTACCACGGGGGTGGGAATGTGCAACATATTAATCCTGAGAGGTATATGGGATCTGGAACCTAAAAGAGGAAAGTTGTTTATTTAAACATGATATTTTCCAAAAATATACAATTATTTTGAAAACACTGTAATACACAATGTGTTTTTTAATTTGGTTTTGCAATTTGTATAAAGTAAAATTTATTTTATTGGGTGTCATTTTTCTCAGTCACACTTTTTTAAGTTATCAGCAGCATAATCTCTGCAATAAATGCGATTTCATGCATATAATGTATTACGCATAAATTTATAGTACGTTATAAGACAATGTTTAACTGTCTGTGGGATGGTAGCTTTATAATGTATGGCGGAAACGAAGAAATTGTTGGCAGAACGAGTATATTTGAGAAATTAACCATAACGTCACATTCTAAATAGTTACGTTAAACGCAATATCCACTGGAGTGTGTGTGTGTGATTATGGCAAAGCCTCGAGGGCTATCTGCCTAAAGGGAGGTATGCTTTCGTGGAGGACTTTCTAAGGGAAACTGGTTCGTATACACTTTACACATGGGGAAAACCACGAAACCACCCATGCAGCCAGCCCGTTCGCGGGATTCGAACCTCGGACAAACTACCAGTGTTCAGCGACTTTACCGCTCGGCCGCTGGTGGGCTCCAATATCCACTGGAAAAGTAGCCCTTAGTCTTAGTAACAATTCAAGAAGTCAACCAGTATGATCGATTTTGGCTGATTCTTCACCAGATTTGTGGATATTGTTCTCGTTCCCTATCACGACCTCTAAAATTGAATTTTAGCTTCTTGCATAAAAAGAAGTAGGATTGAAATTGATCGATTGCAGACTACCATAATTCCTTCTTTAGTCGAATATTCTGTGAAAATGCTATTCCATTATGCAGTACGACACGTAGCATTTGCCATCACAAGGCATTCATCTGTATGTAAAATTTAATAACAATATGGCGAAACACTTTTCAGTGTCTTCGCGGTAATAATGTGGATTACTCTCACTCTATAGACTGCTCTGTTTTTGTAGCCGAAGCTTTTCTTGAACGTTATTCGTTTGCCACATATTCCGGATGGTCTGAAAATGTCTTATGCTATCTAAAATCTCATACACTTTACTTTGTGAAGATATTTATGTGGCATATTTCACTTCCTGGTACCTTTGTTTTAGGCTTTCACTGATTATTGCAAATTGGTATTCATATTATTGAAGAACTTACTAATTCAGTAACATTAGTATATACATTAATAAAAACTGTTCTCTAACGATGCCTAATAACCCTTGGGAGTTCGCAGTTGCGTAGATGAACAAGCAAGGCTGTGTGCATGTATCCTAATACTGTCGAATGTTTAGAGTTTATTAACGAAAGCTTCCTTCCTTCGCCATTTTCCATTAAAGACCCAACCAGATAGCTAATTACTGCTTATAAATGTATTTCCGCGTTGATATATACTACTTAGCAGTTTACTCAACAAAGATTTCAACCTTTTTAGTCTCTTTCTTCAAAATTTCGCTCTTTTACCTTAAACAAACCCAGGGACTTATTTAACTATTTAAACAGTCTAGGTTTTCATTTCAAAATGTATTTTTCACCTAAAATCAGTTATGTTTTAATCAGTTGTCAAATTTTAATCAATCTCGAAACTTACGTTTATTACTTAAGTTATTTGGATGTGTTTCTATCCAACATGTTAATTTATATGATGGGAAACTTACGAAAAATAGAATCAAAATTTAATATTTTGGAGTAAAGGAAAGCAAATTAATAGCTAATTAATTTCATTGAAAACTGGATTTAGATTTATCCTGATACACTCAATTTCTTCTCCAATTTCGCAAAATCCCATAATGTTCAATACCCGGATGTGCCAATAATGTGCTTCAAATTCTAAGCGTACCAAACTTTTCTAAAAACTTTGCTTTTTTTGAAATACATTGATATATGAAGCATGTCATCTTGATTCTTGCAGAATTGACTTCCTCTCCTGAAGCCAGAACTACAAGTCGCAAGATGGTAAATTGAAGACTAATGTGAAAAATTAAAAATTTTGAGCAGAAATTATAGATTATAGATATATAATTACACATTCAAAAATTTTAATTCCTAATTCATCTGAACAATAGTTATAAAATTTGTTAAATGAATATTCTAATTATTGAAAAATATATTTTTTATGAATATTCTGCTACAATCCATTACATTATTTAGATAAATGATTCAGTAATTTGGGAGTATTAATGCCTCTCCCTCTGAAATGATATGATTCTTCAATTTTTCAGCATTGAGACTGTTCCTGCATTATTTCGCATATTCGTATAATTTCATTGCTGTATTCATCTGTTGATTTTATTTGTTTTAAATTCCATTATGTTTCGCAAATATTCATTTTTTGTGATTTTTAAATTTAAACAGATCCACATATAAAATTTTGGGATGATTTTATAAATTTATGAATATATGCATAGATGAGTCATGTGCTTTATAGAAACAGAAGGCAAGTTGGAGGTAAATTTCAGTTAAATATACTTTCATATTTATTTTTTTTAAACGTACATGCAAAACTACTCAACCCCCGAGAAATAGCATTATAATAAATGGAAAATGTTTTCCAAGGCATTTTTATTAACATTTTATAAAACAATAAATTAAACATTTACAACTAATTTGAAGAAAAAAATAAATCACTTCATTTAAAATAATGATATAAAGCATTTTCACAACCACTATGTATTTTCCGACTAAACATTATGCTAGCCTTCAGAAGTAGAATATAACCAGTGAATAATAAAAGCCCAGTCAGTAGCACTTCTAAATTCTTGATATGGAGTATACAAATGACATAACATATTTAGACATTTACTTATGAAAAGTACTTGTTTTATAACTGAGGAATAACATAGTGATAATTATACAAATTTTTCTATAAGCTTTAACAATGCTCTCCTGTGTTTCTGTTACAATGATTCGACCATCTTAAAAGTTTATGCAAATATCAGTAACACGAGCATAAATTCAAGTACTGCATTTATAAACTATAGTTTACGCTGAATTAAAGAAGAATTCCTGTTTGAAAAAGTGTCCGTCCGTTTTGCAGCATGCTTCAGAGCTGCTTCCCCCATTAGTGACCAAGTGGCTAAGACCACTGACTATTAGAAGTTCGACTCGGATTCTATGCTAGGCTGCGTTGCTGGATTATGTAGTTTTCTATATCTGTTGCATGAATACTAGCTGGTTTTCCTTAGAAAGTCGTCCATATGAAGTTATGCCTCCCCATAGGCAAGCAGCTGTTGTGCGTTTCGCCGTACTCAAATAAGCGTACCTAATCGAACCTGACCAGCTAGTCGGCCAAGATTTTGAGAGCATTTGTTGCGTAAGTGGAAGTTTAAAATTATAGAACTAAATTTATCCGAATAATTAGAATATATACAGGTGATGAAATTTGGTAATTAAAATCATAAACAATTAGTAGTAAGCACTTATGCATATTTAAATCAGCATTTATGTGTATTTTAATAAGTTAACCGAATCTTCAAGCTTTTCGGGGATATTTAATTTTAGATTACGTCACAAATTTTTGCATCACATTGCGTTTTCAAATAATGTTTATTTAGTTGTTAGTTTTTATTCCTCTTCTAGAGATAGTTTGCCATGATACTTGTGCAGCCTGTTGATGAGCTTGATTTTAATTTATGCAACAAGCTGTAGATTCAAGTAAAGTTGCCCGTTGTAAATTAAGCTACAATATAATGTAATGTTTACTTATTAATCTAAGCTTTAATGCCGAACATAATTTACTACCTGCTGATACATTTAACGTTTAGCATTAATATAACCTTATTCGGCAAATTACTTTTACACCTCATTAATTTTATTAATACATAAAAAAATGGAATTTCCTTCAGATAAAAGTACCATATTGTTATTTACTGTTGTAGAAACTTCCGATTCCTTTCAAATTTTCGGACACGATCACGGACA
Organism: Stegodyphus dumicola; assembly: GCF_044657685.1. NCBI lineage: Eukaryota > Metazoa > Arthropoda > Arachnida > Araneae > Eresidae > Stegodyphus > Stegodyphus dumicola. Next base: position 67,199,670 of record NC_140771.1, on the reverse strand, counting down.
CCGTCATTCAAATAATTAATAGATAGTTAATTAATTATAATCTATAGGCTATATTTATAAATCTACATTAAGGATCACTTCATTAGGGGAAAAATATTGGAGATATAGATAAGAATGAACATGATAGATCCGAAACGGAGCATATAAATTTACGCTATGAAAACTGTTCTCTCAAACGAGTTCTATTTTTTTAACTACATCAAAATTAAATTTTAAAAATTTCTAATTGTATCGAATTCGATAGCTAAGCGATAAATACGTCATGCCTCTTTTAAGATAATTCTAATTTCAGTACATATCTATGTTTGTAATCTTTTAGAAAACACGTTTAAAATCTAATGGTTTTATTTAAACAAAGAATCGAGCTTGAGAAACTCTTAATCTGTAGATGACAGCCTTATAAATGTGTCATAGAAGCCTTTAACTCCCTAATTGCTTCCACTTTGTTTCTGAACGTATAGCTAGACAGTTTTTGGATTTGCCGTGTGTGTATTAATCATACAAATCAACATGAAATAAATCTATAAAAATTACGTAAATTTTCATTTTCCTTTAAACTCCCGCATATTTTAAAATGTATTTTATACAAACAATGTGACTTTACATGTATATTCTTACAAGTTTTAAAGCTGTATTTGACATAAACGCGTAAAATGTTATTATGTTCTTATAACTTTTTAAACTGCACACGCAAGCAATATCTATTGTTTGCTGACATTAAAAAGATAAGCTACCCTGGTAACAGAACACTGATTTCTAAGTTGTGCATTAAACAACGAAAACTTTTTTATTGGAGCGATACAATGTCAAATATTTCCATCTGCTTGCTCATTTGCTATTTAATAATGCACATCTAAATTGTAACGATTCTCAAACTTCATTAATACTACCAAGAACCATTCAAAACTAATGAGATTGCAAGTACTGACTAGAATTTTAATTCACCGCCCAAATATTGTTATACATGCTTCACTAATCCTTAAAATTTACACGCTAATTCGCGAAGTCATCAATTTTGAAAGAAGATAAATTATTCTGCCAAATGACCTTTTTTGCTATGTTATTTGCAACAATTACGTCAAGTTTCACTAATTGTTGTGAAAAGGCTGACCTGATGTATCTGTAGTATTTCTCTGAATCATCGTTATCTGATACTGATGATTTTTACTTTAAATGACATATGTATTTCTCTGAATCATCGTTATAGAGTTTTACTTTAAATGACATACGAACAGTTATTGATGAAATAGCTATCCACAAATGTACCTTTTTTCTTCTCATTTAATAATGATGTATTTCAGATATAAAACATCATATTTAATAATTCAGATATAAAACATCAGATTTTTTATATATTTAATGCACGTCAACAAACGTTACATGCTTTATTTATCTCGCTTGTTCAGAAGCATCTCTGGCATCATACTTTTTAACCGCTACAAAAATGCTGATGTGAGTATTTTCCATGTTATCCATCAATAAATCGGACCTTAATAAAAACAGATAAGAAAATGTCAAGTGCAGATTTAGATCTGTTGATCTATTAAGAGATCAAGTGATAAACACTCATTCTCGTTCCTGCAATGAAATAATTACCTATCAATGGTTTGATTTACTAATTATTGCAAATAATTCAAAAGATTTTTTAATTCAAAATAAAGATAACATATTGGATGACATTTTAAAAGAAACTGATTGGTATTGCATTATAGTAGTATTGCGACATGCCCAGCGGCTGAACGGTGAGGTAGCTTCATAGCTTCCACTTAAAGCAGTGTTAGGGTTGCCAAAAAGTGACATAGAAAGGCAGGGTTGCCAGATTTTGTGCGAAACCGCCCATTTGGCGATATTTGGGGAAAAATTGGCGATATCCTATAGACGGAGCGAAAACAAACTAAAACGCATTCTTAGCGGTTTCCTCGAAAATATTATCGAAGTTAGGTTAAAGCTATATATACCCTGCCTGTCCTGGGAAATAGTATGTCTTTAGTTCAGAGATTAGCTTGACAGAGATCGATCGAGACAGGAGATGTATTTTAGTGCTTTGTCCTGAACGTACCTTCACCGATATAGTTGTGTTTGCTGATTGTTTCAGTGTGTTTATCGTAGTTTTTCGACGAGTGTAAGCGTGTCTTTGGAACCGTCCTGTGTAATAATGCTTATTGGCGAATAAATTGTTCTTTGATTCTTTACCAGTGTCCCCATCAATTACTCCAAATCCACGAACCTGTAGAACGTAATAATACGAAGTGAAAAAAAAAAAAGCTGCTGATTGTTTTTGAAACGTAACAATTGCAATACTCATTGTATGGAGGCCTTATAGTAATAATTACCATCGTTCTTATAGTTTAGATCATGTATTAATTGAGGCAGTTTTCAGCGGCTTGGTAAAATTATTAATCTTAATAAAAGACATTATTGATATCGAGCTTCATAGAAGTCACTATGACTCCATAAACCTGCTTTTCACTAGTCAAGGTAATAGAAATTCTATTTTGTGGAACTGAAATATTTCTTCGCCACATTTATTCATAAAAGGGCAGACTGTGAATGTACACGGTCATGCCTGAAATATATGTGTTTAATAGAGTATAACTTCCTATCACCTCTAAATGGTATTTCGCCAGGGATGAAGAACATACACAGCTGCATGGCTTTCTGATGTCACTCGTCATCCGCTCTTAATACATCACCTGGCCCTAGACACTTCATCTAATTCAGTTGTTCTTAATTACTTCCTTTGGGGCTACCCAGTAACTCTATAATTACAAAGATCCACGGCTTTCTGATGTCATTCGCCATGCATTCTAATAGATCAAATGACCATATCACTCACCTGATTTAATAAATCCTGATTATTTCCTCTGGAGCTGCCTAAAAACTTCATAATTGTAAAGTTCCATGGCTTTCTGATAATAATAGCCATCCTCTCATATTACATCAGCTGGCCATACTTCTTATCTGATTTAGCTTTTCCTAATTATTTACTTTGGGTCTACTTAATAAAACCATAATTACAAAGGCTCCACGACTTTCTGATATCACTCGCTATCCATTCACGTTACATCAACTGGTCACACCAATCATCTGATTTAGCCGTTCCTGAATATTTCCTTTGAAGCTACCCAAGAACTCCATAATTACCAAGTTCCATGGCTTTCTGATAATAACAGCCATTCACTCATATTACATCAACTGTTCAAACCACTCATCTGATTTAGCTTTTCCTGATTATTTCCTTTGGATCTGCCTAATATCTCCATAATTACAAAGCTCCATGTGTTTCTGATATCACCCGCCATCCACTCATATTACATCAACTAGTCCTACAACTCACCTGATTTAGCTGTTCCCGATTATTTCTTTGCAGGTACCTAACATCTTTATTATTAAAAAGCTACAGGGTTTTCTACTGTCTCTCGCAGTCCATTCATATTACATCAACTGGCTTAGATCATTCATCTGATTTAGCTGATTATTGTGCTTATTTCCTTTAGGCTGCCTGAACGACAAAGTATGCGAAACACGTTCTTGTATCGCTATTGCATTAAATCAGCGGTTCTCAACATTTTGACTAACGCGTACGATCTAAGCAAAAATTTAAAATCTGTAGTAGCACCACTACAAAGTACTACTACCACCACCACTCTTGAACAAAGCTCAGATCGCATAAATTTATGATTGTTAGAGGGAAAACTCAATCAGGATGTAGGGATCTTAATTTTTGAATTTAATAGTTAAAAATACTTTGCTTTTTTGCGTACCACCTATTTTGCTCTTGCCTACCTGTGGTACGCGTACCACCATTTAATGCACGGGTTCTCATTTAATGGTTCTTAATATTTAATGCAGAGGTTCTCAACCGGTGGTACGCTTACCACCGGTTGAGAACCTCTGCATTAACCCCTGCATATTCTGGACTGTACTGAAATAATTCCTCAAGTCATACTTGAGCTTTCAAATATGTTTTTCTCTTCTTGATTGCATTAGTATATTCAACAGCAGGATGGTCAATTCGCCGTTTAAAAAATTTTAATCTAGCTCAATTCTCAATGGAATAATAACAGTTACAATAGTGAACTTTACTTAATTAACAAAATCAAAATTAAAGAACACTATTCGATTTTCTTACAAAAAAACTCAAATTCTCGTGTATGTGTTTTTAAGTTAGAGAGTTTTACTTTTTTGGAATCATAAACTATCATCAAACTCCTAAAGCGAATTATCGCTGTTGTGTGTCTAAAGTGTCTAAACTGTGTGTCTAAAATGTAATCCAGGTATTTTTGTAGGCAATGCAAGTGTATGCTGCCCTAAGGCGCTCCTCAATATATATATAAACCGCATTCATTATATATATATATATATATATATATATATATATATATAGTATATAATGAATGCGGTTTACGCGTTAGTAGTAATTAATGTAATTTGTGCATTTTTGTGTTACCATAGCATGCTTGCTAACGACTGAAAATAATATACTGATGTCGGCAATCACAACAATCTGATTTTTTTATATTATTTATAGTCTGATTGGACAGGGGCAACTTTAAATTCCATCGTACACAGCCTCGAAAAAAGGTTTAAAACAAACCTTAACTAACTTAAAACATAAATGCATTCTCGTACTCACAGGATCAGCTACCACTTGTGGTCACGCAGCTGAAAGTAGCAATCAAATTAAAAATTTAAAACTTAATCTAGTAAACAAAGACTATAAAATTCACTTTAAATCTAAGTTAGCTCATAATTTCTCAACGGGTAACAATTTAAATGACGGCTGCATTGTAATGCAACGCCGAAGAATTACAATATCATTAGAGCTGGCAAAACTAAGTAGCGTGGCATCAAGAGGCAGAAACAACCTCTTTCTTACAATCCAAAAAACTCAGCTTAAATGCTCTTTAAGTATTTTACACTTTTCGTGAGGAAACGGGGAGGAGAAGTTAAAGTAAAAGCAGGTAACTGGTTAATGAAAAATAAATAGTAAACTTATAAATGTGTATTAAAATGTGCTTGTTAGTGATATTCATATGTCATATGTTCATATGTGTTTGTATATGGTGTACCTTCATACGTCTTCGTATGAAAAATAATTAAAAAAATTATTTTAATAATTTTAAAATACAGGGTTTTTTGAAATTTGTTACAAACAAGAAAAATCAAATTTCTTACAGAAAAAAATTTAGATTTGTTTGGTGTAATATATTTATACAATTTTTATACGGAAATTCTTTAAAAAAATTATGGCCTTTTTTATGAGTGAATACGAGCTAGTTCTTCATAGAAACTCCTCCAAGTAGTAGTCCTTTTCGGTTGGCTTATGTTTCGCCATAATCCAATACCTAACTTAATCTTTTTTTTTTTCACGCCCAAAAACCAAAGGTCTTTCCAAAAGCAATACATGAGACGATGGAATTTAAAGTTGCCCCTGTCCAATCAGACTATAAATAATATTAAAAAAATCATATTGTTGTGATTGCCGACATGAGTATTATTTTCAGTCATTAGCAAGCATGCTTGCTAATGACTGAAACTATACACTTACATTGTCTACAAAGATACCTGGATTTTTGACTGACAGTCGCAATTCTATCCATCATTTGCAAACCTCGTGTTTGATAAGACTTCACTGTCTATTTTACTGCAAAATTTCTATTCTCGTCATGAAATACATCTGCATTGGATCCCTTCAAATATTGGCCCTCAGTGGTAACGAAATGGCTGATGCCCTGGCTGACTGTACTTCAATGAATCTGGCCACTAGCACCCTTACAGTTTTGAAGATCTGCTCAAGAGTTAAATCTACTGTTGCCTCATCCTGACATTCTCCTCTGGCTCATGATTGGTACTTTGGTAGGCAACCGGGAAGTGCTACTGCTTTTCGGGATAATCGTCCTCAGGGGACTACTCTGATGAGGCTCCTAAGTGAACACGTGAAATGCCTTAAATCTGACCAGGGAAACACGATCTATCTCATTTGCGGGAAATGTAATGCTGATCATTTCACTCCCGGACATCTTCTCGCCTGTTTGGGACTTATAAAAGGAGACCTATTGAAAAGACCTACCTGTGTATTTGAAATACTAACGTCTCTTGGACTCATGGATCTTGTCTAGCCTAATGGATAACTAGTTAGGATGAGTAACAACAACAACAACACACACACGCACGCACACAACACCCACTCACACATATACTATAATAGATTCTGTAGTAGAATGCGGGCGGTTGAATCCGTAATGAACAGCGATAATTTTGATGTCGTAGAATGCTGAAACGCCGATCCACAATGAATAAGAAATTTGGCAGTCAAGGTATATTTAATTCAACTTTTACTTCAGTAAACATGCTGCGGCCACAATCAAGATGGCACATTAATTGTGACTATTCCAAAAAGTTTACATTTTAGATAAATTTTCAGTAAGAAAGAAAGAGCAGACAAACTGCAGTCCAGCTAGGCCAAAGCGTAGAAAGCAAGTGCCAATGATTATAAGTTACGGATGATATATTCAGGGTGAAATCTTAATTCAGACCGAGTTAGTTTTGGTTCTCAATGCATTTTGATTGGATAGTTAATATTGCTGTAAAATTACTATTGCCTGTTTCAATTTTAGTTCCATTTACATCATCAGAATTACGTAAGAATCATATGACATAGATTAGTCTCGAAATGACGCAGTGCAAATAAAAGTTACTATTTTTAGAAAACAGAAAACTACTTTAATCTTTTACATATATCTATATATATTTATATTTACCTATCTATGTGATAAGAGTAGTCAATTTAATTAGATTGCTTTTACTGAAAAAATTTTGTTTACTTTTTATATTTCCTCTAAAACAGAAGATTAATAACAGTGCTTTCATGCATATGCATATAACAGCAGACAGAAGATTTATCAATAAGGATCATTGAAAATATGAAAAAATTATAAAACATGAATTTGATAGCAGTATTCCCATAACATTCCTTCATTTAAAGTATAATTTAACCACGTTAGTCCAATTTCGATTACATAAAAAAGTCGCTGCTTCAGCTTTTTTATATAGTGAATAGATTTTATAAATTTTGTAACGTTTAAAATTTGCGAAGGTATAACAGAAATGTAGTGAATAGTTTCAGTTTGACTTTCAACCGCTATGATTTAGAAAAACATCTGAGAAAACTTATTAAAATTAAATTATTCTAGCATTATAGAGAAACGATTAAGCAATCCATAAATTTAACCAGATAGTGATCATAACAGAAAGGTTATTCAAATGAAAACCATTCAGAATTTCATTTTAATGTCATCTGAAAACAGAATTCAATTTCAATCCAATTAAATTGCAGATGTTTGAATTTAATAACGATGATTACCTTAAGTTATTCAAATTTATCTTTCTTAAATTTGAAAGGAAAATTAAGATCATCTTGAAATTTTTATTGTTAAATACGACAATTCAGCAGGTTTTTTAATAAGACAGAAATTTCTTTATCATTGTATTAAGAAAGAACTCATAGAATTTTAATCAGGTTATCTGATAATTACTAATCTAGTTAGAAATTATACTTTAGTTCTAAAAACGAAATACCTTTTGAACTCAAAGCTCGAAATTTACTACATTGTAACTTATATAAAATGATGATATCAAACGTACTATTTTAAATTAATTAAACTGTAACAAAGTCAACCAACATTTTAAATGAACATATTTTATACATGGATTATTTAAATGTTCTATTTAATTAGTAATAGTAATTTGATTGATTAAACATTTTCCTTTCTTTAAGGAAATTATTCCTTTTTCAGTATAAAAACAACTGGGGTAAATAATTATTTTCATTATATATTAAATAATATGTCGGTTGTTAAATAATAAGCTTTTAAATAATAAGTTGGTTAAAGACTTTTGTTGTTTTAAGTAAAAGCACTTAATTATTTTCAAGTAAAAACACTTTTTACATTATAAGCAGAAAATAATTAAAATTATTTCAACTAACTATCATGAAGACATTTCGATATTATTAAGGGATAATAGTTTGCATGAATTTTTAAATATTGTAATTATTGGAAAAGCTATAAAAATTTATCATTATATGTAGTAAGCAGACTAATAGCTAAAAAAACTATATTATTTAAATAACATCATTATTACATTGGCCCTTTCGAATTGTAGTGCCAGTTTGGAAACTACATCTAGCTAACTTTAAATTATTCCTTAGAAAGTTTATCTTAATTGTAGACCAGCCTTAAATGCCTATTGAAGAAATACCGCATTCGATTATAAATCAAATTAAATCCGAAAATAAAAACTTTGAAATAATGCAGAATTATGATTACATGTTATGTATAGAATTGTAAAACGATAAAAAAATGCATTTGCATTATAAAAGGGAAAAAATTAAGATATTAGAAATAAAATGCTGTTAATTATTGAAGAGTTAAATGATGATATCATTGTAAGTTATATCTTGCTCTTGTAAACTGTTGTTTATTAAGCAGCTAATTTGCATCATCCTGATATGAAACGAGGCAGAGGATGAATAAGAAAGTCAAACTAACGATGCGAAACCTCATAATATTGAACATAACTTCTAGCAGCTGAACGTCTGTTGTTTGAAAAAATAATTAAAAAATTGCTTATAGTATACTGTAATTATTAAAAGAAGTTTTATGAAAAAATATATTTCAGAATGAAAATGCAAATGCCTTTTGTAATAACTAATAAGGGAAGTGTTTGGGAATTACTATTCTAAATTTTCATGAAAAGTTGAAGATGCAGAACTGATAATGGGAATGTTATTGGTACTCAAAATAAAAAACAACGTCCTTCAATTTTTGTTTTGTTGAATTTTAATTTGGTGTGATGTTGCGAATTTTGGCAAACTTTGTTCCCTACCAAAGGAGCATACTTGTTATAAGTTAAGTATAAGCATTAATGGGTGCTTTCCTTGACATTAACAAAATAAATGAACAGAATTTGTCAGCCGATGACATATGAGGAAAAATATAACATGAAGATGGAAGATAGGTGATTAACTTGAATGATATGTCGGCCGGTACTTCGCTGCCACAATTCCATACGCTTGTTCATATTCGGAATATTCTGATAGATTCTTATTCACATTCTAGTCTTCGACAGTTATCCATGTCAGGATTCCGTTCATCAGATCGCCGCATCAAGCTGGAGAGAGTTACAGATCCAGGACACATGTCGATAACCAGGACACACACCTTGGACAGGAACATTGGGAAGACACACAGTCTTCAAACACAATTTTGGGCTTATTTGGGACTATTTAGCATTGAACTTAACGCATCGTCAGCACTGTGCAAGGGAGAATGTAAATTTCCCAACGTGTTTAAAATACCTTTCTAAAAATTTCATTTCGTAAAGATATATATCTTTCTAAGCGAGCAAAGCTTTTATCACATATTACATTATATAATACAATTGTTTTAGTTTTAAGTGTATTTTCTATTATTTTAAGCTTAAAGAGGGAAGAAAAGTTTTTTCGCCGTTTTAAATTTTCCTTTGAGATCTACTGGACAGCTCCTTGAGAATCTTATTATTACCATCTCTTTGTTATAGAAATAGGCACATCTGTTGATCTACTACGTTAAAAGAAAGACCTGATCCATTTTTACAACCTTATCTGCTGAACACGTTGATCACTTGCTAGTCCTACTAATAAGAAGTGATAATGTTTTTTTTGGGGGGGGGGGGAAACGGTGTCAGAGAAATGCTATATCGAGGCTGAAAATATCATTCAGAATCCACTGTGTTTGCAACATCTGCGACGATGTTATCAAGAAAAGAATAAAACATACTTGATGAAAGGTGTTGAAGACTTCGAAAGTCTACTTCAAAATAATTGCTAGGGATGAGCATGGAACTTGGATATATTTTCGATGAGGTAACACAAGGAAATGTATAGGCTTTAATGTCAGCTCTTGTGAGCTCTGAGAATCTCAAGAAGGACATTTTTCTAATTACAACAACCATTACTAATTTTGATAACTTAGTGTAGTCCGTAAAGGAATATCAGTATTATTAAGATCTTATTAAATATTTTGAAATATGATAAATAAATTTTCGAGGTCCCTGGAGATTAAAAAATGGTAATGTTTTTAAGGATCTTAAAGTTAGTTTTACTGATTGCCTTTGTTATATCTGCCTTTAGGTCAGCAAGAACACGAAGACAGAGTACAACAGAAAAGACTGGCCAAACCTGAATAAATTTTTCTGAGGGATTTTCAATCGTAAATGAAATCCCTTGCCTGGTCTGCGGAAAACACTGACGCTACAACCACATCCGCTTAAACTTACTGAAACAAGTTGTCAAAGCTTCTGGATACAGTGTCTGTTTTATCAACTTCCGAAGTCTTCTACCCGAAAGAAGGAGCGTCAACATTTCACAACATTAAGGAAATCTTCATTGAACTTCAGCTTAAGAAAATCACGAAATAGAAATTTCCTGGGAAACTCAATAGTATGTTAGAAGAATTTTTTTCTTTTTAACAGCTTTTAGGGTAATCGCGAAGTTCAAGATCGAAAACCACGAGATACTGGTGGGAAGAAAACCAATCAACCATTGATGCCCAGTAAGCTGCAAGATGCTCATCTAAATGCATTTCCTTGATGTTAACCTTGGTAGGTTCAAAAATAAATAAATAAAAAAAATCTGAAAGGTTTCAGATTTTCAAACAATATCCCATAAGGTGTTTTTTTAACGTTTTGTGTGTTACCTTTATTTATTAAATATCATGTTCTTTGCACTTAAACCATAAAATTAAGTTCAATAGCAATATCGCAAAATAATTTTAAAATGAACATATCTTTAGAATTTCCGATACATAGTTCCGCGCGCTGGAGATAAAAAAGTCTTTTTTCCCCGCAGAGTGTTGCCACTGCTCGGATTTAAATTGTTTATTTTGTTACTCAAAAATCCGTTAAATTTTTACAAAATATGAAATCGATCATAAAACAAATTCCGCATTTCAAATTTGGTCTTCCACATGTCCATATTCGTAAGAAGATTACGTCATTCAAAATTCGATGGCTCTATGTACCGTTGTTTTATCACAATGCGAGAAATAGACATACATTTATGCAGATTTTTCCTTATTTAATTTCTTCAAATATAATGCAGGACTCTAACATTTGGTGGCAACAGTTTGAAAAGTGAAACGGACATTTATAGTGATTCAACGCAAAATGGCAAAACAAAAACCATAGTTCTTCAGGGACAAAGCCCCTTTGGACTAAAAATACAAAAAAATGACAGGTACTCGTAAAAATAAAAGAATATTTTTATCTCGAAATTATAATTCTCTATATTATAGCTAAACTATGAAACAGGAGTATATTTTCGGTTCGGCGTATGAAACTAGTTTAGGGTATAATTGTAATTTCAAAGAATTCCTAAGAAATTTGTTAAATTATTTTCAGAGTTGTTAACGGAAAACACAAATATATTTCTGAGCAAACTTTTGCAGCGAATCTTATTTGTATTATCTTATTTATATTAGGTGTTATCAAAATATGCGTATATTCATTCATTTTTCAGAATATATTTCATATCTACCTCTTTGTTTGAAATTACCTAATTCATTATTGAAACGAAATAATTTTGAAAATAACGTTCTTTTGTTTACAGAATAGAGAACTAATGAAATATTTATCATTTCACTCACACTTAACCCAGAAATATATTTTTCGGTTATCCAGAGACAAAACCAATGCTCAGTTGTATTCACTGGTGTTATCTTCATTAATTAAGCGTCATTTATATTAGATTTTTAATTGGTTGTGGTTTTAACAAGTTTCTCACATCTTAGTCTGTCTGGGTCCTTGTTCTTCTTTATAAAAGAAAATCTCATTTGAAAACTTTACATGTCTCATATCTCCCATACATATTCCACCAAGAGAGGAAAATGTTAATGACTCTGACTGTCGTACCGAAGGACCCAGATTCGAATCCCGTAGAATGCCACGGATGTAAATTGTTCCTTCACGGGAGGCAACGTTGGTCCATCTATTACGTGCCTATATAATAAAGTGACCACTGCTTCCGGTTTTAGCATTGGCCAAAGCCCAATATTGCTAGTGCCCACGCCTATTATGCTTGTTACGGCATATAAAAAACAAATATCTGACATATATATGATTATTATTTATTTCTAAGCATGTTCGTTCTTTCCTACAGATTTTCTACATACATATTACATATTTCTATACACTATTACGTTTCCATATTACAGATAAGTTAAATAGGCCAGTTTTCTATAGAAAATTATACAGAACCATACAACAGTCGAGAAGATTAAAATTCAAAAACTGTAAGCATTCTAGTAAGGATATTAATGGCAAATTGTTTCAATGGATGACACCTCCTATACGGTTATAAAGTATTTCTCCCTCTTTCCTAGCGTGCCTTCGTGGTGTCGTGGTTCTGCACGCTGGGCCGGTATCCCAGAGATTCCGTGGTTCGATTCCCGGCGCCGCTTGCTATTTTTTCATTTTCTTTGCTTCCGAAATAACCTAATGACTCTACAGTGGCGCCCGAACTAAAAGGGTGTTGGATGAGGATTCCCACACCCAAGATTTGTCGAATGGGTCTCCTAAAAAAAAAACCCTCAGTTGTTCTTTTAAAGAGGAGGTATATAAGGTATTTCTCCCGCTTTCCTAGCGTGCCTTTGTGGTGTAGTGGTTCTGCACGCTGGATCGGTATTCCAGAGGTCAGTGGTTCGATTCCCGGCGAAGGCGGTTGCTAATTTTTATTTCCTTTGCTTCCGAAATAACCTAATGACTCTACGCGGTTAAAAGCAATGTATCACTTGAAATTTCCGTTTCAATTTATGCTGTTGCAATTTATTTGTTTGTTTACTGCAACATGGAAATGAGTTTTCCTTAAGCAGAATAAATTTTTATGATTAAGCATTATTTTTCATTATTGTAGTACCATCTTTCTTATTCTTTCTTAGGGATAGCAATGTTTTGTTACTGACTTCATTCATTTCGTTCGAACTCAAAAGAGACGCACATTCACTTCTTTTTCTTATGGTGAACGTTTTCATTTTCTTGAACTCATATTACAAAGCGAAAAATCACTATCTTTTTAGATTCTCAAACATTTGAAAAGTTTTCTTTAAATGCTTCAGTAGCTATTCTGTAAGAATGTGGTGCGAAGTAAGGCTCAATCATAAAAATTCATTTTATACTAGATAACTAATATTTAAACCTAACAGCAAATGACATTTTAAGTGATGTATTGTTTGTAACAATGTAGGTGTGTTATCCATTTAAGCAATTTACCATTTTTATATCCATTTTGGAATTTTGCACTATATTGCAAGTTTGATGGGCGCTACTTTTGGATCACGTTTGTATATTATCGACATGAAGAAAACCTTGAGCTTTTCGCCATTGTAAAAAATCCAGTTTAACTAACTTATATATTAAACTTCAGAAATATCTTTTAAATATTACTCTTTTTTCGATAGATAAATACCAAGTATACATTAAAACAGTTCTAGATATAAGGCATTTAATTTACCCTACTAAATATATATTTGGAAAAGATATCGTTAGATTTTGTCTTGCGATGCATAATTCAACCATAAAACTGAAATAAGATTCTTGTTCCAAAATACTGCCGACTAACTTCATTTTTCTAGGAATCCGTAATTTACATTTTCAAATTTTCTCTTCCTTTCAACATACTTTATATATAAAAATAATTACGTCGTATTTTTCCACGTACTTTACATAATATAAAATTACTTAACTGGGATACTTAGGAGGGCGGCTGAAAAGGATATAGTATCAAAATGCACTTTTATTCGAAATTATTTCATGGGTTTTTGAGTTTTAGAAATTTATTTATAAAACTTAATGTTGGTTCTAAACGATAATTATGAAAACATACATTCTATTTATAGTATAAATTAATAGAAACATTTTTCAAGAAGTTTTCTTTTAATCTAAATTAATGATCATTTTGAACTTCCAAGAAGTTTTCTTTTAATCTAAATTAATAGTCATTTTGAAATAAAGTGTTTTCGTAATTAGGTTATTCTTTAGGTAATAAACATTACTTAATTTCATTTAAAATCAGTAAGTTCTATAAATTCATAAATCCTATTTTCATTTAAATGACTTTCCGTTAAATAAATTTAACAACATTAAATTCAGAGCTTTTATTGTTCACATTATTAACTGCACAAAATAAAAATTAAATATTGCAATGTATCCTAGAAAATTAGAAAAATATATTAATTATTTGCATACCATTTGTATACGTACCACACTGTGTAACTCCCGGAGCTGAAAAAAGAAAATTTAGCTATAAATAAATTTTCTCGAACAAGAATTAAATGAAATTATAGGACAAAAATTGATTTCACCACCACTTTTATACAAACATTAAATTTTTCAACCGTTATAAGAATTTAAGCATTTATTAGCACAATCTGTATAAACGTATAATTAATTAAGCTTTATATTTAGGTTGTGAAATATATTTACCATGTAAAAATAAAATTATATATACCAACTCCTTCAGTATACTATTAATAATGCTCGAAAATTATCATGATGAATTATTATCATTATAAAAATTTTAAGTACGTTAAATTTATTATTTGACTCATTTATAAAAATTTCAAATCAATAAAAAGTTTAAAATTTGTTTTATAATTTAATGCATTTTGAACATGTACTGAAAAACTTCAGAATATATGTGACACGCTCTAGCGTATAACAGAAAAATTTTTGAACATAAAGCGCTCAAGCTGAAGACCTTATATATGAATGTGATTGATAAAACCCAGAAGCTTAACTCCTTCTAGATGTCCCTAAACATAGTTAACTCTTTTGGTTAAGCTTTAACTAATAAATTAAACATATTATAAAAAGATTTACTAGTAGTAGAATAAACCCTAGATGTGCGTTTAGAAGATGTGCGTTTTATTTGTGACAAACAGAATTGAATCAAGTGGCTTTCGTCTGCATTTTCACAGACATAATAAACGAATGAGGCATAATAAGTGATCTTTAGGCATAATAAGCGCTCTTTATACGGAATTACAAAATATGATGTTATGAAATTTCATATATGTTGAAAGATGATAATCTTTTAATCTGAAAAATCGTTCATAAGCGTAAAAGAATTTATTCATAATATTACACAGAATATTTAGAAAATAAAGTGCTCATGCTATTGTCAGTTATATAAGACGATATGCTTGTGATTCTTTTAGATCTGTAAAGCAATTTTCCTTCTATTGACATTTTGGCTGACTGCTAATATTTCAGTGATTCTTGAAAAGCTATAAAATTACTTGTTATTTATATATTTTAAAATACTGTAATTGAAATAAACTGTACAAAATATATATTTTAAATCTCATTAATTTTGATATCGAAGGTTAAATCTAAACTACATTAATTAGAATTTATCCACTCCCTATGTGTTGCTTTTTTTATTTTTAAACTGAAATACCTGATTACACTCTGAATTTATTTACACGTTTTAGACTCTACTAAAATTTTCGAAGCCGAGAAACATGAAGTCACGTGGATCCTCACCGTATTCGCACCAATTTCAAGTGGTAATGAATTGAAATCCAGGACCCGCCCTAGGAATCAGTCCAGAAGCATGCCCACCACTACCAATTACTTACCTCGAGCGTCACTGAAGAGATTAATGTGATTTTTGCAAGAAGAAAACAGCCAAATTGAATTGTTCTCGTCGGCATTCGAACCTTATGTCTCCCAACTGCTAGCTGGATGTGCCAACCCCTTAGACCGTGGGATAGGCATGGGTGAACGTCATAATCCCATGAGGCATATCTATTTACTAGAGGACAAGGGATTCTTGGATTGCTTCAAAACATATTAGGCCATCTATCTACAGGATAAGTGCTCGGGGGACTTCCTCCTAGGAGGGTCCAAAGCCGGACTCATCTTCTTCATCTCTCTGGTGTGAACCTCAGTGTACCAGAGAGAAAACGTGATCTTGGTGATTATTTAAAAATTTTGTGAAAGCGTTCAAAATGGAAAGAACGACTTCCATAAGTGAGATAATGGACTCAAAGGACTATGTGAAGCAAATAAATATATGGATCGTATGAATATGATCCTAGAAAGAGACTGTATTCCTAGAGACAGTGGAAATGAAATTAGACATGTTTTTACTTACATGTATAACCTCCGAACAGAACAGTGCGTCAAGATGGCGGACTTGGAGGGTAAAACAGATCTGGCGCTAAAGCGGTATCAAAGTGGAACACAGGCGGAAAAAGAAACTTTCTGGTGTTTAAATGGCGTATAAGAAAGTCAAAAACCCTAATCACAGCAGAATAAAATCCAAGGAAAGTATTCATTAGGTGATCGAGAAATATACCTAAGGACAGGTATGTTCTTATAAAAGATATTCTGAAAGAAGGTAGACCGAATTTAGGTTAGGTACGCAAAAAAATCACGAACACTGCATGCAAATTCATCATTCAAGGAATGGAGCCTAAGGGGAATTGCAGCTTTGGACGTTGTATCTTAAGAGTTCTGTTAGCAGATGAAAATACATCTCAGTAAGCTAAATCAGAGTTTCTCAATCTTTGGTCCCTGAAGCCCGCTCTAGAGGTCCTCTAGATTAATATCAGTGTAAAATAAAGTCAATTAATAATTAATTTCATTTAAAAAGGTATGTATACTGATAGTAATATAGGCTAAAATAAATGCTGTCGAAGGGGTAGCTAAGGCTGTGCGCAAAATATTATAATTCATAACAGTGGACCTTACTTGAAAAAAGTTTGACAAACGCTGAACTAAACGAAACCTTTTTATATAATTACTTTTAACTACATCGCATAAGATTAAGTAACATAAATTTGCCTTTGATTTGGCTTTTTGAAATTTGAATACTCAACCAACAACACTTCCCCACCTATGAGCAACAGAAAGATCTAAAGGCAAAGGATCACAAGCGCAGTTTTTAACACACAGCCTCGTCGCTTGCCATGGTCTTGCAAATTGAGACAAATCATAGTTTTGAACACTTGCTACCCTCTCTCAAGATTACTGTGGAGTTGCTTTCCTTAATTATTTGAACTGTAATTAGTTTTAAATGATCATACGATCACCTCCTTAAAATTATAAATTCGAAAATTCTCTGTCGTATTTTATAATAACAATATCGCTTTAGTAAATACGGGAAAATATTGGGCGTTTGACAACTCAAGAATTGCGAGCTCTAAACGCACTAATAATCACACATCAATGTGAAATGCGTGGAAAGATTAAATTCGAAACCTTGCACCCAAGATTATAAATTAAACATATTTTAATAAGATATGTGAGCATTAGAATAAACCCGAGAAGATATGCATTTAATTTGTGGCGAACAGAATTGAATCAAATGTCTTCGTCTGCGCTTTCACGATCTTTAGGCTTGGGGCTTACTGAGTTCTATTCGAATTTCTGCAACTCTGCCCATAAAGAGTTACACGTCACAGATACAGAAAGGTATCAGTGCATTAACTTAATTAATCTGAAACACAAAATAGGATCTGGAAACGGAAACTTGGCTTACTTCACGGTAGATGCACGCTATGCGGTTAAGTAGCTGTAGTATTCATGAAGTGTTAAACATCTACTGAATTATTTTCAATATAATTAAGAAACATTTTACGAACTAAAATATTTGGGATTCCATATATATATTTTGCAGGTGACTTGGAAAATATCTTTAGAAAACGTATCCTTGAAAAACTACCTCTTAAATAACCAGAAACCCAGAAAATGTTCAGCTATAAATACATAATGAAAAAATAGCCACCACGTCGCTATGAAAAATTAATTAAAGAAAGCAAATAAAGATGCTTGTCTACGCAGCCTACTTGAGACTTTCAAAAATTTCAAAGCGCTAATTCATGAGCTAGCTCTCTGTTGATCGGTTCAGAACTAAAACACAAAATAATAAATAAATAGCTTATCAAGAAAAAGGTGTAAGTATAATTATATCATATGCAATCAGAAAAGCTAAAAGAAGTGAATTGAAATGACTGAAATTGCGAGGAGGATATAAAAAATTTTGAAAATCATCTTTTAATAGATCTTTAGAGAGATAACATTTTTGAAATCATGGTCCTGTGATGCAAGCAATATATTTATCATGGCCTGAATGTGTAATATATAATCCTTTGCAATGAAAATTGATCGATGTAGCAGCATACTATACACCTGTGCTCAAAACGCTTGTAGAAAATGCTTGTATGTGAACTGTATTTGAAATTTAAAACGAAATCGGTCACAGACTGGATGATACGTCGTTTTGAAGAACGTAATTTTTTTAAAACGTTTATCCCATAGAATATGTTGATAAAAGAAGTCTGCGATGTCAGTGAGATATCTGGTTAATACGTTACTTGTGACATGATAGGGATAAATTTCAAATCAATGAAACCCTAGATTATTTGTTTAAAATGCGACCATGATGATGCTTTTAAAATGATGCTTGCATTCCGTTTGCATTTCGTTCTGTTTGCACTGTCCTTGATGATCTTGGTTCAAAAATCGTTTCTGGGCTGCAATACTGGCGCAACCTTAAAAATAGGAATTTATTTAGTTATAACCACTTCGAAAACTGCAAAATCACTTTTTTTAGCCGAAACAGCACGGGCATATAGTTTGTAAGGATTTTAAGTTTAACTAATGTTTATTTAATTTTAAAACTTTGCTATCCACTCTTATTTTCCATTTCCGGCCCAGAATAAGCGCGATTAGGTTTGTTTATGCAAATGAGGTTGTAAACTGTGTAAGTATTTAAGATATGGCTTTTAGCCAAAAGAGAGAGAGAGACGTCTCGCTGCCTTACCACGCGCGTGCTTTTCAGTCAGTTCCTGTCTGCCTATAAGCCCAGAACTTGATTCTCGCTGCTATTTGAAGACATGGTTTTTTTGCATTCTGCTTACTAGATACGTAGTGTTAAAAAGGCCAATCTTAGCGTTACTACTCTCTGTAAAGCATCTAAGTTTAATTCTTTTTTAGTTAGTTTAGTTCTTATTTTCTACGTTTTAGACCATAAGTACTGATCTCTGTATCCCGAAGTACGGGATCGGCTATACTCTGTGAGAAATAAAGAGTAAATTTAACCTTTCTCATCTTTATCGTATCTTCTACACACGCACGAACATAATTTTGAGTAAACTCCCTGTGCCTACTCAGGACAGCAGTTATATTTCCAAAGGCAATTAGAAGGAACAGCAGTCCTGATAGTGGTGCCCGAAGAAGAAGATCCATGACCGAAGATCAGGAAGAATTTGATGTACCTGCAGCATCGGCTCAGAATCCCGAACTGCCAGCCAAGAAGGACTCGGGTGTACATTGTCCAGACCATGCGGGCATCGGCAAGCCATCGGCCAGCTTCGATGGAAATTCAGCAGTGAACAACTTCTTGGAGAAATTAGATGCCCATTTTATACTGTATCCAGTTCACGAATTTCAGAAAGTCACTTTGGCTACCAGCGCTTTGAAGGGTCAAGCGCTTAATTGGTTGAAGTGTATCGGAAAAAATCTCTTGGGTGAGCCAAGAAGTCTCACACCTATACGTATGAAAATTTTAAAACTGCTTTAGTAAAGGCCTTTGAAGTAGTAAGGATTCGAGCCAAGTTGGAGGAGAAACTCTTTAGCGTATATCAGTAACTAATAGAGGAGGTGTCGAATTTTATTTTGAAAAAAATCCAAGTATTCAAATATCTGTATCAAAGCCAGCCGGATCCTGAAACAATCCAGGTGATTTTGCCGAGATTACTACCCCAGGTACAAGACGTCATTGAGTTAAGAAACCTTACGACGCTGGGTATTTTATTCGAGCTCGCAATCCAGTATGAAAGCAGAACAACGGACAACGATAGAAGACGCCAATATGAGCAAGGAAGCCAGTTTAACGAGCCAAGGCCACAGCAGAGGCAAGAACAAGGATACGGAAGCAAGTCAAGTCAGTGGTCTAATAAAATAGAAAATTCACGGCGAACGTCGACAGTTTAATAGTTAACCAGAGAAGAAGTACGAAAGTCAGCGAGACAAGAAAGACCTTGAGGAAAAAATACAAGAAAATATATTTAAATTGAAACGGATTTTTGCTGATGGGAGAGTGCAAATACCCCAAGGCGAAGAAAATCCCTCTACCATCAAGCGGAATATAGTCATCATGAAAAATTTAGTTCTGCTTAAAATCGAGGTTCTGGTGAATAAATATCCCAGCCACCGCCCTCCTGGATATAGGCGCTAAATGTAGCTTCGTTTCAGAATACTTTAAAAAAATATTTTCACAGATATACTGTCTACAGCACGGACGGTACGACGGCTGTAGCTGCCCAAGGAGAAAGATGAAACTGCACCGGCAAAGTGCCCTTATATATGCGGATTAAGGAGAATCAGGTAAAAATAATTTTCCTTATAGTGAAAAATATATATGCTGGTATTATTTTGGGGATTAATCTTCTCTCATTAGCTGAAGCCAAGTTAGATTACCAGCAATCGTCACTCAAGTTATCTATGAAGCCAGTAACAGAAGTTAAAGCGGAGCCCCCACCCCCACATTAAATCTACAGCACTTGCCATGTGAGGAACAAGAAAAGTTGCGGCAAGTGGTGAGTTTTCTACTTTATTTAGCGACACATCGGATTTTACACAAGTTACACACCACTCAATAGATACTGGAGACTCACAACCGGTTAGGCACAAGCCGTACCGCTATGATAAATCTAAAGAACAAATTACTGAGTGGCATATAAAAGATAC
Organism: Stegodyphus dumicola; assembly: GCF_044657685.1. Classification (NCBI taxonomy): domain Eukaryota; kingdom Metazoa; phylum Arthropoda; class Arachnida; order Araneae; family Eresidae; genus Stegodyphus; species Stegodyphus dumicola. Next base: position 67,178,874 of record NC_140771.1, on the reverse strand, counting down.
CTAAATAAAAAGCCCATTACGCCAATTTCCAGCAGTTATGCCAATCCGGTTGTCTTGTGTAAGAAAAGCAACAGATACCCGGTTACACACCCGAAAAGATATCGTTTTGCAATAGACTATCGCAAATTATATAGCGTTACAAAATACCTGGTGTACTCATTTCAGATTATTGAGGAAATCTTGAAAAATATAACTTCCACTAGATACATGACTACATTAGATTTAACGTCTGGTTATTTTCAAATAGGCGTAAAGTCTTAAAATGTATATAAAATGTCGTTTATAACTAAGTCTGGCACTTATGCATTTTTGCGTATGCCGTTTGGCCTATTTTAATTGAAGCCTACTGTAGTCTTTTATGCATTTCTCGCCAAAGCGCAACTCCAACGCGCCAGATATATCTTCGAAGTCTTGTCTCTGGTTTTCTGGAAGAGTCTGAAGAGTATCCGCTGCATCTGCTCTCAAATAAGCGGTGAGATGACCAGCCTTAGCTTGGGAATCCCATCTGTTCCGCATCTGCAACTATAGAAAATTGTGTCTTATATATTTGCCAGGAGTTCTTCCCATCATACGTGGGTAGCTTCAGAGAGGGACGAGCAGGCATCGGTAAAAATTTAAAATCGTCAGAATTACTTCCTGCTGTCGCTATGCATTTCTTTAGCTTGTCAGCTTCTATGGTGACGACAACAGAAAATCTGTCTTCAATTTGTTTTTCAATATAACCTTGGACGGCAGAAACTCTTTCTTCAATTTGTTGTTAGACAGCTGAAAATCTTCTTTCGATTCGTTGCTCCACAGCCGACACCCTCTCTTCTATTTGATATTTGATAGAAGAAATTTTTTCCTCTTTTCTTCATTTGTCCGACTTTATTTTCGACAGCTTTTTCTGTCTTCCATAGCCTCGAATTCATTTTGTATTACGTAGGTGATTTCTCTTTTCATTTCCTCTTGACCTGCTTCAATCTTTCTTGAACAGACTTCATATCTTCTTTAAAAGATTTCTGAATAGTTTACATCTCTTTTTCAAAAGTTACTTGACCTGCTTTCGTCTTTCCTTTAACACATAATTGGCTAGCTTTCATCTCCTCTTTAACTGAGTTGACGGCACCTTCCATCTTTTCTTGGAATGCAGCAAATGCAGTCATCAAGTGCCTAATTTGTTCTTCCATCGCTCTTGTTACTGGCATTCAAATCCCACTTCTGACACTAAAACCTGTTGCATGCGTACGGGTTCCTAGTAGATTGAATGCACAAGTCGATAAAAAGTTAATAAAATTTTTTTTTCACAAGAAATAAAACAAAATGCTGAAATATTTCCTCAGAAATATTGGTACAATATCACAATATCTCGCAGTAGTTATATTTTGAACTACTAAAATGTTAACTAGAACACAATCCAAATCTAATCCGATCTCACCGCGAATTCGCTACAGTAAATAACAGCACTAAGTAAACAACTGAACTGAGATGTTTTAATCCAGCTTTTATAAGCTTTTTAATCCTGCACGAGAACATTATGGTAATTTTTATTTTGTCGAGGTTTCTGGAAAGCAAAAGAGTAGAATTACAGTTACAGTTAACATACAACTGCATTTATTCAATTTAAATATAAATTACGAGATATCTGTTTATTAAATAAGCGTGTTCCTGTATTTTTTCTTTTTCGGCGTAGCTTTCTCTTAAGACTCGTCATGCGCTGCATTGCACGGGGAAATAAAACGATTTTTATTACAGTTCTACTAGAAATAGCAATTTAAATACAAATCCGTAACAATATGCTAATTTTCGCCGGACACAATTTCTAATAACTTAATTAAATGCAATGAATGAAGATTATACTTTAAATTTTGGTGACTTCAAAAAGTAAAATAACAAACGTGCCGATGATTAGGATAACTAGTAACAACTGAGACGAAATTCGTAAATTCTGATAACATTTATTTGAAGAAAGTGTACGCGTAAGTGATAAAAGTGATAAATTTTAGGATAAAAACTAGAAATAGCATGAAGCACGAACATCAGTGTATATTTGGAATACATCTGCATTTACATCATTTAAGATATAAATAGTGAAAAATGTAAATAAAATACCTTGGATACATATTAAAACTAGATTTAGTAATGAAATATATTACAGATTAAAGTGTAATACTTGGTGGATTTTAAAAACAGAAAAATATTAGAATGACGAGTTTTTCCTATTAAGTCATACATTGCAATTATAAGGTGCGAGGTTTATTTGATTTATTTAACCAGTTATTTTATGTTTAAAATCATTACTGCCACTTCTCTTTTTCCGTTTTCCAGCCAGAATGCAAATTAATTCGTGTGAGGTCTTGAGACTTAAGTCAGGCCGTGTTCTGCCTCTTGAAGGCCACATTCAAGTTTTTCTATTTTAGATTAGAGTATCTGTCTTCGGCATTGCCATTTACCGATAGTTAAATTCGTCCCGGTGAATTCCGTGTCAGCTTCACGATTAAATTATTCTGGGTAGCCTTTGGCTATTAGATATTTAAATCTAGCTTCAAATTCGGACTTCTACCTTGAAGTTCTCGCCATAAATGTTGGCGGATTTGTAAGCAACATGTGTGTCGTCTGTTCATCTATTTGAGTTTAAAATAAAAGGGGTTTCTACACCCTCCTCAAGTTCCTGCACATATTTTCACACTGTGACCGAACCTTTGATAGACGTAAAGTCGCTTTACATCCATTAAAGGTTCGGTCACAGTTTACAATAAGACACTTAGACCTTCACGGGAATTAAAATATGTATTTCACGATAAATTTTAAAAGAAAGCCAGTGAGCTAAAATACGGTATTTAGTTAGATAAGCATTATAACATCTACAGATTGGTGCAATCTCCCGTTTCAGGAGTAGATGCTAATGCATGTGACTAGAATATTGGAGTTCTCATTGGGGTTTAACTAATATAATACACTTCGTAAACGTTACTGTTATTCACAAATTTTACAAACTTCATAAATCCCATATTCATCTTATAAAGAGCGCCCTGAAACTTTGCTTACTTGCAGGATGAAAACTGTCCCTTCATGGCCACCGACCAGTTTAAGGGGACTCGTACACCTTAAAAACTCATACGATCTTCGAATATGTGACTGTTGGAAGAATTGGGATAACTTACTTATTTTAAAAGCAATTACTTCCAACGTTTTACAACGTTTCGAACGTTTTACAGCTGACTACATAATATGGCTGCTTTCTGAAATAGTACTCAAAACTTTTGTGTCGCCACAAATATTTCTATAATTTAATCCGCTTTGTCACAAAAGTTTTCGTCATGTTTCCACCTTGCCCGCACCATTTAAAACATTCTGTTGCATAATTTAATTCCATATTTAATATATAGCTTTTTTTAACATTTGGAAACTACTGTGAACCAAAAATTCTAAGAGTTTCATGTTAAATCTTTATTTTATTTGGAGTTTGGTTTATAAAATGTATTTTATTAAAAATATCTGTACTCTTTTCGTGCATAAAATGTTTTAAGATTAAAGTATCCATCCTATTTTTGGTTCCGTCAGAAACTAGTGCCCATATAAAGAATTCCATCCAATTTCAAGTATGTACCATGAGACATTTTTAAAATATGAGCGCAAGGTGGAAACATGACGAAACATTTTGTCCCAAAGCGAATTTAATTACAAAAATACTTGTGGCAACACAAACTTTACTAGTTCCCAAAGCAGAACCACTTCCATTATGCAGTCAGCTGTAAAAAATTGGAAGTAATTGCTTTTAAAATAAATAAAATATCCCAATTCTTGCAACAGTCACATACTCGAAGGTCATAAGGGGTTTAAGGTGTATGAGCCCCCTTAAATGTATTTATGTAATAAGCAAAAATTCGCTGCGAGATTCAAAAGAGTAAATGTGTTTTGCGATTCAATTAAGTTACTTTGAGGGGTATACTAATAAATAATGGCAAATAAATTAACCCTCTGCATTTTCTTGGGACGAACTAGCAGCTCGAGAAGATTTGCCGGATAGTTGGTTAAAATTTTTATATCTAACATTACATGATTTCTCAGAAATCTAATGGTTCTTTTATGTCAGAAGATATTTGCGGTCCTGCGCCTTTTTCCCGGATATAAGCGATAATCTTTTCATTACATTCTGTGCACGTTATCCATTCTCAATTTTCTGCCTCTTCAACGGAATCGCTTTCGCTTTCTCACTATGTATTACCCTTACTTTTTGAATTCTTACACCTCTTACTTCATTGATATCCTTTTCGCTGCTTTTATGCCCTCTGTCGTCAAGTACTCTATGCATAGACGTAATTTCACTCTTATCAAATAAAAATTGAGCTCATCTTCACTGGAAACTGATTCCCTCATTGCATTCCATGCTTATTGGGAAACGTAAGTTTGAAAATAATGACATTGTAACTCTATTGCAATACTTTCAAGTTGGTTATGCTTGAAACATTTTCATATAAAATTTGACAATAAAATGCAATACTGCAATTCTTTTAACCACTACATACTCTCTCTCTCTCCTCCTCTGATGCCAGAAAAAACGTTATGCAAGTGGCTGCGCCATTAGCTTTGCATACGAATCGTGAGAAAACGATTAACATTTAAATGATGCAAATTAAAGAGATTGATTTTAAGCAGTTAGTATTTTTAGGGAAGAAGAGGAAAATAACCAAATTAAAATAGGATGTTAAGAGAATATTGCAAATCAAAGTTAGAACTTGTATTAACATACTGTCTCTCACTCTCACCAGGTTTGTGATATTTATTCAATATCCGCATACTTCTTAATTAAATGCATTTTTCTTCGGTTTTGTTCGAAATTAATACATTAATTTTAGACAAAAACCTAAGAAAATATATTTTTAGGAAATAGCTATTTTAAATACATTCCTTTAGAATTCTTAATTCCAATTTTTATTGAAAAAAGCCTTTTATTATTTTGCTTTATATATTTCACAAATACTTTTTTCTCACTTTATGAAAAATTTAATGAGTCATTTTTATATGTAGGTACATACATCTGATAGGAAAGAAGATAAAAGTAACTGGTAAATTAAAAAAATCAAATTAGTTTCAGAAATTAAAAAGGAACACCTACTCAAAAACTCATTGTTAAAGTGAAGGCAAATTTTAATAACGTTGTGTGGTTCTTAAAAGGAAAAAAGCGCATAAAGTGTAATATTATATTAAATTTCAACGCAAATCTTTCATCTAAGAGAGAATTTGTTATTACGTTCGATAAAACATGTGAAAGGAAATGAAAAATACTTTTCTTTTATTAAGCTTGTCTTAAGCTACAAGCAAGTGTAAAATAAATGCCTCCATAAAGAAAAGCAAGTGTGAAAAACTTCGAAAGTCTCTATTTTTGGACCATCTTAATTCAAATACATTTTTAAAAATTTTTAAACACTATTTATTTTCATGTGAAAAATGTGACAAAAATTCTAAAAATATCTTCCAAGTGCATTATATTTATTTTTCTCTCTAAATATTATCTTTTTTGCTACTGGCTTACAGGCACATTTAAAAAATTTGAGCTTTTCAAATGATAGACGTGATTTGCATTAATTGTATGCATATAATTAACTGTGATGCAACACATATTTGCAAAGTTTCTTTAGTGTGAGAATACCTATCGTGTCCGGATAGCTTAACTGAAATATTCTGCACAAAATACGTTTCATATAACGCCGCCCAGATGGGAAAGTGGTTGGTGGCTCTGAATGACGTATGAGAGACCCGGGTTCGAATGAGGGTCCAGAGAATGCATGGATGTAATTTGTCCATCTCTTCATTGGATGATATAGTGGCCGACATATTAGATGCCTCCATAATAGAATGATCATCGCTTCCAGCCTTATTAACGGCCGAAACCTATAAACACTAGAGTCGGCTATTAGAAGGGGGATTATTAAGATTATATAATTTTTTCCCTTTTTTTAACATTACACTGCATTATTTTCGATTGGATTTTGAAGTGAACAAATTCCCTATGGATACTCATTCTATTCTTGTTACATAATGAGATCGACATAATTAAATGTGCATGAAAGTGCTGTTAAGGTGCAAGATTTATATTAAAAGTGATATGAATACAGATCTGAATAATGGAACTTATCACCTTTAAAGTCATCTCCGAAGAGAGAAATAGTTGTAGGACAACCGTGAGAAATGTATGGTAACATTTTCAAGTTGGTTGTGCTTGAAACATTTTCATATAAAATTTAACGATAAAATGCAATACTGAAATTTTTTTAACCACCGCATATACTCTCTCTCCCCTCCTCTCTGATGTAAGAAAATAGCAAGTACTCTAAACCTCTAGTATAATGATAATGGGGAGCCTATGTATATGATATGTACATGTAGGTTGCATAGAAAAATCAACATTACATTTTAATTGAATCATTTTCTTAATTGGAAATGCATCTCAAAGTAAAACACCGTTTCCAGAACGTTTTTCTATTGGGGACCATTTTTACAAATTAGAACAGTATTGCCAGATCGTATGATTTTGCGAAAATTTGCGACTTTTGCCATACTTGTGCTATTAAAATTTTAGTATTTGCGATTTTGCGAAATTTTTGCAACCTCCATCATTTCCTTATGCTATTTTTTGCGACTTCAAAGATTTTTGTAATACATCGTAAAATGATTAAATGTTAAACTAATGTATCAATTAAAAATAATTTACATTAGAAAAATCAGTTCATTTAGGCATTAAAAGAAGTTGGCATGTGGGCTTTCTTTTAAGGCTGCACAGCCTGACCTCAGTATAACGAGAAGGAGAAAGGGAAAGTGGGAAAGAAGGAAAAAAAAACTGCTTCGGGACCTCTCACCTTCCCCCTCCTCTCCTGTGTGTTTTGTTTTTAAGTCAGTTTAGTTTAAGTTTCAAGTCAGTTTTGTTTTTAAGTCCAGTTCTATGATGATAACGAATCGAACAAAAGAACTTGCAGCTTGGGTACCCAAACAGAAAAAGAAATGAAGCATATATTGGGTACCCAAACAGAGAAAGAAATGAAACACTTGTTGGGTACCCAAACAGAGAAAGAAATTTAATATATATTGGGTATCCAAACAGAGAAAGAAATGAAACACATATTGGGTACCCAAACAGAGAAAGAAATTTAACATATATTAGGTATCCAAACAGAGAACAAAAATGTAATATATATTGTATACCCGAACAGAGAAAGAAATGAAACATATATTGGTAACCAAACAGAAAAAGAAATGAAATTAATTCTCCTGATTATAATATTGCTAAGAACTAAGCAATGCAAATGACTTAATTATCAAAGCAACGGCATTTTTCTGAATAACAACACAAGTAAATTTAACAATGAAAGAACAAGGCTTTCTTAAGTAATCAGAATGTGAAATAAACCTACAAGGCAGAACGGAAAACTCACTGGTAAACAATCCTCAATTTAAATGTTCACAATTAAGCAGAAAAACAATGAATTAAACAAATTAACTGCCAACTCAAAAAATTTAGTACAAAAGCGCTAACAATCTAAACGCGAGGAATCTCTTGAAAATGGATATGAATAAATTAATTTTAAAATATAACCTAAATTAAATGAGAATTAATTAAAAAGAAATGGATATTTAAACAATTGAAAATGAGAAATATATTTTTAAAATTTTCGTTAAAGCTAAGATACGTAATTAAAACGAATAAGAATGGAATACAGTCTATAACTTATGGAACCAATAGACAGTAAGTTTGTGATGACGTCAGAGGTCATGTGAGCATGCGTAACTATGACGTCACAAAATCACGTGACCTCTGACATCATTTGCAATTTTTGGCGGCTCTTTGAGTCTACTTTCACTGAAAAATTTTCTGGCAACACTAAATTAGAATGTTCTATGGATCACCTTTGTTCTTTGGATCTTTGTTCCCTTTTTTTTACTCACTAGTAAAATTATATAAGCATTATATGAATACTTATATTACATAATACGTATGCAATTTTACAAAAAAAAATTGCAAGTTTCAGATTTGATATTGTATATATATATATGTAAATCAAAATCATAATTTAAACTAACGGTAACCCTTTAATTAATTCATCCTCTCTGTTCTAAAAATCGCAATAACTTCTCTGAACTGCGTCATTTCTAGATCATTCCCTCTCGCATGGCCTTCGCAACGTTGATGACGTAACTCTTGGAAACTGGAACTTGTGTAACCTAAACCAAAACTTTTCCAGACTGCCAGATTGGATAAATGCGCAGTTAGTTTGCAGCTCTGTTGCCGTTTGTACGCAACAGCATTTCGCTTGTGCTTTGTGGTACTGCTAACTATGCAATTATTAAAAATGTGATATTCTATATAAGATTGTGGCCTGCACGTTACGCCCATGATCATGTGTGATGAAAAATATGCTTTCGCATCAGGTATAAAGGTTAGTATTATTCATTGCCACGGTTAACCGCTCATTGAAAACCGCTCATTGAAAAGTTTGCAAATTGAATCTTCTATGCATTAATTACTCGGTTCTTCAGTTCGTAGTAAAAAACAAATTGATACTATCTAGTGCTGCAATTTCCGGTGGCCACAAATTTGTTCGCCAAAGCTAACATTTAAAGCAAGACTAATTAAGTAATCAGAAGCGCGAAACGACTGACTGCATAAAAAGCAGTGATCTGGGCACCATGCCCGCCTTTAATGTTTCTCAAAAAAACTTGATTTTAGTGTAAGCCCATGGTAAGTGTTCTTCTAATACAGTAATGTCAGTACACTTTCTAATGATAATGAAGTTATCTACATTTTAAATATTGCCAAGAATAAAAATGAAAATTTAAAAGAATATTCTGTGCCTGTCATTTCAAAGAAAAATACTGACCCCCTGAATGAATCGCAAACTATCGATAATTTATTTATTTTGCTACCAGTACTCAATGATATATTTAGTTTAGATGCACACAACTAAACGTGGTGAATAGCAAAGGATATGTTTAGTTTAGATGCATGCAACTAAACATGGTGAATAGCATGTAAGCAGATTTCATAAAACACAAACAGAAAAAGAGACTATGAAAAGCAAACGGAAATCAGTTACGACGTTATTAAATCTGTTATTAAGATTTTAATGTCATACTCATCATTAAAATAATGAAATCAGTTCTGAATACTCATAACATTAATCTTGATAAATACTCATTTTTCATGTTGTTAAATTCTGAAGTATTCGGCTGGCATCAATTGTTTCGTACTACCTCTTTTTTTTTTTTTTTTTTTTTTTTTTGTATGTTTCTGTAAATTCCATGCACATCCTACTTTTCAGCTGCAAATGTTATTCCACCACCTCTTCAGTTTTTGGATTTCTTATTTTGAAATCTTGGTTTTCGGATGTATATAGTATTATTTCGGATGTATATAGTATATATATTAACTGAATAAAAAGAAATGGGAAAACAATGGCTTTAGGGGATGGTGAAAATATTGAATTTTGTGGCATACAAACTTTTGAGTTTTAGCACTTTGAGCTCATGTTTATTGCAGCAGCATTGCGTATCTGACACAAAATGCACCTTCTTAAAGTGTAAAATAGCGCGTATAATTATTTTTAACTGTATATTCAAAAAGGTAGCGAAATATTTAATTAATTATACTTCTCGCAGTTTTGATTGATTAAATATCAATTTCAGTTAATTTCTTTTTGAATAACTAATTTGGCTACGAGAAATATTTTTCTCATTCCCAAGTTATTGATATTTTTTTCCACATAATGCCAATGAGGGCTCGTATAAAACTTTATTTTTCCTATATTGTTACTAGAAAGAGGACCTATCATTCGCCGAGTGGTTAAATACACTGAGCAGCGGTATTTAGACTCAAGTTTGAGTTCTGCCAAATAGTCTAAATATGTGGGTATTTTCCAAGTTTTCTCCATATGTAATAAGAGCCCATTTCCAATGAAAATCTCCCAGAAGTCATCCATTGCCTCCAACAGATAGCTCTCACTTGAATTTCCATATTTAAATAAACAAATAAAGAATTATTGAAGTGTGTCATGCGACAAAACGTTTTCAGGTCTAAAATTCTATCTTATATATTTTCACCAGTGACAGAGTGGATATGACAGCTGTATTCTAGTAGTTTCACATGTTTTCCTACTCCTCCTAAAGGGCTGTGTGTGTAGTATTTTCGTGTTTTTCTCAGTGTGTAGCCTAGAAGGTCTACCAAGAAGACGTTACTTTCTCTACGCAGTTACACATCACATGCTCTGCCATATTCAATTAAATTGAACTTTTTTATTAACTAAATTAAACTTCAACTCATGTCTTTTTAACTAGGACTACTGATCTATGGTCAGTTCATCAAGAAATAGTATAGTCGTCTAATCATTTTGAAGCACATTGTAAAGTCACTTGATTCACATTAATGGAACATTTATGCATAATATGATCTTAATATACACACAGCCTTTTTAAATATGTATAAGAAATTTTTCTCCTTTTGAAATCTTAATTGAGAATGTTTTCAATAAATACAGTTTAAAATAATAGTAAGAACCTAAGACATTTCAGTTTATATACTATAAGGGCGAGTCAACTGAAATTGAGCCAACCCCTCCTCAGCAAAAATGGTTCAGTCCATCATCTGCGGCGCATGCGCGTAGCACAGAGACAGCCTTCATTTACGAAAGTGGCGCGAAAGTGTGAGGTTAAAGTTCTTTAAGGCGCTCTTACACTGGGTTGAAGACGGTAGCGTGACATAATGGACGCTCCAAAAGAGGAACAGCGTGGTGTGGTCAGGTTTTTGACAGCTGAAGGTGTTTCCCAACATGAAATTAGTCGCCGTATGACTGCTGTGTACGGTGAACATTGCATCGCATTGGCCACTGTGAAGCCTTGGAGCAAACGGTTCAGAGAAGGACGTGAAAGTTGCAAAGACGATCCAAGACCGGGCCAAAGCCACCTTGCAATCACCCCCGACACAATTGCACAGGTTGATGAGCTGATTAGACAAGAACGGAGGATAAGCATCGATGAACTGGCAGAGCGTGTGAACATCAGTCACGGTTCAGTTCACACCATAATTCATGATCATCTCGGTTATCGGCTTTTGTGTGCTCAATGGATGCCCAAGATTTTGAACGACCGCCAGAAGACGGAGAGGTTCGGCACTGCTTTGACTCATCTCATCCGGTATCACAATGAGGGTGACGACTTCTTGTCTGCAATTGTGACCGGAGACGAATCATGGTGCCACCACTACGAACCTGAAACACGCCGGCAAAGCTGGAAACATTTGAATTCACCACCCCCGAAGAAAGCAAAGGCTGTCATTTCCTCGGGAAAGGTGCTATTGACTTTTTTTTCGATCGTCAGGGGCCATTACTGACTGAATTTGCTAAACGTGGAGAGACTATCAATAGTTCGCGATATTGTGCAACGCTGGATCGGCTGCGTGTCGCAATCAAGAACAAACGACCTGGAAGATTGACGAAGGGTGTGATCTTGCTACACGACAATGCTCGTCCCCACGTCGCTGATGTGGTTAAGACTGGCAAAGTTCAAGTGGGACACGCTGCAACATCCTCCATACAGCCCAGATTTGTCGCCATGCGACTTTCACATTTTCGGGAAACTGAAAAACATCTCAAGGGTACCAGATTCGTGTCGGACGCCGCCGTGAAGGAGTCGGTTACAGACTTTTTGAATCAACAGCCCAAGGAGTTTTATGAGACGGGGATCACGCGGCTCATTTGTCAATGGGATAAATGTCTCAATGTTCATGGAGACTACCTTTAAATAAAGTTCTCTGTTTGTCATATATTCGCATTGGCTCACTTTCATTTGACTCGCCCTTGTACATTGTTAAACAACTGGTACATTTAACATGTTCAGATTCAATTCAGCAGATGCAAATGCATAATTAAATATTTCTTAAATAATTCTTAAAATGACACTTTTTCTTTTCAATCGATATTTTATCGTATTTCAAAAATTTAGGATTATTGGATTGGTATATCTAAAATGGCTGATATGTGAATGATGCCTTCATGCCTAAAAACGTATTCAGTCTTACCAAGGAAATTTACCAAGAAATGCCATATTCAAAATTATTACCCTCATGCATTTTTTAAAACAGTGTGCCAAACTGTGAATCGCACACCTTAAGAAGCCTTATGGTTGCGACTACAAGAACACGTCAATATCTATCGTCACTGACTGATAGATATTGCTATGATTTTAAAACTTCCGAAGGGGGGGAAGTAGTCCAGATGGCAAAGGAAATGAATTCTATTCGGGAGAAATTTAGCGAATATAATGATGGGTGAGGAAAGATTTCTTAATCCAACTCGATCGGCTTTCGTTTTGTGAAACATGGGCAAGAAAGCAAGAAAGCAACCATACGATGCAAAAGCACCATGTCTCTTCACGAGATCTGGTTGTTTCACGTGAAGTTGCTATTTCCTTTAGCGCAGTTCAGCCCATCCAACGTCTACAGTCGTGACTTTGGAACTCTGACGAAGACACGCTGAATGACGCCAGCTGCGCTCCATTGACCAGCAAAACCATCTCTTTAAGGATGAAGAACGCTGGAAGTGCCTTGGATGCTCTTTCGAATTTGATGTTTGAGGGGATATTGCCATCCAGACCTACTTTTCATTATTGGTATCATAGTAGATGCAAAATCCTCTCCATATGGTTTAGGGTGAGAAAGGGGCACACCTCTATCGAACTTGTCTTGTTCAAAAAAGTGATACACCAGGCACAAACTTCTCCAGCTTTGTCACTTCGTTGCCTCCTTCACTTTGCTTGGTGCGTTTACTAGCACATATCTACAATGTGACACCAACAGTTACTTCGTACGTCAGGTGTTATGGTGTTATATTCAACAGTCTGCCATTTCAAAGCAATCTGCCATTTCAAAGCATCAGCTGTATATTTTTAAATATTGAAAGTTTTTTATTTGTTAAAATATAGAAAGATCAACCATTAAGACAACAAAAATATGCAAATTAATACACAGATACAATACTGTAGATGATACCTGCCAGCCACTGAAAAATGTTTTAGATATACTTACTAATAACGGGCACGGATGTAACAAATAAGAAAAGAAGATTTTCAACAATATATGCAGTGAAAGGTGGGTCTCTGATCATGTCTCATCCAGGTTGAATAAAAACGACGATCTCCTCTGGTCTTGTTAAAGGCAATTTTTAATTTGATGGATACCTGCAAGAAATATGTCATGTTATTAATATACTAAGCAACACATTTGAAATAAAAAGAATTGCTCACAAAGTATTTCATTGAAAAAAAGAGAAATAATAACACGCCAAGTAAAACTGAAACTATAACAACAATATTAATTGATACAGGTTTTATTTCAGCAGAAACGTTTTTAGCAATTAAAAAATATCGCCTTCTGCAACTGAATGAAAGGCAAGTACTACAAACGTGTGTAAACATAAAACAGGAAATAATGTGTGTATTAAGTCAGCAGTATCAATTTGAACGATTAAGCGCTAAGTTTTCTTCATAATTATATAAAAAGCGAACTAGATAATAAGGCAAACAACCATATAAACAGGGACTGAGTAGTGTTGTCTTTCTCACTGCAAATGAATGAAAGCTGAGTACCAAAAAGTATCACATATATGTGTGTGTGCATCCGTGTTACAGCAGTCCCATATTTAAAATTTCAAAGGGGCCAACCGTTTTTGAGTTATGCGAGATACATGCGTACATACACCACGAAAAAAATTCCTTTTGAATTCATTTTACTATTTTTTTTTTTTTTTTTTTTTTTTTTTTTGAATAAAGAGTCTACGATACCGTCCGTAAATACGGATGTCACGCAAGAAAATTAGTCAAAATGGATTCGGGAACGGGCAAATAGAACATTTCCGTTGAAATCTGAAACCCAAAATTTTTCTCAATTAAAATACTTCCTTTATTTCACACAAGGAAATAAAAAAATCAATGATACTGTAAGAAGGAGTAATAAATCGCAAAAATAAATTAATAGTTAAACCTTTTAAATTCATCTTTTAAACACCATCATCTATAGCTTCTCTCGAATTCATCAGCTGATCTAATTCTTTACAGCTTAAAATGGTGAGTGTCGGCATCTTTACCCCGCGGCATCCTTGTAAATCTTTGCTTTGTCGATTAGTGGTTGACTTGTTTAAATGTGCCAGTACCTCTATGACGGGGCACCATTAGACAACGGTCCTTTGTACATAAAATTAGACTAAAAAATTTGCGAACTAAAAAATGAGCTCCCAAACAGTCTTGGTTTGTTTTTATTAGCAGCCGACCTATTTTCTTTACGCAAGGATTAACTGAAAAATCTGCAGAACCAGAGCTGCTGATAGACATTTTGCGCAAAGTGGCAATGCACCGCCATACTTGTGTGTAAGATGCAAGATAAAGATACGTATATATTTTACATAGAATTTGTTTAAATTAAAATAAAAAACGAATTTACTGTACTCCAATGTACCTATACCACCAATGTACCTATGTATGAAACTTTTTATTAATTGTATACTGAAGCATATATATGCACACGCCCTTGTTTGGCCACGTCAATACCACATATTCTTCATTAATATATTTCCGATGCAGCCCTTTCAGGAAGTCGCCAGGGTTGTGTTGTTCTAAATAGGTGCGGATACCGGACGACACCCGATTTGTCATATTAAGCCGTCCGGGTGTCCGGGCCCTGCATTCACCTGTCACCTGTCACCTGTACTTTAAGTCTACACTGCAAGGAAAGAGCTACACTGCAAAGGAAGGTCACAAATTACGCCTGAGTACATTAAATGCATGCTAACGATACCTCATTTACAACAAAAGGTTTCCTTGATTATGAAGAAACTTTTTGCATATAAAAGAGAAGACATATGTCAAGATGCTATCGCATCTGTATAAATACCTCTTATTCTACAACTTGCAAAAATAATGCAAGATTTCAGAAATATTGCAAGTGTCTGAAACAGGCTAAATATGGTATAAATAGTTTTTATAAAATAGTTACATTAAGAATTTGGACTGTATTAGTGTAATAATTAAATCATTAATTAAAAATAATGTAAATAATATACGACTCTATTAGATATATTAGTGTAAATGTAAGTATTATGTGATTTTCTAATGTATATTTTCTGTATTTATGATACATTAATTTACAAAAATAATAATGTAAGACTTCAGTGCTGATGCATTTGTGTGTAACAAGTTAAAAAAAATGAAAGGAAGTGTATTAATAAGAGAATTCGCCTTAGTAATTCAACTAAGTATGATAAAATGAACAAAAAAAAAAAAAAAAAAAAATCTTCAATTAGCTCCTTAAAATGATGTTTATTTTAATTCGATGTAACTAGATATACTAATGTAAATATATTGTTTGTATGAAGTACAATGTACAATGAAAGTTTGTATGTATGTTCGAAGTAATTATGTTATTTCAATCTGCCATAATCCAACTTTTGTTAATTTCTTTGCAATAATTATATACTATGTCTTTGTAATTGTATATTCAATACGTAAGTCTAATATTAATGTAAAATTACTATGTAAATGTCTTGGTAGGCTAGCATCCGATGCGGGCCAACTAATAAGCCCAGCGGGGTACAGTAGTGCGGCGGAGCAACACCTGTAAAAGTCACTGACGAAGTTCTGGTGCTCCGTCCACTTTTCCCTGTCCCTGTCCCTGTACTTTAAGTCTCTCTTAAATGCTATATATACTTTAAATCATTCAAAAATGACATACTTCATTTAAATATTTAAAACCATAATTTAAATAAAGCAGTTCGTACAGTTATTATGTGTAGCATTTATTCAGCAATAAAGTTTCTCCTTGCCTTTTTTTAACATTTCGTGAATACATTTTCTTTACTTCATTGCTTAAATAATTATGTTTGAACATTTTGGTATTTTAAATTTCGAAATTTTTATATCTGAAAATTATGACAAAATAAAATCATAATCAATTAAATCTTAATATCAGTACTAGTATCTTGTAAACTAATTCTTCATTTGCAAGCATCTTCAAATGCTATGCTTTTGTCGATCATACTAAATCCACGCGTCTTTAGCTCGCCTTTGCCATAAAGAAATATTTTTAGAAAACGGCATAGATTTCCCTAAGGCTATCGAGGAAGTATTTCCCTTAGCCGATTCTTCAGAAAAATTCGGAGCTGAATCTTGATGGGAATTCAAAGAATACACTTTCCTGAATGGCATATATTTGAAGGGCTACGTAAAACATCGAAGCGTATATTGAATATATTTAAAAGCGAATACCACTAGTAAAATACTCCTTGGAATTTATGAAAGCACAGCGAATATAAAATGGGAGATACATGATAAGTGAATGGATAAATGGAGAAATACATGTCAGATAAAATTCCTAAGCTACAATATTTATTCTTTTATAATTTTACGTTTTCTTTCCAAATATTTTTCATTTTAAGATTCGAAAACAGCATTTTAAAATTTTGAAAATATTCCGCCTATTTACATTCCAGAAACCACTTTTTATCAAAATCATTTTCTAGATAATTATACTTTTATATAAATTAAAAATAATACATATATACACTGTAAACAAAAGCCCTTAACCGACTTTTATTTCCGCTACTATTGGGTACTTTCAACCTTCACCCTGTCCTTATATCTATATTTGATAAGATTTCGTACCTGTTATACGATATAAAATGCAAAATATTTCAATTTAATACAATCAAAATCCACCGAGGTATTTAATTTCAAAATTTGCTGGGTTTGGTTCATTGTGAATTTGCATTGAGGTGGTCGGTTTTTAAATATATAAGAAAACTTTGAGGCTGATTTTTTTCCGGTATTCAATGACATTCCTTTGAGATTTACTAGTGACTTTATTTATAATTTTGTTACATTTCGTAAACGAAAAGAATTTCACACAAGTAATTTAAGTCTCTTAAGCCTTAAATATAGTAAGTCTCTTAAGTAATAGTAAGTCTCTTAAGCCTTAAAATATGTTGGTAATAGTCTCATAAAGTTTTATTACCTTTGAACTATAACTTGGTTACCTCTAATATTCATTAAAGTACAAATAGTTTCATTTTTAGTTATTGCAAGTAATATTACGAATTGGCTTGTGAGTCAACACTGAAGAACACAATTTCCAGAAGATTCTGCTAATGCGTTCTCTGTTTTGTTAAAAATAATTATGTTCATTAATATTTTTCACCATAATTTGGATAGTAATGCTCGTTACGTATTTTCTTAACATCAAAATCATTTTAAATGATATTTTATTTTTTCGATTAAAAAATCTCATTCAGTTTCAAATATATATATCAAATTCAAATATGTCTGTATATCAAATTCAGTATATCATCTCAATATATCAGTATATCAAATTCAAATATCTCAGTCACATTTTACAAAACTAGAGTTAAACTTCCTGTTTATTCTTTATTAACTCTTTCGCATCGAGAGACGACCAAATATGTTTTCAACAAACATCGAAAACGCCTGTGTTTACGAATTTGTCTTGGAATAGTTTTCCTTTCCCCCTGCGGTTTCATCCATTGTGTGCAGTTTCACCTTAGGGCCGGATTGCACCTGCGAACGTCAATAGCTTTCCGTATTTCTCCTTTATTTGCTTCAAAAGAATGATTGACATGTCTTTTAACAACTCGCGAAACCAATGAGCCATACACTAACGTGGAGGGGAAAGAACTAGGTAGAAAATAAACGAGGCGTTGGGGCGGTTTGTCGTTGCTTGAATGAACGGGCGTTGCGGGCGACTTCGATGCGAAAGAGTTAAGAATGAATTTTTATAATTTATTAAGAATGAATGAAGAATGAAAATTTTCTTAAGTTTAGGCACTGGAGGAGCGTGTAAAAAGTTAGATTTTTGTAATTTTTACAAAATTGAGTTCTTTAAATATAAAAATTCCGTTTCCACATTTCGTTAATGAAAAAAGAAACGGAAGAACATTTTAAAATGATATAATTGAAGTTTTATTTAAAACATTTACACAGAATCTTTCTTTTAGGTCTCTAGATATCTTTTCAACGTTTAATAGGTTTGGATTTCAGGTGTCCATTGAGAAGAGCAGGCAATGCTTATTGAGAGGGGCGGCGAATGCCCCAGGGGACAGAAAGTCATTGAATGCTTCATTTTCTAAAGTAAAATTAATATTTTAAACTAATGTTAGCACAGCCTCAGTTTTTCTATAGCCAATCAAAAGTTAACGCAATTCGTAGAAGGCCTATAAACTATTGATTAAATTTTTAAACGAAGGTAAGAATGAATAAATCCCGATTTCATGGAAAGCAAGAAGTAAGAGGGGAACATACTTTCCATAGCAACCAAAAGCACTTCAAAAACACCAAGATGATCCTACTTTTTGCCAACCAACGGTATGAGGTTTTCCGTTCAACTTCTTTAAAGTTACGAAAATTTAAATTTATGATGTTCTCAAATTACTGAAGAACGAAAACTCCCTTTTCAGAACGAAGAATGTTTTGAAGTGAAGTACGGAAAATCAAAGTATGTAATTGTAAGAAATCGAATATAATGCATGGTAATGAAGCCAAAACGTTTAGAATCATTAGGTTATTTCGAAGCAGGAAACACGAAAAATGAGCAACGCCTTCACCGGGACACAAACCACGGACCCTGGAGTACGCGCCGAGTGTGCTGACCACTACACCCCGAAGTCATGCTAAAATGGCGGGAAAAATACCTTATAACCTTTCTAATTAAGTATAAAATTTGGTACAAAATAAAAAAAATACTTTGTAATTCTGTTTACTTACCACAAACCTTCTGGCGTCGTTTATTGTACTCATTAAGCTCTGTAGTCAGGGGGGCTCAGTACTGAAGAGAAAGTATCACGAAATGGGTTGCTTGTTGAAATTCAAAAATTCAGCATAATGGGTGATTAGATGTCAAGTAGTTTTTTTCTCCAGTTCTTGGCTACTTCGGAAGACCTGCATTCTTGGATCGGGTTGAGATCAGCAAAGTTCTTATTTATTCGAGTTTCTAAAATGTAGTTATTTGTAGTGTTTTCTCCTTTCGTCTTAAAACGAGGAGATCCAAAAGGATACGACTCCACAGTTGTCTTAATTTAAAAGCGAGGGTACATAACATTTAATTTAATTTAATTACCTAATATCGGAACTTCGCCTCTTTCCGCTACCTATATGCATTACATAGATTGAAAAATTTAAAAACCGAAGAGAATTATTGAAATTATTTGTATATTGTGACGTTATAAACTGACACCATAACTCTCGCTATTTTTAGATTGTCTTTGGTTTCGAAGACCAACTCCTGAATTAATTCCTTCAAAATATGCTGAAGTATAGAGGGGGAAAAAACTGCAGAAAAATGTAGAGCTACAGGAAAATTCTTCAAATCTACAGAAAAATTTAGATGCTTCATACTCATTCTCAAACAATTTGTTAAATGAAAGTGACTGACTGCCACAGGACTTGAAAAACAGAAATCCAGCCTCAGCTCTTCTACGACATTGAATTATTTAGACTTCGGAAAAACACTCGACGTGTATCTGCGTATGAAGAATGAAGCTTTGGTGGAGGTCTTCTTAGGTAAAACTGGCTTGTATTAGCTTTACATATATAGAAAAGCAAGACGTCTCCGATGCAGCCAAACCATTTTTCCACGATTGTGGACCAAGGACAAACTACCGGTCTTCAACGAATTTGCCGCTCGGAAGATGATGGCTTTAAGCTCTTCCATAGAACCAGCATAAAATTATGCAGTCCTTCATTTTGAAAATTTATGAACACAGTTTTCGGATTGCATTCGTTTATTCTTTCCGAGGACTTGAACTACGTTTATTAGCCTCCTGTTTAAAGTATAGCAATTTCGTAAACGAAATTGTAATATCTGAAATGCTGAGTTTATTTTAATATAGGAATTGCTCAAAATTGGGTTAACTGAAAAAAAAAAAAAAAAAAAAAAAAAAAAAAACGTTGACAAATATTTGGCGGAAAATATAGTATGATTTAACATCTAAATACGAAACAATAAAAAATACCCTAGCGGTTGCTCAGAATAATTGAACCGGCATTTTAAATGAGTTTTAAAACTCATCTCTCAGAACTCCTCTGTTAGCAGTTTGCATGGTGCATGTCTTTGTTTCGAAAAATATTTTATTGTTTACTGTAATATATTCACACTGTGACGCTCAAAAGCAGACAGCTTAATCCAAATAGTTGAAAAAGTTAGACGTTTTCAATTTAAATTCTTCTAAATTTAGTGAATAAAATAACGCATTATTCTTGGCGAACAGAACGTATTTGAACGAACTATTATTAGCAAACGGCACAGCAGAAGCTATTGTTTCTTTCAGATTCGTTTCAAAAACATAGTTTATATTTTGAAATGAAACCTAAGAAGTTAATCTTAAAAGAATATTTCGCCAAAACATTTGAAGATTCTGCGTGCTGCTATCATCAGAACTTCATTTAAACATGTCGTAAATATAAGTTTGCATTAATATACCTAAGAATGCAATAAATATACTTTATTAACTACGGCTTAGTTGATGGTTCTTAAACAAAATATTCTTAGTGGTTCTTAAACAAGACATTCCTATCTATTTGCAAAGTATTTAATTCTGCAAGATATTATTTTATATATACGAAATATTTTATGAAATATCTTATTGACAATTGCTAATGTTAAATGAAGTACACTTTACACAAAAAATGGGATTGTTCAATATCTCCCGTTCTACTAGATCGATTGTCGAAATTTAACTTTAATTTTCCATGTCTCGAAAGCGCGACTTAGGATATATATTAGATTTATATATAGCATTGTTCTAGCATAGGTATTTTGCAACAAAATCGAACTTTTCAGAAATAACACCATTTTCCCCATAATTTGATTCTACAACTGAATTATGCCTAGATTAAATTTTGTAATTCTCAGTGTGAAATTTATAAAGAAATTTAAAAAATCTATCTCCGCTCACTTTTTTCAGTTTTCGACAACAATAGTTCACTTGGCGAACTTCTTAATCTATAGCAACCTGTTTTCCTTTCCATTATTTCATTGCACGCGAGCAGAAAAAATGTCATCTTTCATATTTTCAAATACTGTTAACAAAGTGTTTAAACCATTTTTGGCATTATTATCGCTATAACAAATATGCCAAATTTCATAACGCGCCAATATATCAATTCACAGATATCTTAGAAAATTCTGAAAAAAAAATTTAAAAAAAAAAAAAAAAAAAAAAAAAAACCTCTAATTTTTTATAGGTACGCTTAGAAATACATCTACTTAAGACGATGGTAAAAATTTTATAGGTTATAATGCAAAATTGTTTTCGAAAAATTTATAAAACATATTTAAAAATATAAATTTAAAAAATAAATCATAAAAAATGGGTGAATTGTATTTGGAATAAGCCTAAATTTCAAAATGTGGAGAAAAGAATTAAAAACTTTTGAGATCTAATTTTTTGAAAACTACTCGTGCGATTTTTACAAAACTTGTCACTTTGGCGTCATTTGAGTCGCAGAATTGAAATGTGGAAAAAATTGGTATGCTATTTCAGAAAAAGCCCGATATTGTGTCAAAATACCTATGTTAAAACAATACTATAATTCTTTTGAAACAATTTTGTTAGTAAATATAATATATATCCTTAGTGGCGCTTTCGAGACATGGAAACGCAAGTTAAATTTCGATAATCGGTCCAGTAGAACGGGAGATATAGAACTGTCTCCCACTTCTTTTCTTTTGAAGCAAGGTGTACCTGTATGTATTTAAATAGGTTGCTCGCAATATGAAAAAAAAAGGTACATCTAAGACCCAATTTGAATACACATAGCCCCCTCCCCCGAACATATGCACCCGTATTTTAAAATACGATTTTTTTATTTCTTTCATATTTTGTTGCGAATTTAACGAACTTTTGGGTAATAAATTCAGCCATTTAAAATTGAGCGGTGGCAACACTCTTCGAAGTAAAACATTTTATCTCCAGAGAGCTAGATTGCTGCCATTCGAAAAATTGTAAGAAATATATCTTTCAATTTAAATAAGAAACTAGCTTATGCAAATAATGTATTGACACTGCCTGATATAAAATACTTTCATATTTCACGTACCAGTATGTTGCTATTCATTTAAGCCTACGATGTTTAACTTAATTATTTATTCTGTCTGTCACAAACTAAGCGATTTAAAAATAATAAACACAGTTGTTAAAAACATTTTTTTTATTTTTTTAAACTGAATGATTTAAAAATAATTACATTATAAATCGTGAGGTATCTAATTAGAAATATTAAATACTTAATCTAGAATTTAGAAGAGAAAAGAAAATGCTACTTATAGAGCAAATTTTTTAAATATAATATCAACTTTTATATTAAAAAAACAGAATATAAATTAGCATTTGTAACTGGGCCATTTTAAACCTGCTCGGCAAGTAACTGCTATGGATTACGTCATAATACCCAATCCATTTAATAGAAAATTTTATAAATATATAACAATGACCATAGAAATTCATGAAGATAAGCAAAAATTGTTGAGAAACATATCCATTCATTTTTACAGCAATTGGATACTTTTCTTATGCAATTTCTAACTTTTTTTCCTAGAGCTATTCTCCTTACGTAAATAATTACCCTCTGTAAAATAAAATTCGCGGGAATAAAAAGGTCTCATATTTTGTATTTTAAGTCTTGACAGCTTAACACATTTAGCAGACTTACTTTTACGATCTGAGGGTAAAACTAACGTTTTTATCTTTTTTTTTTAAGACAACAGCAAATTTATTACCTTAATAAAACATTCGTAGCAATATCATACATTTTTTCCTGTTTTATGCCCTAAATTTTACCTTGTATGTACACATTACATTTATATATATATATATATATATATATATATGAATAAACGGCATGTTTTCTCTTGCAAAGCACCAGAGCTCGTGTCATTAATCATCGCGAGGAGAGGATGTCATAACTTTTCAAAAAATTTAGATGATGTGATGGAAATTAAATCCGTAATTTGCACGTTAAAGGCTAATTGTTACTGAGTTTTCAAAATATGACTCAGGAGATCATTTATTAATGTACTGCTGTTATGTTTATGAATGCATTTTATTTTAACAAACTTTCTCGTCTAGTTTATAATGGTTCTTGTTAATCGCGTATGAATGCATATGCTCGTCTGATTTTTAAATTAAACTGTAACTAATAATTTACTTTGTTTAAGTAATAATCTGATAGTAAGGAGCATGGAACTTTACCAATTATACACATATTTGTGTTCGTGGTATCCGCTAGTATGATTTTTTTTTAGTAAGTAAACTTTTAATTACTATCTTGTATTATAGCTTAATCTACTTATGTTATACACATTATCGAAGTAGAATATTAGTATACGAGGGGTTTTCATTGAATTTTAATATTAACACATTTGTATAAAATAACTGTGGAGAATTACTTTTTCCGTTTTTAAATATTTCCCGTCAACTTCAACGCATTTCAAGAATCCGTTAACACGTTAATTGCCAACTATGATAACACGTACCAAGAGTATACTATATTTGTTTGCCCGATTTATATTGCTAACTACGAATGTTTTTGCAGCAAATAAGTACTCTTTCTCTTTTTATATCTTTGTTCCAATATACGTCCAACCCAAAATCGTATTCATGAAGTTCTAGCAAATTTACGTGTGTAACGAATTGGAAAGCTTTCCATAACCCTTTGAGAATTAAGATAGCCAAAATCTTGCAATTCAAACTCACCCGATACTGTCGCACTACCAATCTGTACAATTGAAATTAAGTATAGGAACTCGATGTGAAATCCTGTGTGTATTCATAGATTATAAGAAATCCTTAAACCATTGAGTTCTTACTCTAACTTGATGGTCATTAATATCAGTGTTCAGAGATTAATTACTTCTTATAATAATTCTCTTGTTTCAAATTTTATTTACCATATTAATAGACTAAAATGTAAATCTATTTTTGTTAAAAGTACGTGTAAACCCTCAATGTGCTATTTGTGCTAGAGCAACAAGTAATTTTTATTTCTACCACTCTTTGAGATAGTATGTTACACTGTACATTAAAAAAAAACTACATTTCTTCATTTCTGGGCCTTTTTAACAGATTAAGCTAAAATGCTGATAATTCCTCATTCGTACTTGTACATACGATGAAAAATATACGTTATTTTTAAATTATTTTATTTAGTAAAGCAATAACATACTATTGTGTAAGAAATGCTTCATTGTTGCATTACTTGGTGTTCGAAATGCCTTATTTGCATAACTAGTAAAGGATTTTTCTCCTCTTTTACCTGCTTTTCGTGCTTTCGCGGCGAAATTAGATTTGCATGCTGGTGCAATCGACATATCTGGAGTTCGAGCTCCGGAGAGGACATGGCTGAATTTGTTTCGGAATACACCTAATGATTATACAAGTGAAGCCTGAACTAAAATTTTGTGGACAATAGTTCGTCATCACATTATATCCGTGTGGTGACGAAGTGGGCCATGCAAAAGCCATGCGATTAGGTGTGCGAAGTGGGCCATGCGACTGGGTCCTCGTCTTCCCAGTCTTTCAAGTGCGGAAGAATATAAGGAATTTTCCTCCTTTCTCAACGCGTACTTTCGAGGTGTATTTGTAAGCAGTTCAAGATGAAATCGGGAAGTCAGAATCCCAGAGATGGCATTCTTGAGATTCTTAACAGCTGCTCCATCCCTTGGGCTTGCCTACACTGGCTTAATATTATACTATAATAGTAGCTTCTCTGGGGGGGGAAGCGAACCACCTAGTTCTTAAAGGATAACCTGTGCCTGCTCTCCCCTTTGTATTCTCCGTGCGCCTGAGGTTTGGGTGAGGCTCAGGGTTGCCGGTTTTGCTTCGGGGCTTAAGACAGATTTCAGTTTTAAAAACGCTGCATTCCTGGATTGATGTACTGGGTCTGTAGCAAGTCAGTATTTTATCAGTCTCTTTGAGGTGACTTTTGACTATCTCCGGAATCTCCAACCTAATACGAAGGATAGGACATTAGTCCATGTAAGTGACTTTTAGCAGACGGAACTGAACTTTATTCGAAATAAACTTAATGACACTGCAAATTTATTAGTTAAATTTAATACTGTTACAGTGATTTGCATGTCTTTTCCATTTATAAGTCGTTTCATCTTGGTTACGATTCATTCATATTTATTTAATCGTAAAATACTTCTTTTGTACATCACATAACTTGGGTTACACGTCGCATTTGCTTGACATATTGACTTACTGCATAGCTTTTACACTTTGCATTATTTATCGAGAAATGGTGGCAGTAGAAGGAAATAAAGGCTGAGACATCACAGTCTGTTGCAGGAGTTTTAAATCACTCCATGAGTAGGTGGGATACTTGGAAGGAAAAACAAATATGTTCTTGTTTCTTTTGAAAAGGACGCTTGGTTAAGTAAATTAGTAGATGAAGTAGAATTAAGTGATACAAACTGTCCCGAAAGAGATAGGCACTCCCGTTAAAACATAAAATTCAAATCTCAGAAAAATTTTATGAGAATACCGGTTTGACGGAAGTTGCGTTAGCAAAGAAACTAGATATCCCTACGACAACACCAAAAACGGTTTTTTTATGATAAGACAAAAATTGAAGAAAAATTTGTTGACAGCCTTCAAAGAAATTACATATTCAATATATAAGTTTCCGAAGGTCGAAACCATTTTGCTAAACTTTGTCATGCAGTTTCGTGCGTGTAACATTCCAGTAAATGGAATATTAAACGCACGACATGTTAATCGAGAAATCCAAAGAAATAACACTTCGGCTAATGTTAAGGAAGCTTGCTTTTCAACTGGATGGCTGTATAAATTTAAACTGCGGCATAAAGTCTCATGTTATGTAAGAAATGAAGAAAAGCGTTCCTGCTGAGTCGGTTAAAAACTGGTTCAATAATTTATCCTCTAAAACAGTTGGATACGTTGTAAGGATCTTAAGTTTTACTAACGTTTATTTTATTTTAAATCTTTACTATCACTTCTTATTTTCTACTTCCGGCCAGAATTATAAGCGTGAAGGTTTTTATGCAAAGTTTGTCTGGCGAACGCCAAGTATTTAAGTGTGGCCTTTTTGCCAAGCGAAAGAGAGGAAGCAGTGAGTTCGAAGCAGGCCGCTTACCTTAGAAGTTACGCAGTTGCTATTTGCCTTCCAGGCAGAGGTTTTAATCCTCTTAATAAATTAAACGTATTGTAGTGTTCACAGTCTCTGTGCTACATACGCTTCCTGTTATTATAAGGCCAATCTTCCACGTGTGTTATTCTAAAGTTAAATTAGAGTTTAGTTTTATTTTTTATACATTTTACGTTAGACCCCGAGTGGAGGGTCATTGTATTCCGAAGTACGGAAGTCATTGTATATAAAGAAAAATAAAGGGTTTTGTATACCCTTCGTTTGTATCCTGTCTACTTACTACAATTAGTGAACATAGCTTTAGTAAGCTCTCTGTTCCTAGTCAGGTCATTGTATGTTTCCGAAGAAGGTTAGAAGAAACATTGAACCTGATAGTGGCGCCCGACGAAGAAGAATAACCATGGCCGAGTTTCAAGAAGAACCTGTGCTGCCTGCAGAAACGGCTCAGAATCCAGAAATGCCAGCTGCCGCCCTGGAAGGATTTGGGTACATCGTCCAGACCATGCGCGCTTCGATGAAACCAGAAGCAACGTTTAATGGAAACTCACCGGTAACCAGTTTTTTGGAAAAATTGGATGACCACTTCATGCTCTACCCCGTGCACGAGTTTCAAAAAGTTACCTTAGCTACCAGCGCTTTGAGGGGCCAAGCGCTTAACTGGTTCAAATGTATCGGCAGAAGTCTCTTGGGTCAAGCAGGAAGTCCCACCTATACTTATGAAAATTTCAAGACTGCCCTACTAAAAGCCTTCCCTGTTGTAAGGGATCGTGCGAAATTAGAAACGGAACTTTTTAGCATATATCAAGAAAGAATCGAAAACCTGTCGAGCTTTATTTTAAGAAAAATTCACGTTTTCAAGCTCTTGTATGGAAACCGTCCGGATCCTGAAATAATTCAAGTGATTTTGCCGAGGTTACTACCCCAAGTGCAAGACTTTATTGAATTAAGAAATCCCACTACACTGGAAAAGTTATTTGAGCTAGCAATCCAGTTTGAAAGTAGAAGAACGGCGGACGTCGAAAGAAGACGCCAATATCAACAGCGAAACCAATTTGGTACGCCAAGACTACAGCAAACTCAAGCATACGGCTACGGAGAAAAAGCGAATCAGTGGGCAAGGAAACCCGAGCATTCAAAAACAGCCGGCGAACGTCGACAGTTCAATAGCAACCCAGGAAAAAAGTCTCAAGGCCAGGGGAAAAAGAAGGAAAGCACGGAAAGGAAAAATAATTTAAACTAAAACGGATTTCTGCTGACGAGAGGGTGCGGAAATCCGAAGGCCACGAAAACCCCTCTTCCTACAAGATAAATACAGTAATGGTGAAAAATTTGACTCTTCCGAAGATTGAAGTGTTGGTAAATAATATCCCGGCCACCGCACTCCTGGATACCGGCGCGCAGTGTTCCTGTGTGGCAGAAGTCTTTTTTAGAAAGTATTTTCGCAAATACCACATATATAATGCGGATAATACGACAGTATTAGCGGCGCAAGGAAAAGAATGTAAGTGCGTAGGTAAAGTACCTTTATATATCCGTATCAAGGACGAACAAGTAAAGGTGATGTTTTTTATAGTAAAGAATTTGCAAGCACATTTAATCCTAGGAATAGACTTTCTTTCAGACGCACAAGCTACACTGGATTTTAATGAAGCGTCCCTTAGGCTGACAATGAAACCAGTGCGTGTAGAAAAGGTTGAACCGCCAAGGTTAAATCTTGACCACCTGCCTAATGACGAGCAAGATAGAATCCGACAAGTGGTAAGTGAATTTGCTTCGTTATTTAGTGATATTCCAGGATTTACTCAGGTTACTAACCATAGTATTGACACCGGAGATGCATTGCCAGTTCGTCAAAACCCATACCGGTATGATAAGAATAAGGAAAAAATTATAGAATGGCATATTACCGATATGCTACGTAAAAAGATCATAACGCCCATCTCAAGTAGTTATGCTAGCCCGGTGGTTTTATGTAAGAAAAATAATGATTATCCTTTGGAGCATCCAAAAAGGTGGAGATTCGCTATTGATTACCGTAAATTAAATTCCATAACGAAATATCCGGTATATCCGTTACCGATCATAGAAGAAATTTTAAGGAACTTAAAATCAACCAAATTTATGACGACTTTAGACTTAACGAATGGTTATTTTCAAATAGGGGTCATGCCTGAGGACGTGCCTAAGACTGCCTTTATAACCAAGTCTGGCACTTATGCATTTTTGCGTATGCCGTTTGACCTTTCTGGGGCCCCAGCAACATTTCAGCGATGCATGGGCATTGTGTTAAGACCTGTTCTTGGAAAGTCCACATTTATCTATTTAGACGATATCATTATTACTAGTGATAATCTCGACCAACATATACAGGATTTAAGACAGGTGTTTTCTTTATTAAATGAGGCCGGTCTAAAAGTTAATGTCGAAAAGTGCAAATTTGCAGCCCCTGAATTAAAATATTTAGGTTACAAAATATCGCAAAAAGGGATCGAGACAGATGAATCAAAAATAATCGCTGTACAAAAGTATCCGACTCCAAACACGGCAAAGAAGCTCTCTTCTTTTCTAGGACTTTGTTCATATTATAGGTCCTTTATAAAAGATTTTGCGGCTATCGCTGAGCCATTGTTAAAATTAAAAAAGAAAAAGGCAAGATTCTCGTGGACGGCCGAAGCCAATAGTGCTTTCGAAAAATTAAAACAAGCATTAACGCAAGCCCCTGTGTTGAAATTTCCTGAAAAGGATGAAAATTTAGAAATTTCAGCGGATGCTTCGGATTATGCGGTAGGAGCGGTACTTTCGCAAAATCAGCAGCCCGTGGCATTTTTTAGCCGAACTTTAAATCAAACACAAAGAAACTATTCCGCGACCGAGAGAGAGGCACTTGCAGTTCTGTTAGCAGTGCAAAAGTTCCGAGTCTATTTTGGAAAGGCGCCGATAACAGTATATTCTGATCATGCGGCGGTAACTAGATTGTACTCAGGGAAAAATTTATCCCCAAGGTTAATAAGATGGGCACTCAAGCTGCAAGAATATAATCTGGTAATCAAGCATACCCCCGGAAAGGAAAATATCGTAGCAGATGCCCTATCATGAATTAAATTAGACGAACAGGGTAATACCGTAAAAGTTGCAATGCTTACAGCGTGTACAATAAATTCCCGAGAAACTGTAATAACCGAACTGGGTAAGGATCCTGAGTTTGGAAGTATTTATGAGTATTTGAAGGATCCTGAAAATTTTAGCCACCAAGATATTGTGGCGATAAGAAATAGGGCGGCCCATTACGAACTAATAGATGGTCTATTATTCTACACAAAAACTACGAATTCCAACAACGAATTTCGACCTGTTATCCCAGCTAGTCTTAGATTAAATATCCTGCAAGAGCTCCATGACAGCCCTTTAGCTTCTCATGCTGGTATTCGAAAAACTATCCAACGCGTACACGAGGCAGTCTACTTTCCTGAACTGCAAAAGTTAACAAGGGCGTATGTCCAGTCCTGCCCAACATGTCAAGCCGTTAATTATATTAATTTCCGCCCGGCCGGGTTTCTAAATAGTATTAAATCCGAATTTCCAAATGAAATAATCGGCATCGATTTATTGGGCCCTTTCCCAAAAAGTCAGTTAAATAAAAGTCGCTATCTCCTTGTTATGGTTGATCATTTTAGTAAGTGGACCGAAATTGTTCCCTTAAAACGAGCCTCCGCGAAATTAGTTACTGATTCTATTTTAAATAAATATATTTTAAAATACGGGGCGCCCCTAAAAGTTATATCGGATAATGGTCCTCAATTTGTAAGTAATATATTTGAAGACATGTGCCAAAAACTGGGATACGTCATTTAAAAATGGTCCCGTATCGGCCGCAATCAAATATAGCGGAACGGGTCAACAGAAATATAGTGAAAATTATCCGTAGTTATGTTAAAAACTTTCATAAAAGCTGGGATAACTATGTCAATGAATTTGCTTTCGCCCTTAGGACCGCAAAACATGATACAACGGGAAAAACTCCTGCTGAGTTATTTCTAGGCAGAAAGATTATAACACCGTTAGATAAATTATTTTATGTGCAATAAAGAGCCCCAGAATTTAAAATGGGTGATATAGAAAAACTAATAAAAGAAGCAAAAAAGAATACGGAAGTAGCACAAAGAAAACAGAAGTTATATTACGATCTGAAACGACGGGGAGTAACTTATAAAGTAGGGGATGAAGCACTAAAAATTAAGCATTCACTTTCTTCAGCACCAGAAGATAAAACTGCCAAATTTTTTCCACGATTTGAAGGATCATATGTTATAGAAAAAATAACTCACGCTGTTGTAGTGTTAAAGGCCAGAAATGGTGAATCTTGTTCCGCAAATATTGATCAAATTAAGCCCTACTTCGATCGTAATAAAATGCAAATCTTTTCAGATCTTTTGCAGGATCCGGCACGGCAGACACCGCAGGTACAAGTTCCAGAGGTGGGAAAACGACAAGTACAAGGGCAAGCCAATGAGAGACAGAAGCAAGTGAAAAGAAAATTGCCCCGCGGAAAAATTGAAGGTAAAAAGAAAAAGAAGCCGTTCCACCGTCCAGAAAACAGAGTTCACGAACACCCCCAGAATGAAGAAGGGAGAAGGACGACGTATGTGAAGAGGACCAGGAGAAAGGACGGCAACTATAACCCGGCTTTAAAACGGAGGATCGACTCATCCGACAGAACTCTCCGCAGCAAAAGTCGCCGAACTGCGGAAGGGCCATCAGCGGCGGAGGAAAAAGTACAAGAAAAATTTGAACGGCCAACAACGAGGTCCAAGCAGGATCACGACAGAAGTTTCCCGGTTCCGCCAAGACCAGCTGCCTTCAAACGGCCAAGACCACAAGCAGAGGGGAAAAGGAAGGTGTTCAAGGGTGGCCGTACTGGTGAAAAACGGAAGCTTCCAGAGGAAAGCACTGAAGGGCGAGCCCGTACAAGAAGGAGGATAAACCAGGCTACGGTCTGCAGTACCTTTAAAGACTGGGCCCAGAAAAGGATGTCCGAATATTACAAAGATAAGTAAAATTTTATGTTACGTTGCAAACTTAAGTTAATCTTTCATTCTTACTGCAAGTGGCAGATTTCAAGAAGTTTTACCTCATGCGAGGTCTACCTTTATCGCCAAAAGGGCGAGAAATGAGTTGTGACCGATTTTCTTATTATGTTTTTCAATTACTCGCGCGTAAAACTAAAGTTGATGTATAATAGCGTTGTGTAAAGACTTAAATATTGTAAAAAGTTATTGTATAAATTTTATTTAAAACATTCTAGCAAGAAAGAAGTTTTAGTCTGAAAGACTTTTTGAAATGTAGTATTATTTCAATGTAGAAAGAATTGGCACTTGCTTTGAAAAGAATAGAAGTTAACAATGTACTACTAATGTATGTTTTCAAATGTGTAAAATTAACGGCATGTTGATATGTTCTTATATACATGTGTTCTGTTATTTTAAATGTTAAGAAATACCGTGATATGGTAAAAGTGAAAGTAATGTTAAAAATTTGTTATTCGTGTGACTGTAAAGACTAAATCATGGCGAATATATGTTAAAGGTTGAATGATGTAGTTAGGCTCTCTGACGCTACACTTTAGAGTTAGCCACTTTTAGAATAGTACCTCAGGGTTTAGAGTTGAAAGTAGGGTGTGTTAAGAGGTCTCGTTATGTTGAATTTTAACACGTAGTGTTTTGATTGTAGGAGGAAGTGTTGAACACATAGACATAAACACATTCGTGTTTGGTGTTCTTTTACAACACATGTCAGAGAGCAAGGGGAGAGATAATTAAAATAGTCATGAATGAAATAAGAATGTTAAGAGAAGTATATTCTATATGTTATTTGCAATGTCATTGTGTAACATTTCATTAAACTAGTTTTCCTTCCAGATCTCTGGAAGGAACCAGAATTGAATAAAGCTCCTGTTTAGATGCAGTACAGATGAAAAAAAAAAAAAGATTGTTGTAGATCCTGGGAGCTGCTATTGTAACAAATTTCTTTCTTTTAAATTTTCTAGTTTCTAACGAAGTTATGATTGTAAAAGGTTGGCCTCGCGTTATATTCTAGAGCTAAAAGTTTTCAACAAGGTCGTTTTAGACCTCAGTTTCAAACTAATTAACTCTGGCGGGAAGTATGTAAGGATCTTAAGTTTTACTAACGTTTATTTTATTTTAAATCTTTACTATCACTTCTTATTTTCTACTTCCGGCCAGAATTATAAGCGTGAAGGTTTTTATGCAAAGTTTGTCTGGCGAACGCCAAGTATTTAAGTGTGGCCTTTTTGCCAAGCGAAAGAGAGGAAGCAGTGAGTTCGAAGCAGGCCGCTTACCTTAGAAGTTACGCAGTTGCTATTTGCCTTCCAGGCCAGAGGTTTTAATCCTCTTAATAAATTAAACGTATTGTAGTGTTCACAGTCTCTGTGCTACATACGCTTCCTGTTATTATAAGGCCAATCTTCCACGTGTGTTATTCTAAAGTTAAATTAGAGTTTAGTTTTATTTTTTATACCATTTACGTTAGACCCCGAGTGGAGGGTCATTGTATTCCGAAGTACGGAAGTCATTGTATATAAAGAAAAATAAAGGGTTTTGTATACCCTTCGTCTGTATCCTGTCTACTTACTACAATTAGTGAACATAGCTTTAGTAAGCTCTCTGTTCCTAGTCAGGTCATTGTATGTTTCCGAAGAAGGTTAGAAGAAACATTGAACCTGATAACGTGTGTGTGTGTGTTTATGGCAAAGCCTCAAGGGCTATCTGCCTAAGAGGAGGGATGCCTTCGTGGAGGACTTTCCAAGGGAAACTGGCTCGTATACACGTTACACATGGGGAAAACCACGAAAACGGCCATGCAGCCAGCCCGTTCGCGGGATTCGAACCTCGGACCGAACTACCAGTGTTCAGCGACTTTACCGCTCCGCCGCTGGTGGGCCTCAGTTGGATACGAATTAAAAGACATTTTTAATGTTGATGAAATTGCTCTTTTCTTTAGACTTACGCATGCAAAAACCCTAGCTTTCAAAGGTGACCAGTGTTATGGAGCTACGCTAGATAAAGAATATTTCACCATTTTCCTTCCTGCAATTGTTGATGGCATGAAAAAAAATGACTCCTTCAATTATAGGAAAGTCACAGAAATCATGATGCTTCAAACATGTTAAAACACTGCCATTAGAATATAAAGAAAGTAAGAAAGCATGGAGACTACAGACATTTCCACAGAATGGCTCAAGAAAATAACAAAACTATGAGGAACCAAAACCACAAAACTTTACTTCTTGTGGATGAATCTACCGCCTATTCTTCAAAGGACAGACAGGCCTTGCAAAATGTGAAAGTTGTTTTATTCTTTGCAAATTGCACTGGTGTAGTATAACCTTTAGGTCTATACGTCATTAAGAATTTGAAAGCGTTCTGCAAGAAAACGTTGATTCAAATAGCCCCTTAAAATATAACTACTGAAAATACACAGAGAACTTTTAGTATTTTTGAGGTTACCAATATCAGTTCATTTGCCTGAACTCAAGTAAAACCACAAACGATTAAAAATTGTTTCCAAAGGGGGAGGTTCGTACCCAGAGTCAAGTGTGTTTAACGATGAAAATGATGATAAAACTGTGATTATAGTATGAAAAAAACTGGGAGCTTATGGGGTTAGACATAACGGTCGAGGAATACCTAAACTGTAACCTAAAACGGTAACCCTCTAAACTGTAACCCTCGAGGAATACCTAAACTGTACTTCAACGTAAAGACTTTAGACGTATGCATTGTTGAAGAAGTGATTGAAACTACTACATGAATATTTAAAAAGCAGGGTTAAGAAGAAAATGAAAAAAATAATCTTCCCTTCTTCCCAGATCTTCTGTATTTACATCCTCAGAAAATTCTATGTGTGCAATAACAGAAGAGAGAAAACTTGTCAAGAAATGAATTCGTTTCACGGCGCATTACTTAAGATATAGAATCAAAAGACACGTCAGACGATAATTAAAGACTTTTCTTTAAAAAAATACTAAAATTTGCTTTAAAATACTCTTGGAAAATAAATGTCACTTATTCAGTATGGTAATTCAAATAAATGAATGACTTTTTTTTAATTTTACATAACTACATACAGAAATTTGCATTCTTATGGTTTTAAAACTATTAATTTTGTGTTAATATCATTTTAAAAACATCAGTTATAAAAATAATTGCTTAAATTGTTTAATTATTTAAAATATTAATATTTATGTAAAATATTAATTTAAAATTTATTTAACCATATTTAATATTTTGAACAAATTAAGAGTACTATAATAAATCTGTGTAATATTAGTAGCAATTAGTAGTATCAAAATTGTGTAGCTAATACGACTCGTGTATATGCTTGAAATCATTAGTTTTAATTTCTCTTATACGTCTTTCTTAGTTATACGTCGTTTGTGAATGGGCCCTTAAAAGACGTATGAAAGGTGCTCCACTGTACATATATTACAGGAAAATCATGCTTTATAATGTGTTTTTTATCCGTGGTTTTACGTCTCAGTTGAGGATATGGGAACGTACTCATCTGTAGATACTGTGGTACTAACTGTACTCTTGCCTTATGACTTGTCGGGTCTGAGTCAAAATTAAAAAAAAAAAAAAAAAAAAAAAAAACCACTTGTTATTATGATATTACTATTGTGATATTATATGGCATATAATCAATAAGTAGTGCTTCTTTCTTTCTTCCCGAGAATAGAGACCTGAAGTTTCCTGTCAGAATTCTCAGTTCAGAACTTGTGGAATGGGAAGTTTCACTATATTTAAATACTATGCTCTCTTGTTTTGTTTCTGGGTCACAGCTGTCATTAACCTTGAATAAAAGTTTAAAGAAATTTATCATAGAAAGCAGTTCTCTAACACATTTTTCCCAAAATTTCATTACTTTTGATTTGGGCAGTTTCTCATGGAGGAGTATTTCCACTGATCCAGCACCAATGCGAATTTTCGTAAAACTTAATGTGAATATGAGTCAGTTTTTCTTAAAACGCCCTCCACGAAAGCATCCCTTCCCTTAAGCAGATAGCTCTGGTATAGTTTGCCGAACTTAACCGTGTATAAACTTTGATTTTGTTAGTGGAACGAAGGTGCTAAATTACCATAAATTGTAATGGTATGTTTTCTGAATATCTATCGATATTACACCTAGTTTTGCCATGAAATCGATTACCAAACGACACCTTATGTTTTCAGTATTAACAAACATGACTAACTGATAAAATGTAACAACTATTCAAAATCAAATATTGATACTTAGCTGTGTGTGTTTTCCTTTTCATACTTTCAAAGAATGATGCAATCATTTTACTACGTTTCGTAGTCTTACAACTATTATATACTAGTAGGTTTAGGACTTTCTGAACACTTCGGGTATTAAGAAAAGATAATTTATAATGCCTAGAAGAGCCTTCTTTGTATGTAATTTTATGT
Source organism: Stegodyphus dumicola (assembly GCF_044657685.1). Classification (NCBI taxonomy): domain Eukaryota; kingdom Metazoa; phylum Arthropoda; class Arachnida; order Araneae; family Eresidae; genus Stegodyphus; species Stegodyphus dumicola. The sequence goes on along the minus strand of NC_140771.1, from coordinate 67,143,196 downwards.
ATATTGTAATATTTATTCGAAAAACATAATTTTACTTTCAAACAGAAATTATGCAAGAGAAAACACCTTCTGAGAGTACACCGTTAACTAAGTAAATTTCTGAATAGTAGTTGCAGAAATGCGTCTTGATTTGTAACGTCCCAATCGTACCCTTAGGGCTAATCAGATCAGAATCTAAAAGTTGAAATAATTCTTTTTCTAATATCAAAAAAGCATTATTGAGTTGTGAAAAGTATTTTAAATTTAGTTTATTTGATTATAGTGTAGTGTATTTTTATGTTAATTAACCAGTTATTGTGGTACTGCCGTTCAGAAAAGTGTACAATATTTAATTTGTCTTCCCAAATTGTATGTTACTGATTAACAAGCTAAGCGATTCAAAAGCAGTAAACGTAGTTCTTCATCTATTATTAATTCCTAGCTGCACTCATTAAATATACACTCATGTCCATAAATTAAGGAAAATTCGGAGTCACGCGGAAATCGAACTCTAAAATAAATATATCACCTGTAAAATCACTACACACATCTTCAAGAAGCATATGCAAATTTCAGGAAGTAACCAGATGACACCGATGGTACGTCACAATGACGAGAGTGTAAGAGAGTGATATATAAGGAATACAGGCAAAGAAATAAAATTGTTCGCAAGCGCTTTAGAAGCATTTCAGTGCAATAACCGAATAGTTATGACACAAAGGACGCATTTGGATAATTTTTTACGTGGTAGAATTATCGGCCGTCTGGAATGTTGGCGTACCCAACTGGAAGCATCAGACGAACTTGGAATTGCCCAGAGTGACATCTCCATGCTTTGGCAACGATTCCAAGATGATGGTAATGTGTTACAACACAGGTCGCCCCAGAGTTACAACGCCGAATGAGGATCAGTATTTGGCAGTTAATGCCGAAAGAAACAGGCGGAGCACAGCCTCAGACCTGTCTCGTCAGCTATCTTCAGCCACTGGTACGACAAGTTCAAGGCAGACCGTGTACAGACGCTTAGAGCAGATTGGTCTATATGCTCGTAGACCTCTCAGATGCGTTCCACTTACTGCCACACATTGTCGCCTGCGGTTAGCCTGGAGTAAAGAGCATGCATTGTGGACACCGCAACAGTGGGCTTGTGTGATGTTTTCCGACGAGTCCAGGTTTAGCTTGCAGTCTGATTCTCTTCGGACTTTCATATGGAGAGCTCCAGGTACCCGTTACCACCAAGAAAACGTCATTGAACGACACCGTTACGGTGGTGCAGGAGTGCTCGTTTGGGGTGGAATTATTCTGGGTTCCAGAACTGGCCTGCATGTTCAAATTGGAACCATGACAAGCCAAATCTATCGGGACGTCATTCTGGAACAACATGTACGTTTGTTTCGGGGCGCCATGGGCGCACAATTTGTGTTTATGGATGACAACGCCCGTCCTCACCGTGCAAACATCATAAGCGAATGCCTTCAATCGGAGGATACCCCCGCATGGACTAGCCAGCATTCTCACCGGACTTGAATCCAGTAGAGCACGTGTGGGACAGGCTTGGCCGACGAGTTGCAGCCCGTCAACCTCCTCCTACATGTCTACCGGAACTTTACATTTTCAGTGGTGTAATATCCCAGAAGATCAGATCGATAATTTGATACTCAGCATGCCTAGGCGTTGTACGGACTGTATTGCATCGTCTGGGAGACATACAATGTATTAACAATCATACCAACCATGTAATGTTGGTTTTTTGTAAATAGGTTTATTTTGTAATTTGCTCCAGGGAGAAAAAATCGCTAATTTTTTTAATAATATTAAACATATAGCATTTTTTTTTCTCTTTACCTTTTGTTTAATAAATAAGCTTTACGAATAAGTCAAATTTGTTTTGCTTCTAACTCTTCCTTTGCCTGATTTTGCATTATCCTTAATTTATGGACATGAGTGTATTTTTAGCCTAAAGGAGCGGTAGCCCAGAAGGGTCAAAACGTCTCAAAACGGCATTTTGCTTTTAATGACTATAAATGTCTGAATCACTTTTCAAATTGTTGCCACCAAATATTATCGCCTTATATTATACTTAAAGAAATAAAATACCGAAGACTTTGCACTATTGTACGCATATCTTTCGCATTGTAAAAAAACAACTGTACCTAGAGCTATCAAATTTTGAATAACATAGTCCTCCAACCGAAAATGGACACCTGGAAGAGCGAATTTCGAAATTTTTTTATTGTGTGTTTCATGTTTAGTAAAACTGCAATGAATTTTTGATTAATAAACTCAATGATTTCTAAGCGAGCAATGGCAACACTGTACGAAAAAAAAACACATTTTTATCTCTAGCATGCGAGACTGTCTATCGGAAACTCTAAAGATAGGCTGTTTTTAAATACTTCTGCCCCAGATGCTCTCGAAACATGTGTATATGTATGTAAATGAAAATAACGCACCTTTGGCGGTAATATAAAATCTGAAAGCTTTCATATTTTTATTTATTTATTTATTTCTGTTTATAGCTATTTTGGGCGGATGGTCGCACAAGCAACTAATGATTTTAAAAAGTTAAGCCTTTTAGTATTTTTGTTGTACTTGTCAAATTGAGCCTTTTTTGACATTACTTTCTGTTATCACATTCTCTTTCAGAAAATAACTCAAGATATTTTTTAAACTCGTAAAATGCAATATAATGTACCGTCCTTGATTTATCGCATTTCATACTTGAAAGCAATTTATTTGAGAGCCAAATTAATTATTTTTGCACACAATAATCATTAATCATCGTTTTTTAAGTTTCTATAAATGAACATGAATATTTGAAAAACAAATATTTCACATTATTAAAAAACGTTTCATCGTGCTGCTTTAGATAAATATATCTCAACAATTGTAATGCAAATTGCTTTCGCACAGATCTCGCATCAATCAAGAATCCATTCATATCCCGAAGTTACGACTCAAGAAGTTTGCAGCCAGTTTAGCACTTCCACAATCGACGTAATAAGAAAATGACGAATAAGCAATCGTCTGTAGGTTGGAATATCAGCTACGGAGATTTGATTAATGTTCTAATTAACTCGAACACTTTTAGGTTAAGTTATTTATAAAGTCAACCTAATCAATTTTAGAGGAGTAAGCCTGGGTTTAAGAGCTTAACGCAAGTGTCACGCAGAAGGTTTGTATTATTAAAACCCCGCCTAAAATTAGTTTTCTAAGTTGGCCTCGAAAATGACTAATGCCAGTTGGAAAAATAAATTTCGGAAGTTCGTTAATAAAGTAAATGCGGAAGAAGGAACATTTTATGTCTCAGCGAATATATTGTGATGATGAATAAAAATAAAAGATGACGTTTTAATAAGGTTTGGTTATTAACACCATAGCAAATGTTCAGAGAATAATTTATTTCATGGTGTCAGAGGAAATTAGAGCTCAAATAGAAAGAAAGTTGTTACAAATAGTGTAATGGGGTAATGAAAGGAGGGTAACAGAAAACCAGTGGAATCAATATAGCATTCTGTACGTTTTAAGATATATAATTAATCATTAAACAATTAGCAAATTTGTAAAAACTAGCATGCTTATAACATGAAAATTTCTCTCCGTTTATTAAGCTACAGAAATGTAATAGTTCTCAGTTTAGAAGTTTTCGGATTTTACACACTGAAATTCAAAAATGAAATTACAGTGAGCCTTTTCTTGGCTATTACTTCCTAAGACGACCATCTAAGAAACTGACCTGTATTCTGTCGGAAAGTATGAATAAGCATCGATATCGAACATGAGTTCTTTAAAACATCCACCTCCACAGGACATATCCACAAGTCATGAGTGATCGGCTCAGACAAGGTTAGTTGAATTAGGCTCATGTGATTTTAATCTATCAACGACCATTCTTCTTGTCACAAGTTTACTCGCTTGGATGCACACGTATCAAAATTATTTATGTAAATGAAACAGTACGTGGCTATCCTGCTAGCTGCACTTTTAACATAAATTCAATGAATTTTATTTACTTATAACTACAGAATATCTGTTAGCATTCGAATCAAACAGAAGACTTGGAAACAGCACATCTGTTGCAGGTGCGCGAAGTCTAAAAGGAATATAGTTTCTGATATTCAGCACCCAATGATTCAAATTTTATGAATGCTTATGATATAAAATGGTGTAAACATAAATAATTATGACAAAATACTTTATCGTGTAACCATAAATAATAATACATATTCAACAAAATAATGGGATTTTTCCCTGATGTCTGACTAGGTCGCTCTTGCTCTTTATAATTTCAAAAGGATATAAGGATGGCGACGCACAAGGGCTTGAAGTGAAATATGCTACACTAAATTTGAATTTGAGATTTGAAAAAAGTAACTGCACCATTTTCCTGCAGTTTTTAACTGAGGCATTCTAGATATTTTGAACTCAGATAAAAGAGGAAATCTGCAGTGCTTAATGTTTGGAATAGAATAACTAAAGGACAACAAGAATAACCAATATGTTACAGACACTGACTGTTTGCATACTATGGAAAGAATAGATATATAAGACTCATGCGGTTAGAAACATTCATGAAGTTTCTTGGAGAAAGTGGTAAAATTGTGATGATTTCTATACTTAAGAGAAAGGAATGCCAAAGTGATAGAAGCGTTTGAAAATGGGCAAATGTCAGCCTAAAAGGAGAAACGCTTATGTTGTCCCAACTCGGCTATGACCGATGAGAAAAAAGATGGCCCTGATGTGAATATTTAAGAGAACAAATGCATTTTTAACCATCTCTAGTCAGGATCGACATAAGTACGAAGGTTCTTAAATATCACAATTTAAGTGCACGGTGGATTCCTAGGATGCTGAGAACTTAACACAAGGAGACGAATACTCATACTTTAAAAGCAATTTTGTGGCAAACAGCGTTCAAAGAGGTGACTTATTGATATTATCATCACACGACAAGTGGATGCTTCGTTATGAGTCTGAAAATAAGAAGAAATCTTTGGAATTATTGTATATTCTCGTGTCAAGAAAAGTCCAAATCTTTAACTGGTAAGGTAAAGTTAAGCTTTTCCTTCTAAATAAATGCACCTGTTTTGAACCAGTGTCAAAAAAAGAAGGAACGGTAAATAATATGTAGGAGAAGCTGAAGCCATTAACACAGAATTTTTGTTTAAGGCCTTGTTTTCGTTCATGAAAACACACACGTGTCCTCGGGATCTCTGTAAATGTCCATTCAGGAAATCGCGACTTGGGACCTTATAGCACCCTAGTACAGTTGACATCCAGTTTCCACTGACTATGGAATATTTTGGACCCAATAAGGAAGCACTTAAATTTTGCAATTTTAATCGGGTGCCGAAATGAAAGAAGCTAGGCTTGTTTGCAAGCACAAGTATAAATTATTTTTTTAATGATGAAATCAGGAAGTTGTTACAGGAATGTTAGAAGTGCATTATGAAGGAAGGTGAGTACTCAGAAAAATTACGTATCGTTCCTAAGGTGAAGTACTATTCGGAACATCTACCTCATAATTTTCAATTTAAGATTCCTTTCTGAAGCACTTTCAATTTCTTATTTAATTTAAAAGCAGAAAATATTTAACAGATTTTCTCGAGATTATTAACAAATTCTTTAAAATATAATAACTGAAAAAAATTACTGTGAAGTATATAATAAAATTAATTTATCTTAATTGAATTTCGTGCTTCTCAACAGTCACCCTTCAAACGGATGATGATGAAAGAAATGTTTTCATTCCCTTCATGGTGTAAATGCATAGCATATCCAGCTAGCTTATAACGTAATTACATTCTAACTACTGAAAACTCCTTGATTTTAATTCTGTTAAAGTCATAGTTGATTTACACGTTTCTCGTTCCGAAAATTCTAATAATCTGTACAATTTAAAACGTCTTTTGTGACCAGACTTTGCGACTATTTACATGTATCCACTCATTGAACACTGAATTAAATGTTATTTGATGTTTAAGAATTTACCAAGATTGAATTTTTGATCACAGGTTTAACAAGAGAGATATTTGCACATGTCAGAATTTAAATATAGTTTTTTAAACATTTATAAACAGCGATTTTTCTCCCTTTGGACACTTCATGGGAAACTTCACACTGAAGTTCCAAGGAACATAATGCAAAGAATTATGGATTGTCCCTTTTCCAACAGAAACTACAAATCTGATACCGAAAAATTATTGCCTATCATTTACAATCTACGACCGCAGAACAAGAACGTAATCGATCTAACAACGTAACGATCCAACAAATTTTCACCATCCAGCTGCGTCTGCACATCTTCACAGACATTAAAATTCCAGACTAATTGTCTTTCATTTTTGTCCACATTCGCGAGCATTACAACTCGAAAACTACTGGGCAATAATCACGTTCTCTAATATCAGTGCCAGCTTCAAATGAGATCTATTTCCACTTGATCCTTTAACCCAGCATCTCGTCCTGGCGTTGTAAATTCAACGCAGTTACTGAGCTACGGTACTCGTCTAAAGGAGACATCGTTAATTGAGGGGAAAATGACCCCGCTGGGGATGGGTCCTAACTACTTCAGCGAAATGAATGTAATTACGTTATATGCTAATTTGTTGAACAAGGGATAAGGATTTTCAGAGTATGCATGAAAGAAGCTGTGTGCTAGGAGGATAGAGACACAGGGAAAAGAATAAGGGATTATGTATTACTTTGACAAACTATGTAAAATTTAAAGTACTTTATAAAACAATAAAAAAATTGCAATAAAACATAGAGCTGCTTGTTTTGTGAAAGATTACAGTTAAGGAGGTAAATGGAAGGTGGAAAGACAGGAATTTAATCTATTAGAGTCTCATTAACTATAATCTGTAAATATATATAATTTATTTTCACATTTTTCTTTCATAATTAAATTTACGTCTTTAAAATGAGTAGGTAACCATAATTTTTAGGGCTAGTTATACTTCGTTATTTATTTTTCAAAAATAAAATATTATACCATTGTTTACGATTTTTCCCTGTTGACTTGAATTTTAATTGTGCGGTGGGTATGTAAACAATACTTTTACAAATGTTTTGAATAAGGCTTCAGCTAAAGAACCAATTTCTTTCGTTTTGATTATAAAATTTTCAAAAAATTGAATTTCCAAAAGCGATTTTAAAATGATAATGAAATGTTAAAAAATGAGAAATTAACAAAGTGAATTTACTTTATTTCGGTTTTATTCCTTAAAACGTCCGGTCAAAATAAATTTTGATTGATTCTTTTTTTTCAATCAACGAAAGGGTTTTCATAACTGACTCCAAACTAAACAGCGTGACCCTTCAATTGGCACTTCCTTGAATCACGACCAAGGCAGCAGTATCTAATTAATATCATATACGAAATATCATAATACGACAATTAACCTAACCTGAACATCTAAATGTTGGATTGTCCATTCTCTACTTCAGAAGTTAACAGTGTTATTAAAAATCTCAAGAAGAACAAATCACATGGGCTTGACTCTCATTCTAATGAAACGGTACAGCACTTTCATGCGGTGGATAGCACATTTCTACACAGACCTTTCAACCTTTGTTTACAATTAGCAGTTTTTCCAACACAATGGAAGAGAGCTCGGGTTGTTTTAATTCCTAAAACGTTAGATACAAGAACCCCTTATCTTGATAATATTAGATGCATTAGTCTTTTGCCTACTTTGGGAAAATGTCTTGAAACTCTCTTCATTAACAGAATAAATTGGTATTTGAGACAAAAATGCTTTTATAATGATTCTCAGTTCGGATTTACTCCTCGGAAGTCCGCTGAAGACGCCATTATTCGCCTTTGTAATATCTTGCAGTGTGCAAAGAAAATGACGTATACTACACTTCTTATTTTCCTAAATTTCAAAGGAGCTTTTGATAATGCTTGGTGGCCATCTATCTTAAAAATTTTAAAAGATGCTGGTATGCCACATAATATCTATAACCTTCTTAAAAGCTTCTTGAACGAGAGGACTGCTGAGCTTCAGCTTGGGAACGAAGCTAAGGTTTATTCTCTAGAAAAAGGCTGTCCTCAAGGCTCTGTATCCGGACCTACTCTTTGCAACATAATCATAAATGATCTTTTAAGTCATCTCGACGGTTGTTTAAAAATTGCGTTTGCAGACGACTTTCCAAGGAAGGATTTTGAATAACATTCTTTTGAGAGCACAAGAAGTTCTAGATTTTGTCTCCAGTTGGGCGATTTTTCTTAAACTCACTTTCAATCCTTCAAAAGTAAAGCTATGCTTGTTCCCAGTACGTTTGATGAACAAAATATTGCTTCTTTGATGCTCGATAATTCTCCGTTGGAAATTGTAGAAAATGTTAAATATCTTGGTGTCATTCTTGACCAAAAATTAACATGGAAAAAGCACATTGAATTCCTTTCTGCTAAATGTGAAAAAATTATTAATGGCTTTCACCGAATTGCCAAAAATACTTTTGGAGTAAGCTACGATGTTAAGAAACTCATGTATAAGCAGTGTATTGTACCTTTCATTTCATACGGCTGTGGTGCTTGGGGACATGTTCTTGCCAAGAAGGTTAACAAAAGAAATTTAAGAAAGATTCAACGGAGAATTCTTCTTCGTATTATTAGTGGTTATAGAACCTTAAGCTATGAGGCTACTTTTGTTCTTGCAGGAGTTCCGCCTATTGATTTTGAAATTGCATATAAGAATAATATTTTTGAGTCATTGGAAACTCATGCTTCGGAAGACTGTATTAATGGAATTGTCCCATTCACTGATCTTCCTCATCCCACTTCTTTAAGACCCATAAATTTCTGCGATTATAAAGAGACTGCTGAAATAAGTTTTCATATGGTTTTCTTTACAGATGGCAGCAAGATGAACAACAAGGTTGGCCTTGCATTTGTTCTTTTTGAAGGCCATTTCGAGATTTGTTTTCTTAGACACCGTATACGGAATGAATGTACAGTTTTTCAAGCAGAACTTCTGTGCATTTATCTTGCCGTCAAATGGATGCAGGATCATGGGACAACATCCTCAACGTACCTTATTTGTTCTGATTCTCTTTCTTCTATTCAACGTTTGAACAGTATTACCAGCTGCGATAAATTAGTTATCGAAACCCTAGTAACTGTTAGTTCACTTAGAATTAGAGGTATTGATATCTGCTTTGCTTATGTGCGCGCTCATCATGGTTTCTACGGAAATGAAAGAGCTGATTTCTTAGCTAAAGATGCCTTAAATTTACCCATTGATATCAACATTAGCATTCCAAAGAGTTATTGGAAGTCCTTTCATTATAAAAAGCTTTTAGATATGTGGAATGAGGAATACATTTCATCTTGTAATGCTGAAGTCAGCAAAAAGTTCCTTCCTTCTATTTACCATAGACTGAATTCCGAGTCTTTCCTCTCGTTAAATCTTAAAGTGTGTCAGTTTTTATCTCGTCACGGTTAATTTGTAAGTTATCTGTTTCGTTTTAATCTACGATCAAACAATTTATGTAAATGTTCAAAACGAGTTCCTCAGGATGTGGAACATTTGATTTTCTCGTGCCCTACATTTAATGGCCCTAGATTATGCTTACAGAACGATTTGAAAATGTTCGGAGTGACTTGGTCAGTGAACTTATCTGTTTTCGTGAAGTCCAGACTGCTGTTCTCTGCTTTTGTTCGCTTTATTTATGCATGTAATTTTTAATGTTTATTTATACATGTAACCATTAATGTTCTAGTTAACTTACTTCTGTAAGCCCCGTGCTGTACATATGTGGTGCACGGGGAGTCTGTATGTTCTCAAAGAAAAAAAAACATCTAAACGTGGCTATTTGTAGTGGTTTACAAAAACATTTTGCTGGTAGCACATTTACCTATATTGAAATATCTGCTGTGTAGAACAAACAGTGAGTCTAATTACGCAAACTTATTAATATATATTCCCTAAAATTTTTTGGGATGACCAGTTTTCAAAAACAAAACCTTTTAATTTTATCATAGGAAATGATCATTAAGGAACCGGAATTCAAAAATTCCTGTAAAAGCTATTTAACTGAAAATACGTGTGAGTAATTTTTGACTAAATAAACATGTAAAATTAACAAGATACGAAAAACTTTCTAAGTTTAAGTTTCTTATTTCTTCATAGTCTGTTAAAAAATATTAATCATAAAGATACATAGCATGCAACTATTAAATTATAGCACAGCATCGATTCAAAGACGCAAATGAGACGGCATGACAAATCATATCAGTCTGGGAAACTTTCATAACATTACTTCATTGGCGTGGTATAATTTGTACTGCACTGAAACAAAAATTTTGTCACACCCCCACCTGCTAGAATACTACTTATATGAACAGAATACGGTCTTGTATTTAAACACCCGCTTCAGTCAAGTTCATTCCTTATCATCAGTAGCAAAGTAATCAGAAGAAAGCGAGTATCGGAAAGCTGCGAAACTTTCCGAATGTCCGAACATTTATTACTATTTTATTCAAATCAAATGTACTTTCCAATCTTCCCACGTACAGCGAAAAAAATATTTGAAAAAATGCTGAAAATAGTTTAGGTGAAACTAGATTAAAATGCAGTTTAAAAAATAAATCATTCTAAGTTTCCTTTTCTGAGAATCAAAAATGTTGCAGGAATAAAGGAATCAGTTCCATAATAATAACATAAAATTATCTAGTGTAGGAAGGCAATAAGATTTTATTGAATTGAATGTAAAATCCTTAACTACAATACTTTCTTTTCTCAAATCGGACATTTTTAATTAAATCTCATGTACATAGGTTTCTTAATCCCTAGGCTATTGTTTTTAATTTGAAAACATGGTAATACAATCACTAAAATTTCTTTTTTAATCCCCAAGATTCAGCAATGCCTATTCAGGACGCCACAGTAATGCTTTATAGTTAATGAATTAGATTTTGGCATTAAGTCCGAATTTAATTCTTTTAAGTCGCGTTAAGCTTTCTCGTTTCTTTCTGTTTCTATTGGACTTACGGTATTCATGAATAATTTCGTATTCAAAGGAGAAAGGAAAACATTCTAGCTGTTCCTTAACTGAATTTGATTGATTTTATAATGGTCTTTGTGTGATAGTTTTAAGGCTCTCATTTCAGTTAGTGTTTATTCTTATTCTAGTAATCTTTGGTTAATAATGGTTTTACTGCAAATGGTTAAATTATGAAAGAACTAGACAGATTAGTTATTTTTCAAAAATTTCTCCGCTCTCCGTCATTATAGATAATAACTAAGTATGTTTCAGCCAAGTAATTTTTGTTTTACTGAGGAGAACGTCGCAGTTTAAGGCTATTCAGATAAACGCGTAACATAATATCTTTAATATAATTATATTAATAATATAATTAAAACAGTATATTTTAATCAATTTGACAAACTAATCTTTTGATGTAAAAGTGAGTTATTTAAAGATATTAGAGTTTTTAACAATGCAAAACAAAATCACTTGAATGAGACCACCTCTTACTTTTGATGTCAGCGCTAAATAACCAGTGACATAAAGCACGTACGAGCAACTAATTCTGTGTGTATGTAAAGTATGTTGTTCATGCTCGTGAGATATTTCATTAATAAATGAAGCGTTTAACCAGACTTGCAGGAGTTATTTTTGGGCTTGGATTAATGGACTAAGTATGACTGCATTTCAGAAATGAACATTTTGTGAACAATTTGCATGCCGCTTGATGGAAGTATACCATAAACAGAAAAAATGGCTTCATGCAAAACAAAAATAGTGGGCACTGCAGAGTGACCAAGCCTTAAAAGAGTTATGGTGTGGTGGCGTGTTCAGGCCAGTCGACATGTTACAGTACAGCAGCTTATTGTCCTAATTAATTTAAACGGGCTACTGCAGCTATGTCCAAAATGAAAGGCATGCGAACCTTGCTCCATATGAGACACCGCAGCAGACGGGCAGTGAGAACAAGTTATGTTAAGAATGTACATCTGAAGATAAGGCTCGAATGTGTGCAGTAATACAAACACTGGACCCTCCACTGACTGACAAGAAGTTGCCGACTCCAATGAATCACATTGTTTGCTTTATCGGATGGATGGATGGTGGCACATACAAGAGAAACATCAGAGAATAAACACTTCTCAACATTTGTGGTCAAATACGAACTTGCGACGGCAACGCAGTGGTATTACATTATGGATTTCATTAAGTATGTGTTAATCCTTGCAGACTAGGTACATTGATACATGTTGATTTGTTTTCCCTGGAAATGATGGCATATTCAAGCACGACATTGCGACACGTCACAGAGCTAGAGCTGTGAGTGAGTGGTTTTTAAGAGCACGACGAAGACTTGACTTTACTTCCCTAGTCCCCCAAACTCTCTAGATTTGTCAAATAGAGTTCAGATTTATAAGGTATTAAATTTAAAGTACGTGCATGGAATTTTAACTCAATAAATTATTTATATGCAATTTTTCCAAACTATCAACTAGATTAATCCCTCAAGTTGATTGAATAATGGGCCTCGTAAACCTTTAAGTATGTTGAATTTTACATAACTGGAATTCGCAAATAGCTTAGGTAATTTCGTAAGAAACTGCAACATCGATCGTTAGTACTTATATGCATGTTATTTACGCAGTACTACTTTTAAAATAAAACATCACGTAACTGCATATACTCCGAAACAGAATATAACCACGCGAAAAGTGTATTCAAGAATTAAAAAAACAAACTGGAATAACTATAAAATAAAAAACTATAATAATAAAAAAGTGTCTTTTGACAGATAATTTGGCTATCTAATGGGAGAGTCGGTGTTGGAGGTGGATGGTTGTGTAGAGAAATATGGCTCGCTGGTTACTTCAACACATTTACATTTTGAAGGCGGAATGTAGTCGGAATCACCTGATTTGTCATCTTGGTAGTTTTGGGAGAGACATATCACGAATATATCTAGAGCAGACTTAGTGATAACTCCATTTTTCGCTGTAGTTATGATTGTTGAAATAGATGGATTTATAGCTTGAGCTACTATTGACATAGTTTTTTTCGTCTCCATGCATAATACCTATTCTCAACTTTTCTTCTCTAATAGTAACTGTAGACATCCTGAGCTTTTTTTACATATATTATCAGTGGCTTTCATTTTCCTTTATGAATATATATAACAACAAATATTAGCACTGATAAAGAAGTGACTAAACTGCGCGAAAACTGTTTGAATTCTGTTATGTACAAGTAGACGGGATATCAAAATTTCTAATGGTGCAGGTACTAATGGAGCTACTAATGGTACATATATAATTTCAGTGCACTAACTGTGCAGCACCGCTCCAGTTTTGATGGATAACACCTCGAGGAACGGTCTTATGATTGCCAATCTTTATTTCTTTACGCCTTACTCTTTAAAATGGCTTTCGGCTCGCAAACAATTTAAGTAAATATTTAGATTAAAGGAAAAAAATAACGAATATTTAGGTGAAAGTAAGCAATGAAATCAAATTCAGTCAAATCAATCAGAGCAAGTATAAACAATTTTTACTTAATACAAAGTGAAAAAAAAACTCACAGTAATCTCTATTATTAAATATTGAAGATTGTGTATGTATGTGTGTGTGTATGTATGGCTCTACTAAGTCGAACGGTGTGGCAACAGGGTACACTTCCTCTATATCGAATAAATTTTCTATTGGCACGTTTTACGGTAAAATAAGTCAGCCCATTTAAGTTATTGCTATGTATGTATTCACATAGTGGACAAACGGCGGCACCTAAAGCACCAAATTTAGAACACACATAAAAATTTCTCAAAACAAACATATGAACCTCGAAGCCGAAGTTTAGAACTTCAAAACCGATTATCATTTAATACAATTAATACAATTTAATACAATTAGATAACTTAGAGATTTAAAAGCAAGCAATGGAGATTTTGTACGAAATAAATTTTTTTTTATCTTTGGCGCCAAACTGTAAGATCTTTCAGTTTTGATAACAAACTTGGCTATTTAAAAAAATGTATTATTACTGCCTGAAATAAATACTTTAATCTTACAAGAGCCAGAATGTTGCCATTCAGTAAAATGTAAAATATTTAACTTTCAAATTTAATCTATCTGTTATTTTTTTTTTTTTTAGATCTAAGCGATTTAAAAGCAATAAACGCAGTTTTTAGAACAGTTTTCTACTTTTTAACACGATTGATTCAAATTAAAATACATTTAAAATAATAAGATATATAACTAGAAATATTAAATATTTTCGTAAAACGACAGTAGCCGGATCCATTAAAATTATTATATATCTTTTTTATTTTTTATGACAACTATTTCTGGCGGCTGGCCGCGCGAAATGTTAGTATGCTCAGTTTAGGAGCAAACTGCATTATTAATATTATGCTGAAATCTATTAATGTATGCTATGCAATTTTTTAAATTTTGTTAAAGAGAATTAAAATTATAATTTTCACATTTAATATGTGTCATTACCATAGTCACGCAAATGAGTCATATGGGTGAAAATTAATACTGAAGATAATAAATAACTTTGTGGTAATTTCATATTAAAGCAAAGAACCATTAACTTTGAATTCGCAATTATAATTCCCGTGCGTATAATGAATTAACATTCTATAACTGTCGTTTAATGATGCTGGTTTTAATTTCAAAATGCATTATAAAATTTAACAAGATTCGTTATTTAATTGACAGCATATAGTTTATATTTACGGTTACATTTTGAACTAAAAATCATTTTCGAGGGTTTTTTCCCCCTGATGGAGTTAAAAAAAATAGCAGACATGAAATGGGTTAGTAAAGTTTTTGTTAATGCTCCGTTGCATTAGTTACTGAGTTAAAATGTAATTTATTAACATACATAGCAATTTAAGTTAGTCACGTAACAAGCTGATGAAAAACTTAAATTTTCGAAACTTTCATTTCTTAATAAAAAAATATAAAAGTCTGAAAGATTTCAGATTTTATATTACTCCCAGAGGGCTTTTTTTTAACATTTTATGTGTTAACTTTATTTATTAAATACTATGTTCTTCGCCCTTAAACCATAAAATTCAAGTCAATAGCAATATCACAAAATATTTAAACAGCATAATTTTAGAATTTCCGATACTTTTTCGGGCGCTGGAGATAAAAAGATTTTATTCGGTACAGTGTGCTGCCACTGTTCGCTTTGAAATCGTTGAGATTCTTAATCAAGGAATCCTTAAAGTTTTAAAAATATGAAATAGACAATAAAACAAATTCAAAATAAGAATTAGGGCTTCCAGGTGCCCATATTTGGATGGAGGACTATGTTATTCAAAATTTGATGACTCTAGGTACCGTTCTTTTACGCAATGATAAACACACATACATTCATGCAGATTCTTCATTATTTAATTTCTTTAAGTATAATACAAGGTGAAAATATTTCGTGGCAACAATTTAAAAAATTAATCGTTTATAGTGAAACGCCACAAAATGCGGTTTTGCGACTAATCTCCCTTCTGGGATACCGTCCCTTCATATTTAAACAAATTATTGCTATTCTAAGTTAATTGCTTCTAAACCTACGCATAATTATGAAAACAAAGTAACTTTATTTTAGATTTTATCTATTCCATAGAAGTAATATAATATCAGCTTTTGTAAACGCAAGAAATAATGAGACGAAAATAGAGATGATTTATAAAATTTACGAATAAAAAATGCTCAGTTAGCAAAGATTATAATAAGAGACCTGAATTTTTTAAAGTACATAACGATAATTTGCAATTGCATTGTAAATGAATTACGCGTCTTTATGAGGTCTTTGTGTTCTTACATAAAGCACACACGAACAAATTTGTCACTGGTCATGCAAAACTTCATAATTGAATGTTCATTAATGTTTATAATTTTAGTTCGATGTTGATGAAAGGTGAGCACTAATTATTTTTATACTTTACATCTATAAAAACGCAATGTTTCGTAAGAAGTGCCTGATTAAAAAATATAAAGGTCACTCTGAATTTTTTTAGATAAAATTAAATTAAAAACATTTTGTCAAGTCATAGGTGTGTTCACAGTAGTTTCTTCAACATAAGTGCAATCCTTTAGACGAAGATTCCAAAGATTACAACTTAAAAACTATCCATTTTTGAATCGATGGAAAATAAGCTTTCATTTCATCACTCTCACTTTTAAAATGAAAATAACGGCTACATAAATTTTATTTTCAATTAAAAAATAGCCAAAGATAATACATAGAAAGATCAGTAGAACAGGGTGGAAAATTCTATCACTCTGATATGAAATTAAAATAAATTTGATTATCAGCCTTGATAAAAGAAAAGATCCATTATCATTGTGAAGCATGACGCCCCTAATATTCACTTCATTGTAGAATTTCTGGAAGACAGTATTGTACCATTTACCTGCAGCTGCCTTCTATCCCTCTAATCGAATGGGTTTCACCACGCTTTTACATACGAAGAAAATGGCACACATTATGTTTTTTCATTGATCGTTTCTTTTTCACCATTGTTGATTACGAATTACCTTCAAAGATCATACCTTACTTTTTTCTGTGTTAGCATATCAAAAAACGGTATATACCTTTCATTACCAGTTTTGATTTTAGAAATAATGCGGGCTCAGCATCATTAAGTAATTATAGGGTTTTTAAACTGATTCTGACACACTCCGATTTTTGTACTGTTAATTTATAGAGCACCCAACAACAAACTAATTTTTTTCATATGCAAATACTTCGAGAATAATTAGATGTATAACTTCATATTCAATGTTAAATTTCTTCTGTATCATGCGGCAGGTACAGCGTTTATGATTGATTAACATTTTTCGTATGGCCGACACATTTTCTTACAATGGACTTCATGTATGTTTGTAATTCAAAAGAGAATTTCAATTGACCGCCGATAACATCGCAAATGGAAACGACGAGGAGAAACAACACAAAGTGAAAACGTCATTGTAAAAAACAATTGTTGGATAAGAGCGGATTCTCTGTGCGGGGAACCTCGCATTTCTAAAACTCTCGCAGGGAGAAAACCTCAAATTTCTAAAACATCGTAGAATAAAACATCGTCGTCGAAACTAAAGCGGTTAAAAATATCACAGGTATCACAAGTACATCACAGTAAAATGTATCTCGATAAAATATTAGGTTTTCCGGAAAATAATGCAGGTTTTTAACCTATATATTTAAAGTATCACAACTCAACTCAAAAACAATTTTACTAATCAAAATAAGCACCAACCGAATCAATTCATTTTTGCCAAAGCGATATAAGTTTACTTATGCCGGTAAAATAAAATTCTGGAGTTCTGTACGCGATAAAATTGCCAAAGGCGTTTTTGACCTCGTCTTGGTTTCTGAAGCATTTCGTCTGCAGAATTTTATGCAGATGTTTGAAAAAGTGATAATCGGTCGGCGAGATATCAGGCAAATATGGGGGAAGAGGGACAGTTTCGTATCCCAATTCGTCCAATTTTTCTGTAGGGTCAGTTGCACCACGTGCGGCCGAGCATCGTCATGGAGAAGAACTGGCCGCTTTCTGTTGACCAATACCGAGCACATGCGTTGCAAATTTTGGTGCATTTCGTTGGTTTGCTGACAGTGCTTATCTGCCGTAATCGTTTCGTCCAGATTTAGGAAGCTGTGGTGGATGAGACAGGCCTCAGACCATCAAACAGTCACCATAATTTTATTTTGGTGCAAATTTGGCTTTGGAAAGTGTTGGTGTCTGGCCGTGGTTCAACCACTGAGCTGAATGTCGCCAGTTGTTGGAGAGAATCTACTTTCATCGCACGTAACAATCGATCAAGAAAAAGGTCGTTTTTGTTGCGGAGAAGAGCAGACGACACTTCAAAACGGCGATTTTTTTTTTATTTTCGCTCAATTCGTGAAGCACTCACTTATCGAGCTTCTTTGACTTTCCTATATTATTCAAGTACTCAGAATTCGTTGTTTTTCTTACGCCAAGCTCTCGAACAGTTATGTACGGGTTTGTTTCAACTAAAGTCTTCAAATCATTGTCATCAACAGTTGAAGAGCGTCCGTGATGCTCATGATCTTCCAGGTCAAATTCTCCACGACGAAACTTTTGGTATCACCGTTGAACTGTAGATTCATTAACACTTTTCTCACCCATACTTCGCTGACATTTCGAGCTGTTTGTGCTGCGCTGTGGCCTAGCTTGTACTCATAAATGTAAATTAGCAGAAAATCCCGTTTTGACATCTAAACAAAAACACCTAGTAAATATTTGTGAAAATAATTTTGGAATAAATATAGCAATACAGAGCGAGAATAGAGCTTCAAAATGATATAGAAACCAATGTAATTCAAAATATTTTTGTTGCTAAAAATGTACAGGAAAGATAAACAAACCCTGCATTATTTTCCGGACAACCTGATATCAAACACCTAGAAATCATCTCATGATGATAGCTTAACATATATATGTTTCTTCAGGCTTTAAAAGTTGTAATATAATTTAACTACTAGAAACAAAAAAAAGTTAATTTTTATTAAAAGACTATCAGATTAACAAAGTGAAAGACAATAACTCTATAATCTGATGATTAATTAAACAATTTTAATATATGTAACCTCATGCAGTTATTCATCTCGTTTTTTGTAAATTTTTAGAGTATTTTTTTCATGAAAAGCTGCCAATACAACTTCATAATAGAAATTAATTAAATAATAACTTTTACTAGTTAAGAACATATACATTCAAAATCCTATTAACTGCTATAAACGTATGATTAATTTTCTACTCCTACATTAAACGTTTTTGAATGCTTAAGCTTCCTTTTTGTTTTTCTAGCAAATAAATAAATGTGTTACGTTTTATCTTCTTTGGTAGTATAGACGAGAAATCGAAGACCTAAAGTGACTTATCACTGTGTCTTTGAAAATTATGACAGAAGCGTACGAAGGATGTAAAAGATCCTTTTATTTAACTCAAATAAAGATTTAACAGAAGACACTGCTCATGTTTATTGAACAGCGAACATTTATGGCTTAAATCAAAGGTAACGAAAAGTTTTGACTGAGTTAGCCGAAAGGGTACACAGACACAAACTAGGCAAGTTGGTTCTAACCTAAAGTCGGCGTGGTAAGCCTAATGGCGAAAATAATGCAACGCCGCAGAATACTGCTCCAAGTGAATCAATTAGCAATCGAGGCCTTCAGCAGGCAAAACACGCTTTGCCTCTACCCTTTGAAAACCTTTCTTTAAATACTATCTCCTTTCTACCTCATTTGGACAAAAGTAAACTATGCATTCTGATAGGAGAATGGAAAGCGAGAAAAACAGCAAAGCAATTTAACGAAAAATATTTGGTTAGCGAAACTAAACGAATCATTATAAATAAATAAATAAAATAATCCAAAAATATGAAGTATGTAGAGGCAAAAATACTTCTCATTCCTACATCAGCTCACACATTTTTATGCAAATATACATTTACAACATTTAAAGCTTAAAAGCGCGTGTCTGCGATGTTATTGTCATGCTTTGATTTCAAGATGCTTTATAGTTTTTACCACTATATTTTTTACAACGACGTTTTAGAACACCAACATTTTTCAACCGCTTTATATCCCGATATTTTAAGAGCTGTGATATTTTCTTTTCGCTTTCTTTTCTCAAACGATGTTTTGCACGACGCTGTTTATGTATTCATTGTTTCCACTGCGACGTTATCGTCGGCGATGTTTTTTGCCGCGATATTTTCTCCTGTAACTGTTTCCATCTCTACGAAATTTTGAAAACGGGAACAAGAGATTGAGCTTTACCCGCTGGCTAATTGTAAACGTTGAAGGCATTCTTCTAAATTTAGCCCCACTTTAATGATAGCGCGATAAAGCTTCATAGTTCTTCTTTCCAAAAGTTCTTCTACGAAAAATAAATTGTAATTATTGCCACGAAATATAGACTGCGGAAACGTACACATATCTAATAAGTTTTTTTAAGGCGTATTGTCTGCCAGTGTCTCAATAATTTCAGAGTTACCTACATAATTGCAAAAATGTCTCTATCTAAAAACCCATTGCGTCAAAATACCAGTATCTGCATAATACCGCACCTCTCTTCTATCAAATGAATTATCAGACACCTGAAACAAGTGTCAAGGAATCCGCATTCTATCATGTTTTAAGATCTTCAGGGCAGAAGTTAACTGCTTTTCCTCTTTAAGTTGTGGAAGCAAAACGTTTGTTGTCAAGTCAAATGCTGCTGAAGATTTACTTCGAAATGCAGTATAATGATCAACCAGAAATATGTATTTTGGTAACTTGTATGTATTCATTTGTACGACTCCTTTCATAGTCCTAATATTAGGCATACACTGAAAAACTGGTCATTTGATCGTTATAGTAATCATAAGAAAATTGCCTAATAAAAGTCCGAATAATGTTTATAATTTAAGTTCGGTGCTGATGAATGACAAGAATTATTTTTCTATTACAGAACTGCAACAAAACAATGTTTCATAAGATTAACATCTTGTGTTCGAATTTTAAATATTTGTAAGACTGTTACAACTGAAAGGTAACTGACATTCAAAGTAAACAAAATGAAAGGGGATACGTAAAACGCAGATGAGAACTGAAGTTCCAGATTTTCCGGTGTGGAATGAGTGGAAAGACATAAATTGTAATCCAGTAATTAGAATTTTCAGTCGTGAAGACAGATCCACTTCAAGAAAAGAACAGAGCCCACCAGCGAACGAGTGGTAAAGTCACTGAACACGGGTAGTTCGGTCCGAGGTTCGAATCCCGCGAACGGGCTGGCTGCATGGGTGTTTTCGTGGTCAACATGTGTAACGTGTATATGAGCCAGTTTTCCTTAGAAAGTCCTCCACGAAGGCATCCCTCCCCTTAAGCAGATAGCCCTCGAGGCTTTGCCATAATCATACACACACATAAGAAAAGAATATAAATTTTAAATCCAATGGGTCAAAATGTTATGCGAAAAAATTTTCGAAAATTTCTGAGGAAAAGATAGCACACAAGGACTTTTTAATCAAAACATTAGATGATCAACATCTGGATGTTTGCGCGCTTAAAATCTAAAAAAGTGGAAACCCAACATGCTAATTTTGTTTTTTGAAAAAAGAACAGAATTATTTGAATACACAGTAAATGAAATGGGTTTGCCATTGTTTGTGAAACACGTTTCAAACTTTAAACTTTTTTTTTTTTTTGTTATTTCCAACTTATCTTGAGGGACTGCTTAAGTTACAATAATTCCAAGCAATGAATTTAAATAAAGGCAACAGAAAATGGGTATAATTTAACAGGCCGTACAAGGAAGTCGCGTCCCCATCAGATTTTTTAAATGACGTTTATATAGCATAAATGTTTTTCCTCAAATGACTTTACAAATAAGAAAAAAATAATACCTAAATGCTTCATTTTTGTTAAGCAATCGTGATAAGATAATTTAACAAAACCTTGTTTAAACATTAAAATACTTCCTTTATGATCTGTACGGTATTACTCTCTTGTGTACTAATATACATAATATAATATTTCCATTATTTATTTTTTAGGTTATTATTAAAGAACTGGTTATTTATGCATAACATAATATTTCCATTATTTATTTTTTAGGTTAATATTAAAGAACTGGTTAATTTTTCCATTTATAAATCAATGCTGGGATATTGATTAAACTATACGAAAGGCTAAATGCATTGCATGCAGACTGGCTGTTCGAATTATCTAATTAAACGAAATGTCCTTATGTGATGCAATCCATTTACAATTACAGATATGAAATAGTCACTTTCAACTGTGTATCCCTTTCTGTTCCTCTGTATTTATTAGAAAATCCCTCGGCGAATAAGCCAGTTCATTCAACTGAAGGGTGTACATTCTCAAGTTTACTGTCCAGGGAGTATTCGCTATGTATTAAACCCACATTTCAAAGCCTTTAACACCCGTCCTCTTCCCCAAATACAGCAGGATTCACATTCTTGTGGAAAAAACTCATAAGCCCACAGTACTTCAGTCCATGTGCATCCTTAAAAATCAAAGAAGGGAAAATTAATTGTGATTCTAACCCAGATTTTCGGTTCTAGAGTTACAAAAGAGAACAAAAAAGAGAGAAAAAGTATTGAAATGACTGAAAATCTAACTCGATTCATTTATTATCACAGAAGAAAAAAAATTAAATGCTGGGTAAGGAGTTTTTTTTATTTGGCCTTTTTTTTTTTTTTTTTTTTTTTTTTGTAAAGCTTCATTCGTTTTTCACTTTAGGAATTCCGTTCAAATATCCTACAAAATGCTAAACTTTGGGAGAAAAAATGCGTGCTTCGAATAAAACTTGTTTAAAAATAGCTTGATGGAAACACTTTTATTACTTTATGCGCTTTGAAAAAATGGCATTTGCTTACTACGTTGGGTTTTTCTAAATTAAAACCATTAAAGGGGAAATGTTCCATTTATAATTCGTATACGTTCTTACCTGCTGCATTTACTTTTTGTTTGTAACATATCGGCAACTCATTAAGAAAGAAGTAAACAAAAATATTAAGCAGCTGCGTTTTTTTATAATTTTGGATCTTTATATAGTAAATAAATTTGTAGAAGATTAAAAAAATACTTGTACTTACCATATTAATTTATGGATAAAACTATTTTTTTTCCATACAAGAAAATTTTACTCAGAATACATACAATACAATTCGCTCGATGCCTGCGAGCCTTTCTACTTGTTTTCTGAGTGACCGATGATTACGTGTCACCCCAAACCTAAAAATGTACTTTTCTACGTATCCAGCTTACGAGCAATCGAAAATTCTAAAGATATGCTGTTTTTAAATATCTGATGACTTTTCTGTTGAACTGAATTTTATGTGGCGCAAAATCGTCGTATTTAATAAATAAACTTAACACACAAACCGTTAGTAATAAAATGAGAAAAACATTTTTGCTAGCCATTCTGAAAGAAAACTATACGCTGAAATGATGAACTGAGACAAGAATGGAAAAATATAAAAGTGTATGCTAAATTTTGTGATTTTACTGTTGAATTGTATATGGCGTATGTGTGGAGAAAATGATAATTAAAAATGGAGCTAAAAGAGCAAAACAAATGGGTTAGCAAGAGTGAATATAACAGCAGACTAAGTAGACTGCGAGCTCAGCGACAGCGTAAAAAACTTCAACAAACTCTTTTGGAAAACCGTTAAAATCGGTAAAAACTTTCAATTTTTTTTAATTAATCAGATTAAAATGTCAAAAACGAATATTCTTAAAAACTACATCTATTCTTTTCAGATAGCTTAGTTTGTTAATCCGGCAACAGACTCGAAAGAAAAGGGAATGACATATTTATAGTCATTCGATAGTTTGTTGATTAAGTTTAAAAAACCTAATAACTATCTCACGCTTGGCCGAGTTGCAACATAATTCTTTGAAATCGCTGTGTTTTCAAATTAAATTTGAAATAATAAAAATATATCAAATAAAAATCGGAAAGTTTCAGATTTTAAATTACGTCCAAAGGGGGCATTTTTTTAACATTTTGTCTGTTACCTTTATTTATTAAATATCACGTTCTTCGCACTAAACCATAAAATTCAGTTCAAGAGCAATATCGCAAAATAGTTTTATATTGAGCACATCTTTGGAATTTCCGATACACAGTCTCACACGCTGGAGATAAAAATGTTTTTTCTCTACAACATTGCCATTGCTTGCTTTGAAATCCTTAAGTTTGTTAATCAAAACTTCGTTGAATATTTACAAAATATGAAATCGAACATAAAACAAATTCCAAATTTCAAATTTAGGCTTCCTCATGCCCATTCAAAACTCGATTCCAAACGTCATTCAAAACTCGATGGCTTTATGTACCGTTATTTTATCACAGTTAAAGAAATATGCATAAATTTATGCAGATTTTTCATTATTTAATTTCTTCAAATATAATGAGGACTCTAACATTTGGTGGCAACAGTTTGAAAATTGAAACGGACATTTATAGTGAACCAAATCAAAATCGCAAAATGAAAATAACAGTCCTTCAGGGACAAAGTCCCTTTGGACTAATAATATTTTAATGGTTTACAAAGTAGCAATACATATCTTTTAAAATGTTTAATTTCTTAATCAAAATTCTTAAGTTCGCGCAAAATGTGAACTAAATAAAGAAACAAATTCAAAATTCAAAATTTAAACTTCGACATGTTCAGATGGAAACCTATATGTGTTCAAAATTTGGTGGTTCTACCTGCTATCGGTTTACTGAATGTAACGTACATTATTTGCAAATATACCTTTAATTGATTTCTCCTAAAGTCACTGTACTATGTATCAATTAAGGAAACTTGAATTCTGTCAAACTGGACCAGTTATTAAAAGCTAAGTGTATGTGATTTATTTTATGACGCATATGTGGATTATTTAATTTAACCCACTTTCTTACGATTTAAATCTGTACTGTAAGTTTTTTCCCCTAGCCGTCAACAGGATGCAAATGACAGTAAGTTTATTTGAGGCAGAGTTCTAGAAACTTTTAGATACACTTTTAGATAATTAGAAACTTTCCGCAGCAATGCTCACAGTTTGTACTTTCTCTGGCCCATATCTGCTAAGTTAGCCGTTTTGCTGGCCGAAGTTAAATCGCGCAGTTAAAAGTTTGAGCTAACGCTTAGTTTAAAACCTGCTATTATAGTACCCTCTCTCTTTTTTCAACCAACCACTACAACTATACTAAACACTAAGACAACGTACCGCAATGACAAGTATAGAAACTCAGATCATTTTGATAAAGTTGAGATGAATTACAGCGGAACTACAGCCGACTTTAAATTTCTGCTTATTTGTGCTATTTGTTACATTACTTTCAACGTTTTTGAAGTACAAAACTGCACAAGATAATTCTCCTTAATTAACAAATTCTCTCGTGCTACGTAGAATATTGAACTCTATAGGTAACTCGAAAACTCATTTAGCAACTCTAGCTGAAAGTGCATCATTGAAGTTGATTTTCTATGTAGAACATGATATTCAAGTACGTTAAATTCTCTGAATAATCGGATTCTAGGAATTTGAAATGCACATGTAAAAAGAAGCCAGCGGAAAAAGTTTGGTTGCTTTTATTGAAGCCATAAATATGAAAATGTGAATGCTTTTGCGCGCATTTTGATCAAAAAGGTTTTCGCAAAGCTCTCTAGAAAGATAAAAAATTTACAAGCAAAAAAACGAAAAAAAGCTTAAATAATAAAATATCCCGTAAATATTCAACATTTTCATGTCCCACCAACCAAGCAAGCAGAAAGAAGGAATAAATATAAATAAATTATCCAAAAATCACTTTTCATCAAAACAGGTGTCCTTGTGCTGAAGTTTTCTCATGGGATTCTCTGTGATTTTGCTTGTTGAATGAGTGAGATTTAGAGACAAGAAAATGGATATGAGAAAGAAAATTTAGTGGGATTTTTCAAGCTAGTAATAAATAACTTGGCGAAACCAACACTACGCAAATACTATTTCGAAGAGACCAAATTTAATCTTCCTATAATTTTCAGTGTTTCCGTTTGCTGATTCTAAGGCAAATGTCTGTGGAATATATTATCAAAGATATAAACGAAAAGGTAAATCTGTGCATATCTGATGTAATAAAATCGATGTTTTATCTTACATAATTTTATTTAGTGCACCCTTAAAATACTAAAATTCGTAACTGTAAAATCACTTCTCTTTCTTTCTATAATAAAGTAACGAAAAATCTATATGTATATATGTATGCATAAATTTTCCTCGCATTGTATAAAAACGGCAACATTTAGTGCTATCCAATTTTGAAGATACGTGATGCTCCACACAAACTTATGTACCTCACAGACCAAATACTGATATTTCAGTTTCATATTTAATCTGCCTTTTATTAACTAACAAACCAAACGATTTAAAGCAATAAACGCATTTCTTAGGAATATTTTTTTATTTATTACTATTCCTTCGATTACTAAATCTAATTGATATAAATAAAATGTATCAAAATGATGAGATCTCTAATTAGAAATACTAAATTGATAGTTTTATGAAATTAAACTAGTTGGATTTATTCAAATCATTTTATACATTTTTTTTTCCTTTTTATGTTCACTATTTTGCGCGACAAGCCGTTTACGTAGTTAATATATAGAGAGAGACAGTTTTCAGCCTATGAACACGGTCCAATCAAATTTAGCTTTTAATCGCTGGCAACTTAAATTTGCTCAAATTCGCCATTTGTAATACGTTAGACTGCAGAGAACAAGTGAACTGTATGATTTGTACTATTTCATGTTGTTTTCTTTTTTTTTTCATGTAATGACATATAGAACATGATGGCTGAGATGGAGCTGGTGTAGAAAGAAAATCCAGCTGCAGCGATGGCTGGTTGAACACTCCTTTACTCTTGATAAAACATTCTTGATGTAAGAAAACTTGGGCAAGATGAGTGCCCATTCACCAGTAAATCCATTCATTTTTATTACATTTAACAACACCATTATTATAGTAAGAAATAGAAGTGTTAGACTTACATGTTACCATGAGTCAAAAGCATTGCAGGAAAGCGTAACCGTAGATTGTGATATATAGACACTGGATTAAGAATTAACGAGTTTTGGTTCTTATCTTTTGGTTCGTAAAGATTTTGGTTAGCAAATTTAACATTATTATTGCTAAACGACTTCAATTTCACTTTTGCCTTTATATGAACACATGTTTCATGGAAGTAATATTATAACCATATAGGAGGGGTTAGACTCGAAATGGTACTTCAGAAAGGTTCATTATAAATATACTACATATAATTTCATTCATTATAAACATATTATATTTTAAGATAAAAATAAAACACATTTTTAAATAAATCTAATAAAAGAGCTACTTGAAATTTAAATTAAAATTTTATTTTATGCATATATATATATATATTGCACCCATAACGACGCGTGTAATCCATATTAAGATGCGCCCATTACGATGCTGGTAATTCATATTAAGAATGTGCTTCCCACGAATAAAACTCACAAGAAAATTGCGTTTCATTGGTCATGATTGCAAGTATCTGAAACTTCTCTTATAAATTATTACATATTGTATATACCGTACTTACTCAAATATTCCCCCTTTTATTAATTTTATCCTACAAAAATCAGGAGAGTAAAATTATGAGAATAATTTAATTTCCAAAGGACGCGGTTACAATAAGAAGATAACAAATTAAAAGAAGTTATAGGGTTTAAATTCATCTGGTAATGCTAATTTAGTCCTATAACCCTAACAGGCGTCAAGCGAATTATCGCTATGTTTGAAAGAACAGCCAAGTCTTGAAAAGGACCGCAGGTTCGGACACTTGGTACATGTGCCTGGTCGAGTGATCAGTGGTGCGAAGCTACCATCCGTGGGATTATGACTGAACCCCTCTAAGTCAGAATCCCACCTAACCACTGCAACGATACCGTTTGTGCCTTGCGCGTCGGTGGGCTATTTTAACCGGAGCGTACATCTGTCCCGGACGGGTCAGACTACTCTGGCGACGAGGCCTATTCGACTCGGAGCAATCAAGGGGCCGCTGAGACTACATGGTCCCCGCTTCGAAATCCATACTGTGCAGGTGTGACGTGCAAGCGCTTTATTTTTAAATATAATTAGGAACATAAGTTACGCTCCTGTGCTACGATGACCACAACTTGTGTAGATGAAAAATAAATGGAACATTTTAAGTTAACTTGAACGTTGAACGGTAGTCAGGGACTACAGCATTACATATTATTAGAAGCTGGCTCACTAACTTTATCAAAGCGTCGGCAGCGAGAACCCGCAAGGCCGAATAATTACAAGTATTAGAGCTGGCAGGAAATTAACCTCGCAGTGCGCTCTTGATGACAGAAACATTCTCCCTCTCAAAACCAAAAACCTCTTTAAATACTCGAGTTTAATTTTTATTCTGATGAGGAATACGGAAAGGAGAAATAATAGTAAAGACTGAAATCATAAGTACCGTGTAATTCCCATAAGATTCTCTATACAATCATGGATAAATTACTGGCAACTACCACAGAAATATTTACTTAAAAGAAACCTGTATACCAATAAGAATACAAGGTAATATTAATATTACCAATATCTTCCTTTCTACTTGCTGTATTTTGAATCCCGTCTGTTGTTTTTGTTGTCCACTGCTTTTACCTATGCCTCAAATCCTTTAATTTTGTTGGAACTGTGTCGTCTACTACAGCATATAAGTCCCTGCCATCGTCTTCGTCACGCTTTGGTCTGCCTTCTCATTTGCAGGGACTTTCAGAACCATAATAATCATTTGATATCTACATTTCGTTGAAGATCTTCACTATTATTACATCATCAATCAATTCATGCATCCAAAATTCAGAAGAAAATCAATTAATAAGACAAAACAATCCCTTAAATGGACGAATCCATATAAAAGTTGCAGAAGCTCGCTATCTGAAGTTTCGTCAGTACTAAAAACATTTTATAACCTTGCGCTTAAGGGTAAATATTTGAGTATAATAAAGTGCGCAAGTAAATACCGTATATACATGAAATGTAATTTTTCATACATTATTTGTTCTGTGCAGCCGGGGCAACAGGAATGAGACAAATTTTGGAATATAAAGTGGTAGGTTTATTTTAGCATCCATCTCACAAGCGTTCTCCTCGTACCTCGAGCAGAAGCCCTACTTATACATATGTGTACGTCACGAAGCTCCTCCAATCAGCGATATTAATTGAAATCACGAGGTGACGCTATCTTCTCATCAGGAGTGTTCTTAAGTATTTTATGTAATATGACAGATTTATGAGTTTGGCGATTTGGCGGGCGCCAACAGGTTAATATATTTTATACTAAAGAAAGGATTCCGCCAAAATTTAGGAACAGGGATGCAATTTAGGTAGAGAATCGCCAACACATTATTAAGCAATATTAATAGAATTTAATTCAATCAATTGATTTAAAAATATCATTACAGATTATCCCCCCCATCTGAAAAGGCTTGCAGTCGCGGCCGTCGACCCAAGACAGTCCAGATAGTGAGAGCAGAAAACTTAGTTATTAGGAAATTAAGTGAGTAGGAAAACTGATTTGGATTTACCTCAAGGGACACAAAATGTTTAAATAAAATATGACATAAAATATTTGAATATAATTAATACAGTATATAAAATATAATAAAAGATTAATGAAATTATAATATAGTAACTAAGTGCAGAACAAATAAAGCACTAATAACATATTGCTGGTTAGCTACGCGGCAATAGGAAATATAGGAAGTAACTGAATTTGTAAGTTTATATCTTAGGGCATGCCATTCACAGTTTGTGTATGAGTCCGTACAACCATTAGAGTTGTCATTCAGTCTCATCTTCAGTCTTTTACTGGTCTTTGGAGATCTCCGGATCATTTAATTAGCGCTAGAATTATGGATCAGCATTGGCACTGAAAACATTTGAGTTTTTATGTCACGATACTAGAGCTTTTATACTCTTGTTGAAAATACACATTTTGCTAGGTTTTTAACATATTTTGTCACTCTATTTTTCTCTTATTAATGATAACAAAACAAAATTTAACTTCCAACATCCATACAAGTTTTGTACACGATGCTGCAGAAATATAAAATGAAATTCAGAAGTTTCAACAACTGAAATTTAACTTTTTCAACTGTTGCTACAATTTATAACACAAACATAGGAAAACATGAGCTCAAGGAAATGTGAGGGTATAGTACTCTACTTGTAGTATAACCTCAATTGAGTGTTTCCCACACGGAAAGTGCATTGAACCTGAAACTCAAGTTTGAAGGAGCCCAGTAAAAGAAAAGGCCAGACAAACTTTGCAGGCACTGAGAAATAAATCAACTATTAAGGGGGACAACAGGATGAAAACTAAAAGAAGGGTTATGGATAGTTTATTGATTTATAAATTTTGATTTATTCATGATGTAATTTAAAGTTCTCGGGTGGATAATAGAACCTTAATTTTGACGCATGTACAATCTCAGTTGGTTTCTTCGTGTGAAAATTTTTCCTGTCGATTTCATAATTAACTTCAGATAATTTATTCATAATCCGATAAGGGCCTGAATAGGGTGAAGTCAATTTTCTAGTATTTGGGTATTCAAATTCCTCGTAAAGGACAAAATCTCCAGGTTGAAATTTAGATTCTACAAATCTGATGTCATATCTAGTTTTATTCTTTCGGTGGTATTCGATAGTTCTTTTCTTTGCTAAAGCCCTTGCTTCATTTAAGGAAGGGTATTTATTTTGATCAATTGCAGATTCAAAAGGGAGGTTACCAAATGGTAAGTATGCTGGGGTGAACTTAGTTACCGTATGAGGGGAGTTGTTATATTCGATAACAACTTGCTCTAGCACTTTAGTCCACGGTACTTTTTTAGAAGAAGAATTTACTTTACATTTTAGTCGACTTACTATTGATTGATTTACTCTTTCTACTTTACCATTTGTCTGGGGATGGTGAGATGAAGTTAAAAGTTGTTTAACATTATGCTTTTTAAGAAATTTTTTGAATCTAGAGGAAGTGAAGGCTGCATTCCTGTCACTCAGAATTTTTTCGGGGACTTGTATTTGAAATATTTGTTTTAGACAATTGGCATAGGTTTCTGAAGTTACACTTTTAGAGGGAAAAGCCCAGACATATCTTGTTGCATGGTCAATAACTGTAAATATTTTTTTGTAGAATTATAATAATTAAATCCTCCCACAGTGTCTATAGAGAGACATTCGAAAGGTTTGTCGGTTGGGGGTACGTCTTGCATAAGACCAAATTTCTTCTGTTTTTTCTTTTTATTAAGTTGACAAGTATGACAATGTTTAACAAAATTTCCGATATCTTCGCTAATATGAGGCCAATAATATTGAGAGGTGATTAAGTTAAGCATACTTTGAACTCCCGGCTGACCAAAATTTTCATGGGATTTATTCAACAATTTTAATCTTAAAGATTTAGGTACTACAATTTTATAAAAATTCTTTTTCTTAATTACCATCATATCATTTATCTCTTGGTAGTTTTTTCCGCAGACATTATCAGTTTTTTGTTGTTGGATTATTTTATTTCTATCAAGTAAATGTACATAATGTTGGAGGTGCTGTGAAACAGGATGTCTAGAAAGCATGTCAGCTTCAATATTGGTAGAGCCCTTCTGATACTTTACTTCATAATTGAACATACTTAGATTGAGTGACCAACGGAAGAGTCTACCTTTTAAATTTTTAACATTTTTGAGCCAAACGAGGGCCGCATGGTCCGTATGTATAACAAATTTTTGTCCATGCAGATAGTAATAGAATTTGTCTAGGGCATCTACTATGGCCAAACATTCTAACTCAGTAATCGTATAATTTTTCTCATAATTTCTTAAAGTTCGGGAATGATATGATACAGGATGAAGGACATCACTTTCATCTGGTTGTTTCAAAACAGCTCCAACAGCAGTTTGAGAAGCGTCAACAAAAATATGACATGGCCTACTGGAATCATACAATTGTAAAACAGGTTTGGAAATCAGTATTCTTTTCATTTCGTCGAAAGCTTTTTGACATCGGTCATCCCATTCCCACTTGACATCTTTTTTCAAGAGTCTGTTTAATGGAGCTCTAATAGTTGCATAATTCGGAATGAATCTATGATACACATTCACACTTCCCAAAACTCTTTTTAACTCTTTAGTGTTACTGGGGTTTTTAAGTTTCTTAATAACTTCTATATTATGGTTATCGGGAATTATTCTACCATTTTTTATTTCATAGCCAAGAAATGTGATCTGATCTCGGGCGAACACACATTTGTTTCGATTCAATTTAATATGCTCCTCTTTAAACACCTCAAATAAAATTTTTAAATGTTCTAAATGTTCCTTCTCAGAGGAAGAGTAAACGATTATATCATCAAAGTAACTGCAAGCGAAATTAATTTTATTTTTTGTTAATATTCGTCTAATTGTTCTGTTAAAAATTTCAGGAGCATTTTTGAAACCAAAAGGGAGTCTTAACTATTCGAATAATCCAAAATTCGTGCAAAAAGCTAATTTCTCAGTATCTGCAGGGTGAATCGGGATATGCCAGAAACCAGATCTCAAATCAATTGTAGAAAATACTTTTGCTTTACTTAATTTGTCTAACAAAGTGTCAATGCGAGGAAGAGGGTTTGCATCTGTTTTAGCCAGGGAATTCAATTTTCGATAATCTATACATAATCTAGTTTTCTTACCTTCCTCACGTTTAAGTACCAAAGTCACGGGGGATGAATATGGGCTACAACTTTCTTTAATTATACCTGCTCGTAATAATTGATCAATTTGGGTCTTAATTTCCTCTTCTTCCATAGGGGATGTTCTATAAGGTCTTAATGATACAGGCAAATCAGAATTTAAATTAATTCGTTGAGGTTCAATATTAATTTTTCCTACATCATACTTATTTTTAGAAAACACAGATGAATAATCATTTAGCAATTTTTCCAAGTTATACCCTTTGTTATCGACAGTATTAGAAACAGCATTTTTCACATAAATGTTAGACTGAGAAACTAATTCCTTTGGATTTGTAGTCCGAGATTTACAGGTTGGAAAATTTCTTACATCATCATCATTATTATTAACACATGGATAAACATTTGTTGTACCACCTTGAAGTTGGAGGTGTAGAGATATGGGTCGGCTGTCAAAATGGCAGTCATCATTAAGTACAATAGCTCTCTGTTTAATTTTTAAATTAGTACAATCAATACTCAACTCAAATAATTTGCATTCATAAAGTCCTAAAATTACATAATTCAAATTATTATCAAGAACAAACAAGGTAATTTGTTTACTAATCTGTACAATTTTCATTTGTAAACAACATATTTTGTTGAAGCTTATTTTTCCTTTAGTTTGGGTTACTGAAAATGATCTAACTCTTTGTACTTTTAAACGTAATTGTCTAGCTGTTTTGGAAGAAATTATTGATATGGTGGCACCACTGTCTACAACACACTCTAGACGTTTCTTATTGGGCAAATATCCCGACACCTTTAATAGTCAACTACTGTAAGGGGTTTCTGGGGTTGGTTCTATTGCAAGGGGCGTAACATTAGGTGTATCAGATCTCTCCCTTCTGAAAGGACAAACCTGAAACCAGTGAAAAGCATTTGGGATTCCGTTCCGGGTGCAAAGTCTACAGGGACTAGGTGGCACAACAAATGTTTATCCATGTGTTAATAATAATGATGATGATGTCAGAAATTTTCCAACCAGTAAATCTCGGACTACAAATCCAAAGGAATTAGTTTCTCAGTCTAACATTTATGTGAAAAATGCTGTTTCTAATACTGTCGATAACAAAGGGTATAACTTGGAAAAATTGCTAAATGATTATTCATCTGTGTTTTCTAAAAATAAGTATGATGTAGGAAAAATTAATATTGAACCTCAACGAATTAATTTAAATTCTGATTTGCCTGTATCATTAAGACCTTATAGAACATCCCCTATGGAAGAAGAGGAAATTAAGAACCAAATTGATCAATTATTACAAGCAGGTATAATTAAAGAAAGTTGTAGCCCATATTCATCCCCCGTGACTTTAGTACTTAAACGTGAGGAAGGTAAGAAAACTAGATTATGTATAGATTATCGAAAATTGAATTCCCTGGCTAAAACAGATGCAAACCCTCTTCCTCGCATTGACACTTTGTTAGACAAATTAAGTAAAGCAAAAGTATTTTCTACAATTGATTTGAGATCTGGTTTCTGGCATATCCCGATTCACCCTGCAGATACTGAGAAATTAGCTTTTTGCACGAATTTTGGATTATTCGAATGGTTAAGACTCCCTTTTGGTTTCAAAAATGCTCCTGCAATTTTTAACAGAACAATTAGACGAATATTAACAAAAAATAAAATTAATTTCGCTTGCAGTTACTTTGATGATATAATCGTTTACTCTTCCTCTGAGAAGGAACATTTAGAACATTTAAAAATTTTATTTGAGGTGTTTAAAGAGGAGCATATTAAATTGAATCGAAACAAATGTGTGTTCGCCCGAGATCAGATCACATTTCTTGGCTATGAAATAAAAAATGGTAGAATAATTCCCGATAACCATAATATAGAAGTTATTAAGAAACTTAAAAACCCCAGTAACACTAAAGAGTTAAAAAGAGTTTTGGGAAGTGTGAATGTGTATCATAGATTCATTCCGAATTATGCAACTATTAGAGCTCCATTAAACAGACTCTTGAAAAAAGATGTCAAGTGGGAATGGGATGACCGATGTCAAAAAGCTTTCGACGAAATGAAAAGAATACTGATTTCCAAACCTGTTTTACAATTGTATGATTCCAGTAGGCCATGTCATATTTTTGTTGACGCTTCTCAAACTGCTGTTGGAGCTGTTTTGAAACAACCAGATGAAAGTGATGTCCTTCATCCTGTATCATATCATTCCCGAACTTTAAGAAATTATGAGAAAAATTATACGATTACTGAGTTAGAATGTTTGGCCATAGTAGATGCCCTAGACAAATTCTATTACTATCTGCATGGACAAAAATTTGTTATACATACGGACCATGCGGCCCTCGTTTGGCTCAAAAATGTTAAAAATTTAAAAGGTAGACTCTTTCGTTGGTCACTCAAACTAATTATGTTCAATTATGAAGTTAAGTATCAGAAGGGCTCTACCAATATTGAAGCTGACATGCTTTCTAGACATCCTGTTTCACAGCACCTCCAACATTATGTACATTTACTTGATAGAAATGAAATAATCCAACAACAAAAAACTGATAATGTCTGCGGAAAAAATTACCAAGAGATAAATGATATGATGGTAATTAAGAAAAAGAATTTTTATAAAATTGTAGTACCTAAATCTTTAAGATTAAAATTGTTGAATAAAACCCATGAAAATTTTGGTCACCCGGGAGTTCAAATTATGCTTAACGTAATCACCCCTCAATATTATTGGCCTCATATTAGCGAAGATATCGGAAATTTTGTTAAACATTGTCATACTTGTCAACTTAATAAAAAGAAAAAACAGAAAAAATTTGGTCTTATGCAAGACGTACCCCTAACCGACAAACCTTTCGAATGTCTCTCTATTGACACTGTGGGAGGATTTAATTATTATAATTCTACAAAAAAATATTTACATATAGTTATTGACCATGCAACAAGATATGTCTGGGCTTTTCCCTCTAAAAGTGTAACTTCAGAAACCTATGCCAATTGTCTAAAACAAATATTTCAAATACAAGTCCCCGAAAAAATTCTGAGTGACAGGAATGCAGCCTTCACTTCCTCTAGATTCAAAAAATTTCTTAAAAAGCATAATGTTAAACAACTTTTAACTTCATCTCACCATCCCCAGACAAATGGTAAAGTAGAAAGAGTAAATCAATCAATAGTAAGTCGACTAAAATGTAAAGTAAATTCTTCTTCTAAAAAAGTACCGTGGACTAAAGTGCTAGAGCAAGTTGTTATCGAATATAACAACTCCCCTCATACGGTAACTAAGTTCACCCCAGCATACTTACCATTTGGTAACCTCCCTTTTGAATCTGCAATTGATCAAAATAAATACCCTTCCTTAAATGAAGCAAGGGCTTTAGCAAAGAAAAGAACTATCGAATACCACCGAAAGAATAAAACTAGATATGACATCAGATTTGTAGAATCTAAATTTCAACCTGGAGATTTTGTCCTTTACGAGGAATTTGAATACCCAAATACTAGAAAATTGACTTCACCCTATTCAGGCCCTTATCGGATTATGAATAAATTATCTGAAGTTAATTATGAAATCGACAGGGAGAATTTTCACACGAAGAAACCAACTGAGATTGTACATGCGTCAAAATTAAGGTTCTATTATCCACCCGAGAACTTTAAATTACATCATGAATAAATCAAAATTTATAAATCAATAAACTATCCATAACCCTTCTTTTAGTTTTCATCCTGTTGTCCCCCTTAATAATTGATTTATCTCTCAGTGTCTGAAAAGTTTGTCTGCTCTTTTCTTTTACTGGGCTCCTTCAAACTTGAGTTTCAGGTTCAATGCACTTTCCGTGTGGGAAACACTCAATTGAGGCTATACTACAAGTAGAGTACTATACCCTCACATTTCCTTGAGCTCATGTTTTCCTATGTTTGTGTTATAAATTGTAGCAACTGTTGAAAAAGTTAAATTTCAGTTGTTGAAACTTCTGAATTTCATTTTATATTTCTGCAGCATCGTGTACAAAACTTGTATGGATGTTGGAAGTTAAATTTTGTTTTGTTATCATTAATAAGAGAAAAATTGAGTGACAAAATATGTTAAAAACCTAGCAAAATGTGTATTTTCAACAAGAGTATAAGAGCTCTAGTATCGTGACATAAAAACTCAAATGTTTTCAGTGCTAATGCTAATCCATAATTCTAGCGCTAATTAAATGATCCGGAGATCTCCAAAGACCAGTAAAAGACTGAAGATGAGACTGAATGACAACTCTAATGGTTGTACGGACTCATACACAAACTGTGAATGGCATGCCCTAAGATATAAACTTACAAATTCAGTTACTTCCTATATTTCCTATTGCCGCGTAGCTAACCAGCAATATGTTATTAGTGCTTTATTTGTTCTGCACTTAGTTACTATATTATAATTTCATTAATCTTTTATTATATTTTATATACTGTATTAATTATATTCAAATATTTTATGTCATATTTTATTTAAACATTTTGTGTCCCTTGAGGTAAATCCAATCAGTTTTCCTACTCACTTAATTTCCTAATAACTAAATTTTCTGCTCTCACTATCTGGACTGTCTTGGGTCGACGGCCGCGACTGCAAGCCTCTTCAGATGGGGGGGGGATAATCTGTAATGATATTTTTAAATCAATTGATTGAATTAAATTCTATTAATATTGCTTAATAATGTGTTGGCGATTCTCTACCTAAATTGCATCCCTGTTCCTAAATTTTGGCGAAATCCTTTCTTTAGTATAAAATATATTAACCTGTTGGCGCCCGCCAAATCGCCAAACTCATAAATCTGTCCCGTAGTGGGGGCGGTGACAGCAGATAGATTGAATCGGTTGATACAGCGAATAATTGGAAGTCGGGAAAATCACAAGTAGCTTGGTGGTTGAAGACACTTTATTTCTGAATATAAATAATTTTGTACAAGCACATTTAGTTGATATCGCGTAGCACAATGGGTGCAATCTGCACTCAACAATCTTATGTAGGCAAATTATAATTAATTACCATCAATAAAGATTGCAAAGCGGTTACTTACAAATTTACATGGCGAGAGCAAGGAAAAAGTAAGTACATATAAAGCAGAAGGGTGTATAAATAAGTTCTGCTTTTTTTGTTATAATCCTGCACAGCCAATGAGCAAGAGCTTGCAGCATTACAGACAAAATGATGACGTAAATGGAGCAATACGGGTCATTGAAGAGGGATATATTTCAATGTAAATTAGGAATTTAAAGGGCTAGTACCAATTAATTTTAATCTGATAGTAATTCTCTAGCAAATTTTTGTTTCTTATTTATCCAGCAAATGTGCCTTACTGAAAACAAAAATCTAAAAATATTTACCCGAGTATCCGATTTATTATAGATGTCTAAAATAATTTCACTACAAAACATTTTAATTTCGAGTTGAATTTTAATGGTATTTCAATTAAGGGCAATTTCTATTAATAAAAGAGCAATGCAGACGTTCTTTGGAATATCATTTTTTCCTGTCGTTTAATTTTAGAAATGGGAAATGGAAATTTATGAGTCGTGGCAGACATGTGAAATAGTTTCATTCAAAAAATGTTACAAACCTCTTTCTATTCATT
Source organism: Stegodyphus dumicola (assembly GCF_044657685.1). Taxonomy (NCBI): domain Eukaryota; kingdom Metazoa; phylum Arthropoda; class Arachnida; order Araneae; family Eresidae; genus Stegodyphus; species Stegodyphus dumicola. The sequence continues at coordinate 67,105,338 of NC_140771.1, read as the reverse complement.
CTCTCAGAAATGTTTCATACATATAACAGAATTTTACTTGAAGCAGCAGAACTTGTGATAACAGCACGTTCGCGAAAACATCAGTTTTTACTATGATACAGAGAGAAATAAATTAGAAAGTTCTATAGAATTTTACGGAACAGGAAGTTTCGATAGGCAAAGAACGGCATTTGAGTTTAGAAATAAATAACAAGAAGCATTTTACAAACATTCTGAAACATGATATGAGTAAAAGAAAAGATCTCCGGAAGAAATAAATAAAATCTTCAGGACTCCGAAATTTCCTTGAAATTTCTAGAATGGAAGTAATTCGCCTTTTCAGGAACGTAACAAGTTTTACTCGACCCATATATCCTGTTTTACCTCTCTCCCGGATACGGTAGAGCCGAAGAAAGAAGAAAAGAATGTTGCCACGGTAGAGTGAAATGGCTGGAGATCTAAAAGAATTTCCCAACACTTACCAAATTTCTGAAATGTTTCTCAGATATCGGAATTTTTATCTTGCATTCATCCTTAGTATTGAAGAATTTCGGTGGATTTAAAATGAACATTGGAGATTCCAGAAATAAAATCCCTTATGTTATGTATTCATATTGGATGTTTTTCATTCGTAGCAAGTTAAGATCCTTTTTCCGCTTTGACTGTTGTAATGTTCCTTGTTAAATAAACTAGCAACTTGGGCGATCAGTCGTCTGAAATGGTTAATTAACTAACAATAATAATGCTCTCAATGAGTTCAGCTAGTGTCCGTTTATAGGTTTATTTAATAATTAACAAAATTAAAAATGAAAATGTACGTTTATTGCTTTTAAGTCGCTTAATTTTTTCGCCAATAACAAGCAGATTAAATCTGAAAAAAGAAAATTAAGTATTACCGAACGGCAGCACACTGGCAAGCGTAAGTTAATCGAGTTTATTGAATAAATTCGGAACATAAATATATTATTCATTGCCAAGTGGAAATACTTCTTTTCATTCATTGAGGTTTCTGATTAAATTTCAAACATGAATATTTTACACTATAGAGTGGGAACATGTCACTTTTTAATCGCTGTGTTTGTTAATAAACAGTGAAGAATCGGTATGTACGTTCTCCACAATAAAAAATACACCTTTACAGCCACCAAAATTTGTACGCTCACAGTCCTTCACTGGAGCATGTGCACCCCCCAAGCCGGAATTTTGAATTTGGAGATTGCGTTTGATTTACTTCATATTTAATGCAAATTTAGATAATTCTGAATAACAGAGATATTAACTTAAAAATAATATATTAACTGACTACTTTTGCAAAAACAGCATTTATTTAATGTTCATGAATAAATTAAATCCAGTACTATGAAATGATTTGCAATAAATTCTCTCGTAGTCATTTCTTCCCTTCTGGTACTTGAAGAAATGACTACGACTATATGAAATGACTACTGAAGAAATGACTACGATATATGAACTGTGACGAATGTAAGTCGCTTTCGCATGATAACCATTTCTATAAAGGCATCTGAAACGTTGGGTGGTCATATTAGAATCTCTCTGTATTTATACATGTTAATATTTTTAATTTAACAAAATTTTGGGAATTTCAAAAAAACACTTTTTACTTTATGTGCTCCTAGGTTGCCATACATATAAATTATGGAAATGGAGCTAATCAACAAATTTGAGTGAAGACTAAAGATTCTTCTCTACTAATGTAAAATAAGCATATCATGGTTTTCCCCATTTTCTTTCTTTTTTAAATACTGTAGAGACCGCTGTTGAAATGATTCAATTTTCCAAGTTCGCTTTTCGCACATTGCTTCCCCTTAGTGCAAGCGGTTAGAGCGTATAAATAAATAGTCTCGGATGAAATGGGAAGAAAATTACTATTATAGTATATAGATTATGACACAAATAGCGAGCAATAACACTGTTCATGACTCCCGAACTAAAAACATTGTTGATGCTAAATCTTCGCCATCTGCATTTGACTGGCGGAGGTCTTATGCCTCTCTCCAGCTAACTTTCAGTGAAGGAGAATGTAAGGAATTATCACATTCCTTTCTGAATGATCTCGTAGTGTAAGTGGTTAGCAAGCTCATTTAACGTAGTATTAGATCCATGGTTCAAATCACGGCGAAGACACAGGTGATTTTGCATGTGTTCTGGCTTCGAAAAATTAACAGCCTCTACAATAATGTTTTCCTTAAAGGTAAATCTAGGCGCGTGCCTAGATTTAATAATAGATCACGTGTCGCAACTGTCGCACGTGCCTAGATTTATCTAATCTCGTGTCGCAACTGTTCGAGTTCTTTACACTTTGCTCCGATATGAAAGAGAATACAAAATGTAATTACTGGCGGGATAAAAAAAATCTTAGGCATTTTTTCATAAGAAAAGGACTTCAGTTACAATTTCTTATTCCTTCAGCAATCAAATCAAATTTTAATTATTCAGCATTTCCTCTACACACCTCAGCATTCGTTATCATTTTCTTATTAATATTAACTTATTTTCTGGCTCAGAGAGCTTTTTCCAGTTAGTTCATAGAACTATAAGTTATTATTTATCTCTTTAATATCTTTCTTTGTTTTTGTAATTTGTCCCTTTGACACACAACGGTTATCTGTTAAGATTGTTATTTATTATTAGACGGTATAATAGTTATAGTAACCTACTGTGGTACCGAAGTACGCGGGTTCGAATTCCGGAGAAGGCATGCTTGTAACTGCCCGTCCCTACGCAGGAGGAAACGGTGGACGTCTGTTATGTGCCTCCACAATAAAATGGTAACAATTTCTGGTCTTAGGAGTAACCGATGTTGAATAGGTAGGAGCCAGCCATTGGATGAAAATATTACTGTTGTTAATGTATGGATTGTCATTAGCATCAGACATGTAATTAGTCTCGATCTTTCCCAAATCATTTTTGTGTCACTTTCCAAAAATGATGTTCCCGGCATGTAATTTTTTAAAGAAATAATATAGCAGGTATAAAAAAATGTATGGAAAAACTTAACACCCTATCGAAAATTCTAAGGATACGCTGATTTTAAAAGGCTTTGTGAGTCACAGCTTTTAAAGTCACAAAGCTTTTAAGAGGCTTTGTGACGTAAAGACATAAAACAAAGACAGTAAATGTTAAATGTTATGGGGCGTAAGGGAGAAGCGATGCTAGAAAGTTAAAAAGACAGCAAAAGTTAAAAACAATTTATAAGGTTATAAATTTAAAAAGACAGAAAACATTTATGTTAGCGGGAATAAATCCTGAGTAGACTGGTACACTGCGATCTCAGGGAGAGCATAAACCTTAACAAACCTTTTGGTACGACGTTAAAATCTGAATTCTTTCAGATTTTTTTATTGGTTTTTATTAATATCGTTTTTTTATTGTATATACGTTTCTTCTAAGAGAATAAATCTTAGCAACGCATTTAGTTTATAATCTGGAAACTTTTCGCTTATGATAAAATAGAATAAAAAAATTCCTAAAGAGGAATTTATATAATTCCATATTTCTTTTATTACTAAATCATCGAAGTCTTACAGAATATACCATTTTTAACGATTAGAGAACACTATTTTTAATCTATGTTAGCTAGTACTTTGGGATTAAGAATACCATTAATCAGAAAGATCTATTAGGGAACCAGTTACCAATTAATCTCCTGTTGCGGCAAAGAGCGGACATTTTTACCATGCTGATGCGACTGTTCAAAGAAATACGAACTGCTCACATATAAGCAATTTAAAAGAGTCTCTGAAGATTAATTAGTGCAGAAAATGAGAGAGTTTAAAACTTTTCCTTACCTCGTTTTCCTCCTGTGCAAATTCAAGGCAGCATCCTTCGATTATTTCACAGCTTTACCATTCATAATCCTAGGAAATTCCCATTTATTAACATTGAATCTTCTGTAGGGATAGTGACTGAATTTGAAGTATTTGGATTTCTTTATCGCCTAAGAATTTCTCATAGTCTTTAGCAAGTATCTTACTTTCTAATGAATAAAAATGAAATAAAATATTTCAGGCTAATATGAACATTAATTTTGTTAAAGTCCGTGAAGGCCTGTCGATAATTCCAAAGAACAGAACATTTATCATAGCTTTTACACAACAAAAACTACTAGACTTAGCAGTTAATTTCCCAGATTACCTATTTACATACCGCAGATAATGACCTCTTAAACAAAGCCGCCACGGTGTCGTGTAGTTCAAGAAATTCCTTTAGGCAGATGAAATATACAAATCAACACTCTTTCAGAACAAGCAGTTTAGATGTGGTCGCTAGGGGCTATATAAACTTTTTGTCACTCGAGGCCTTTTTTTCCTGGGGCGAACCAGCAACTTGAGACGATTTTCCGAATATTTGGCGAATTTCTTACATCTAACATAAAACGGTTTCACACACAATTTAAAGAAATCTAATGGTTCTATTATGAAGATACATGCGGTCATGCGTCTCTTTCGCCGGATGCAAACAGTATTCATTTCGGTATTTCTTCGGATTCTGTGCACGTTATATCCTTTCCGAATTTTCTGTTCCTTCTGCGGAATCACTGTCGCTTTCATTTTCGCTATCTATTACCCTGATTTTTTGCCTTGTTACACCTCTTACTTCATCTCTATCTACATCACTGCTTTCCTCCTCTCAATCGTCCAGTTGTCTACGTACAGACGTAATTTCGTTCTTCATCAACAAAAAATCGAATTCATCTTCATTTGAACGAATTCCTTCATCTAATAACAAGCTTATTGGGCTACATAACTTTATAAATAATATTCCTATTCTCCCGACTATGGAGTTCGAACTGACTTCGAAGGCACATATATAACAATAAATCTAAAAAACGCATTTAAGATTAAAGATTGATAGTTGTTCTATATGCATGCGTTGTTGAATACACTCATGAAGCGATATTGCACAAACTAAACTTAAATAAACATCGTTATCGCTCGAAATATCGAGTCAAATCGAGTAGCGATCGAGAGTCATCTCTCGAGTTTCTGCCTAAAACACTTTGGTAACCGAGAGTTACATCTGGTGTCAAAAGGGTGAAGCATGCTATCAACTATTTGCTATAAATCTGAAAATTTTTTAACGGCTTTATCAATAATCACGGGAGAAAATCCACGGTCAATAGCAACTGCTCTCAAATAATTAAGTTCATTGGTAAGCAAAGATTCAGAGCAACAAACTTTAAGCGCGCGGAATACATAATAGTAAAAAGAAGCCATTTTTTGCTTATCAGGGTGGCATGACTTGGCACGGGGTGGTAAACAAACTGCAAAGGGTTTACGGTACACAGTGGTGCTAAAATCAGTTTCATTGCGGATTATAAGAATATCAAGGAAGGGGAGGGAATTGTTGGATTCAATTTCAAGAGTGAATTGGATGGCTGGATCAATTGAATTCATAATAGATAGAATCTCGGATAAATCCTCTTTCTAACCGTCAAAAAGAGCGAAAGTGTCGTCAACATACCGAATCCAAAGACGAAAAGATAGTTTATCAAATAATTTCATCTCAAAATAGTGCATATAAATGTCAGCAAGTACCGGACTGAGAAGATTACCCATAGCCAATCCTTCAACTTGACGAAAATATGCATTTTGGAAAACAAAGTGTGTTTGATTTAGAGAAACTTTAGTAAGCGAAACCAACTCATTAATTTCAGTATGTGTGAAGTGAAATTCCCGAAGCCTAGTTTCAAGACAATTTAGTGCTCCTTCGACCGGAACATTAGTAAACAGTGATTTGACATCAAATGAAACCATAATGGAACGAAGTAGAGAAATATTTTTAAGTTTATCAATGACTTCAACAGAATTTTTTACAGTGTGAATATTGTTAGCAAGTAGAGGAGAAAATCTGGAAACTAAATATTTGGCCAAAGGATATGAAGCAGTACCTATGTTGGAAACAATTGGTCAAAAAGGAATACCGGTTTTGTGGACTTTTGGAAAAGCATAAGGCCTAGCGCAATTAGTAATAGGTGGAATAAGTGATTTCTTCAACTGAGTTGGCAGAATGTGGGAAGAACTGAGTTGGCAGAACTTCAACTGAGTTGGCATTTTCTATCTATTATGAATTCTATTGATCCAGCCATCCAATTCACTCTTGAAATTGAATCCAACAATTCCCTCCCCTTCCTTGATATTCTTATAATCCGCAATGAAACTGATTTTAGCACCATTGTGTACCGTAAACCCTTTGCAGTTTGTTTACCACCCCGTGTAAAGTCATGCCACCCTGATAAGCAAAAAATGGCTTCTTTTTACTATTATGTATTCCGCGCGCTTAAAGTTTGTTCCTCTGAATCTTTGCTTACCAATGAACTTAATTATTTGAGAGCATTAGCTATTGACCGTGGATTTTCTCTCGTGATTATTGATAAAGCCGTTAAAAAATTTTCAGATTCCCATCAAAGAAGACATTCCACTGTTAGAAAGAGTATTAATTACCTTGTCGTGCTTCCATTTTATCCTTCTGTTAGCTATAAAATTGCACGGATTCTCCAGAAATTCAGTTTTCAAGTCGGTTTCTCCCCTATTAATAAAATTCACCCTTCGATTCTAAAAGATTGCGTTTCTGTCTTGAATTCTTGGGGAATTTATAGTATATCGTGTCAGTGTGGTTTAAGATATATTGGCCAAACAAAAAGAGCGTTGAAGTTTCGTATCAAGAAACATGAATTTTATGTCAGAAAAAGCGAAATTAACAAGTCTTCAATAGCGTATCATAGTTGGACATTTAACCATAATTTTGACTTTGGGTCTGCAAAAATTATCCAAAAGGCTTCTTCCATAGGTGAATTGGGTTTTCTTGAGGCTTTTCACATTCACAAAGATTTAGCAGGTTTAGTTAATGATTTGAAGTCCAATCCAGTCCTTCCTAATGCCTTTAAAATTCTACTATCTTAATTCAGTTATTTTTGTCGATAGATGGCGTTACCTCCTCGCGTTTGGTACTACCAGAGGGTATAAAAATTCGTTCAGTGGTTGCTTTCCATTATTTGAAGTTCAGATTTTGAGCGTGAAGGTGCATTTTCCCCTCGCTCCCTATTTTAACTTCGCTAATTTTTCTTGTCCTTTATGCTTGATCAGATAGCCTGGCTCAGTAACAGTAGGCGGCAAGTGCAACTCTGATTAAAAATCCAGTTATAACCACGTGCAGTGCTGATAAGGACCACGTGTTTCTTAGACTCCTTCTCCTTTATTTTCTTCTTTCTAGGTATTTCTTTCTCCTGATGAGGAGGGACCTTTAGCTGCTCTCAAAATTGATTGAGTGTTTCATTATACCTACACTAAATACAAGGTTGTTTTTACGATTTTGAAATTCAGAATAAATTAATGAATCCATGGCATCATTTACATCTCATTGCCTCCAAGTTATATCAGATTATAGAGACATAACATTTATAAGACATTTCTTACATTCCCTAAAAATGTAAAGAACTGAATACACAAAAGACAGTTTTTTTTGGTCTCAGAAATAAACAGAAATGTATATACATGAAGAACTTCTTAGTTTCTCTTCTAAATTATGAAGAACTGTGTTCTGAATCAAGAAACCTAAAATCCGAAATATAAAACACTCTATTCGGAATTATATAGGACCATAGCAAATCAGAAAGTTTTCGTTTTCCTGTCTGAAGTATTAAGAAATATATGCCAAATGATAAATGACTGTACGTACGTACAAAATAACATAATTCTCATAATAATAAATAGCATAATTCATAATTTCTGAGTTTCGCCTCTGAGTTAGAAACAACAGTATTCTCAATAGTAAAATACTGTAATACATCAGACAATTTTTATTTTTCCTCTAAATTATAAGTTTTAAGTGATGAAACACAGTTCATAAAAATAATATAATTTTCAACTTCACCTGCGAGTTAGAAAAACGCGTATATCTTAGTAATTCTCATTTTTCGTTCTGAATTCTGAAGGCCCACCAGCGGCCGAGCGGTAAAGTCGCTGAACACTGGTAGTTCGGTCCGAGGTTCGAATCCCGCGAACGGACTGGCTGCATGGGTGTTTTCGTGGTTTTCCCCATGTGTAACGTGTATACGAGCCAGTTTCCCTTAGAAAGTCCTCCACGAAGGCATCCCTCCCCTGAGGCAGATAGCCCTCGAGGCTTTGCCATAATCATACACACACACACACACACACACACACGTTCTGAATTCTGAAAAATTCTTTCCCAATCATAAAGTTTTGCATCTGTATTTTAGGGAATTGTATTCCAAATAATAAAGGATTGTAAATAGTAAGGTAATAATTTGATTGCAATATTAAGTTGTAATATATAATAAAAGAAATTTGAATAATAAAGGCTCATAAGACAATTCTTATCTTCGCCTCTGAATTCTAAAGAATACTATTCGTATCATAAATTCTTGCTTACGAAATAAAAAGCATTGCACTCAGAATAATTAAGGACTATATAAGATACATTTTACCTTCTCGTCTAAATTACAAAGTAATATGTTTTAAATCATAAAGTTTTGCCTCCAAACTTTAAAAAACTGTATTCCGAATAATATAGGAGTGTAAATGCGCAAGTGAATCTTTATATTCGCTTCTGAATTATAATGAACTTTATTCCAAATGATAACGTTACACCAAAGAACTAAATATATTCTGAAAGGACTGTGCATACAGCATACATAAGTTAATTCCTATTTTCATTTACTAATTGCAAAGTGTAGTATACCACATAACGAAAGACTGCATATATAGTACCGTGAATGACGGAAATTAGAGAATTTCGACATTCTCCAGTGAATGCCAATACATACCAAATACGTCGGTGGAAGACAGAATATTTGGTTATATTCTTATGCATTCGTACCATCACAGGTGCATGTCGACAAGCACAGAAATGCTCTGGTGAAGGTCGAAACGAGAATTCGAGAAGACAAGACGCAGAAGCGTTATAAAAGCAAGGGACTCTTGACCAGTTCAACTGCATAAAGATAAAGTTGTTGCTATAAATAATATAGTGCAATGTTAATAATTAATTAACATAATTAAGTTAGTTTATTATTGATGTTATTTTCGTTTCTCATTCAGAATATACTATTAAGTTCAATAGTTTATTTACATGTGTTATTATTAAAGCTTTTTCCTGTTTTGCTCTATATTTTGTTTTAATAATAAAGTATTATCTAAACACGTAACAAAAATATTTTTTTCAATATTCACCATTAATGCAAGGCGAGTTTCTGCATTTGCCGGGTTAGTGACAAATAATCATATTTAGCAAATATTTCGCACATACACCAACCGCCTATGTGAATGTTGCCATTCACCGGAGAATGTGGACGTTCTCCAGATTTAGTCTTACACGATAAGATAAACATAAAACAAAAATTTCTCCTCCGAATAATAAATATCTGTATACAGGTAAGACACGTTTCTTTCTCTCCTTCAAATTATATATAACTGTATAAATTATATATAACTGTATACGAGTAAGAAAAATCTTCTTTTCGCCTATAATTGATAAAGAATTTATAGGAATGATATTTATATTGCGTAAATATAAGGAAATCATTATTTTCGAATCATTAAGAGCTGCAATAAATAGGTATCTATACCTAGACTGCTCGCACATCTTTCTGATGACTTTGCTTTGCTATAAAAAAATCGCCTGCTTGGAAAAATTTTTAACTGCAACTATATTTTCCAAAATGTAAATTATCGTCTGCTACTTGACAAATTTGTTTTCGTGAAAAATGGCACTTTTAAAGATGCAATGGACGGAGAGCTATTTTGAGGTTCTTTTTCGAAGAAAATTATTCGTATTTAGTTATTAAAAATTGCTTTTAAAGCCATGAGTTTTCGATAGCTAAAGGAACGACAGATAATATTGTCAATAAGAAAGGAAACACAGAGTTTGGTTTCAAGGAGAATTATTGTTAAAAATACATAACCAAGGAAAACACGGAATGTTTCGAAAGTTGCAAAGTACGAACTTTAATGTTGAAAGAAAATCTGAGAGTTAAAAGGACAGATGAATAAACATTAAAATGCTCAGTGTTAACTGTAAACAAAGTGATTAATGCTTATTTGAATCTTAAAAATACCCAAAAAAAGTCTGTCTCCGCGACATCATCTTTCTTCACGATTTATCGCCAAAAGCGGAACGCGCTGCAGAATTTTCTATGAGAAACAATTATTCGAATAAAAATTGAAAAATGTTGTCACAATAGATAAATATTGGGTATATTTAAATAACTTCAATAAAACGAGATTCATTTATTATCATCAAAGAGATGAGAAAATCTTAGAACATGGTTCAAATCATTTAAAGAAAGTTTTCCAAAACGATCTATGATTGTTGTTTGGTTTTGATATAACGACAAATTAAAGACAGTGCAGAAAACTGTTAAGGTCAACTCCGCGTATTATCAGAACATATTTCATACCTAATTTTCAAATATGAATACCTTATCTTTACCCACAGTTCCATCAATCAATAGAACTGCATAAAAATAAAGCAAACAGCCACAAGTCAAAATCCACCGTTTATCCACCGTTGCAAAAATAGAACAAGAAACAGGTATGCAGACCATACCCTTCATTCAAGAAATATAATTCATTCTCGGATTATCAACTGATTTTATAATTCTCCAAAAGTTCTCGGCATTTTCTACCATGTAATTGATATTTCAATGATCTATCTTCAATCCACTCAGAGCTTGATTGGTGTCTTCACTAGTCAAGCACTTATCTAATATCAAATTATGTGCAACGGACTAAATTTTCATCACACACGCGCGCGCACACACACACACACACACACACATATATATATATATATATACATATACATATATCAGAAAACTCTTACTTTCCCCTCAGCATTAACTTTCAAAATTGTTGACGCCAGCAATAAATACAGCTGCAGAAAGTCTGCAATGAAACTAACCATTTTAACAGAATAATCTTGCCTCGACCTCTGGTTACTTTCCCATCTTCTAACTATTTACATTAACTCCGTTAGATTTGTTTCAACGGTTGTATATGCAGATGCGTTCTTTCATTTTTCGTCGACTATTCTTTAAGTTTGGAAAATTCTAATTTCTGCCGCAGCTGCTTTATTTGTCGGCCATGTTATTCAAATAATGCACATTATTTAGTTACTTTCAGAATTTCCAGAAGCAAAAAGAACGGATATTTTTCTTCATTAATTCTTACATGAAACCAAATTCGAATTAACGAAGATTTGCATAAAAAGGGAAGTCGCTGAGTACTTAATGCGTGTAAGCTATCAGCGAAATAAGAATTGTGTTTCCTGTTCAAAAATATTTAATTACGGTTAAACATCAAATTCAGTTACAGTTAGTATTTTACTTATATTTTGTTCGTTTGCATTTAATATTATATTTCTTCCTCAAGAAAAAATATAAGTTTTATAAAATCTATATTTAAAATATTCGTCTTTAATTATTTTTGAAGTAAAAATGTTAAGTAATAATGAAGTAAAACAGCATTCATATGACAGTAAAGGCGAAATATTGTAATGAATGATTTTTTAGAGAAATTTTCTCTATTACAAAGAAGTTTTTTATGTACTATATATATCCAAGCAACTGACACATTGAATTAAAATATGGTAGACTACATTTTATTACTACTCGGGTTCAGTCAATAGTGTTTTGTGCCTTTCTTCAGTCATTCTTAATAATGTAAAAAACTATTGTATCCCCATGTGCATAGTTCTGGGTGTAAGTGGACAGCACTGTAGTTAGAGGTAGTAGATAAGTGCTTTGAATTCAAACTAGGGTAGAATAACTTCCTCACGCCTTTTTGGCTCCAAAATTTTTTTTTAAAGTAATCTGCCCAAGCCGTACCAGGAAGAATGACATACTTTTTTCCACTTCCTTCACCAATGACATACTATACAATGCAACTGAACGGGGTAGAACGAACCATTTCCGGTGATCAATTTCTAGATCGGTAAGGAGCTGAGTAACAGATCGGTAAGGAACAGCAATTTCTTTACTAATACAAAAAAGGAGTTTGGAAACTGGAAATTTTAAAAAATACCTTCACCGGGTGTCGAACACGGGATTTACGAAATATTAGTTAGTTAACAGGTACATCGTAATAGCGCCTGGCAAGAACGCATCATTTCCTCACATAATAAATAAACTAATGGAACTGTTACATAAAATCTGGAAAATGATTAATCTAAAGGATTTTTAGCAATAGTCTCAGTTATAAACAATGGCAGGCAAATGGTTTGGAGGACCTTAAAAGCATTCCAAAACCAATCCATTTTATTCTTTCTAAGCGTGTTTTATTAACTCCGTTCAGTTCCCTTAAATTATATCTTTCACTAGACAAATTTCAAAGAATGGGGCTACGTCTGACTAACATCTTTTCCATCTAAATAAAACTCTGAATTTATGTTAAAGGATTATTCGAAAGTTGGAAAAGCGTTACAGAATAATACAACCTTCTAAGGGGTCTTAAAATTCCCAAGGCATTTGTTGTGACTCCTTCCAACTCACAGGAAACAAACCGACTCTTGATCCGCAGAACATGTATAAAAATAAAATATTAAATAAGACCCGCAAATAAATGCGATAAAAATCGGAGCTCCCAGATAGTGGAGGTATGTATTGCTACTTGTATTTCGTTTCATAAAATATTCTTCTTCAGGAAGGGCAAAAAAAGAAAAGTAAAGGAGGAAGACCTAGGGAGAATGCTTGCAGGAGTTCAAAGTGAAGTCTAAGAATGCCAGTCAAGTCCACACTTGCCCATCCATATGGATGAGGAATATACCACCCCTTGGACCACCCTCGTCTCTCAAGTAGATGGATGTTTCTTCCTATTATATTTTTTTCCTCTTCTAAGAATCTAGACTACGTGTGGGGATCCCACTTCGAAAGAAAGAAAACGAAAGTATTGTGAAATTCTCGCTGCGCATTTCTAACCGCAGATTACTATGATTCGCCACAGCTTAAGAGGCCGATTTCTCTTTCTTTTTTTCCCTCCTATTGTGCGTTTTTACTAGGTGGAAAACCTAATTTTTGGAGCTATAAGAATGTCCATGGGTCTGGCACGGAATATGGAGGTGATGGAAACGCCTTCTTAAGAGACATGTTTTCTCTTCCTCAGGGGGAGTTTTATAAATAAATGTGGGAAATAATTCAAATGGCCGTCAATGCGAATTTATTTTAAGAAATTTATAGGCGCAAGGGGCGCCATGACCTCAGCCTCCTTTCTGTGAGCTGCCTATGAATGGTCCTTGCAGTCACTGAAGCACTAGTTGCATGTACAATCAATGATAATGATGCATCTGGGGGTGTGAGTGCCGCTCGATCTTCACGTTCTGTCGTTTCTCTAGGCCTACCGCTTCCTTCTTGATCTGTGTGCTGCCATGATTCACCCATTCCTGCCAACATCGTTTAATAGTGGCATCGCTCCTGCTCAAATGTCGAGCTATTCGCTGATAAGACCAACCGGCTTCTTTGAAGCCAACTACACGACCTCTCTCAAATTCTGATATCTGCACATATCGTTCGCGCACCTGTATGCGAGGCATAGTTACTGTCTACCAGAGTACACGGAATGAAATTCGTGAAGAATGTATGACCTGGAATCGTAATTTCTTCTCTTAAATATCCTGGCAGTTGCGCGGATCAGATGCGCTGCAGCGACAACCGTTCATTCATTGGCAGCCAAAATGTGAAATTTTGCATTTTCCGTCGAAACCTGTATGCATATAAATTTGTGTCCAATTTGCTTTATATCTTCTCGGTGCGTTTATTTATTTATTTATTTATTTATTTTGTCTAAGAGTGTATATACAAATTCACCATTATTTAATTACAGAGAAGCGATGAAAATTGTACTAAAATTTTACTTTGTTCCTTTAAATACAATATCTAAATAAACATATCATAATAATGGATTCATAATAGATGAATAACTTTTGTTGGATTTAAGTGAAATTTTCGAACTATTTTTAAAATTCAGGGTTAGAATTCATTAAGAAATTCTGTGTTAGTGTTCGTTAAGAAAAATAGAAGATTTTAAAATTAACTCAATATTATGGAATTTAAATGTCACATTCTAATATTAGAGCAGAAGGAAGATAAAAAGTCCTTCCGCCTTCATGTTTGCAATTCGTGTCGCCTCAAAATGAAAAACATTGCAAAGATGCACTTATAAGCGTACACGTTGATTACAGATTAAAATATTTAAATAAAAAGTTCTGGAAGTATTTCATTGACAATGTAAAAACCGAGAGCATCTCTATAGATAAAAATTCACTTTCAGCTTAATGTTTTGCTCTGTCCTATTTTCCCATCAGTTCTTTGAACTAGTGACTACTAGTACTGATATCTACAACATCATGCGATTTTCCCGTCATGTATTAGGTGAATAAGAAACGATTTACCGAAGCAAGGAAAGCAAGAAACAGAATTATGGCAAAAAAGAGAAGATCCAAATATCACACGTACTTTAGGGAGATGAAGAAGCGTGGATAAAGTAATACTCTTAATTTTAACGGGAATAAAATGACTTCGAAAGAAAATGCTGTAATGTAAAAATGTATCACTTTAAAACTGTTAAATATACATAAATATAAATTAATGTTGTAAAGCAACTTAACTTCCAGATAAAATCGAATCTTTCCTATTGCTTGAATGTAGACTAGATGTACTTGTTTTGCTACGAAATTACTTATTATCTCAGAAATATTTCAGAAACCGTTATCTTATACTGGAGTATTATTTCTAAAGGAATAGTCAGCGCATTGGATGTGAGGGATAAAATGCTAAATCGAGTACGTACTGTAAAGAATTGCAGCAGATATCGCAATAACTCATTAATTCACATGCCTTAGAAGGAAACCAAATATATTTTTGATCAAGGTTTCTCTTCGCAGACGATATAAGAGCTCCTACTTAATATGAAAAATATAGGATATTTTTCCCTAGATGTATTATTCTATAAAATGGCGTCTCCAGACTTGATATTTAAACTGATTTCCAAAACGTCTCAAAAGTTACTGATAACAGGTTTTGAACGTTTTCATATAAAGAAGAACCATTGAGAGAATGAAGTAAACAGACGTCAGGCTAAGGTGCTGTTGCGTTTTACGGGTTCGTGGATTTCGAGTGAGTGATAACAAAACTTGAAGAAGATTCAAAACACAATTTTTTCTCAGCATTACACAGCAAAGTTCCAAAGACACGTTTACAGCCGTCAAAAAACTACGATTAACACGTTGAAACAATCAGCAAGACAGCCTTCAGGCTATCAGGCTATAACGGTGAAGACAGCTTCACGGCAAAGCATTAAAGTACAGCTTCCGACTCGGTCGGTCGCTCTGAAGCTAATCTCTGAACTCAAGACACTACTACTGTACTCAACATATTCTAGATACTCTCCACCGTTACTACTCCGCGTACAGGCAGGGTATGTATAGCTTTTGACCTGTTTTCAAGAACATTATTGGGGAAACCGGTAAGAATTCGTTCTAGAATGTTCTCGCTCCGGAAGAACAACTGTTTACTAGCATTTTTCCGCTTTGTTGAAGAAATTGAAGTCTTTCATTGAAATCATATTTGACCGCCACCCCAAGGATTAGAAATAAAAAATTTCATTAGTTAGGGTTATTTGAATATGGCAGACCATACGCGGTCTATCTGCCTATCTGCCTGAAAGAAGGGATGCCTTTGTGATGGATTTTCTAAGGAAGTTCGATTTTATTCATATTATATGTAAATTACAAACCATGCACCAGACCATTCATCTGCTTTCTAACTAAAGTGAAACTACTAGTAGTCAGCAGTCTTGGTCACTGCGCCACCAGTAGGTCACCACATATTCTGGAGCCTCTTCAATAGCTACAACGTCCCCTCTAAATAGCAATTAACTTAAATTCGATTTTTAAAACATTATTTAGAATTAGTGCTATTGCTATTGAGCTAGTAAGGATAGGGTATTTTTGAAATTGTTGTGACACTTGGGTTACAGACAAAATGTCAAATATTTTACAGAGAGAAGTAAGAAAAATCATCTTTATTCTGATCGAGATTAAGATACATATCTTCAAATTTCTAACTGAAAATGCGCTGGCCATTTACACGATTGTACCCATGGGAAATGCTACCATTTCTTCATTCTCTTTTACATTCTTCTTCCAGATCGATTTCGGAGAGTCAAGAGACCCAGTTGGTCAAATCTAAATAGTCAATGAGTTATAATCTATCACATTTTAATTCGCACATCAATGATCAACAGGTTTTGTTTAGCTGGAAAATCAATATGAAACGAAAGGTACAAATCAAATGGCAAATGGAGTTAGATGAATGTAAACAAGGCCTTCGAACATACTACAACATCACACAAGTAGGTGACAAACGCAACATCACTTCCCTGCAGTTAACAATATTTTTAACAAGATTTAGTACAGGACATAGTCTCATTCCCGGATACTTTAAAAGACACGGCGTCAGCAACACCGATCTCTGTGTCTGTGGAAAAATTATCCTAAACCACTATCTTACCATCTGACTACTTACCAGAGAGCACCACCTTAAAAGCGTCAGTAACATTACACAAGTCTTCTGCAAGTTTATAGTTATACAACGTCATATGGTATCAAAGATCATCTAGATTATCGGCAAGATTAAAAAGCTTGAAGCCGATCTATGCCTCGTTATATCATTTTTCTAAAATTAAATTTATTTATTTATTATTATTATTATTTTATTAGGAAAAGTGCCTACAGCAACAATTTAATACTCACTCAGTTTTTTTTTTTTTTTTTTTTTTTTTTAGGAGTTTAACTCTGTGTACTACTTCTGTGTTTGGATGTAGTACATTATTCGTTTGTAAACTTCTGTAAAGTGTATTTGTAATGTGTACTATTTATTGTAAGTGTATGTCCTGCTGCAAAGTAATTTGAGTATTTGAAATAATGTTATAGTTTTGCAAATTATGTAATTATGTCCTGAGCCACAACGGCTACAATAATTTACAATGTTATTTCGGTGTATCTCCTAACGCTGGATATTCGGGAACGCGAGACAACACCACCTAACCTCTTCGCAGAAGGATGGTGTCTCCCTCTCCCGTCAGCTGTCAGCTGTCAACTGTGGCCTTGTCGGGATTTGACCCACATCTGGACGTCTTAACTATGTTTACTTAACCACGATAAAAAGCGCTGATTAATATATGCGATAAGTCCTTACAAAATTACTATAATTTATTTTGAAATCATATAAAAATACTGAAAAATATTGAGGAAAGTTTATTACTTTCACAATGAAAATATGTAAAAGTACTGAAATCTATTGAGCAACAGGAAAAACTATTCTAATACCAATAAGTCTCTCGCAAGAATAGCAGGAAAGGAAGTAAAGCTGAAATATTTTTGTTCATGAAGCTCTCTGATAACTGACCATGAAATATAATAGTCCTAGGAATTTATTCACATTTTTATTCAGCGCCTTTTCCGACTTGAGTCGTATTTATCCCAATGCATGTAGTTATGGTTTAATCCAGGGGTCGCCAACACATTTCAGGTACGTACTGTTGCAAATACTATGTTGAAAAGCTTTCAAAATCTTAAGTTATTTTGAAGTCAGATTTTGCATTATTTTCACTACCATTAAAAACTAATTTGAATAATGCACCAACAAAAGATCTATAAATGGAGGTAATTAATTTAAAATGTGATATAAAACTTATTCAAAGATTTGGAGATAAAGATTTGATTAAACTTTTTTGTACTTGTAAAAAAGTAAGCAAGCTCAGCTGCGAATGTTTGCTCAGAGAATAATCGCCTTTGTCTGGGAATACGTTTATATTTGAAAAGTTTAATTTCACAGCTGAAAATTAATAAATAAAGAACCAAAATGACTGATAAGTGTCTATAAACCGTGAGGAAGATTATTTCTCTCAGAGGCTACAAACTATCTGAACTGAAATGTCATTAAGTGTAAAGCTGTAGTAAAAAATAAAGAATCTTGAAATTGTTCTTATATAAACAACTGTATTTCATTTATACGTAGAAAAAATTTAATAAATTAAAAAAGTGTTAAAAAAAAGAAAATCTGAAAGGTTTCAGATTTAAAATTACGTCCAAAGGGGCGTTTTTTTAACATTTTGTGTGTTACTTTTATTTATGAAATGTCACGTTCTTGGCAGGTAAACCATAAAATCCAGTTCAAGAACAATATCACAAAATAATTTTAAATTGAGCATATCCTTTAGAATTTCCGATACGCAGACTCACGCGCTGGAAACAAAAATGTTCTTTTCTGTACAACGTTGCCATTTCTCGTTTTGAAATCATTGAGTTCCTTAATCAAAAATTCGTTAAAGTTTTACAAAATATGAAATCGATAATAAAACAAATTCCAAATTTCAGCTTTCAGATGCCCATATTTGTGGTAGGATTACACCATTCAAAAGTGGACGGCTCTAAGTACCGTTGTTTTATTACAATGCGAGAAACATACATACATTTATGCAGATTCTTCATTATTTAATTTCTTCAAATATAATACAGGGCGACAATATTTGTTGGCAACAGTTTGAAAAGTGATACATCCATTTATAGTGTTTTAACACAAAATCACAAAACGAAAACAAAAGTCCCTTAGGGACAAAGCCCCTTTGAACTAAAAAAGGAACTAGACTGTCATTTATTGTCAATCCTGAAAACGTTTTCCTGGAGGGTTGAAAAATTTCCATAATGTTTATTTTTAATTTAAACTAAAGTAAGTTATAAATGATTTTAGAGCTATTTTAAATATATTTCAGTCTGAAAATTTAATATTTAGCAATCAATATATTTTTATAACGAAGAGTAACCAAAAACGGTTGCAAGCACCGAATCTAAGTTCCAGATAGAATGTAAATATAAATTTGAATTTTCCGTTTACATTATAATATTTATATAGGATTTGATAAATATATAGCGAGGGAAATTTAAAACGTATTTAAAATATTTTGACTTCGTTAATAAAAATTTTTAATTTTGTTAAAAAAACTGCTTTAGTCCGTCAGCTATTTCCAGCTCACGCATATTTGGCCCAAATGTATTTTAAGACCACTGGTTAACCCTTTCCAGCGCAGTGTGTTCGGTGTGAACACATCAAAAATATTTCCTCTTTAGACACTGAAAGTTATCGGATAAATATCACGAAAACTACGCTAATAGTAAATTTTAATCCCTTTTACGAATAATAGATAGCAGCATTACACAAGGAAATGATTAACGTTGAGATATATTCTGTTTTTAAAGACACTGATTTTTCAAACAAATGTTTCAGATTTTTTTTTTTAAATATAAAGAATATCAATGAAAAAAATCTTAATATAATTTTGTTGTTCGTATGCTAATCTGCCTATTCTGCATTACTTTTAATTTTTATCTTTGAAATATTGCGTATAGGGAAGCCTTCAGTGTATGGTGCGTTGTTATTGAACACACTGTACTGGTAGCGCCTGTCACGTGGGAGTGAGTCACAGAATCTGGTCTTGTGCTCCAAACACAGGGAAAGCTGTGAGAGCAGATTTATTTATATTTGTTTTTATTCTTTTTTTGTTTTTGGTTTTGAAGACCCCGGTGCTTTGTTTTCACTTACCTATTTGATTTGCAGCGAAAGCAGACCCTTGTTTTCTCTTGCTTTCATCGTGCTTAGTTTGCTTAGTTTTGATTGCTGTAGATTTTTATTTGTAAATTCACTTAATAATTGTTTTTTTCCAGTCAATAATTAATTGTAAATATTATAGTATTTTAATTATTTTTCTTATAAATTTTAAAATTGTGTAAATGACTCGGAGAGGCCTCAGCATTGCCGAAGTAATGAGTGTTTCATTTTTCCCCTGTTTTTTGGGGGGTGTAGAGTAGCAGGCCTCCTATGGTGCACCCTGGGTTATGATAAATCTGCTACAGAGATCAGATTCTACTGTTTTTAAATCATAGACAAAGTATTTTACTGTAATACGTGCTTCACAGTAATGCTCACCTATCGCAGCTCGTGCGGCTCACTGTGTTCTCTTTGGACATACACACAAAATGGAAATGGTTTGTACAATCTTTGTAAAATTATACCTGCACACTCTCCTAGGCCTAAATAGACTGCCTACAAATGGTTTTTTTTTTTTTTTTTTTTTGGGGGGGGGGGTAAAATTCCAAATTTAAAGAGTAGCGTGCCGGAAAGGGTTAAACCAAACTGAGATTTTTTCCACCTAAGAACCTCCATTTAACATTTAATATTACCTTCGCGTTGCTTGCTATTACATAATAAGCCATCTTATATGAATTTTCCTTTCTTAATTTGTAATCTATTTCTTCCGCCTTCTTAGCATGACTTCGTGGTGTGGTTGTCTGCACGATGGACGCGTATTCCAGAGGGCCGCGATTCGATTCCCGGCGAAGGCATTTGCTCATTTTTCATCTTGCCTGTTTCCAAAAAAATCCTAATGTCTCTACAAATTTTACTTAAATTTTCCTATATAGTATATATATTTGAATTTAACAAATATTCTCAATTCTTATAAAGCTAATTTAAATTAAATTTTAAATTATGAAATTTTAATTGCATACAAATAAAGGATTAATTATTGCTGCGAACTAATTTGCAATATCATTTAAATTCTGAAAGCATATGTAAATTAAGTGCAAGTATCCAAAAAAATGAAAAAATATATAATACTCCAAAAAATTAATATATATTACGAATTTATATATTTACAAATTCGTACAAAATTTAAAAATTTCGTAATTTATATATATTACGAATTTTGTAAAACCAACAAATTTGGGCCATATTGGTGATATGTAGGAAAATGTGCATTTAAGCACGCATTCTGGCGGATATTTTGTTAGCGTTTTTTTACATTTATCCTTTTTATTACTTTTCCTTCTTGGGATATGAATTCTTTCTGTACGCGTAATCAAGCTTAACAAACTTAATAATATTTTGACGATTTGAAGACCAATCTGTACGTAAAAGTTCTGATTTGTTTAAGAGCGAATTTCATGACAATTTTAGTAATTGATATAATAATGTTATTGTGATATAATGAAAATAACGGTATTGTGCTGAAATTAAGATATTTAAAAAAGTAACAGCACAATGAAATATTTTAGTTTTCCTTTTCATGTTCAAAAATAGTTTTCATTTATCGATTTTGAAATATTTTGATTCTGAAATTTAAACAGATTGTAAATATATATAAAATGTATATAAAACTTTAGAAAATAAATATAGATTAAAAGGAAACAGATTGCATAAAGTAGTTTTTTTTCCTCAAAAGTAAAATACGGCTAATATGTTTAAATTAATTTCACTTATCTAATTTTCCATTTTTTATGGTAAATCTTCCCCCGCGTAACTAAAGATTTTAAAAATATTCACGTGTCAATATTCTCTGTAAAATTCATTTTAAGATGTTTCCCGATTCCTTCATTTTTCCTGACTCATTACTACCCGGAAACTGGCAGGTACTCTATGATGATTCAACAATTTTAATGCATTAGGTGGAACACCAACAAAAATTCTTTACATGTGTGTATGATCGTGAACAGCAGATAGCGTGAAATTCCATAATCATTATAAAAATCGTGCAGTATTTATAATAATAATAATATAGTAAATGCGTCAACGACGACAAAACATAACACGTATTTTAAAATAATTAACAGAAAAATGATAAGTACTCTTTTGAGATCTCATTCAGTGTCAGACCGTAAAAATGTATGTGTACTGTGTTTTTATGCTTTTAGGGGAATAACACTACATTGGATATCAGAAAATAAAGATATTCGAGTAGAAGCTTTTTAAGGGCATCAAAGTGAATTTCTTCGAGAGTGTTGGCGAATTATTTAGGAGATACTGTTTGCGTGTGCTTGCTTCACACAAAGAGATCAAAGCAAGGCCTCTAGGGTGCAACACTCGCAAATGAGAGAAAAACTTTCGTTTTGAAAAGATACAGTTATGCATTAATCTAATGGCACTCCTTCAAAAGCTCTTTTTTTTTTTTTTTCTTTATCTGTTTTATATACTGAAAGCATTTTCATGTGTTACAACCTCTTGCCATTAATACGCTAACACTCATAAAATGTTTGATTTACAAAATTTAAATTAGATGAATGAATATTCTTAAAACACGCCGTTTCGATGTAAAGTAGTTTTATTTCTTTTACAGCTGATACTGCTGAAAAATTAATTAAATACTGGGTTTGAAGTAGCAAAGAAACGTTAAGAAAGAAGACTTAAACAGCATTCATAAAAAGAGAGAATAAAAGAAGTGTTAAACAGCATTCGGTTACACGTGCAGTTGTAGATTACTGCTTTAAAAAAAAAAAATTAAATAAAATTTTCCTCGCAGAAATAAATTTGAAAACATTCTTGTTTAAAAAAAAAAAAAAAAGATAATTTTCGTTGAAAAATTAAGTACGGGGAAAACATCCAAACAAAAACTTCTTATGCAGCAACATCATTTTATGAAAATTATGGTTATTTACAAAACAGTGTATAAAAAGTGTATAAAACAGTGTATAAAAACATTAAACAAAATTCATAACTTTACTCCTCGTTTTGCAGTAATTAAATTCATTTTAAATTTCATTTAAACAATTCATATTAAATTAATATTTTAAAACGTAGTTATTTTAATTTTAACAAAATTATCTTAAAATTTGGTTTCTTAAATTTTAATTAAATATGAAATATAGAACCTGTATTATAAATTCTCTTGAAATTTTTCATTAAATAATTTTACTTTTTAAACATTAATTAATTAATTTCGCAAAAATGACTTAACATCTTAAAAATGGACGATTCCATTTTTAATGAGGTAGGAGAATTAGATTAATAGTGGTCATTTTCAAAAAGTCATGTTTTGCATTCTTGATAGTGCACACTAGAAAAGTAATACAAAAGAAACCAGGAAGAAACTTAGCAGTCTTTCTCGCCGTCTTAAATGTCTATATAGCTTAAAAATCTATAAATTTCTCTCCCTCTCTCTCTCTATATATATATACATAAAATCTAAAGAGACACATACACGTTTACGTGCATTACAGAACACATACACGTTTCCAGAGCACTTGTGCTAAAAATATGACACTTTGGGCTAAAAAATTTAAAAAGAGGGTATCTTTAGAATTCTCAATACACAGTCTCGCGCGCTGGAGATAAAAATGTTTTATTCCCAACAGTGCTGCCCCTGTTCGCTTTGAAATTGTTGAGTTTTGTAATCAAATATTCTTTAAAGTTTCTCGAAATATGAAAGAGACAATAAAACAGTTCGAAAATACGAATTCGGTCTTCCAGTTCCCCATATTCGATGGAGGACTACGTTATTCAAAATTTGATGACTTGTTTTGATGACCGTTGTTTTTCTCATGGCGAGAAACATACATACATTCATGCAGATTCTTCATTATTTAGTTTCTTTAAATATAATACAGAGCGATAATATTTGGTGACAACAATTTGAAAAGTGATACATCGCACTTAACTGATTCAACGCAAAATGCCGTTTCCAGACTTTGGACTAAAAAGAAGACAAAATTCAAATTCAAATTAACTGTATACCAAAGTATAGCTGAAAAGCTGAAACTTCAATCTCAGACGTCTATAATTCTTTTTTCCCGTATTTCTATTTTCAATTGTTTTCAGTGCTCGCTGGAAAATAAATGGGTTTGATAAAGAATTTGGTTGTGGGCTAGTTGGGCAAAACACAGGGGTTTTCTTCACCATTTCCAAACTAAGAATTCGTTTTCAGAGAAAAATGACATCGTTATTGGGGGAAAAAATATGCAGTAATAGGTATTCGCATTTCGAAACTCCGAGGTCACAATTTGAAACTTATTTCTCAAATAATAAATATATCGAATTTTCATACGTTCATAATCCTTTCCATTGTGATATTCGAAATAACAATTCGCCATTGAATAAAATAATCTAGTTGACTGAACTATCGAATGGCAGTACATTAAAAAAAATTAGTACGATTAATTTCTGGGCTTCATTACCAGTGAAAACGGAATATAACAAATTTTACAATGCTGTTTTAAAAATTACCAAATAGAAATATACAATACAGTTTGCTTCTACGTATCTGAGTGAGAAAGGTTTATTTTTTATTACTACCTCAAGTAAAAGTAAAACACCGAAATGGATTTGATGTCATGTGTCGGTGTCAGGTTTAAGCTTCCTAGCATTCATCCAAATATTGAACTGCCGTGAATGAATCGGCAAGTTCATATATCTCATTAATATGAGGACTAACGTTTGTTTAATCTGTAGCTAAAAAAATTAGGATTTTCGAAATTCTAATAGGCCTTTAATATTGAAAACAAATATTCTTCTTTTAACTTAATTTTTCAATACCACAATAAAGTGAAATGAATTTTAATTAATTGTATTTTTAAAATATATGTTAAAAATTTGTTTCAAAGAGGGTAAGAGTAAGATGATCCACTGAACATTATAATTACAAAAATGGTCCCCGAATAAAAATCGTTTGAGAAAAGCTGCCCTAAATATTATGGAGATAACAAGTGGTACGTGGTCAGTCGACAGAAATTGACAATAATACAAAACATTCCCATATTTTACCGAAGAAAATATATTGAAATCTTTCTAGTCAAACTGGACAGCTAAATACATTCAATACGAATTTTCTTTAAAAAAACATATACTGGTGTGCAAAAATTAAGGACGAGACGGTTTTTTCAATATAACTTTGTACAAAAGCTTTCCAAATCAACACATTTAATACCGTAAGATCCTCAATACGTAAGGACATGAGTAATGTAAGCAACGCTTACTAAAAGAGAAATCAGAGGGATAAAAAGAAGCTTTATTGAAAAAGTAGCATGGAGCGCAATGCGACTGAAGGCCGAAACATCCCTGTGATGGGTGTCCAGCAAGAAACATCCGGTCTTTAATAGGGGATATGATCTCCCCTGACTGCTAGGCAGGTTTCACAGCGTCTGCCCATGCTGAGAATGAGGGTGTCAATGAGTTGTTGAGGCATTGCTGCCCATTCGTCTTGCAGCGCCAATCGAAGCTCCGGAATCGTTACTGGTGGTAAGGTACGAGCTGCCAAGCGTCTGCCTAGAAAATCCCATACATGCTCGATGGGATTGAGATCCGGAGATCGTGCCGGCCAATCTATACGTTCAATATCCTCACTCTCTAAGAGCTGTTCTGCAGCTACTGTGCGATGACATGGTGCATTGTCGTCCATGAAAAGGAACTGCTGACCCATAGCGTCTCTAAAAAGACGCACATATGGAAGAAGAATCTCGTTACAATAACGGGTCCCATTGACTGAACCTGCGTCGAAGATGTGAAGGTCTGTACGACTACCAAGCATGATGCCTCCCCAAACGAGAACACCGCCACCACCATACCTGTGCCTTTAAATGATGTTCGAGGGATGATTGCGGCTTCCCCGCTCTCTCCAGATGAGTATGCGATGAGAATCGCTACTCAGACTGAATCTGCTCTCGTCTGTAAAGAGTACTCGTCCCCATTCATTGTCTCTCCAATTCCGGTGTTCCCGGCACCACAGAGAACGCCTTCTCCGATGGGCAGGCGTTAGACGTACACACCGTACAGGGCGTCGTGCAAACAGACCACTACCGTGCAGTCTTCTGGCCATGGTAGAACGCGATATCGGTCGTCCAGTCGCCTGTGTCGCGTGTCTAGCGATTTCTCCCGCTGTCTGCCGCCTGTTTCTTCTGGCCTGTAAGGCAATATACCGGTAATCTGCGGGTGTGGTTCTTCGTGGACGACCACTACTAAACCCGCGGATAGCTGTTCCTATAGTTTGAAATTGTCTCCAAAGTCGTGAAACGATGCTGTGAGCAATTCCGAACTCTGCAGCCACACTTGTCACACTGCGGCCTTCCTCCAACTTCCCAATGATTCGACCTCGGGTAAAAGCATCCAGATGTCGTCTAACAGATTGATTATTCGCCATTTCTCGCTGAGGCAGCAACTCGGTGTGATTTTAACTGCTATACGGCGTGCAATCTCTTTGCCAGAAATACTGATCTTACACCGACAACATGCTTTATACTACTCAGACACTCCCCCATTATGTCTACCTGCATATCTGAGGATGTGCTACCATACATCACCTTACTTAATCTCCTGATTGGTCTTTCTGTCCGCTTTGCCTCTTCGTTCAGCTGATATGCTAATTGTTCGACTTCGTCCTTAATTTTTGCACACCAGTGTAATGAACAAAAAATATCTATTTTTCAAAGAAAGGAAAGGTTTTTCGATACATTTTTCAGAAGTTCTTAAGCGACAAAATCTTTAAACGTATTGGGCCAAAATAATTTAACATTTTAGAAAATTGAAAATACTTTTGACTTTGTGCAGCAAAATTCTTAAGGGAAAAAACTTCTGAAACGGATTTTACTTAATTACAGTAAAAGCATTTTAGCAGACATGCAACTTCCTACAGTATATATTACTAAATTGACAAAAACCGGATTATCAATACATGTTGCGGTAACTGTTCCAAACAGCCAGGCACTTCCAACTTAATGCATTTACCAGGAATGGATAAAGCCTTTGGTTACTTACTTGCGAAAATGTAGCCCAAGGTGCATCAAAGCAGACGACTGAAACACACCCTCGAGAAAGAAGTGTTTCGATAATCTCTTTTTCCTTAGCACCTTCCTTTCGGCTGGCCAGTATTTTAAATGATTCCATGCCACAAAGACATTATACAGCTATCTATACCTTCTTCACCTATCCGCAGAATCCTAAAGCTCTGGTAGCTGGCTCCCTTGCTAACATACCATCAAAACCGCTTAAGCCGGTATAATGGTTAGTGTCGCTGATTGCTGTATCGATGGAACCAGGTTCGAATCCCCAAGAAGGCAGGAATGATTAGAGATAGATACGAGCTCAATATTTAATTCTTAGTGTTATCTTAGAGTGTTATTAATTTCTATCATAAAATACATGAATCGAGTTTCTTTCATTACAAGGAGAAGTTTTTCGCACGCTGCTGTTAAGTAGTGCAAGCATTTATTCTGATCATTGAAGATAATATGAAAAGATTAATTTGATAAAATATCCCACTGTTGTACCTCTCACATACAGCGAGGATAAGTCTGGCAACAGCTGCAGGAAGAAAAACTTGGCAGTGCTGGAATGGCAACAGCGGATGATATTCTATAGATTTTAATATTTTGATTTTGAGTCGATGTTTTTTTGCGTCTTTTGCGATACTATTGCGTCACCACATTTTGAGTTTTGGGTGAATGAAATGAATCCGCTGTCCCGCTGCGGATATTAGTAAAATATATTTAGAAAATTAGCTGCGTTGGAAGGATGAAACCTTGTGTTTGAATTTGCGGTATTTTTCCTGCTAAAGTTGCGTCGAGTTCAGAATATTATGCCAGGCTTATTCCCGCTGGTGCAGATAAGTTCAAATTTTGTTTATTGTGTTTATAGTGTATAACTTGCAAATATATGAATAGAATTCTATTAAATAAACATGTAAAATTCTGGAATGGTGTCATAAAATTTTAGATGTTGAGCATTCACATTGCTATGTCGGAGCCAGTGGCAGTCAGGTGTAAAGTAAAATTGTTTTTGCTTCACGACATAACAAAATGGCGAGCCAGTCAGGATTGCGATCCTAATTCGAATAAGTTGGGATTATTATATTAATATAGTTGAGAAAGTATTGTGTTTGCTGTATTATATTATTGTAGAAGTAAATATTAATTTAAGTGTTATTTGGAAACGTAATGCGTTTTATCGTCTGCAATGTTGAATTTCGTATTTGTATTCGAATTAGTTTCAATTTTCAATTGAAATGCTATGCGCTAAATCGTCTGCAGTGTAAACGTAGAAAAGGTTATGCGTTAAATCTTCTGATGTGATATTCAAAATAATTTTGTTTTGCTGTATTATGAATGTTATGACATATTGTTATTCATTTTTATTATATTGAGTTATATTTTTGGAATTGCTGAGTAAAGACGTTTTTGAGGATTTGTCGGATTGATGATAACATTACAGATTTTGAGTTTTAAGTGGGTCTGCATTTAAAGATAAAAATGGATGTTGATATGTTGAAGAAAAGGCGTGCAACGGCACGCAGTGCCTTTACTAGGACGGCTAAGATTCTAAAAACCGAACTTTGTAAAGATGTTCAAGCGCATAGAGATGTATTGAAAGACAAAATTTTGAAGTTGCAGATGATAATTGCTGAGTTGAGATCTTGCGATTCAGAAATACTAGATTCAGTGATTAAGGGAAAAGCCGCTGAAGATGATCTGGAAACAGAGGTCATAGGCTGCGAAGAATATTCAGATGGGTTTATCACACTTAATCGTCGGGTGAAAGAGAATATAGATAATGCGGTTGACCGTAGTGTCAATACGAGTTCTAACACGGATAGTAGCATAAGTGCTTCTAATGGAAAACGGTACAAATTGCCGAAAATTCAAATTAAAAAATTCGATGGGCAATTAAGTTACCTTACATTTTGGGGCCAATTTAAGAAGATCCATGAGGATAAGAAGCTTAATGACGTTGACAAATTCCATTATTTAGCTCAATCAGTGTTACCCGGAACTCGGGCTGGTGAGTTGATAGATAGTTATCCTTTAACGGCTGAAAATTACCCGAAAGCTATTTCTGCGTTTGAGGAGCGTTTTGGAAACAAGGAAATTTTAACTGAGATATATGTGAGGGAATCGTTAAAATTAATTATCCAAAATGTACGCTCACAAGGGAAGGATCGGTTGCCGCTAGTGTCACTGTTTGACAAAGTCGAATCCCATCTAAGATCTTTAGAGTCTGTAGGCTTAGCCCTGGATACTAATGTTTCCTGGTTATATCCCATGGTCGAGTCTTGTCTGTCTGCTGAGATGCTTCGAGTATGGCAGAGAAGCGTTTTGTTCAGTAAAGAAGGATCACGTCTCACAAATCTCCTGGAATTTTTGCGTAAAGAGATCGAAGGAGAGCAGAGAGTTAAACTAGCCAGGTCTGGATTTGAAATTTCTTCTACTTCGCGCAATGAACATTCTAAAGATGTAAAAGTTAAGACAGAAAAAACAATCGCTAGCGCAGCAAGTCAAGTTGCTGTCAAAGAACAAAAATGTGTTTTTTGCGGAAAATCTCACGAAAGCAAAGAATGTTTTACAGCTCGATCGATGAGCTTAAAGAAAAGATTAGACAAATTAAGAGAATTAAAATGCTGCCTCCGCTGTCTTAAACCAGGGCATTTTGCGAAGAAGTGTCCACAGTTTATTCAATGCTATTTGTGTAGGCGATCTCACCCTATAATTTTATGCCCGGAGGTATCAGAAAACAATGCTGACAATAAGGAAAAACGAAACGAGTCAGTAATGGTACAAAGTACAATGTCCTCTCCCTAATGTATGAATGAAGTCACTCTTATGACGTTAATGGTTGAAATAGTTGTAGGCACTGTAAAGAAGGTGGTCAGGTGCCTCTTGGATTGTGGATCCCAACGATCTTACGTTTTACAATCCACAGCTGAAGCTTTTAATCTGAAAAGCACTTCCTCTGAAACTTTAACTCACGCGTTATTTGGGGGAACAAGGACTGAGTCAAAAATTCACAAGAGATATTCTATAGGTCTAAGCCCGGTTGGGAAAAACAAAGTGTGCCAATTTAGTTTTCTGGATCAAAATACCATTTGTGGAGGCATACCACGCATACCTAAAGGACCGTTATTGAAGGAATTAAAAAGACACAGAATTTGGATTTCAGATGTCGGTGAGGGTCACCCGGAAATAGAAATCCTCATAGGGAGTGATATTTGTGGGCAAATACTTACTGGTGAAGTAATTCAGCTTGAGGGTGGTTTGACAGCCATAAATACTAAACTGGGATGGACGCTGTGCGGGGAATCGAAAGGAACGATTATCCTAAGTTTTGAAGGTACCCCATCTATGTTAGTAACTAATCTTCTTATTCAAGACATGGAACCTTCCTTTATGTGGAAGTTAGAAACTATCGGCATTGCAGATGATGCGCAAAGCATTTCCAGGGTCGCAGAGGATCAAGCACCGAAAGAGCAATTTTTAGGGGCCTTCGCAGAACCGGAGATGGTAAATATTGCGTGAATTTACCTTGGGCTCTAAAATTCCCTTCTGATATTCCCTCTAACTGGCATATTGCAGAAAATAGGCTCTTTGCTACTACGAGAAAATTGAGAAAATTAAATAAATTTGATGAGTATAGTACAGTATTTAATGAATGGCTAGCGGAAGATGTCATTGAAATTGTCCCAAAATCAGTAAAGAATGACGGAGGGCATTATTTACCACACCATCCAGTAATAAAATTAGGTAGCCTCACTACCAAGATTAGGCCTCTATTCGATGCGTCGAGCAAAGTCGTTGGTTCGCTTTCACTAAATGGTTGCTTGATGAAAGGTCCAAACCTTGTAGAAGAAATCTCAGCCATTCTAATGCGGTTTAGGGAAAAGGCAATTAGTGTAACATCCGATATTAGGTGGGCCTTTTCACAGATTGAGGTAGAGCGAGAGGATCAAAATTACTTAAAGTTTTTGTGGTGGGTAAATAATAGAATTGAAGTGTTTCGTCACAAGAGGGTTGTTTTTGGGTTAACTAGTAGCCCCTATTTATTGGCAGCTGTGATTTCATTTCATTTGTCCCACGTTTCACCTGAATTCAAGGCTGTTGCGAATAAACTTGCCAAATCATTTTATGTTGACAATTGTGTCACGTCAGTCGATGATAACGAAGAGCTAAAGGTTTTTATGAGCCAGTCGATTACTATTATGGCAGAAGCCAAAATGGATCTTCGAATGTGGACATTTAATCAATATGGCGATCAAGAGCTAGCAGCTGAAGATAGTGATCTAGTCTTCAGCAGTTCTAGGCTTGCATTGGGACCGACGAGATGACAGCCTTACAATATCCGTCCAAAGAGAAATCGTTAAAAGAGACTTATCAAAAAGGAGACTATTTTCTCTAATCCATGCTGTTTTTGACCCGCTAGGTTTCTTTGTGCCCGTCATATTACCTGCGAAATTAATTCTTCAAGAGGCTTGTGCAACAAGATCTACCTGGGATAAGCCATTACCGGATGAACTTCAAACAAGATTTGAGAGATGGTACGAAAGGTTGCCTAGTCTTTCCAGTCTTAAATTACCTCGTCGCATGGGTCATGGAATTAAGGATTCATGGACTCTACACGTCTTTTGCGATGCCAGTCAAGCTGCTTATGTAACTGTCATTTACTTACGAAGTAAGGAAGAAGACAAAGTTTTCGTGAAATTCGTCATAGCAAAATCACGGGTATCGCCCTTAAAGAAAATAACTATTCCGCGTTTAGAGTTGCTAGCCTGTGTTCTAGGTGCACGTTTGGCAAGGTATACTGTTGCAACCCTGTGCTTAGTCGATGTCCCGATATATTACTGGACAGACGCTACTGTGGCTCTTAGCTGGATACAACGAGAGGAAAACTGGGGAGTATTTGTGAATAATAGAGTAAAGGAGATTCGGGAACTCTCGAAGCAGGAATGTTGGAGACATATCCCTGGGAAATTGAATCCGGCAGATGTAGCATCTCGTGGCTGTACGCCTGAACATTTGCGGCAGTGCAACTGGTGGGAGGGTCCCGAATTTCTGAAAAGCTCTCCGAAAGAATGGCCAGACTTTGAGTTTACTCCAGACGGAAATTCTGTTGCAGCAGAAATTAAGAAGGGAGTAATTGTCAATTTGAGTATAAAGTTAGAAGATTCTGAGTGGTACAAACGTTTTTTGAATTTTTCTAAAACAGTTCGAGTATTCTGCTGCATTCTACGCTTTACTAATAAACTCCTAAAGAAGCCCTCGTATTCTTCGGATACCTTAACAGTAGAAGAAAAAACTAACGCCGAAACATTTTTGTGGAGTTTAGAGCAAGGGAAACACTTTCAAGAGAAAGGAGATTCCGTCCATGGATTATTGGCAAGGAGAGAAAACGACGGGGTCCTCAGAGTTAAAACTAAAATCATTGAACGTGATGATGAATTCTGCTTGCTTTATCCCATGTTGCTTCCGGCCAAGCATTATTTAACTGAATGCCTCATAAGAGAGTATCATGAAAAGAACTGTCATGCGGGAGTGCAGATATTAGCTGCTAAGTTAAGAGAGCGATACTGGATCATTTCGTCGAAACGTAATGTAAGATCTTGCGTAAGTCGATGTGTAGTATGTAGGAGATTTACCGCTAAGACTTTATCTACCCCTCCGATCCAGTTATCCCTTGACAAAATAAGAGATTCGGCAGTCTTTGAAACAACCGGAGTCGATCTTTGTGGACCTTTACTTCTGAGACCAAAGAGTAAAGCTTGGATCGTCTTGTTCACCTGCACCGTATACCGGGCAATTCACCTGGAGCCTATTACCTCTCTGAGTACCGAAACGTTTCTACAGGCTCTGAGACGGTTCATTGCCAGACGAGGCCGTCCTGCGACAGTGTATTCAGATAACGGAACCAATTTTACCGGAGCAGACAATGCTCTGAGATGCCTGGATTGGAGAAAAATCACAGAAAACGAGAGTTTTCTAATAAAATGGAAATTCACCCCCCTACGGCTGCGTGGTGAGGGGGGGATGGTGGGAGCGCTTAGTTCGTTCTACCAAGTCTCTTCTCGTGCGAATTCTAGGGAGATCGTCGGTGAATTTCGAGGAGTTAGTGACCGTCCTGTGTGATGTTGAATCCACATTAAACAACCGTCCTTTAACATACATCTATGATGATTCGGAAGAGCTCGTACCTCTGACACCTTCCCTGTTTTTGCAAGACATAAAACAAGTGGGAGTACCAGATCTGGATTACATCGATTCCCAGAAACTGAATGTGCGTGTAAATTACTGCAATATGTTGAGATAAGAACTGAGAAGTCGCTTCCGCAAGGAATATCTGGCTCAACTGGTGCTGAAGGCAAGCGCATGTCAAAACCTAAAGGTGGGGGACGTAGTCCTCATAGAACTAGACAATAAAAAACGTGTAATGTGGCCAATGGGCAAAATTGTAAAAATATTCAGTAGTAGAGATGGGGCTACCAGAGTGGTACAGGTAAAAACAAGCAGTGGATATTTGGTAAGACCAATCAAAAAACAGTATCCACTAGAAGTTTTAACTACCAGTGATCCTGTGCTAACTCTGACAACTGAAAACAGATCTAGATACGGTAGACACTTAAAACCAAGGACATGCTCATAGAAATAATGTACAATATAGACGTTTTGGACTTATATCCTCTTTTCTTTAGCAATGACTTTAATTAGAAGTTTATTCTTTATTGATCTCATTTTAGTATGATCTGTCATATATATTGTATGTTAACCGAGTTTCTTTTATGTGTTTTCTAAACTAATGCGTAGTACTGTTTTGTTTTATTCGTAATGTTAGAAAATTTTGTGCAATGTCTGATTTTGAGAAAATCAGGGTGGGAGGATGTTGTACCTCTCACATACAGCGAGGATAAGTCTGGCAACAGCTGCAGGAAAAAAAAACTTGGCACTGCTGGAATGGCAACAGCGGATGATATTCTATAGATTTTAATATTTTGATTTTGAGTCGATTTTTTTTTTTGCGTCTTTTGCGATACTATTGCGTCACCACATTTTGAGTTTTGGCTGAATGAAATGAATCCGCTGTCCCGCTGCGGATATTAGTAAAATATATTTAGAAAATTAGCTGCGTTGGAAGGATGAAACCTTGTGTTTGAATTTGCGTTTTTTTTTTTTTTTTCTGCTAAAGTTGCGTCGAGTTCAGAATATTATGCCAGGCTTATTCCCGCTGGTGCAGATGAGTTCAGATTTTGTTTATTGTGTTTATAGTGTATAACTTGCAAATATATGAATAGAATTCTATTAAATAAACATTTAAAATTCTG
Source organism: Stegodyphus dumicola (assembly GCF_044657685.1). Classification (NCBI taxonomy): domain Eukaryota; kingdom Metazoa; phylum Arthropoda; class Arachnida; order Araneae; family Eresidae; genus Stegodyphus; species Stegodyphus dumicola. Next base: position 67,071,430 of record NC_140771.1, on the reverse strand, counting down.
GAATGGTGTCATAAAATTTTAGATGTTGAGTATTCACATTGTTATGTCGGAGCCAGTGGCAGTCAGGTGTAAAGTAAAATTGTTTTTGCTCCACGACATAACACCCACATTTATGAATTTTCTACAAATTTTCTTTCTGCGATAATTTGGGTAAATAATAAATAAAATGTTATTATCATTACGCAGATTTAATAAAATTCACTATAACACTACGTTTATATTAGTTGTGTCTGATAACCTACAGGTGTTAAAATGCAGTATTATTTTGCCTTATTTAACCTATTCCTGAAGAAGCTAATATTTAGATTCAATTCAATAGATAAAGGCTGAGTCCATTTAGCAAATGCACAAATTATTTATGAATGAATATAATACTGAGTTGCAACTTTTCCTTTTACATGTACCTTTTTATATTTCTGATTTACGGAAAAATGGTGAAATAAATAATGCGACGTTTCTTTCTTCCATGCGAAATGGAAAATGAAAACAACTCATTTTTGAAAAACTTTTTCCACTTGTTGGGTTCAATACTCAAATCGCATTCATATCTTCTTTCAAACGAACACAAACTTCTGTCATGCACAACACATTTAGGAACAAAGCGTCGCGAGGAGGTGAAAAAGAATCGAGAATAAGTTGGCATGATACCAGTCGCCATGAAAATGAAAAAAATGACGCATTTTTTGAAGCACATGCTAATTTAATTCCTCAGACTTTTGGCTTCAATGGCCCATTTAGCTCCAAATTTATTTCTTTGTTCTCGAAACTTCGTTACATATTTTGTTCACGCTAGCAAACGATTCTTTCAAGGATCTACTACTTCTCTTTTAAAAGAATTTTCATTTTTCGACTCCAGTTAAGTGGAAGTGAAGTCATTCTCATTCTATATAGGGCTTTCAGAATGGTTAATTTTTTTCCCTGCGGAAACCGAAAACGGTGCTTTTTGAAATGCAGCGACATTTAAATTTTAAAGTTAAGTAAAATAAGAAATGCTTATTAACTAATTATTGAATTTATTACTCTACAGGAACAAATACATAGTGTCAATTTTGTTTCTGATATGCAAATGCACTCAAGATACTACATCTAAAACTAAGGTGATGCAAAGAATTTAACAATTATTAATTAATTTTTGCTGTAAAAACTGTTACCATGAACCTTTCCTATACCAGTCCCTATGATTTGAGATTGTTGAACTTTCTGGTAGGTGGTCGTCTAAGAGAAGTGATTTTCAATATACGATTTTGTAATACTGCTCACGTTCCTTTCAGAAATACTGCTCACGTTCGAATATATTCGTTTTAGGAAGATGGTGTTGTGTAGCGAATTTAATTTAATTAAGTGATTCATAAAAATCAAAATTTTAATTTGTAATTATTCAAAATTTGAGCTACACAAGTTTGGTTATATTGTTTTTGGGCCTATTAATTCTAGTGTAATATATTTTGGCTTTCCGTGTTTACGCGAACTGCGTCTTCAATCTTGTACACGCAAACAATGGATAAGTATTTCTTTCTACGTAATAAACTCAGTTTTTCATGTCAAAAATTAATTTGATTTCTTAATATTTAATATCATTAGTTGCAGAAAAATTAGCTCTTTAATTTGGCAAAACTTTCGTTTTTCTAACTTTAATTGCATTTCAGTTATGAGCTTTAATTAGTAGTTTTTTCCTCGTTTGCTTGTGATTTAGATAAAGGGGGATGAAATGCCTTCTTTCCGGTTGAAAAGTCACTTTTTGCGAGTTTTCAGCGTTCTTTCGTTGGGACCCTTGCAGGGTTGTTGAAATTCCTAATTTCCCCTGTCACTTTTTTTTTGGCGAGGGTTTGGCGACATAGATTTTCCATTGAGGTTTCAAAGTAGTGGTTTCGGCGAGTTTGATAACATGAGGGTATGCTGTTGTTGCAACTATTTTAACTTTCGGCGAAGAGTGGGTTTTGCCAACTAGGCAGTCCGACGTCCTCCCTTTTAACGGGGTGTTTTGAGGGACAAGGTCACTTTTTTGCACTTTTGACTTACCATCGGACGCTGTACTCGCTGGCAGCTGAATTTTATTTTGGAAAATGCATTTTTCCGCCTTTGGATCTACGGGCTTCTTGCCCTTGAGTTTTGAACGAGGGACTTAGTTATATGCATCATGACCTCGACTAAATTATAGTCTCATCAGTTTAGTGCTTGAATATGTAAGTTACTCAAAAGATAATTCAAATAGAAAAATGCAACGAAAGGTGATGCCTAGTACTGGTGCCGTTAAGAAGAAAATTTTATTCTCTCCTCCATGAATAGAGTTTTCATCTGCCTCGATGTTTCACGCCTTTAAGAATTATTTTCCGCCCTGCAAGAGTCTCCGGCACTGCTAGCTCCGGGGTCGCTACTACATAATGCTTCACTTAACTGGAACAACGGCTAACTTCAATATTGGATTGGAAATCAACTATCAGAGTAATGAGAACCTCCTTAGTGAATCTTAAATCAATTAGAAACTTCTGGACTCTATTGAAAATTCATCTACCTATGAACTCTTCTCATTTTCTACCACGCTCGGCAGCCGTCCTCCTTGGCATCTTGATAATTTTTTAAATATGAGGGCATTTCTCCTCCTCCTGTTCACTTGCAGCCTGTGATTCCGCAGATAAGTTTTTTATTTGTTTTCTTTTATTTGTTGGTCTGATGTAAAAAAAAAAAAAATTCTAATAGTAAATTCTAATAGTAATTCTAATAGTAATTCTAACAACTAAAATAGTTAATAGTGATTGAAATAACTTAATTAGTTGAAATAAAATATTGTAGTTGAGTAAATTAACCTAATTCTAATGAAATCATTTTGTTTGTCCATAAAGTAAATTATTAGATTGGAAGGAAAAGGAAATATATCCTTATTTAAATTATTTAATTGAAACAGTGAATGTAACTTAGTTAGATTGGTTAAGGAAATATATTCTTCATTAAATTATTTAATTGAACTTGTGAATTTCTTTCATGGTGAAGATTGATTGGTAAAGGTGTCATTATTTGAGCTTCTTTGCTCCTCTTAGGGACTAACTTGCTAGTAGGTTGTAATAGCCTGATTTTAATTAACATATTACCCGGTTAAATCATTCTTTTGAAAATAGAAAGTTACTATGTGCAATAACCTGAATTACATTGGTATTGATTACTCTGTGTGAAATGTTTTTTTGGAAAGTATAACTTGATAATTATTCTTTTTTTTTTCTCCCCGGGGAGGGTATTGTTAATTTATCCAAAGTTTTATCAGATCATGTTTACCTGAATGTAATAGAAATAATAGTTTGATATTATTAAGTCTAAGATAAAAGTAATATTACTCTGTAGGGGTATGCATTTGTAGAAAGCAATATTTCACAGTTCAGCTTGAATATAATTTGCTTACTAAGTTAATTCTGCATTGTGTAATAATCAGACTGTTAACAGTTCTGATTGAATATAAATTGCCTACGAATTAATGGATTAAGTAAATTCTTGAAGAATTTAATAAATAGGCTGACCTTTCTAGATCAGTCAATGTTTATTTATTTCTTTTTTGTGTGTGTGCTCATGATTTTCACCCGTCTCATTCTCAAATTGATTTCAGGGTTAATCTGAAAACACAACGCAAATGTACAGGGCTTATTGATATTAGTTATTACTGTTGTTAGAAAATTTTAAGTGTTATGTCAACAGAGTAGGAAACCTTTTAGGTACCTTACCTTTAAGAAAACATAACATTTTTGGTGCCTTGACTCTAGCACATAACATTTTTGGTGCCGTGACTTTTTGGCCATAACAATGGTCGTGATGAGAATATGTACTGTATTTAAAAAAAATAATTAGCATCACTTACCAAAGCAGCTTATTTGAAATTTTGCAAACATAACAATAAAAAACCTAAAATAATCAATTTACAACTTTTATTTTCTGGAAATATATATAAAATTTCAATATGGTCTATTATTTCTCTCACATAGCATTCCATAGACAGAGCTGTTATTTTAATTAATTTGAAATACGATAGCAATGATAACAAAATTTGATTTCATTCTGGAGTAGAAAATGAACTTTTTGCACTTTAATTATTGCAAACACTGCTTAAATATGCGGTTCCCTAGAGAGAAAGGGCGACAACATTATAACTTATTATATTAACAAATTATATAACTTATTCGATATGTTGGGAGAAACAAAATGCTGTTAGACTAAACTACCGCCGTATAGATCGATTTATCTATATCTAGCACAAATCAACTAAATCCATGTAGTGACGAGTTAACGTCTGCCACAGCTTAGTTTGGCCTCCATGAGGTATCTTTAAAGTAGAGAAACCAATATGTGCCCTTGCTGAAATTCAAATCATGGATCTTTCAAGTGTTAACAGATGATGCTAACCGCTCATACCTCGAAAGCCCGCACGAGGTATATAGCATTTTAACAGTGAATTATGTTTATACATAAAGATGAAAAGCCAGCTTTCAGAAATCTCAGACTACTTCTTAGAACATTGACTCTTATTATAGCTCAGCCCTAACGCTGAAAGCAAATCCCCTTTAATTGAAAGAACATGAAATCGAAGTGCTTGGACGAACTGTTCGTAGCTCTTGAGAAACATTCCCAGTTAACAGAATTTAGTTATATTAATACAACATTTTCTTTTTTTCCCTTAAAATAAAATACTGTTGAAAATTACTGGAATGCAATTTAATATTAATCAAAATACAATGTAAAATAAAGAAATCGTTAATAATTAACGGAATCAATATAGAGTAAAGAAATTTATGCACATTCCATCACGAAAGGTTGTGACTACCACAAACAATGATATAAATACTGAAACTGAATATAATGCTGAAATTTATATCATAAACGAATATCATTAATATGATAGCTGAAATCTGTATCAGCTTTTAATGCTGGTTAGTAGATCCTCGTATGTTTAAGCAACGATACTTTATTATCTTAGTACATGAAAATAGATTGAAAAGAGCTATAATGTGGTAATACACTTATGAAGTAGTTACTTTTGTTTCTTTCATTCGGTAACATGCTTATTATTTATAGTTTTTGGTGTCTAGCAATGTAAACGTTTTCCTCTTATAGTACAGTCCTTTTATAAGCACTTAACAATCAGAATGCTTACACTCATAATAGGCCAAAATTAGTGTTATCGAATTATAGAGTAAGGATTGAAAATATCGTATAATCTTTCTTAATTCCAAATGTCTAAATAAATATGTAAAATTGTATGCATAATATTCTTAGATTCGGCGTGGGAATTCAATTATGAAAATTGTTTGAAAAGTTTATTCTTGGAAGGGCAGAAGCCACCTTTCTTTGAAACTCTTACCAGTAAATCGATACTCTAAATTATTCATATTTCAAACAGAAGGCTTTAGTTATTTCGCTCTCAAGCTATTTTAGTAAAAAATATTCAGAAATTTTAAGAAATTCTAAGAATCTGAGATTGTTTTCAACAATATTTCAGAGAAACTGAATTGGAGCAATTTAAAATCTAATGACTGGTTTTATACATATTACCAATAATATCTCGCATAACAACATAAAATCTTGGCACGAGTTTTTAATTCGATAGAACTGATTTGATATATTTCGAAAACATTTTAATATAGGAAAGTTAATAATGTTTTTTATAATTTTATGTTTTTCCAGAATAATACTCTAAGAAAATTATTTCGTTCTTTCTTTGCGCTTTTGTGGTATAAATTATTATCATATCCTACTAGCAATTAGAAGATTCAAGGTTCGAAACCACATGAGCACACAGTTGATTTTTCACGTTTCTTGCTCTGAAAATCTCTGCATTTTCTTTAGCGGCATCTGAATTAAAAATGTGAGAATCGATCATTCGTCGACATCTGTGTTTGGTTGCTAGGTCTTGGGCTTCCCTGTGTCCTTGTTTAAATCTAGGAGTACGTAAGGAATTACTACGTTCCCCAATGCTTGCAATAACCAGCTAGCAGTTGGAGATCCGTAGCCTGAATTCCGGCAAGAGCAGGGTTTTTCACGCTTCTGGTTCAAAAACCTCCTAATGTTCTCTCGAATATTTTCTTTTTTTCCCTCGAATTTTGTTCTTTTTTTAGAATTATACAGGTAAAATTTGCCTTTAATTAAGAGATCGAATAACAATCGTTAAAATAGAATGATTTGCTATAACAAAGGATAAATACTGTTACCTCGTACCTGCAGTATAATTTTTGCCTTATATAATACTAGCAGCCGAATAAAATTTCTAAAACCAACAACTCCTTTCTTCAAAATATGTACTCTAGCCTTTGACGCCATTTCCTCAAAAGGTTCATTTTCAATATGCCTAGTTATTTTATCCGACTCTCCCCATTTATAGTCTATCCGTAGCTGTTAATAAATCAGAGGATCCTATAAATAAGATAGTTCATTGGAGTTGATGCTGAAGCAATAAAAATAAATAAGACTTTATACTCTGTTACTTTACAGTTCAAGGTCGTAGCAACCGTCCTCTCAATTAGATTGTAACGCATTCCGTCACCATCAGACAGAAAGAACTGGACCATTTTAGCAAATTAGAGGATTCGACCTTTATTAAGCAGCAATGGTTGCTATGATTATGAGATATGGTTTGTTGAAAAGAAATGGCCTTGAAGTACCTATTCTAAAGTAATAAATTACGATTTTGACAACTGCATATACTCTGTCTGAATAACCAATAATATTCTGCCAGCCCTTTAACAGGCTTATTAGACCATTCCTAAATAAATCAGCCTGCTTTTGGAGAAAAAATTTTGAATATCTGTTTCAGGTACCTTAGAATGTTATTCTTTTATATCAATAAAATTTTGCAAGCTTCGAATCATCCGTCAAAAGCTGTGCAGATATTCATACAAATACTTCGATTAGCATCAGTAAGTTTATAATGATTATGCCACATCACTGAAGATTAGATATGGCTTGAAGTTTCTGCAAATGGCAATTCACACTTGATGATGCTGAATTAATCTCTTCCAAATTACACATAGTTCCAAATTACACATACATCAAAAATTACACATAGATTTCTTTTGGCTGCAATTTCCAGGACATAATTATCAAAAACGACAAGTTGCTTGCACAGGATAGCCTCTTTCAAACTAAGATCATTTTGTCGAAATTGGTGCAACCCTCGTTGTCACTTTCAGTTCCTCAATACAACTTTACTATACACTTTTTCACCAGTTTTTACAACGTTTGCTGCACTAAACCCTTTTTCATACTTATAAGGCGTAACGTTTTTGATGTATTCTTCTGTGAATGTCATTTACACGAGGAGCTGTTAAAACAGCAATTAATGTTCGCATGCTTACAAGCCAGAAGTCATCTAAAAATGAAGTTGCCTTTTCTCAGTTGTAACTATGCATCCATTAATATCCCTCATTTAAACGTGCCAGACCATGTTTTAACTAGTTCAGTCTGAAAAATAGCATAACTTATAGGATGACTTAATATGTCATTGGCAAAAGATGCCGTAACGGTGAGCTGCTAGTATGCTTCTTATTACCTGAATCAATTTCACCTGCGAATTCCTGTGTTGAAAACGCATCAGCATCTTTTAGTGTTCACTGCCACTTCTAATAACCAACGATGTTTGTGCATCCGAACACATATGTATTACGAATTGAAAATTGTTAAATTTACGTTGCAATATAAGTATAACATGATTTTATTAATTAAGAGCTAGGAACAAACCTTTTACAAGGCTGTTGTCTGTGAGAAAACTTACGCTATATCCAGTTACCGAAGGGAAGTTATACCATGTTTTACAGTCGCGTGCAAATGCAGATAATGCCAGATGATGGACTGACAGATCACCACTGATGATTGACAAAAATTATAATGATATTGCTTTAGTTTGCTGTTCAGTCCAAAACCTATCCTAGACACCGTAAATCATTCACAAAAAATAAAAACAAGCAGTATAAATAATAATGGAAAATTTCAGAACCAAATGATGTCCGCTGTTTCGCTAATACTGATAAATCGCAAGATAGCGCTATCATATTATTGTGAAGAAATAATAACATAAAAAACAAATCTAGGTGGTTACCTATCACAAATTGCGCTTGGTGAGTACACTGTAACTGGTATGTACACTGCATTATTATAAATATTTGTATACCTTTCTGAGTTCTTTTGATAAAATTGAGTAAATGGTAATGAGTTCTACTTTAAACATGACTGAAGAGAGTACTTTAAAAATATTTAAGAGCGTGATGTGTGATAATGAGTGAGTATTTTTTGATAAATAAGCAAAATTTTGTAATAATAAATGAGCATAAATTTGTACTAAATACCACTTTTCATTTTTTTAAAAATTCTATCGCTCACGTGGATAGTTTTTTATCCACACAATTACTTTTCTTAATTCACATAGAAAATCCCAATCAACATGCGAAAAACATTTTGCAGATAGATATTTATGCGTAAGCCTTGTAAAATAGAGGTTAAACCTTTAAAAAAATTTGGAAACTAACTTTTACTACACAGAAAGTTTGGGCCATTGCTGCTTTTATCAACGTAGTTGAAGTGTTGATATAGATTTCTTTTTTTTTTTTTTTTTTTTTTTTTTTTTTTTTCATTTCATAAATGTTAAGCAAGCTTAATGCACATTTCCCCCCCTGTCTCTGATCTTCGATCCATTTCGCCCAAAGCTTTTCCCATTTTTCATTTTTTCAGTCAGGTGTTACAGAATATGTCCTTGCTACAATTGGATTATACTTCCAGAAATACTGCATCTTATCTTTTCTTCCGATATTTTAATAAAACGAGCAATTGATGCATTGATCTTTTGGAGCAGTTTTTCAAAAGGAAAGAAACTAAACATTTTTATTCTTTATGAAATTTATCTAATAGTATAATATTTCTTGATAAATTAGTGTACTTGTAGTAAAGGGTTTTTAAATGGTATGATATTGAAATTAAGAATTTTTGAATTTTCGTTATTTAATTTCTGAATTTCTTATTAATAATTAAGTGTTTTATTCAATATGAAAACTAGTATATCATAACTATTTCACAACAATAAGAAATATTCCTTCTATTCAAGGCTTATGTTCTTTTTTATCGGTTCTCTTCTGATTTCAAGTTTGCAATATTGTATATGCATGACCGGAAAATGTATTTAAAAGTATATTTTATTAGAAAATTAAAGGGTTATTGTTAAATCTCAGTAACATTCTAACAGCATAGGTGTTGTCTACTCATATCAAGCTGATGCACTCGATGTTTCTGCACACTGGCAAAAAAACTGAATCAATTTGCAAAAAAGGGGAGCCAGATTCAGCGAGAGGTTTCTTTTTTTATATTTTGGAAGAATCCTTCTACATACTCTCGATTTTTAATTACCACATATGACAGAAGCACAAATATGCTTTCAGTACGTATTCAATAGATAATAAAGAATATAAGTGTTTACATGGGAAGGACTGCTTATTTAATTATGGCAAAGTCTGCCAGGATTATATGCCTATATATATAGAAGAGGGATTCATTCGGGGAGGAATTTCTAAGGGAAACCTGCTGGTATACACGCTAAACATGGAAAAAATCACAAAAACTCTCATGCAGCCAGCCCGTTCGCCTGGAATCGAACCAAGGTCAGAAATACCGGTGTTCAGCGACTTTATCGCTCGGCCTATAGAGGGCCTACATGGGAGGGAAAAATTTTAGAAACACTCCTTCCTCCTTTTAAATGGGCATAGAACTTTTCTGTCATGCTTCCAAATAAGACGTCTACTATTAGTGGCTGGATTATAACTCTACGATACCTGTGCAGCGATTCCTGGTCTTCTTTACACCGTGATTATCGCGCTATTTTACGCGACGTGCTCCTTCTCTCTCAGGCAGTATCTTCGTGGACGCTTAAAACAGGCAACACTTTTACAAGCCACTTCAACAGCGCATCGAAAAAAACCATTTCCCAGAAATTTTTATTTTGGGATATCTGATTGGTTTTGGTTGATTTATGCGAAAACCAGTTCTTTGGAGAAATCGTACGAGGGAAGACCTTCAAGCGAAACATTTCAAGTTCAGTTTACAAAAGTCTTACGTAGATAGGCAACGTAGATTACGTAGATTTCATCTAGTTATCCTTCAATCATACGCGTCGTACAAGCTCGTTTTTTAGAAAGGTTTCATCTAGCCTCACAGGCTGTCATATATAACAACCCTATTATAGTAAATACTTACTGAATCTGTGATCCCGAACCAGATGACGATTTGAGGGAAAGGAAGAAGGGAGTGACCCACATATGAGCACCAACCGGTCATCTGATTTGTTTAAAAATCCTAGAATTCTAAGTGTTTTAAAAAATTGAAAAGTCACAAAAGGGAGCAAATAATCTTCCAAACTGCTTAATAATTAATTAATGATCTATTTACAGCCTTTACAGGTGACATGAATCAAGGCGAAATTAACAAAAGTAGTGCGATGGCTTTAGAGACCTCGACCACAACGTGTGGCAAAAAAATTCCTGCATATCACTACTCATCCATAGCGTTTGTACAAACGCTATGGATGAGTAGTGTAATTGTGTGGCTGCAAACTAGAACTCATAACATGTAGTCTTATAGTCTTACTAGCGTTGCATGCAATAAATTAATCTGAATATCTTTTATATAAGTGTCAGTGCAATCCATGATTTGAAAATACATAAATTTCTAATTTTGCTGTACTCTGTCTCCAGTTAGAGTCACGAAACGCATGAATAAATCATAGTAAGAAGAAATATGTATACAATGCAGCCAATTCGGCTGCATGGATAAATTATTGTCATCTTAACCCAGCATGTGAGTTGCAAACAGTCTAAATACCGATATGCATTGAGACATTCTTAATGAAAGGTTCCGAAAGTTAATGGCATCCCTGTCTTTGGCATTTCTGAAAAATTGTATATTGTTCTTCCCATAATTCACGAGCTGTTCAATCCTTAGATTGTCATGTTTCGCACAATGTAGTACGCTTTGTTCTAATTCTTAGAAACTATGACTACATAATCTGTAGGATATTTTCCACTTGCGTTACCCCAGGCTGCGGAAACGTAGGTCATGATGGGTCTCACAGGTGATAAGTCTGTTTTTGGCGAGCTCAAGTCGCGAGAAATTGCCTATGGTGGTGAGAAGGCAATTTTTGGTAGGAACTCAATTCAGAGAACTTTTTCCCTCACGTAGTCAACATGATCTTTCCAACAAAGTTGATTATTTAGAACCACTTCAAGATATCTGGCTTGCTTCAATATCGGGATTAGTTCACCGAAAATTAGAAAATTTTATCTTGTTAGTGGAGTTACGTTTGATAATTAGAAGCTGGAAATTTTGTGGATTTATGCCAGTTTCCCAGCGTTTACACCAGTCTTTGCTGAGATGGATGTTTTCCTGTAGTTCCTTGATGGCGTGATTTATGCTAACAGACATTACAACCAAGGCTGTGTCATTTGCATAGAAAGCAAGCATTCAGCTGTATCTGGAGATGGGCTTTGGAAAGTCCGCAACATACTAAGCATATATAATTGGGCCAAAAATCGATTTTTGTAATACTCCTACAGTAGCTTCCTTAGATATGAAGTGGCAGACCGCAACTTGAAATAATCGTTTAGTCATATATTAGAACATTAACAAAATCGTTTCTCTGTCAAAATGCAGCTCTACGAGTTTGGAGATGAGCCTTCTTACTCGATGTGGTAGAAAGCTTTCGCCACATCTGACATGAGGACAGTAACATTCAGCTTGCAGTGTTTTGAAGCCCCGTGAAGCTCAATGATTCTTGTGAGCTGTTTGGTTATTTAAAGCTGTTGGTGGAAGCCGAACTGTTTTGATGGACACAGATAAAGATAAGGTTCCACCTTTCGCAGAATGACTCTTTCGAAACCTTTTCCTAAGCCTGGCAGAAGACTTATTAGATCTGTAAACATCTTTACCGGGCTTTGGAATTATGATCACGTTGGCACTTTTCCTGATGTCACAGAAATAGAAATTGTAGATGCAAAAGTTGATGATGGATGCGTACTCATTGGTCAGAATGTTAGATAGATTTCGTATGACATTATTTGAAATTTAATCAATTCCAGGTGCTTTACTTATATTTAACTTTTTCAGTAAGTTACCTTTGTAGTTACTGAGGGGGGAATCAGCGTTTGACTATTTCGGGCAAGCAGTGATTTTAGCCAGTTGCGCATTCGGAGAAGAATATTTAGTTTAGAGTGGCTATCCATTGACGAGAAATCTGACACGAACTGATCCTGTAGATATTTTTGCAAAAAATGCTAGATTTATCTTGGTTTTTCAGTTTGGTCACCGCTGGAGACAGATCAACTGGAATATTTTTATTGATAGTGGGGTTAGTTGACCAGAAAGATCTATCTCTGGAGTCCAGGTTTTCTATCTTTTTATGCTGAATGTCTTGTTTGTGCTGCTTGATTAAGGCCTTTTGATGTTGTTATTTAATTTATTTGTGGAGCGCTCGTTACCATGATCATCCCATGTGAGGTGAGTTGCTTACTTTAACGGAGCCAGTTGCTTTAACTTATTGCATTTTTTATGTGTATGGAAAGTCTGTAAATCCAACCACGACTGTAAATTCTTTCAGAGGTACAATTGATGCCATTATGAATTTTGATAGCGAGGACACTAATTGTATTAACAATATTTTTGCCATTTTAAGATTATGAAATACAGCAGCATTTAAAAATAGCTTGTGATTGTTTTCCGAACGTTTGAGGCGTGTTTAGGAATACTCAAAACTGCTATTATAGGTAAGGGATCAGAATTAAGTTCATGTTTTACGTTTTGGAAAAAATAATTGAGATGGTAGTGATCAGGACGACAAGAAAGTCCGAGAAGTTCAATCTATTAGGACAGTAAGTATATTCACTAGGTACATGCAAAATTAGCAGGTTATTCAAGACGTATTTGTGGAATATTTTCCCAGTGAGATTAGTTTTCCTACAGTTCCAGTCACTGCGCTGGCGTTAAGATTACGAACCACTATGGTAAGATAGCCCAAAAGAAGAATTTCGTCTGTGTGTCTATTTCTTGTGGCGTTCTAAAGTCACTGAAATGGATGCTGTTATAAGTAGGTACAAAGACATAAGCAGTGTCGATTTCATACCTGCATTCTCTAAATTCATTGATTACGCAAGCTTGATAATTCCGTTTGATGTAGAGCCCCACATTTTCGCCTTAGTGCTCGAATGTTTCAGAAATTCGTGTTGTAGTTTGGAATACAGAATCTCTGTCCAGGAGAAGTTGATGAAAGGGTTTGGAAGTTTGTGCATTTTGTTCAGGAGGCCACAGGCGTTCCAGATCATAATATGTATTGGAGCACAGTTGATGGTATGGTTATCCATTTGCGCTGGTGTTGGTCTGCTCAGAATTTTCATTTTTCTTGTCACTAATTCTGGGAAGAAGGAGTTCTCGAATCTCTAATTACAGATATGAATCCTATGAAACGTTTTAGAACTTTCTTGGTTTAGTTAAAGTCAGGTGAGAATCCACTTAACAGAGCTTTGGCTTAGGATTTGTTAGTAACAAATTTGTCGGCATAGATCTTTGTCTTGGGAATTTCTTTTGGTTTGGAGAATTTTTAGCATCCTCTGGCATTTCCGATATAAGGCAAGTTGCAACTGGCACAAGTAGAGAACGTTTCTGTCTTTTTTCTATTGAAATGTGTCGTGATTTTGACAGTAATGAACGCGTCTTGACTTGTGATTACAATGGTGCTTTGCTTGAAGGAACCTTTAACATCTGTAGCATTGGAGGTGTCCAGCCTCGTCCAGCTCTACCTTTAATTCCCATGCAAACATTAAAGAACCTTGTAAATAGAGTTCCTTTGAACGTTCGTGCTAAAGTGACAAGAAATAACGGGAGTCTTGCTACCTTGACGTTTCTTCGCCTAGTCAGTTGTCTCACAGATTCAACTTGCAACCAAGTTCATTTAATGTAATTTCGAATATTATCGGTCTGAATACATGCAGGCGGGCTGCGTATTATCAGTTTTAGTCGCTTGCTTCTCGTAAGTGGGAAAGAGTTGAAAAGTACTACTTCATCGTGCAAGAATTTTCTCATCTGTGTCTAGATGTTGGCATTAGGAACCAGGAATTTAATGCCAGCTCTGATCACCTCAGCAATGCAATCGTTTTGACAGGAGTTGCGATTTTTAGGCAGTTTCCTCATGTCATTACAAAAGCCTATCTTTTACAATAATCAGCGGCGTCTTGGGATTTTTTCCTGTAATTTGTATCACGAGCGGGACTGGTTGGTTGACGTCAGTGGCTTTGGATACCTCTATGGGAGCAGCGTCACGTATTGTTAAAGAGGTGGCTGGATCAGCGTCACGTATTGTTAAAGAGGTGGCTGGATCAGCGTCTCTTTAACAATACGTGACTCATAGAGCTCTATCGCTGCTCTATCGGAGCAATGTCACATGTTGTTAAAGAGGTGGCTGGATCAGCGCTGACGAATTAGGAGATATCTGGCTTGGAAGAGCAGTCTTAAAAGTTTACAGTATATTTCAGGTAATATGTACTTCAAAGAGACTTCATAACTTCCCCTTATTCATTGCCGAAAACCTTGTAATTATACAGCGTATTATAATACAAATAAGTACAGGACGCAGCTATATTTCCCTTATATTAATGTTTTATCATTATTTATTAAATTTCGCAATTATCAGTTTTAAATAAAATAAAACGATTTCGTTCTTCGAGAAGGTCTTACTTTTTGAAAAAAGATACGATGTAAAATTTGAAAATTTCTATAAGCCATGCATGATTAAGTTTTTTTAATTATTTGGAACAATTCATTTTCTTAAATAGCTTAAACGTTTTCTTTTAATGATAAATAAATCTCAGTAGAATAATTAAAAGGAATTAATCATTCGAGGCAGTTTCTGATAAAATACAACGTCATAAAAACATCTCATTTATATTTATATCAGTAGTTATTTGTTCAAAGTTTAAATGCGATAGGTGTCGAAGCTAGCACTTACTTTTGAAAGATGATTATATGCTATTTATTTCCGTTTATTTTTCGAAGGTAATTTAGAGAAAATGAAAGAATTTTGTAATTTTGGAGAAGACCTTTTCTAATACTTTGAAATTATTCTCAAGGCGTAAAAAATATTTTAATATCATTAAAAAAAGTACATTTAAATTTAAAATACAGTTTTCATTTTTAAGTATGAATTAAATTTTAGTATTTTTAAGTATGAATTAAATTTTAGTATTTTTAAGTATGAATTAAATTTTAAGGGAAAAAGTGCTGCATGTTTCATTATAAGAGTCAAATGAAACAAATAAATGAATTGAAAAGATTTATCTTTTTTAAAATAATGAGAAGAGTTAAACTCAAAACATATAAAGAGCAAATTTTGATCTCATATAATTACAGAGCCTTTTAAAATGCTATAATAATAATTTAAACATATCTAAGTACCTTCATGCTTAATTTATGATGTGTTACCTAGCTTTAATTAAATAATAAACTAATAAATACTTAATTATTAATAATTCTTATACTGATAACTATTATATATTAATTAAATATGTTTTCCAAATAAAAATTTTTCAATATTAGTCACGCAAAAACCTTAAAAAAATGAATCAGATTATGAAAGTTAAATAAAAAATAATATAAGGGAGCTTTAAAATTATTTTAAAGTTTATGGGTTTTGATTTCATTGTTATTATTATGATGATGATGATCTTGGCAAAATAAATTAGAGCAGTCTGCTTTCGATACGTATTCACATTACACATGAGGAGCAATACGAAATCTCGTACGCAGCAGGGAATATGAAATACTATTAATTATTGAAAATTAATTTAATTATTATATGTAGTTTGTGAAACTGAAATTTGAGAAATTCAATACATTAAACAGGAAATAACAATTTTATGTGCATTATTCTTTAACAAAAAACTATAAACGTAGAGATTAAAATGAAATTTTTCCAAATCCAAATTTCGGAAGAATGTCGTAGCATCCAAATTTCATAAGAACAAAAAGGATATAATTTTCTACCATATGTTTAACGTTTAAAATGGTTATTAAACCAAATTCAACAACTTTTAATTCCACTAAAATATTTAGATAATTAATTCTTTTCATTGCTTATGATCAATTTTGTCAATCAGCTAAGTTTCAAAATGTCTCGATTCTTTGAATTAAACCGTCGATTTGAAAAGGAATCTGATTTAAGTCCCTTGTTTTCTTCAGAAGAACGGGAAAGGAATTACGCAAATGGGAAGCGCAACAACTGATTTATAGGTAAATCAGTGGAGAGAGCAACTAGAAAAGAAAACATGACGCTATCTTTCGAGGGAAAAAAATCTCAGTTTTCTACACTCAATTACGTTTGGATTTTGGCAGTGCACATCTTAAGGGAAAGCCCGCACAGGCAGAATAGAGGTTAGTGATGCTGACTGCAGTACATTTGGACCCAGGATGGAATCCTGTAGAAGTTATAAGGTATTTCTTCCGCCTTCTTAGTGAGCCCTCGTGGTGTAATGGTCTGCACGCTCAGCGCGTAATTGAAAAGTCCGCGGTTCGATTCCCGGTGAAGGCGTTGCATATTTTTCATCTCTCCGGCTTGTCCAAATTAATCCTAATGTCTCCAAAAAGTTACTAGATGTATGTAAGCATACAGTGCCTGTGCAACAAGGGGGCAGTTAAGATGCATGGCGAGCCGATATTCCTCTCAAGAAGTTAGTGAACGGAACATAGGGGTGAAAGAACCTCGGGAAGCTTTTTCCTTGATGTTTTCCCTCAAAGAGAGAAACTAGTTAGTGCCGCGGGACTTGTTTCAGTGTCAAATAACCAAAGAGCTACATTTTTGGCACTTTGTAACAAACAATGCTCGTGAATGATTTCAGCAGATTCTCGGGAATAAATCTCTTCGGCAGAAGCTTCAGACTCTAATGAACTATCTTGATATAATCTCAAAGCAGGATAATTCTCACTTGTATTTATAATGTTTTACCTATTAGCGCTATTAATGCAGGTAGCTGTCACAAAAGCGGCTTATAATCTTAATGATAATAGTTTTACTTTCGAACTATTACTTTTTACTTTTATTTTTATTAGTTTATTTATTGTTTAGTTTGTTATTAGTTTCTTTTTTATTTTTGTAACATAATTTGATTTTGTTAAATAATTTCTCTAAATTGTTTAATTTTTCAGAATTTGCAAACTACTTTCTCAGAATTCTAAATCCTCTCAGTATCTCAGACCTTATGTCAAAAGTATCCACTAACAATTTTGCTCATCCACTTCGCATTACTCTTCATAAAATAACAGTGCGTTGGCACTGTCAAAACTTTTACATTGTGAAAATCCTTTATAACAATTATGTTATACCTGTAACAAAATTTTATATTTGACAGAAAATCTGTTTAAAATGTGACATTCTTGATAACAATGTAATATTCTTTGTAAAAATGTAAAAAATTCTCTAAATATTTATATCATCACTATATTAAAATTTTGTATGCAAAGAATTTTTTTAATAAAAGCTGCTAAATGAGCAGAAAGAGATAAAAGTTTTTCAGATGAAATAGCTGCTCATTCTGTGATTTTCTGTCCCGCCTACTTCTATCTGTACCTGCGTAGGGGAAGGAATGTTCTCGTGGAGGGATTGACAAAGAAACTGGCATCATATTCACGTTATACATGGAAAAAAAACACGAAACTGCATCTCTTACGCACACACGCAAGCGCGAAATACATGCACGTAACTGATCGCTGAGATTTCTCCGTGAACTCAAATAAAGTTAATAATAATGTTACTAATAAGTGTAGGAAATATCAATAAAATGGAGCAGATCTAGAAAACGTTATATGCTGAAGAAAGCACCTTACATGGATAAGTTACTCTACGTATAACAATGTTTGTTGATACAAATATCTTAAAAAATGTTACAAAAGACGATCAACGCTAGTTTTATCTTAGTTTCATTTATTTCTGTAGTTTATTTTCTATCTTCTTTAATCTAACAATTTTGAGAGTTAAATGTCTGAATTATGGGCCTCTTTATCATTTACATTTTCACCGACTGAAGGTCAGTTGTATTAAACCTTACAATTCCGTTAATTTAAAAAAATGTAAATTCCGAAAAAGCAGAGAAGAGATCGTCGTTTATGCAAAAACAACTGACATATGTGAAATTCTTCGGAAATGAAAGAGGCAATAATGAAAAACGGAGAACATCAGTGGAGTCATGAAATAGATGGGATGTAAAATTTAATGTTAATACCTTATTATACCAAGTTTTCGATTGAATAGTATGCACTAAAGGAAGCATTGCGGCGGTTATGCCAAATTTACATTTTCTTTTCTTTCTGCTTTTCTCTCCCTGAAAAAGCGTGTATAAAGTGTAAGTAAATCTACTTATATGACATACTGCATAGTAGAGCAACCAAGCAAAATCAAACTTTTCTTGTAAGGTATTTTCACCCTCCTTACCGAGTGTACTCGCGTTGTATGTGAAAGCATGTTCGGCTAGCAATCTGCTGATGGCAATGTATATTTTTCATGTTTCCTACTTCGAAAAATGTATTCGTAAATGAAAAAATATCATTCTGCAAGTGGTATTCCAACTAAACTCAGATGGACATAGCTCGTCACCACCAGGACATGACGATGGGCCACCGCCTCCTCAGTCGCTCTTTAAGCGGTAAAGAATGTAAGGAATGTTTCCTTCCTCGCTGAATGTCTTCGCGGTGTAATTGTAAGTACATCGATCTAGCAGTCGGGAGGTTCGTAGTTGAAATCTTGGTAAGAGCTTGCTCATTTTCATTCTTCTACAGCGAAAAAAAATAAAGTATCTACAATATAATTGGAAAACTGCGGTATTTATTACAGCGCTAGCAGGATATTTAAGTACATGTTAAAGTATATGTAGCCTTACACAAGCACTGTTGTACTGTATTTTGAACTAATTCTTTATGATAGGCTTATAAACTGGATGAAAACAAAGTCTTCTGATATCTGTTGTAAAATAAACTTTTACTGTATTATGAGCATCAAATTAGACGCTTGTGCATAATAACTTGAAAGATATATTGTGCCTTTTCCAAACCAGAAAGGACATCAATGTGTCGATGTTTCATTCAAGTTGCTCAGATATTTTTTTAATTTGTGTCTCACATATGCGCAAGTGATAAAACTATAAACGCAAAATCAGATACAGAAAGAGAGAGATACAAATAGTTTATAAAAAGCATAGACAGTTTTCGGTTCGATTGGAAATTCGTAAAACACTGGTGTTTCGACCGCCCGTCAAATGGGCTGGCTACAGAGTCATTTTCGAGATTTGTTCACGTGTAACGTAGATACAAGCCAGTTTCCATTAGATGGCCCTCCCTGAAAGTATACCTTCCTATAGGCAGATAGCCTTCAATTTGCTTTTTTTAATCAATTAGCATATAAGGTATTCCTCTTGCCTTCTTAATGTGCCTTCGTGGTGCAGTGGTCTGAACACTCAGGGCGTGACTGAGAGGTCCGCGGTTCGAATTCCCGACAAAGGCGTTGCTAATTTTTCACTATGCCTGCTTCCAAAAATACCTCATGTCCTTACAGTGGCGCCCGAACTAAAAGGGCGGTGGATGATGAATCTCCACACCCAGGATTTGGCGATTGGGTCACCTGAAACCGCAGTCGCCCTTTAAAAGAGGGTATATAAGGTATTCCTCCCGTTTTCTTAACGTGCCTTCGTGGTGTAGTGGTCTGCACGCTCAGCGCGTAATTGAGAGGTCCGTGGTTCGATTTCCAGCGAAGGCGTTGTTAATTTTTCATCTTTCTTGCTTCAAAAATTACTTAATGTCTCTACAAACATATAGAAAATTTTTAGACAAATGAAATAATCTTTTCTTTTCCTGTGGTTCTACAGGAAATAATCACAGTCGATGCAATTTAAGTCTAAGACATTAGAAAGAATAATATTTTTCTTTCCATTTCCGAATAAAATATTCATTTCTAATTTTGGAAGATTTAAGCGATCGTACAGCATCACCGAAATCACCCCTTTCCCATTTCGCGAAGAGCAAACTTTACCTAGATCTAGATAATCTGATGGCTTTACTATTCGCTATCCATTTGGCTTCAGCAAGCAGTTCCATTATGCAGCTAATACTAAGGTAATCTTTCGTCTTAGTTTCGAATACTCCGAGACCGACTTCGAGTCTGTGTTATTAGCTCCACGTACAGCGTTACAAATGACTTTTCAGAAATCAGCCTCGTTAGTTTTCAAAGATCTTCTGAAAGACTTTGGGATGTGTGATGCTTGAAAGGGACAACGGATCTTGTAAAACAAAGCCTTTCCATTCTCCTGAACATACATGTAATTTAAATTCAAGATTCGAAAGTAAACGGATGATTTCGTAACGTCTTTCAAGAGTTTCGACGGCGTTTATCTATTTATGTATTTATCATGATAAATATGCACATAGAATGAAAGATAAATTTTATGCCAGTCAGTAAATAATGCACATGTGCATATATGAGTAAATACAAAGCAAACAATTAATAAAACAATTAATAAATAGTAAAATTGAACAAAGAGAAAGTAGAAAACAGCTCAAAACCTAATCCAGTCGTCCGCTGATAGCAGAGACAAGTAGTGGTAATAATGCAAAATAAAATAAAATAAAGTATACATTAAAAATTTCTTCTCATATTCAGTCAAGTATTCACTTGTAAAAACTTTAAACATCCCATGTAAAATTCACATGTAAAAACTAAGAAACAGAAGCACAGTGGCAAGCTGCAAGAAATGAAGAGAGAGAAAATATGCCAAAATCAAAAATGATAATGAAATTTACATCTTTCGTTGCATCGTCATGGTGCAACGAAAGAAGTAAATAAATAAAACAACCTGTTTCTAAACCAGCAAAAACACAAATTAAAGTTTAAAATTTAAAAGTAATCTGAGTTTTTATCAGTTGGATCTCTACAGATCGAAATAAGCGGGGCCAAAAATTAAAGCATCAAAAATATTAATAAATTCAAAAATGTTTCGAAACAACAGTCAGATTTGAAACAATATTTTTAATAGTTCATGTATAAAACAAAATTTGCAAAAATAATAATCCAGTACTTGGAAGAACAATACCATTTGCAAATTTGGTTTATAATCCAAACTTGGAAATAACAAAACTACATGCAAATTTTGAAAACATACAGGCTGGGTTAAAAAATAATAATATAAATTATAAAAATCAAAAGAGCTTAAAACTCAAATAAAACTTTGATATGAGTAGACGGAGTCCAAAAATATGCAAAAGAAACGTATTCCAACGTATGGAAAACTAAAGGAAATAAATGAAATTTTGATCTAAAAAATAAAAATAAAAAATAAAAACAGAAGAGTATGCTATTAAAATATAACAAAGTGAAAAAATGTATATAACGCCTCTATAGTAGCAAATCTTAAAGTAGAAGCAAAAATGAAAAATTGGAAAAAAAGAAAAAACGTCGAATTACCTGGATTACTATTCCAAAATTGTCCGCCAATTTGAGTTCAATATGTATATGCATATATGTGTGTATGTATATGTGTAATATAATCAGGAGTAGGAATTTTGATGGCGTAGAAGTGTTGATCCATAATGACTAAGAAATTGTAGGCGAAGGCAGATTAAATCTTCAGTTTTATTTTCAGCAGCATGTTGCGGCTACACACAAGTCGGCACATTAAATGTACCTATTCCAAAAGGCTTACATTTTTGATAACTTTGTAGTAAGAAAGTAGCAGTAGACAGACAGCAGTCTAGCTAGGCCAAAGCGTGGAAAGCAAGTGCTTCAAGCAAGTTATTTTCATGGTGAAATCTTATACAGACTTAGTTTTGGTTCTCAATACATTCTGATTGAACAGTTAATATTGCTCTAAAATTACTATTTGCTGGTTGAATAGTTCAATTTACATCACCAGAATTACGTAAGACTCATATGACATAGATTTTTCTCGAAATGATACAGTGCAAATAGATGTTGTTATTTTTAGAATAGAGAAGGGAAATTAATTTACGCTGCTAATTTGAACTTTTATATATTCTTTATTGTTCTTACATATTCCCTAATTAATAAGCTGTAATATTTTGGCAGTCGGGCACATGAATGAAGCTTTGCAATTCAAGGACGACACAGAAGTTAATTGTTTTGATTCCACATCTTTATTAAATTCATAGGTATATTATCATTCTTTACTAAATAAATTAACTTCAATGCGTCATAGTATTCTAACAAACAAAGGCAGAAGAGCAGCAGCGGAGATCTCAGCAGCAGAGGGAGAAAGCGGTCTCTCTAACGCAAAATGGCGCGAGTTCTCTATTTATAGAAGCGGTTACGTAATAGGCTAGAATGTTCTGGAAAGTACTGGTCTAAGGGGAAGATCCTGAAATTGCGGAAAGTTAATTAGAGGTTGCTTGTTCGCATAGAGCAAAGCCGTCTTATTTTTTATATTTTACATCTTCCCCCCCCCGTCAAAAACAAGAGCCCGGGAGAGCAAAGCATTAGTGCATTAGTGAAGCAAGAAGTATGAGAAAAGGCATGAAGAAAAACATCCAGGACATAGCTTACAGGCTTTAACTATGTCCTATCATATAAGTCATGGTCTTTCTCATATAATTATAACAATTTTTTAATTATATAACTATGATTTATAAATAAACATATAATCTATAACTAAATTTAGAACTATAAGACAATAATATACGGGAAGAATAATAATAAATAAAAAATTAAAATCATAAAAGCCCTCAATTTTTCTCAAAATGTCCTTTGAAGGAATAAAATTTTGTTGCAAAGTCCTTTTCATCGAATAAAGATACTGGTTTAAGTCTCTGGATGCCAATAAGTCCACAAGATAAAAATAAGCTCACAAATACTATGCATTTTTCCCAATGAATATGATTCCATGATAAGTTTTGAATACCAGATGTTTAAAAATTTTGCGGGGAACATTTTTTCATATAAAACTTAGAAGATACACAATTTATGCATAATGTATTACGTGCATTCATTCTTCTCATCGTAGGTAATTACCAATACATTGACATATTTGAAAGTAATTTAAAAATTTAACACGAAACATTATGATATAATACCGTAACATTTCAATATAAATCTCTAATAATATGATGTGATATTTAATAAGACAAAAACATCTTGAATAAATTCTTTGGCATGTCCTTTTTAACAGATCAGTGTGACTAGTTTGCTGATGGTTGGGGGATATTAGGTACAAAATATCAAAAAACATCCGTTGTTTAATAAACGGTAACTGGTTTTTGACATTATATCAAAGTGTATTTGTAAGACTACAAAATCCTACAAAACTAAAATTTAAGACAAAAAAACTTGTATAATCATGTTTAAATCTTTACTAGAACTTTGGAAACTAGAAATGAATATTATCTTACAACAAGAAAAAAAAAATGTTACAAAATAATGTAAGAAAAAAAAATGTTTGGTTTTCTAAGAATGTGAAAAATATATGTTTGTGTCTGTGTGTGGTAATATATATGAGTGCACTATGTATCGCGGAAAATTTAAGCCCTCATACAGCTGCAGATAAAGCACAGTAAATATATACCCATTTAAAATAGGTATACTTGATCAGTTTCATTCACGTATAGAAATAAGACATCCATATATTTGCTTCACACGTTAATAAGTTAAATACATATTTGCTTCACACGTTAAACTAATTAATAAAAAGCAATACTTACAATACGTCGACTTGCATATATAAAGGAAAAGCAAATCCGTAATTCAAAACTCGAACTTCGAGATAACCGTTTTGCACATTGCGACGAACATACATCCGTACAGATCCTTCATTATTTCATAGTAAAACAATTCTTTGTTTTACAAATAAATTAAAAAGTTTTGATTCAGAACTTTTATGGAAATTTATACTACGAATATACCCAAATTTAATTTTGTCTCATTCATCTTCAGAATAATATCACTTCGCAAATGATTCTCTAAACGTATATTAAAAATGAAAGTGTATTGTAAAATAACTCAAGGCTATGCATACTCAATAATTATTGATTCAGCTCAAGAACTTCATTACTAAAGTTTTAATTAATATTGATTAAATGTAGCAAATTTTGGAGTGAGAGTTTGGGAAAGTAAGAGATGTATAGGATTTACTTAGCGTTTCAAATTCATTTCACTTTCGGATTTATTTGCCTTCTAAGCAAATTATTGTTTGACTTGTAATAAACATGGTTGTTTAAATAAAAACAGATACAAGAAGAAACTTTATAGTACTAAACGGTATAAATGACGCTAGTAAGTTATTAAATTGTGCTTACTTTCATACTATTCGCCGCTGTGAAAGGTTAGTATTATATACCAGTGGTAGTTTACTTAATTTTCGTTACAGGAAACATCACTGCAATGTACTTGTCTGTACCTGCATATATCTCAGTTGATTTGTTTAATCAGTATAGAAAAACACACAAGGGATTAGAATGAATTTATTAGATCATGAAAAAGTGCTCTAAAGCAATCTTCTGAAGATGAAGGATGTTCTCGTAGAGGTCTTCCTAACAGAAACATATTTTCATATATTTCAAAAATAGCTCACCGTTCTAGGATTACAGCTCATTTATTAAACATCTCCTCTGAATGCGGCTCACACAGGAAAATTATGCTTCGTGTTTCATCTGATAAATGAGTTTTAGTCATTCGGTTTTTTTTTTTTTTTTTTTTTTTTTTTTTTTTTTTGAAGCAATGTGCAGTGCGCAGGAAAATGTGCAGTGCCCTCTTCGGAACTCGAACCTGGACCTCTCGATACATGCCGAATGTGCTACCGTTACATCATGAAGGCATAATGAAAGGAGGAGGGTGAAAATACCTTATACACTGCCTCTTTAAAAAGGTTATTGGAGATTAGTGGACCCAGTCGCAAAATTCTGGTGGTGAGGAATCCACCGTCTTTTAGTTCAGGCGCCACTGTAGAGTGGTTAGAATTTTTTAAAGCAAGATACGTGAAAAATGTGCAATGCTGTCGCCGGATCTTGAGTCTGGGCCTCTTGATTAAAGACCTACATTTACAACCTGAAGGTATGCAGGAAGGAGGGAGAAAAGACATTATATACGTATAAAAAGTTATTGCTGAAGTCAAACAACAAAAATCAGCGTTATATAGTTTTTCAGGACTAGTTTCGATGGTTTAACTACCGAAACATCTTCCTCAGCTGCCAGAGTGCAAAAGAGCTAGATAAGATATGGATAAGATAAGGTAAGAATGGCTGGACAGCAGTTAAGTTCTATTTCGTTCATTTGCACTTTGGCAGCTGAGGAATATGGTTCTGTAGTTAAACCATCGAAACTACCGAAACTAGTCCTGTAAAATTTACAAATTTAATGCTGATTCTTAATGTTTGACTTCTCGAATAATCATTATTCGAAGTGTTATTTTAATGTAAATACTTATAAGTTGTTTTAATTAATATATAATTTAATTAATATTCTTTGAACTTGTTTGTCAAACAGAGATTTGAGTTACAACTTCAGTTAGCGAGCTTCAAATTAAAGTTACTTGTTGTCACCACTATCTCTAATTCAGATAGCTTTGTCAGACATTCTGAAAGAACTTGGACAGAGACATTTTTTTTCAAACACATATTTGAATTATAGCTCCAATTATCGTATCCTTAAATGGAAGTTACTTGTTGTCACCACCATTTCTAGTTCAGTTAGAATTAGCTTTCGGAGAAATTCTGGAAGACGTACAGAAACACTTTTTAATAAACCTGAATCATCACTTTTGTGCTCTGATCTTTACCATAGTATTATTTTACATTACATGTATTACATTTAGAATTGAGACCTCTTTATCATTTGCAACTCGTATTATCTCGTATGGTGCATTTAAACACAGATATTATCCAAAACAATAATTTATGCATTTCATGGAATCAAAAGCGGCTTTAGTGGTAATAATTTCGTTTCTCTTGTTCTGAAGAATATCTATAGAGATCTTAAATTCAACAGAAAGATTTCTATTCAGACATAAACATATGAAATGCAATTTCCGTATCATAGACTTGAGCTCAACATTTTGAAATAAAGCAAAGAACAGAACATATATGCACTTCTTTTGGTACTTAAAAAATATATCAAGCCTATGAACCTGGGTGTGAAACCTGGAGGCTGTGACTCGACACAGCCTAACATATATTTAATAACTCATGTATACTCATGCTTATTTATTTCACTCATGGTATTTCACTGTGAATTCTACGGATTTCAAATTTTGTACACACACTGTGGTCGATGACAATGTAGTGAAGAAATTTTTTTTAATTTGATTATTTTTTTATAATTTTAATGTTTAAATGATTTTTCGCACATATCTCCGTTTCACAGTTTCACAAACAGACATATTAGACCTTTACTGTTTGCACCATCGAATAACAGCGCAAATAATTTTTCAAGGTGAACTTCAACTTATCTCTTGAATTTTGGAAGTACTTTTGAAAATCTTTCGATGCTCTTTACTTCTTGATGATTTTAACGGTTCAATGTCTAAAAATGCATCGGTCATAAAGTTCTGCAATTCTTACAGATTATAAAACACATTGTTTCGGCCTCTTCTAAAACAATAATGATAAAAAAGATATTCATTGAGCGACTTGCTATATGTTCTCTTAAAATGCGTTGTCTTTTGAAAAAAAAAAACGTTTTTTGTGAAAAAATTGCTTTTGAGTTTGCAATCTTTGCGTACTTAATGAGAAAGTTCGCCCTTCTTCGTGTCTCTAATAACGAATTGGCGATATATATTTATTATATGCTCCTTTTTTTATTGATAATATGTAATTAGGACTTAAAACAGAAAATAAAATACAATTAAAAATGGTATATATGCAGTATGCTTTTATTTAAAATGGATAGTAATTAATGCATTAAAAAAATAACTTACCATATAGTTTAATGGGAATAAAAGATTAAATAATTCTATTTAGAAAATTCATTTGTAATTTTACATCGCGAAAAATAAAAGTCAAGGACGTCAGTGATAAATTAAAAAGGATATTGGCTTATACACTTAAGAAAACAATTAGATTAATAGAAAATTTACAAAAGTAATGGCTTATTCATCTGGAAATGAAATTAAATTAATAGATTTCGTTAATTAAGTGCCCCATTCTTTTTCTAGCGATATAGAATTTCAGATGAATTCTGCAAATATAATTGTTTAACCTATTATTGCCATTAAACTATATTATAAATTATTTTTTCCTTCTTAGTGCAATAATTATCATATCCATTTCGAATAAAAGAGTATAAAAAGAAACATTTTTTAGTTGCTTTTCTTTAAGTTTTGAATTATTTAATATTCAGTTTTACGCTTCTTATTAGAAATGGAATAATAAATATTTAAAGTATATGTCGATATTAGTTATTATAGGAAACAGATAAATTTTTCAATCATTTGTTTATAAAATTCATAAAACGCTAACAAAACTTTCTGTGCTGCATTAATGGTATATAACATCGGGAACTGATACACATGAACTAGATAAGATCTGGTTTTAACTTAAACACTATTATTACTTCCTGAGCAGTCTCTAGTATATTAACCTCTTGCACCTCACTTCAAACTTCTTTAATTTTATATAAACAGAAATCTTGATAGATGAAACATAGCAAAAGTGATGTAGTCAAAATTTAAGCTTTTGATCTTTGCACATGAATGAGGAAAAATCAATGCCTTTACTTTCGTAGATCACTGTTTGTTTTCCAGTTCCATTCTAACGCTGTACATATTGTCAAGATGAAAATTTAGAAATATTGTGCATCAGTGTTTAGTAGAAATCTGAAAAGCAAGTTTGCTTTTCAGATAATTTGAAACTGGCAGTTTCAAATTAGATTATTGCATATTTCAGATCAAATGCGAGTCGACAATCACTGTTTACTAATATACAATTAAAATTCTCGTTACATAACAGGACTGTACCCAAAATTTTGTAACCTCGAGGAGTTTCAACGATAGTTTGACGCTTCGAAATCGGTTTGGTGCAATCTGAATTCCATTAAACTATGGATGAAAGTAAAGAAATAAAATGCTTGTTTCCGAAAATAAAATAATGTGTCAAAACTTTAATTCTGTTAAATCGATTACTTCACTCTGAAAATTTATTTGCACAAAACCGGCTAATGTTCTCGAAATTGAATTTTGCATTGCTTCGCTATAAGCACTGCATCACTTTTCTAATTCTTGCTATCAAATATAAATTTTAATGAAATTAAATAATGAAGAATCTGCATGAATGTATGTATGTTCCTCGTACTGTGAGAAAACGACGATACCTAGAACCATTAAATTTTGAATAACGTAGTCCTGCGCACTGGAAGCCAGAATTTTGAATTTCAGAATTATTTTATTATTTTTACTTCATATTTTTAAAACTTTAATGAATATTTGATTAAAAAACTCAGCCATCTGAAAACCAGCAATGGCAAAACAATACAAAATAAAGTACTTTTTTATCTCTAGTGCGTGAGCCGGCTCACGCACTAGAGATAAAAAATTTTCGATCGAATTTCCGATCGAAAGGCCTTTTGATCGGAAATTCTTAAGATATGCTATTTTAATATATTTTGTGATTTGGCTATTGATTGAATTTTATGTGGCGCAAGTGCGAAGAAAGTGTTGCTTAATGTACAAAGTTAACACATAAAAAGGCGAAAAAAAAATCGTTACTCATCTTAGTAAGAAAACTGAATATTGAAACGATGAACAAAAGAAAGACTTAAAAAATAGAAGATGTATGCTAGAATTTAATAATGCAAGAGGAATTCTATAAAAAAAGGACATTGTAAATCTTAAATGAGTTTGTAGAGTCATTATGTTAATTGGAAGCAGGAAAGATGAAAAATATGCAACCGCCTTCGCCGGGAATCGAACCGCCGACCTCTAAATACTGGCTCAGTGTGCTGACCACTACACCACGAAGGGACGCTAAGGAAGCAGGAGAAATACCTTATAAGTTTTTGATTAAATTCGAAAGCGAGCAGTGGCAACATTGTTCGAAATAAAATATTTTTATCTCCAGTGCGCGAGACTGTTGCCATTCGGAAAAATGTAACATGTTTATCTTGAATTTTAACTAACAAACTCGGTTGTATGAAATAATGTGTTCCTGGGGCCGGAAATAAAATGCTTTTATCTTCCATGCGCTAGCGTGTTACCGTTCGTTAAAGGCCTAAGATACCTTCAGCTTAACCCGGAAAGTTACTGAGTAATAAGTTAAAGGATTTAAAAGCAATAAGTATATTTCTTAAGAATATTGTTTTCTACTTTTTAATGTGATTGTGATGCATCTCTCTGCGGTCAGCCAATCAGCTGCCTCCTATCGCGGCGAAAACACAGCAGGTGAGTGTGTTGCAGACGCCTGAGTTCGAATTTCGATTTTGGCCAGAGTGGTGATTAATTTTGTAGGGTGTTAGGAACACCTGAGTATAAACGGATAATCCATGAGTATTTTCTCAAATCATACTATAACAATATATAAATATCTGTACATAAAAGTCGTGTTTCTATATAATAAAGAGTTAAATTGCCAATCGCGTATTGCGTATAACGTCTCTGCCATCTCGACAAGCACGACAACCGGTTGCCGTGCTTGTCGAGAATAAAAAGGACTATTCCAAGGTTAAAATTAGTACTTTTCTTTCACATTTCATACTTTACATATGTTGGAGCCATTAGTTTATATATATATATATATATAAAGCAGGAGGCATGAAAAATGTGTAATGCCCTCCCTGGCACTCGAACATTGGACCTCTCGAATACGCGTCGAATATTTTAAAGGGCGAGTGATATGAAGGGACTCAACCGTCAAATCCTCGTGGTAACGAATTATCGCACTCCCCCCCCCCACATTTTAGTTCTGGCGCCACTGTGGCGTCTTTACATATGCTGGAGCGTGGAAATTGTACAGTGACCTCTCCCGGATTCGAAAACTGAACCTCTCGAATATGCCATTAGTATACTTCCAGTTACAGCACGATGGCATGTAGAAAGGAAGGAGAAAATACCTTATTCATATACATACCCCTTTTTTATATCACTGATATTATTTATTTTACGGTCAAGAGATCATTTAGCCCATATATAACTATTTTACAAGTGAATTTAAGCACAAATGTAGATCCTTTTTTTCTACTACAAATGTACTAAGATACACAAAACTTGAAAGAAACCTCATTTAAAATGTTGAACAATTATAACAGTAGTGATAAAAATAATTATACGTATAATTATTCCATTTAATTAATTATACAAATATAACACTATATGTAATATTGTTTGAAGTAGCTTTGGTTGTTCCACTATCTAAAAGCACTGGTGTGATTTCTGTCTGGTGGGAAGAATCTTCTTAGAAAATGTTTCCAAATATAATACATGCTCGTTCATAAGCTACCACGGGAAATGCAATCCATCCCGTTTACCACCTCGAAACCGTTTCGAAATGAAAATATGAGCGTTTCGGTGCTTTCATGCGTTAGGTTACTGGTATATCAAAAGATATTTTTTTAACAGAACTGGAACAGTTGTTTTCTAATTATAGCAACGCACACAAGGACATCTGCCAAGGAGATTGATGCTTTCGTTTCTCGTTGGTTGGTTATTGGAATGTGGCAAAACACATGAGGTCTATCTGCCATTGTTTGTGTTTGGCTTGGTTCATTTGATTCTAGCAAATCATACTAGGGCTATCTTCCTAAAATAGCGAAGTCCTCGTGGAGGAGGGAAACTGGCTCATATACAAGTATCACATGAGAAAAACCACGAAATTCAATCCGTTCGCCTGGGATGGACATCTGGCCGAATTTCTAGTATTCACTGATGTTAACCACTTATCTGAAGACATTTTTGCAAATGGCAAAAGTCTCGCTCCTTGGAGATAAAAACGCATTATTTTGAACAGTATTGCCATTGCTTGCTTTCAGATCGTTCAGTTTGTTAATCAAAAGTTCCTTAACGCTTTACAAAATGTCAAATAATTAATAAAACAAATTCAAAATACCAGCCTCTCGGTGCACGTGTTCGGGTGGAGGACTTCGTTTTTGAAAATTCGATGTCACTAGGCACCGTCGTTTTTTAACAATGAGAGGAACATACATTCATACATGCAGATTCTTCATTATATAATTTCTTTCAAAATAATATACTGCGATAATACTTAATGGCAACAATTGCAAAAATGTACGCCTTTATAGAAAACAAACGCAAAATTCCGCTTCGAGACTACTAGCCCCTTTTGAACAAATAATATTCCATACATTTAATTTGTGTCATGTATTAGAGATTAATAAGCTGATGAATTTCGTGCTTAAATCGTTTAGTTAAAAATTATTATATGATAATGACGTATCTCTCATTTCCCACATAATACCTATCAGGGATTGATGTATATTTAATGCTACATAATATTTACCTTTGGGAGAATAACAGGGTTTGTGAAATTAAAAACAAATACATTATTTTATGGATTTATCTAAATCGCTAAAATTTGACGAGCATTAAAACAATATTAAAATTTGACAAACATAAATTGTAGTACAAACCTAGACCCCCTATTCCTCTGTGTGAATTCTCTCATATTCATCATAAAGACATGATATTAGAAATATTGATTTGCTCAGCGTATATACACTTGCCAAGTCAATACAGAAAAGCGCATGTTCATTAGTCTCGTAAGCAGAAGCGTCAATACGGCGAACAGAACAAATGATTATGGACTCTATATATTAATCCTCCAGACGTCAGTGAATTCCGATTAGCGTCCGAGTATGCAGAAGGAAACAGCTTTGCTTGGCATAACGAAAACTACAATCCTATTTCAATATAAACTGCAATTCTATTTCAATATAAATTCCACGGACACATATTTAGAACGAATGCTCACTTTGTATATGATGCCAGAGTATGTCGTCAGCAGATTTATTGACGAACATGTTAGAGGTGCTGTTAGTTTATAAATCATAGGCAAATCGATTTTTTTAAAGACTTTCAAGGACGGTAAAATGAACATTGAAGATCTTTCAAGAAAAACAACCATTTTCATTTTATTTTCTGAAATAAACTTTTATGGCTAAAAGAATATGAAAATAAGTTGTTTCGATATTAAGATTTTATTTGGAATGAGAGTGAGGCACATACATGTATGTTAATCCTCGGATTTTGAACGCCTCACTTCGCGCACAGTTCGCGAACAAATTTTCTGAATAAAAACTGCATCGGATGACGAATGGTCACTCTAGTTACAAACCAACAAGTTGGCAACATATGATTTTCAAAATCTTTTGAGGTATCCTGTGATATATAACTAAAACTGGGAAAATTATTCTAATATATTTCATCGCTTAACTTTCATTAACAAAGCCTGGTAGCAAATGACTTATGACTTCGGTCTGAAAGAAACTACGGCAGTTTGTGTTCAATGTTTGGGTTGCAGGCAGACTTTAACAGCTTTGAACGCTTAGGCGTTTTTTTTTCCAAGACCATAAAAATGAGCTCAACGGAATAAATACAATTACTTTAACAGTAGCAACAAAAGCCAACTGTAGAAGGAATGTCCTCAGAAGAATAGGAAGGAAAAAAATGACCCTAATTCTCCGATCTGTGAAGTTTATATAAAATGGGATAAGACGCCAAGATTTCGCGTAATGATCTGACATAGCAATCTACATCATAGTATTAGCAATATACAGAAGCATAAGCATTTTTAGTAATTTCATATCTCACTTAAAACATTTTAAAATGTAAGAAACGCATTGGGAAATTTTGAGTGAAACGACGACCCATTGAGTCCAAGCAGAGTCGAGTGGTGCTTTGAGACAAAGGGAAAATGACAAAAGATACCCTCTATAGACTATGCTTATATTTCCATATTATTACATGTTTTGACGTTTCTATGAAAGGAAATATAGCATTGAAGCAGTATCATGTTTCGTTTCATTTTCTACTTATGCAATTTTCTTTTTACCCTCTACTTTGTACGGTTACAGCCGAAAACGACGCGGCAAAAACATCGCGGAGAAAACAACGCAAGTCAAAAACGTCGTGGCACAAAACATCGTGGGAGAAAATAAAGAAAAGAGGAAACATCGCAGTTCTATAACATCATGGTACAAAATATCGTCGTCGAAAATAAAGCGGCTCAAAAACTTCGCAGTTTAAAAACATCGTAGTCGAAAATATCATGGTAAAAAATAAAGTACTTTCGAATCATCGCATGACGATAACATCGTAGGCATGCGTTTTTAAGGCTCTAATTATAAATGGATATTCGCATAATGATTTATGAGCGCAAGGTGGAAAGAATTATAATTTTTACTTTTATATTGTTACTAACTAATAAATTAATAAAAAGAGCAAGAAATTTAAACAAAACAAGAAATAAATTTCACTATACGACTATCAGATTAACAAAAGTGAAGAAAACAATCTCATAACTAACTTAGCAATTTTTTATAGATAAGGTCATGCAGTTACTTATCTTTCTTTCTCTGTTCTTTTTTTAGATTATAGTTTTCATGAAAAATTACTAGTAAAACTTTATAAAAAAAATCTATTCTATAAATTCTATTAAGTGCTATAAGTTGCATTCATTTTCTATGCTTAAGTTTCCACATTACATTTTGAGCAAATACTTATTGGTTAATAAAAAATATGAAAGTAAAAATTATCCTTCTTTCCATCTTGCGCTCACAAATCATTATGCGAGTAAACTTTTACATTAAAGTATGCCTTAAAAACGCATGCCTGCGATGTTATTGTCATACAATGATTTGATTTTTTATTTTTTTACCACGATATTTTTGACGACGATGTTTTTAAACATTTTTAAACTGCGAAGTTTTTGAACCGCTTTATTTTCGAAGACGATCTTTTGTACCAACGATGTTTTTAGAACTGCGATGTTTTCTCTTTGCTTTATTTTCTCCCAAGATGTTTTGCACCACGACATTTTCGCTTTGCGTTGTTTTCTCCGCGAAGTTTTCGTCCGCGATGTTTTTGCCGCGATGTTTTCGGCGGACACCACTTTGTACAAGTATAGCAAAATTAAATTGAGTTTTCATTTTATTTTTAGCTGTTCAATATTTTATCTCTTTTTATAGTTAATAATTTCCATCGGTTTTGATTATGAATTTGTTCAGATAATACTGTTGTGAGGTTTAAATAAGCAATCATGTGTTGTATAGGAACAAATTAATCCAGTGTACATGGGGAAAACTCTTCAGTTTATAAACGTTTATTTGATGAACATCTGGCAAGAACGAACTAAATTTGTAAACTGAGGTTAAGGTATAGCAAACTCTGACGGACCAAGAACTGAACGGCCGGCTGCTTGTTGCATTACTGCATGTCAAGACTGTAACCTTTTGCTTGCTTCTTCCATAGCCTGGGCCTGATTTTGATATGTGCTGGATATAGGCATTTCCGAAGGCAGCATTCGGAAATTTAAATCATTATCATTATACATTTATCAAGGGCGGTTCCAAGCTTTTATTATTCATAATATAAAATAATGTAAAACGGTGTATTTAATCTCTTGCTCCCATTAAACGATATAATGAATTATTTTTCTGCTCCTAGTTGGTTAAGTAATTCGCGAATTTTAAATAAAAGCATATTTCATAAAATTTAAAGAAAGAAAATCATAATAATACGAGCGGCTTTACTGAAAAGAGGATTACCTTAAGTTCTGAATATCCGGCGAGACGGCATCGATTAAAATTTGATATGGGATTGTCTGAAATTTGCATTCCTCTTGTGTTGAAATCCATGGTTCGTATTTCAAGGACGATAAAATTGATTTCTTACATTTCATGGCTTCGAGAAAGTTAAAAAAAAAAACAAAAACAAAAAAAAAACAGTAGGGATTCTGAAACTTTTCTTGCTTCGACGCATTTAAAAGAATGGTTTTCTTCAACCTGATACCCTTAAATCATTCTCTATAATGTACACTATACGCTATACCCGTTCGCGGGATTCGAACCTAACCATAATACAAATAAGTGCACATAAATAGCTTAAAGATAACAATTAAATTATGAATATGAACAAAAGCTTTTAAAACATTCTTTATTAAATTTATGTGTTTAATTATTTTGTAATTATTTTTTTTTTCATTTTACAAGTGTAAACAAATTTTCAGAACAAAATCATAGATTATAATTGCTCAAAAGTTTGATTTTAACTTATGTGCTTGCAGCGAAAGTTTTAAAATATTTGGCATAAAATTGCTTAATCTAATTTTTAAACCTTATCGTTCAAAAATATTCAACATGTTCCTTGTTTTCCGTTCTAGTTTTACGGTATGCGTATTTTCTTTATTATTAATGTTGTTATTATTGTGCTTTCTTGGACTTTACATTTTTATTGCACTTATTGCATTAAAAATGTATATATTTGAAAAGCTACAATTTATTTTTTAATTTTTTTTACATAATTTAAGTAAATTTTTTCATTAAATTTGTTTTATATGGTTTCCTCCTTACTACATGATATAGCTTTACAGCAATAAATAGTTAATTACCAATTTAATTAATATTTTTTGTAATCAATGGGATCTTGATTATATGATCTTGATCTTGAGTTGTCGGTACATATTTCGGCCATCGACTCCCAGTCTTGGATCTTTCCTGACCCCCTTTAAAATTCCATCGATCTCCAAGGTGTCATTATTGATCCCGTTGGAAGCCCGTACTCTACTGGGATGAAGGTACAGATGTATCAGAAGCAAGAAGTGGGAAGGATCAACCATGTTCATTACAAGATTAAAATCACGGCTTCTCCACCTGTCAGCCGGACTTCTTAACACGTTCGCTGACGAGAATACTCGCATTTGGTGAATTGGGTTTACTTTCCATCTGTGAAGTAATTTGTCATCGATCGTCTTGTTTAAATGACCGAGTACGAGTGATGCCGTAATAAATTCATGAAACGTTTAGGTACTTTTGCCGTGCAGGAAGGGACTAATAATACACTTAGCGTTTTGAAATGGATCATTTATTTCTTGAAATGCGTTTATCAAAATCAGGTGATTATTTATCTTTTAAAACTATAACTACTAACTATAACAAAACCTTTTTTCTCTTTTTAGTCCAAAGGGGCTTTGTCCCTGAAGGACTATTGTTTTCGTTTTGCAATTTTGTATTGAAAACTTGTGAGACTGTAACACTCTTCAAATCGTTGCCACCAAATACTATCTCTCTGTATTATATTTGAAAAAATTAAATAATGAAGTATCTGCATAAATACATTTATTTTTCTCGCACTGTGATAAAACAACGGTACCTAGAACCATCAAATTTTGAATAACGTAAACTTCCACTCAATATGGGCATCCAGGAAGCCCGAATTTGGAATCCGTTTTATTATCGATTTCATATTTTTTAAAACTTTAACGAATGTTTGATTAAGAAACTCAACGATTTAAAAGCGAGCCATGGCAACACTCTACGGGGGAAAAATAACCTTTTTTGTCTCCAGCGCGGGAACTGTGTATCGGAAATTCTAAATGATACGCTCATTTAAAAATTATTTTGCGATATTGTTGTTGAACTAAATTTAATGGTTTAAGTGCAGAGAACATGCTATTAATAAATAAATATAACATTCAAGACGTTTAAAAAACACTCCTTTGGACGTAATTTAAAATCTGAAACCTTTCAGAATTTTTTTTTTATTTTTTTGTTTTGTTTTATTTACTTGAAATGTTAAAACTGGACTGTTCAAATTCTTGCTAGGTGACTCGTGTAAGAATAATGGAATGCAGTGTGTGGCACGTGAGGAGTTTTTCGTGAATGACCAGAAAGAATGAGTTATCGCGTAGTTGCCACACCCAGTAAAAATATTATTTCATATGCCTACTACGAATGTATTCGTGTAAATTTACTTACTACTAAAGGTAATCTGTTATATATATAATTAAATAATAAAACGTCATAAAATAAATTAAAAGCATAAAATTCAGGATCTTATCTTGTCGCGTGTGAACGAGCAGCTTTAATCAGCTTTGCCAACGAAAGTGTTAACCAAATGCACAACGAAAAAAAGAAAGCATAAGGAAATATTATAATTACTTACAGGTTTTGCAAATGTATTAGAGGCAAGAAATAAGATTAGCTTTAGCATTTTCTTTAGAATCCAAGAAAAATCGCCTTACTCTTATTAATCATGTGTCTAACTGAAAATTTAAAACTACTCCAATCCTTTATAATGCAATAGTGTCTTAAAAAGGTTTCACTTTAGCTGAGTAATTTTATAACTTTATACCTTACACAATGAAATTCATTAGCATTTTGCAATTTGTGCCTTCTGTACTCTATACATGTAGAAGCGCAGTTCGACATAATTATCTTAATGTAAAATTCTGATTCCATTTGAATAAGCTATTGCGCTTTGTAATAACCATTAATTATGTAGTCCACTCATTATTCATTCATTATTCAGCAGTTTTGGAGATACATCCGCACAATAGTCAAATTGCAATTTGTTTCCGTGTTAGCAATAATTTCAGTGGAAGATGTGTTTCAAGAATTTATGTGATAGAATGACAAATTTAGCAAGTTACTTTGATTTGAATAAACTGTTTGCTCCTAGAGAGATTCTGAAATTTAAAATACAATAAACGATGAAGATTGTGACTTGCCGTAGCATTTCAAAAGACTCTTAAAAATGAATGAATATTCTATTCGAAAAAGAGATTCTTTCATTGAATATATTCCTGTACACAAACTGAAAGCATCTGGTAATCTTTTCTGATGTAAAATTAATTTCCTTTGTATAATTACATCACGGTATCTCAAAAGGTCTTTGCCAAACTTAACATGCTGGTATCTCATACAATGACAGACAAGATTTACATAAGAACTTGTGTCCGAAAATGCAAAAGGCTACCGCTAGAGGGCAATGTTCGCAAGCATAGAGGGGAAGAAGGAAAGGATGTCGAAAGAGGTATTTGTATGACAATTATTTAAAGAACATGGTTAAATGATAGAAGATATTCAAAATTCATTCCATTCGCTAAATTGCATGTTTCACAACGTCGACGCTCAACGCATGGATTCACGTACCCGTTCAAAATGGACAAGTGTGACACGGACACGTGCCGCCGCTTCAGCGATCCTGGCGACGAGGTCCAAGTCTGATGTTACGGTCACCCCGTACTTCATGTATCCCCACAGGCATGAATCCAGTGAAGTCAGGTCGGAGGATCGCGTGGCCAGCCGACTGGTCCGCCTCTGCCAATCCAGAAATCAAAGTATGTCCTATTGAAGTAGTATTTCCACATAGTGCTATTAAAAGTGCAGGCACTCCATCACGCTGAAACCAGATGTTTCGGCATGTAGCTGCTGGAACGTCAACCCTCAGATCCGGCAACACTTTTTCCACAAAATGTCCATAAAGAACTAAATTAATAAACCGATTCTTCCTCCTCATGCAGCGTCCTCGCCCCAAATGATCACACTTCTCACTCTCCCATAAGCCTGCAAACATTGCCATCCAGTGGTTTCCGTTCTCATTTTCGTACACAAGTTCCTGCATAAAATCGTATTTGTCGTGGTGTGACAGACCAGCATGTTAAGTTTGGCAGCGACCTTTTTACTCCCTGTATAATACATTTCTGTCTCTTATCATATTCTGAAAACTTTATTCCTCATCAGAACGGATGCCCGATATTTCCAGCTCTAGATAAAAAATCAATTTTTCCGATTTATATATATGCAACTGTTAGAACTTTTGTACGTATATAAATAATTTTAGTGAAATTGTAGTATCTTTTGCATAATGAGTATTAAGAGAGCGAACATAAAGAGTATTAAGAGAGTGAAACTTCGCCGAAAAAATAAGATTACTATTTAACAGTGAGGTCAAGAGCTATCTCGCTAATTTTTTGGCGACTAGTTTTTGTCACCAAATTTTGCGAAAAATCTCCTAAAGTCGCCAAAGTTGCGGAATTTTTGCGATTTTTTGGAGATGGGCTATGCAGCGATTTGGCGCATTATAAAGTGTCCCTGTATAACTATTATTGGAAAATAGTAATCGATGTAACTATAACCTATATGTAACTATAACCACACAAGGTACTTATATATAACTTTAACCATACATACCTTCCAGCAATTTCGAGAAAGCGAACCTGTTGGAGATTTCGGAGTGGCTTGGGGAAAACTATATAAGACCGGAGAGAGCGTCAGTTTTTAGTTTTTTAGTTCAGAGCTGACTTCGGAGTAATTAGATCTCCGTGAGAGCTTCCCCTTTTAGATGCGCTCTGTATTGCGTTGTGTTTAATACTCTTAGTAGTTTAAAGTGTAACTAGTGATTGTGTTCTGTTATACTGAGAAGAGCTGTACGGGGGCTTTTGTGGAAAGTTCTAGAACTGTAAAGTGTTTCTTTTCAGAATATAAATTTTTTCATGGTTTCTATGCATTCAATCCATAACATAAATAAACTTAAGATGGCTGGCGTGATTTTAAATTTCA
The DNA here is from genome assembly GCF_044657685.1 of Stegodyphus dumicola. NCBI lineage: Eukaryota > Metazoa > Arthropoda > Arachnida > Araneae > Eresidae > Stegodyphus > Stegodyphus dumicola. Next base: position 67,031,892 of record NC_140771.1, on the reverse strand, counting down.
AACTGTGCTTATTTTTCGTGAAATTCTAAATTCCTGGCTTAACATACATGACTTCCGCTGATAGCTGGATCGCAAAAATGGCTACGTGAATCTAAGATGGGTGGCGTTCTAAAATAAATGTCCTGATTTTGGACCTTGCTGATTAAATTCCAAAGATAAATATATTGCTAGTGGCAACGCATTTCTTTTATATCGCCAAATTTTCTGATTAAATCTGAAACTTAAATATTTAAATATCTTACATTTTGCAGAGTTCCTACACAAAGATTTACCGACATGACATGCATCTATATCGATTTACATTATAGATATTTAAAAATAATATTTTCTTGACTATATTTTAGCTATAGCTATCGGATGCTAAGTTATCATTAATCATGTAATCAATAATCAGTAATTTCCAAATGACATTTCACCTTTACAAAATTTGTTAATAATATTCGGTACTGTATTTCAAAATTTAGCCTAATTTTTACCTCCTTGTGAGAAATAAAAAAAGTAATCTAATGGCTAGATATTTCGGTTTGCAGATTTCAAAGGAAATATCCATTTCCCCAATGCGTTTCCCTACCCATTCTTATTTTTCTAGCCCATACACAAAATTTCAATGGGAAGTTAGCAAAGAAAGGCTATTAATTTCGTTTTGGCATTTGTCTTTATTTAAAGTAATTAAATAATGAAGAATTTGCATAAATGGATGTATGTTTCTTGCATTGTGGTAAAACAACGGTACCTAGAGCGATCCAAATTTGAATAACGTAATCCTCCACCGAATATGAGCTTCTGGAAGTCCAAATTTGGAATCTAGAATTTGTTTTGTTATCTGTTGAATATTCTGTAAAGCATTTATGAGTTTTTGATTAAGAAATTCAATGATTTCAAAGCAAGGAATGGCAACAGTGTGCGGAAAAAGAAACATTTTTATCTCCAGTGAACGAGACTGTGTATTCGAAATTCGAAAGCTATGCTCTTTTTAAATTATTTTGAGATATTGCTGTTGAATTATATTTTAAGGTTAAGTGCGAAGGACATAATATTTAATAAGGCAAGACACAAAACGTTAAAAAAAGCCTCTTTGGGCGTAATATAATTTCTTGCGAGGCATTTGTACTTACGGACAGAATAAAGAACTCTTTATTCCAAAATGGATTCTAAAATGGACTTTTTTCGTGACGTCTGTGCATAAGCACCTATATATCTGACATAAATCAAAAACGATTGGCTAGAGACATTAAAATTTTGTACAAGTGTATAAAACTTGTTAACGACCAGCTGCACACCTCCATTTTAACTACAATACGGCAGTACCAAAATTATATATAGTGTGTGCGTACCCTTACCGGATTTAGTCTTTACCACCCTTTATTGTAGCATTCATTATTCATAGTCATATACTTCCAACTACAGAAGTGTTTCAAATAGACAAAATATTCATGTGTTGGCGATGTAAAATTTAAAAATAGTAATGATTTTGGAGAAATAACAAAATCTTAATGCGGCTCCTTGATTCTTATTCATAGAAAATTTTTATAATATGAAAATATTTAAAGACACAAATACAAGAAAATTGATTAGCATATTACCAAAACAAATCGCGATATTTAATTTCAAAATTTGCAATTTTTGATGTCATTTTCAATTTGCCTTGAGAGGTCGTTTAATTAATAAATTTGAATCAAGTGCAACAAAAAATTGTATAATTTAATAATCCATAAAATGAAGTCATGCACTATCCACAGCAGATTTCAACATCATATTTGAACATTAAAGGTTTTGCTGCTTCATTATTATACTTCCCCCTATTACACTGCCCCATTTACGATATTCTATAGATAGGGTATGCGCAGCGAAACGATTTTGTCAGCATCCTTAACCCGGGATTTTGTCAACATCCCGCGTAGCTACGGAGTGCAAAGCGTCCAGTGCAGCTGTTTTGGCTAGGAACTCTCCCGTTTAAACCAGTACTGGAAGAAATTCATTTTTCGCAAACCTCTTTTTCTAGCATCGCGTATCTCTAAACGTGATAACTCCATAACAAGTCTAGAATTCTATTTTGACGATGACCGCAGGATATCATATGTCGTTGGCATGAGCTTTAGGCACGTTATGAATGACAGTAAGACTTTGTCTTCTTCTGTCTTAATTTTGAAAAATATTCTCTTGGGAGATAAGTTTAAAGGCATCCCACATTTCTTCTCTTACCAACAAACAGCTGAAGAGGACTTCAAGCTGGCTATTCATTTCAAATTCCACCTTGCCCCAAATACGTATTGCTGCTATAAATATTTGTAAATATTTAATTTATTTTTAGTTACAATGCTGTTTTTCGGTATTTTTGTAATATTAAACACTGTTTTACTTACTTATATATTGTTTTGGCGGATAAAGATTTTAGGGTATATTTTATATGCGATTTAATTAGTGGCCACATGTTTTGCATTTAAACATTTATTTCTCATACAGAATTGTAATTCTTCCAACAGTCGTTAATTGTTGAAGTAGAATGCTTGATATGGGCAAATATGTGTGTTGTGTGGTGATCCACGGTTTGAAAATGGTTTCTGAATCAGAAGAGATTCGTGCACTAACCTAGTGCTTCGCATTAGAGAGTAAAGAACATCTATGATATTAAAATATACTTTTATTTACACAGCGAAAACGCGCAGCAACATTATTAACGAAAGCTCATTCTCCTAATAACATACTTCTTTTTACATTCCGCTTGCGCATGCGCATTGACAATTACCAAAGGAGCTTGGCAGATACTGCCATCTGATGGATAAACTATTCGCTACATATTCCTCCCACCTGAATTTACTGGGAGGTAAATTCACACATCTGTTAAGTATAATATATGCATAATAGTACAGTATACAATGTTGAAGTATAAAATTATGCCTACCAAGATGTTCTAATTAAATTGAAATACAAATTTACCTGGAGATGCAGCATTCCATAATTTTCTAGACATATTAACAGATAATACTAAACCTAGAAAAATAAAAATAAATCAAATTATTACAAAGTATTCAAACAAGTACAAAACATTTCACAGACGTATCACTGGTTTCACAGTTCTACCACTGCTGGTAGTCATAGGAATATTTTCAGTCATATCCTTTTGGACTGGGTTATCCAGCTCAAATCTGTACAGTCTTTGCACTGGTCTCAGAAACTCAGAAGTCTCTGTTTTTTATGAGAGCAAGTCTTATTTGTCCATCACGACCAGGTAGCAGCTTTATGACACACGCCAGGTTCCAAAAAGCACGTTTTTTGTTGTTATCTTCAAGTAGAACAATTTCACCCATCTGGAGAGGTTTAGCTATAGAGTTTTTAATGGACTGCTGACGAAACTGTCCTAGATATTCCCCACGGAATCTTGCTCTAAATTGTTCTCTCACCTTTTGTAGATACTTAGCTCGTTTACTCAGTTTTTCCTTATCCACTGTATTGATATCAGGTACTCCTGATTTGGAAATGTCCCGCAGGAACATTTCTGGAGTTAATGGGGATGAACGTCTTCAACGTCTTCCGACACGTAGGTAAGTGGCCTAGTATTGATTACTCTCTCACAGTCGCATAGTACTGTAAGCAACTCCTCGTAATGCAGGGCAGCACGACCTAGAACTTTTCTCAGAATCTGTTTCACCATTTGAACTAAACGTTCCCACGAAGGTGCGGAAGGAGGAATAAATTTCCACTGAATTCTTTGCTCAGCGGCCTTTGATCGCAGACTCTCCCAATCAATTGTATGCAGAAGGCTCTCCGCTCCTTTAAAATTACTGCCATTGTCTGAGTATATTATAGATGGTCTTCCGCGACGAGAAATGAAACGTCTCAATGACTGGAAAAAAGCTTCAGTTGTCAAGGATGTTACTGACTCCAGATGAATGGCCCTATAGACCGCACATGTGTAAAGAACAATATAAGCTTTTCGACCATCTTTAAGGTAGAGGGGTCCTGCCAGATCGACACCCACTATCTCAAAAACATTTGCATCACGTACTATATCTTTCGGCAAAATTCCTGGAGTTACATCACAACTTTTGGATTTAAATCTTTGACATTTAACACATTTTCTAATGCAGTTTCGTACTGTCTTACGAGTTTTGAGGATCCAATACTTTTCCCGCAAATGAGACATCACCATAGAAGTACCAGCATGCAGCAGCTCATTATGTGCATTCATTATTAGTAATTTTACTACTGCATGATCAGATGGCAAAATGACAGGAAACTTAAAGTCATCAGTATCGTCGCGATAAGAAATATTGGTTTTAGCTCTGATCAAACCATCACGATCAACTATAGGTCTGAGGTCTTTAATTTTATCATCGTTCACACTCTTAAATGATTCTCTTTGAACCAATAACATAAGAGTTATCTCAGCTCTTTCAATTTCCGAAACTGACAAAATTTTGGAGGTTTCGTTTGCAATTCTTCGTAATTTAAAGTAAAACCTAAGAATCCAACCTAACATGCGTACAATTTTCTTTATGGATGAAAAGTACCTGTAATACCAATTGTCAGGTTTAGAATCTTTGTTAAGAGTTGTCAATACTGATTTACGCCTTTCTGAATTTATGATCTCTTCGTCCGGCAAATCGGTGCCTCTTGACCATGACGATTCTGGTTCTAACAGCCATGATGGGCCCTCCCACCATTTCGACAGCAAAAACTGTTTAACTGAACAGCCTCTAGAAGGAGATCGGCGGCATTCAGCTCCGAAGGGATGTAATGCCAATCTTCCATTTTTGTAAGTGTTCTGATTTCTTGGACACGATTCCAAACGAAAGTTCCCCACCGTACGTCTCGCTGGATCCAGCACAAAGCGGTTGTTGAGTCAGTCCAGAAGAATGTTCTTAAATTTGGCATGTTCAAATCTGAAAAGACCATACGTCCCAAGCGTGCTCCGATTAAGCAGGATAATAATTCCAAACGAGGAATGGATATACTCTTTAAAGACGCAACTCTAGTGCGCGCTTGCAGAAAATTTAAATAAACCTTATTTTCGGTCTTCACTCTTAAGAAAATACAGGTAGCATAGGCATGCTTGCTGCCATCGCTGAAAACATGAAGACTTACATCTCCGTTAACCGATCTGTCAATATTAAGCCATCTAGGAATTTTGACATCAGACAGCAGTTTCATTTCCTTTACCCATTGCATGGACTTCTTTTCTAAATGTTCTGGCAATTTTTGATCCCAATTTAATCGTAATTTCCAAAACTCTTGCAATATCACGTTTGAGAACAGGGTAACGGGAGAAAGGAAGCCTACTGGGTCAAATAACTTATGCGCGCAAGAAAGGAGTGTTCGTTTACTCGCGACAATCTCCTCTTCCTTTAGTGACTCAATTTTACAGGAAAGAGTATCATCCTTCAAATCCCAGTTTAACCCTAAAACGCAAATGAATGTGTCTAATTTAGAGTTGGGAATTATTTCGGTTACACAATTCGACTGCCATCCTCTAAGATTAAACTTTCCCAGTGACAATAAAATTCTCGATTCAAGTACAAATCTATTCAATTCTTCAACATTCTTAAAACTAGTCAGGCAATTATCAACATAGAAGGACTCCTTCAAAATGTTGGCTGTAACTGCAAACTGATCTGGGGCACGATTTAAATGATAGTTCAACGTAGCGGCTAACAAAAATGGACTACAGTTAGCCCAAAAACCACGCGACAATGTCTGTAAATTTTAGTATTCTCTTCTTCTGCACTTTTCCAAAAGAAACGCAAATAATCTCTATCCTTCTCTCTTATACCAATCTGCAAGAAGGCTTTCTCAATGTCTGAAATTACTGCAAAAGGATATTTCCGAAAACGATTCAGCAATGTTGGAATCATTTCTATTAGGTTGGGACCTTTCTCAAGACAATCATTTAAGGAAAGTTCTCCCTTGGCGTGTGCCGAAGCATCAAAAACTGGCCTTACTCGCGTAGTTTCGCTAGATTCTTTAAAAACCGGCCTATGAGGCAAATAGTGCTCTCTATCTACTTCGCCTTCATTTACCTCTTCAATAATTCGTTCCTTCAACCAAGTATCAAATACTTCCTGATAAACTTTAATTTGATTCGAATCTAATAATTTCCTTCGCGTATTAGTCAGGCGTTTTTCTGCCAACGTTTTATTATTCGACAAGCGAGAGGGGTCCAGTACCCAAGGTAATGCAGTTTCATATCTCCCGTCTGAATCCAAATTCAAATTTTCCTCAAAATATTGCATGGTCTCCTCATGAATTTCAGCTTTCTTTTTAGACTCAACTGGTTCATTTATACCAATAATGTCTAACTTCCACAAGTTTTCTGCTGATCTTTCGTTTAGCAATAAAGAAACACATGCAAGAGAATCATTTATACCCGAAGATTCCTTCGCTGGAATTTTACCCATTAAAATCCATCCCAAACTTGTTTCCATCGCGACCGGACCACTTTGTAAACATTTAATATTTCCGGTGAATAATTTTCCAGCAATATCAGAACCTATCAACAATTTAATCTCACTTTCGTTTTCGGGAGCATTACCCTCTACATCTGACACTTGAATATTTAATTTACGAAGTTCTTTCAACCAAGGACCTTTAGGTATTTTCTTAACATCAGAACAGATAACAGATTCACTTAAACAATGCACACCACATACATATTTATTATCAAGGCTACTCAAATTAACTATATATTTAGAATGCAATTTTTCTTTTGTTTCTACACCTCCGAATAATTTATGAACTAATTTCACTTCACCAACACTGTTACATTTCAAAGAATCTGTAATATCTTTCGTTAAATAACTTCTCTCGCAACCCGTATCTATAATCCCTCTGACTATCCTTTCCCTGTTGCCATTTTTTACCCTTACGATTAATGTTTGTAGTAACACATCGGAGCTCGCGGATCTGCTAGCCAAAACATTGACCTCATTTTTCGCCACAGGCTCTACTTGTTTAGTCTCTTTCAATTGAGAAGGAACTTGTTGACACATTACTGCCAAATGCCTTTTCTGGCAAATTAAACACTTAACCTTGGACTTACAGTTACGAGAAATATGGTTTTTCTTCAAGCATAATAGACATAAACCCTTCTTAAATATTAAATCTTTTTTATCCTGATATGTAAGCGTACTAGCTTTAAAACATTTTTCTGTTAAATGTGGCTTATCACAAAATAAACACGATTCCTCAACTTTCTTAATAGGAGCATTTTCTTTAAATTTGTCTCCTGTATACAAATCATTACAAGTAGGAATATTAGACTCATCATTAATGTAACTTTTAGATTTTCTACTTTTATCAAAAGAAAAACGCGCTAATTTAATTCTCTCTTCAGATATCACTTCATTTTTCAAAAACAGAAGAATAGATTCAAGATCGCTCTTACCTTGTTGTGACGAGCTCTCCCGTTCCCTCTCCCACACGCGTAAGATATCAGGGGGCAGGCAAGATTCAACTAACGGAAAAATAACACTAGCGTATTTATCTTCAGTCACACCGAGAGATTCCAGAGCACGCAGTTTTGTTTCTAAACTGTCGTACAACGATGATAGCGCAAAGTCCTTTTTGGTTGCATTATTATTTATCAACACAAGATTCAATAAATCCCGAATGTACACTTGTATAAGAATATCTTCACGTCCAAAACGATTCTTTAAATGGTCGATGACTTTCGGATAATTTTCTTTAGTTGTCGGGAAACTCTGCACTATTTTCCGTGCTTTCGATTTGGCAGCAGTAGCCTGGATCATATATACGAATTTCAAATGATCATCTAGCACTGGATCTTCGTGTATCTTACTAAAGGTATTCCAGAAATTCAACCATTGTCGTGGATCACCTGTAAATTCAATCAAATTTATTTTCGGAAGCTACAAATTCGTTGCCGTTGTTCTTGAATCAACAGTTCTGGTTTCATTTACCGATGCATGAGTCAGCAAATTTTCTCTAGTTTCACAGTGATTTGCTTCACTTTCATCCTGGCTGCTATTAATTTCTCCTTGTAAGTCTCACATGACTCAAATTCTTTAGTATATTCTTCTTGCGAGACTTCTTTCGATTTTGATAGGAGATCCAATATTTTTTCATCCAACTGTTGTAGTCGAATTCCTTTATCTTCCAGAATTTCCAGGTACGATAATAGAACATCACTGTTCAATTCTGACTCATTCAAATGTCCATGTAGGCTATTATATGCTTTCGTGAAGGCTGCACGTAGTGGTATTCTTCTTACTTTCAAGGCTTCCATTTCTACTGTTAAACCATCAAAAGTGTCCTTTACCTAACTAATGCGTCCTGTTAGACGGACGCCACTTTTTGTTGTGGTGATCCACGGTTTGAAAATGGTTTCTGAATCAGAAGAGATTAGTGCACTAACCTAGTGCTTCGCATTAGAGAGTAAAGAACATCTATGATATAAAAATATACTTTTATTTACACAGCGAAAACGCGCAGCAACATTATTAACAAAAGCTCATTCTCCTAATAACATACTTCTTTTTACACTCCGCTTGCGCATGCGCATTGACAATTACCAAAGGAGCTTGGCAGATACTGCCATCTGTTGGATAAACTATTCGCTACAATGTGCTAATGGACATAGGAGACGTAAATTGTTAGCACGTTGGTGGCCTTTGACGATTAGTAGTAAATTTGGCGACTTTTTCGAGAAAACACGTTTGAAATTCTGTGACAGATTTTTCCGGAATTTTCCGGAAGCATGTTTTGGCAAATATATATATATATATATTGGGAACAGGCGATATTTTCTGCACGCTTGGGAGAAACTGCAAAATATTCGCTTTTCCATTCGGCTATTTTCAGCTAGTTGTGCTATCTATCATTAATATTTATAAGTAAACCGTCACTTTCTTTTTTCTAATCTGGAGGGATGATGTTAAGAAACATTGACGAACCCATAATCCGCAACAGTACGCATACAAACAGCCAAGCCTTCTCCAGCATTTGTAAACCGAGCCGAACGTATCGGCAGCAGCGCAAATCATTGTACCATCCTGGGAATCGTATTCTTATTTTAACTAACTATATGCAAGAAAATTTAAGAAATATGTTTATAAATGTTATTTGCATACCATCTTAATGCTGTTACTTAAAAGTCTGATATCGACACCACATGACTTATACGGCCTATTAAATTAAACACATTTATTGCTGCACTTCATTTAAACATATTTCCTCTAAACATTCTTACTTAATTAACCAAACACTCCAGGCAAATTGAAAGTGACATAAAAATTGCAGATTTTAAAATTAAATACGCCGGTCAATTTCTGTCCTACGGGAGTCATATATCCTGTATTTTTATTTTTTCATAACGAGTGTAAAACTTTCCCAAATACAAGCCCGGCGACCGCATTAAAAGTAGATTTCGTTATTTGCTTAATTTTTTTTTTAATTTTATTTTGCCAAAACAAGAGTATTTTCATCATTCAAAAACCTTCTGTAATTGGAAGCATATGACTACAACTAACGACTGCGAAAATAAAAGGCTAGGTAAGGATAATGGGTATATATATCGAACGAAAACGAGAAAAAGACGTAACAATGTTGAAGGTGTAGCACGTAAATAGCTTAAAACGTAGATCCATATTGAAGAGGAAGAATTCTGGTAGCGCAGAATGGTAAAAGGTTGAATACGTAATGATTAGCAACTTAGCAATCGAATAAGATAAACTATTCATTTTTATTTCAGTTGACCCTTGTGACCACAATTTACTAGATATTCCAATCGTGCCTGTTCAAGAACATTTACAATAATCATATTGATGCGATAGGAATCGAGAACAGTGAAATAACGTCATTACATTAAGAAAGGCAGAAGCTGAAGCGTGTAATTATCCAATATGAAAGCTCACCAACAGAAGGTTTTGGTTTAGGTTAGAAAGTTTTCAGTTCTCATAATTTTGAGTTCAAATTCCTAATTTTCTACGTCATCAGCTTTACTCAAGCCATGTAGCATAGAATAATCTAGAAATGGCGCAGTCCAGAAAAAGCTGTTACGATTTTTGGACTACAGAAAAGAGAGTACCCAAATTAAAAATGAACAATTAAGAAGCTATTACTGAATTAAATTATAGAGTAGATTTACATATTTTTTATCTTATATTTATAGTGCCAGTTGCGATAAAAAAGGAATAGCACAAATAGATATTATAGTAATCCCGGATACAAAATTTCAACGTTCTACGACAAATCATTTTCAAGTTATGCAAGATACATACGTACCTAAGTACATGCGTAGAAACGTCAAGAAAAAAATTTCTTTTGAATCCAATTTAAATCCATTTCGCAATCCGTTTTGAAGAAAATAATCTTTTATTCTGTCCATACGTGCAGATGTCACGCAAAAAAATCGTCCGAATGTATTTGGGAACGTTAAAAAATGATATTTCTGTTCAAATATGTTATCCGTTATTTTTCTCGATTAGGATGCTTCCTCGTACAAAGAAGTGAAAAACGAATTTTGTTTTCCAAAGCCCGTACTGAATATTCGGTAGTACTGCGTTCTAAATATTCGATTTACAGTTAACGGAAACTCTTTCAATACCAAGATTTCAAGTCATAATTAATAAGACCAAGATGTTTTTACCGGGAGCTCTAATACAATCGTCTTCAACTTTCAAATGAATTCAGTGTCATTTTCTCTAATAAACGAAGCCAAACAATCAGCTACACAGTTTGTAGAACTGAACTTTCCGTAATAAACAAATATAGCTTCTTTTCAAAGCAAGGATGTGCACTTAATCTACGGCCTAGTTACTCCATCTCTTGTTGTTTATATATGTATAATCTCATGAAATTTTCATGTTATTCTCCGTCTGCAGAATATTGCTGTTAGGAAAATTTTTCTCGCTTGGGTCGTGTCCAAAAATAGTAGTCATTATATACAACATAGGATTGAAGATATGTTCATGGATATTTGGCGCTCTTATTTCTAACTTCTAGGACGGATGCTACGTAATAATACAATGCTCACACTGTATCGATAATATGCTTCTAAAAGATCCATTGTTACAATGTAGCTTTTCACTCGAGGTAAAACGCTAGGTCACATTCATTTCTGTGTTCCTGAATCACATCCGATATCGATTTCTTCCATCATTGCTCCGTTCACAACTGTACCGAGTGTCTTCAATTGATCGCTGTCATAGGGTTGCATCTTTTGTTTCCATTCGTCGTCGATGCAGAGTGTGAAGCAAAGGCGCGCACTCTTTCGATTGTTAGAGCTCCGCTATTGTCGAAAAGCATCCGGTATCAAAAGGAAATGGAGGCACGTTAATGACGGAGAAGGGTGTTGGTTTTGTCATCTGCCACATGCATCAAAAAAGACTGAGCTTCGTTTTCTTGATTTTCCTTCTTTTTTTTTAAATTTTAAAATGAAGACGCACTTTTTTTCCTAAATTTGGTCTCAGAAATGTTACCTGCGTCTTATACGTGAAGGACACAGTCTTATACGCGAAGGTAATTGCATTCAGTAATTGTTTATTTGGCTTTTACGAAAAGTGAGAAAAAAGAAACCACACTATTGAAACTTTTTTTCCTTGTGTGTGGCCGTCTAAATAAGGGTGCGTCTTATATGCCGTCAAATACGTACTCAAAATCAGAGATAAAAATATGCTACTGCATAAAAAAAGCAGTAAACAGGTCATGTCATTTCTGTGTGTGTGTTTGGGATAAAACAAAGCAAAACAAAAAAAGAAAGAAATAGAATCTGAAAGGATTCAAATTTAAAGTCGCACCAGAGAATTTGTTACACAGTGTGGTGATATGCGCTTTCTTACACATTTTCGCGCTCTGACTGAGCGTCGCGGGTTATCAGTGTGCTCTTGGACTCCTGCTAACACAGCATTTATGCCATATTAAACTCAGCAGAAAAATCACAAAATATTTAAAAACAGCATATCTTTGAGACAGCTTTAGGAGTTGGCATGCATGTTTTTTAATATTCGCTACATTAATTCTTTAAAAACTATCAGCTCGAGCGGCCTCTTATCATAAAAAAGAAAAAACAATGTATGATGATTTTAATGAGTTCAAATAGTGTCATTTCATAAAAGTATTTAACATTTATAATTCATAATTTTAATGAACTTTTATTTAAATAAATCAGATTAAAAAGTAGAAAAAACATTTTTTAAGAACTGCGTTTGTTGATTTTCAATCACTTGATTTACTATTCAGTAACCGAAAGATTAAATTTGAAAGTTAAATATCTTACGATTTACTGGATGGGAACGAGCTGGTGCGTGGAGATAAGAAATATCTATCTGAGGGAGTGGCAACGCATTGCTTTCAGATTGTCGATCTCTGTATTAAAATTGAAAGATAAACAATTTACATTTTGCCAAATGGCAATATTTGGGATGCCGGAGGTAATTTGGAGCAATGTTTCTCCTTCTCGCTTTCAAGTCGTTGACTTCGTTAAAAAAAAATTCGTTAAATTTGTATAACATATGAAATAAATCAAGACAAACTCAAAATTCAAATTTCGGACTTGGTGAACGTTTGGGTGAAGGACTACGTTTACTAAAAACTAGCTGGTTCTAGGTGACATCGTTTTTTTTTACAATGCGAGTAACGTACATACAGATTCTCCATTATGAAAATTAAAAAAAATTATGCATCGCGATAAGCTTTTGTGGCAACAATTTGAAATGTGATTCGGACACAAATGTGACACGGACAAAAAGTGAGTTTAATACCACCAAGGGAACTAATAAAATATTTCGTATGGATTCAAAGTTAGTTCAGAATAACTTCGCGTAAACATACTATATCAAACACTTCAACCTTTCATGTTAGCCCAACGGAGCGTCAGCCCAGACGGACTATTGGTCTCGAAATGGCATTTTGTGGAGATTCACTATAAATGTCCTTTTCACTTTTCAAATTGTTGCCACCAAATATTGTCGCCCTGTATTATATTTAAACAAATTAAATAATGAAGAATCTGCATGAATGTATGTATGTTTTATCGCATTATGAAAAAACAACGGTACCTAGAGCCATCAAAATTTGAATAACTAAATCTTCCATAGAATATGGGCATGTAGAAGCCCTAATTTGAATTTGAAATCTGTTTTATTATCTATTTCATATTTTGTAACACTTCAACGACTTCTTGATTAAAAAACTAAACGATTTCAAAGCGAGCAATGGCAAGACTGCACGAAAAAAAAAAAAAAAAAAAAAAAAAAAAAAAAACATTTTTATCTCCAGCGCGCGAGAATCGGAAATTCTAAAGTCACGCTCATTTAAAAATTATTTTGCGATATTACTGTTGAACTTAATTTTATGGTTTGAATACGTAGAGCATGCTATTTAATAAATAAAGGTAACACAAAAAACGTTAATAAAACGCCCCTTTGGATGTAATTTAAAATCTGAAACATTTCAATTTTTTTAATAAGGGAAAAGAAAAGAAAAAAAATAGTAAGTGATTATTTTATCAAGTTACGTGCGAGAAACATCTTTCATTAATTATATCAGTTACAATAATGCTGCAATCATAATAACTACCAGTTGAATTCTATAAATTAAATACGTTTCTGTTTACATTAATTCAATATACTATTATTACAAAATAAAATGCAACGTTTAAATTGTTAAGAAAGGCTTTCATTGCATCTAAACAGCTCATTTTACTAAGCAATGACGATAGACTAAAGTTTGCAGATATTTTAAAGTCCTTTCACTTTACCGAGTGGCAACACTGAGAGAATTGACTAAACGTAAAGCCATGAATAAGACAGTAAAGTGACTTCATATTTCACTCAAAGACAACACTTTCCGAGATGTTCTCCACATTAGTTATAGAATTGCAAGGCTTCAGAATGATGAGTGAGCTTTCGAGTTGCTTTTTCGAAAAGCTTTCTAGCAGTCACATTACATTATTATTTAACGAATAGTAAATATATATATAAATAAACCATCTGATGGACAGTAGAGAATACACCGTGTTCGTGCTAGTAATACTCCACGATCATTTATTTTCCTAAACAGAATGTTGCTACTTGTAAAAAAGGGAAAACGTGTAAAAAATGTAATTACTAAATTTGGATATGCCTGATATTCGTAATGTAGCGATTCAAAATTATTTTCTTCTGCCATTTTCATTAACCGAAGTTCCGATAACTGAGATTTTATTATAAAACTAGCAGCTTCGCTGTCAGCCTTCGTCTGGCTTTTAAATGTACCGGAAAAATAGCTGAAGGGAACACCGAACGTTAAATTTAAAAACTGCGTAGAATTTACTCTGCAGAACAACTTCATAAAAAAGTTATTACGTATAACAAAATTACAATGAAATAAGCAATATCCCTTAATACAAATATTAATTATCCTAATAAATAAATTAGTCAACTTCCCTTTACAAAATCTTCAGAACTCAAATGGTATAAAGGAGGAACTTCGTTTCCTAAAAAAATCACTCAAAACTTTTCAATATCTTAAAGACAGTGAAATGAGCAATAAATAACATAAAAGAATACAAAAACAAAAAATTCTGAAAAGCAAAGTATAATTAATGATATTTTATCTTATATTTTCAAAAGAAAAAAAATTACAATGAAATAAGCTATATTTCTTAATACAAATATTAATTATCCTAATAAAAAATGAACCAACTTTCCGTTGAAGAAAAAAAAATCATGCAAAACTTTTCAATATCTTACAAACAGTGAAATAAGCAAAAAATAACATGAAAGAAACTTAAAAAACAAAAAATTCCGCGCAGAATTTTACTCTGCAGAACAATATTATCAAAAAAAAATCAATAAAAATGTATTATATATATAAAAAAATGACAATGAAATATGCCAATCTCTTAAAAACAGTGACATAAGAAATAAGATGAAAAATTGTTGCCAAACCCATATTTCTAAAAGAATGAAACTATTCAAAATGATGCGATTTCATCAAAAATCTATCAACAACAATAAGAAAGGAAAATTGTTGCCAAAATCGCATTTCTAAAGATGTGAGATATGAGAAGTGTACTCGGAAGCTTCATTTAAAAAATTTTTTTAGAATACAAAATATTATAATTTTTCCAAAATTCTTTTTGTAAAAGCAGTCGCAAGGATGAATGTTTAACGTGTCCAAAAATCAAAGAAAAATAAACTGTACATTTTTAAAAACAAACCTTTTTAGAAAAAATCCAGTTGAAAAGGTGTTAAGCTCCCTTTGTTAAATAAATTCGTATTTAATCGATTTATTGAAACACGAAATTTATTTTAAGTTCGTAAAATAGCTTAGTGCCTACGTTTCATGACGATGTGAAAATGGAATGTGTAGAGTAAAATCTCGCTTTCTGATAGCGAATTTTGTCTCAAAATGACGCGATTTTGTAATAAAACATAAAATTAAAAACATTCTAATCCGAATTTCGAAAAAATCGCTTCAAGGTGCATTGCTCTTGTCTAAATGCACTTATGTACTAAATTTCGTAGGCGTGGGTCTATTAGCTTACGCTCAGCGCGAACGAGAGACACACACAGACAGACTCTTTCTTTTATTATATGTAGAGATATTGCAGAAAATATCATAAACATTTACTGTTCTTCTTCAAAACGTAAATATTTTGAAAAGATATTTAATTTATTTTTAGTTTAAACTATTTTAAAATATAAGTTTTTTTTCTCTAGTTGTATTCTGTGGCACCAGAAATACGCCTTATTTTGAAAATGTAAATAATTAACAACCAGCTTGATCATTATGTAAATTAATATCGATTTTTTGTATTTAAATTGCACTTCAGCTGAGGATACATTTTAATATTTTAAAAATCTGAAGAAAATTCCTTACTAATAAAAATCAGGGGCTTTATAAACTAAAATTGCGCTATGCAATTAGTTTAACGATGGTATTTTTCCGCACGTTTGGTAAATCTTTGTAAAATTATCATAGACAGTGTAATGTGGGCTTTGACTGAAGCAGTTGTTTAAATGAGCTACAAAATAATTGATTTTCTTATTTTCAAAACATTAACTTTTTTTTTTTTACGTTTTATTTCATTCAAACATTTTTAAATATGAATTCTCTATTTTAACAATCAAATTAATTTAAATACTAATATACGCATCCTTAAACATTATTTTCTCCCTGATCCCTAAATATTAGTTTTAATATTAGATTAGTTTTAGTATCAGTTTTAGCATTAGCTTAGTACTAGTTTTAGTATTATTTTTGCTATTAGATCTTTAAATATTAGCTCCTCTTCCTCAAATATTAGTTTTTTTTCATATAATCTACTTTGCATATTTATATTCTAGCAATTTTATCAAACTACTTCCTTTGAGAAAACTGCAAAAATTTTGAAGTTTTCAAACAACATTTAGATTTGCATTTCGTAATTTGTTTGCACTAAAGGATAAAAACTCACTAAATTTTAATTTCCATGTCATATCGCATTTAATAACTATCACAGGCAGAAATAAAATAATTCTTGTGTGTAAATAATGTTAAAAATTTTCTTTAGATCAAAATATTTGCTTTTACATGAAAGTCTATTGAATTTTAACAAGGCGTATTTAATTAGCTCGAAAGAGTTCAATATAGGAATTTCGAATAAATACAAAGTGAAGGTGATGGATGCTACGGCTCTACGATCGCATAATTATATTATTTGACAAATCAAATCAAAATCTTGCCTTCAAATGTCTTTCTTAGAATCATTCGGTAAATCAATAATAACTTATATATATTGTAAGAATATTAGACAGATTCAAATTCTTTTTTAAGAAAGAAAAAAGAGAAATTATTTTAGCATTTCTCTAACTTTTTTTTTTTTTTTTTTTTTTTAATGGAGACCACTTTTATAAACTAGAATGTTCCGCTGACTGCCTTACGTTTTCCCCCTTTGAAAGGAATATTTTAGGATTAGCTTCTACGTGTATAAATAATTTTTAAAACCCACACAGACAGACTCTTTAAATTAAAAGTTAAAATTTATTTAATTTTATATTAAGTTAATATCGGACAATTTACATCCGTTTTTAATAGTTCAAAGATTTTAAAATTCGTATAATCTTTACCTCATTATCTAAACGTTACATAAATGTTGGTACTCACAATTAATAAGATTAATAAGTTTGTGAATTATTGCACAGGTATTTTATATTTCGATGTATGCTGATAAAAAGCTCCACAGTCATAGCGCTTTAAATCCTTCTTTTAGTGCTAATATTAGAGTGAGAAGTCAGTAGGTAAGGTACACGGCAATAAACTTCATAAAATATCATCACCAGGAGAAAAAGTGATAGACAATTTTCAAACTGTGAGTTTTACATTTATAGTGCGATATACACAGTTAATTTGGATTTAAATTTTGCCTTTTTTGAAAAAATGTAGGGCGACCGCAAGCGTAGGCTTTGAGACAACAGATTAAGAAACGCTGCCATAATTGATAAAAAATTGATAATAATTTCATTATTTGTTATTTATTTCATTATTTATGTATTATTTATGGTACAACATTTCAAATAAATTCCAAAACCTAAACTGTTATAATTATTAATACTACGTTAGATATAAAACCATATATTTACAATTATACATGAAATTAGTTCAGTTTGAAATTTATTTTTGATCTTATGAAATTCCACAGTTCAATTTCAGAATAAAATGTAAGCATCTTTATTTACTAACGAGAATGAATTAGGATGAAATACATGTTATCTTAAGTGCATTTTTGTAAGACTTTTCACGTTCACATTAATACACAAGAAATTAATTTGAAGAAATAATGAAATTTCCCATTGTTATTAATAAATTCAGTGTTGTCTGATACTATTCACTTCCCCGATTCCAAGTATATAGCATTAATAACTTTTCAAGCCTAGACTTACGCAAAATTTAGTTATATACCGTATTTTAGGACATTAAATAATTTCTTATAAATAAATAAAATCAGTCTTCTTTTACGGTTTGAAAGCTAATGAATTTCCTTGCTTAAAATAAAAGTTAAGAAAGGAAAATCCGTTGGCTACAGCTACTGTCTTTATTCAAAGAAAGAAATAGGGGAATAATCCACTTACAGATCTTGTTGGGCGATAAAATAGAATATCCACTATAAAATTCCGTTTTCATTGTCTAAATGCTAAAGTAGAGAATTCATGGCGCAATATCATGTGTAAGGTAATGAAAATGGTGCTCGTTTTCATTACCTGAACCAACGTTCTGAGAATTTATTTGTACATGTTTATGCATAAACACGTCTTTCAGTATATGAGTAGAATAAATTTTGAACGACTGAAAATTAGAAATAACGCGAGAGCATTATCGAGTAATGATTTTCTATACTTAGAGTAGTTTAAAATGGATGCTTAAAGTTGTATACTTAAAGTAGTTTTTAAACGCTTTCGAAGTATCCAATTAGCGTATCAGAAAGCTCCATTTCCTGCCACTGTATTCAAACGGTTTTATAGGATAGCGTAGAGGTCAAAATTTTATCTTGGATGAAGAACAGACAGGGAGACCTATGTCAGCTGTTGTCTCAAAATGTGTCGGCCATAGGAAAAAAATGTTATCAATGATAATCATTGTACCTGTTAAATGACACAAAAGGAGCTTAACATTGGATCCGTAGCTATACATAAAATTGTTCATACATAGCTGCATATAAAAAAATTAGTTTGCCATGGGTCCGCCAAAAATTAATATATTTTGCCGCTGGGAACACCAAAACGCGGAATGAGACAATATCAATAAAGAAACCTTAAAACTTCTTGTTGATTGTAAAATCCGCATTATATCTGAAACCATGATGATGAAATGTACATATATTTCTTTGACGTTCGAACACGCCAAGAAAGTAGTGTGTATCTTTGAAGATGGAGCTTAACCAACAAATTTGAAAAGATAACGAGCAGTGAACAAAGTAATGTATGCCGTTTTCTTCATAAGTACAGGACTTTTAGAACCTATGTAAAATTTCAAGCGGACTGTCTTAATGAAAATGCATTTATTGGATATTTAAAAGAACAAGAAAAAAAATCATGAAGCCAACACCCTCTTTTTTACTCTCGCCATATAGTTCGAGCAAGTTAATTTGCATCAACCTATGTTGCCATCTAGTTTTAAAAATCTGGGCCTAAACATCCCGCCCACTACTGAAACACAGTTTCAATTAATTACAGTTTTAAACACAAACCTTTTAAATATAATATAATTCAAACATTTTTGAAGCTGCTAATCAAAATCGTATTCAGTCTATATCAATAAATAGTTTGTATCAATATTAAGAATTTGTTTCATGGTTTAGTAAAGGACAATACTTAACGATACGTCTCTTCTTGAGTTCTCCGTGTGCAGTTAGTACCGTTACCACACAGATATTACCGTAACTTCCAGGATGGAGTCTAATGACTCTTCCCATATGCCACAACAGTGGTGGAACATTTTCTTCTTTGAGCCGATGAACAAGATTGTGATTGAACAAAATTGTCGACCTGAAAGTCTTTTTGTGGTCTTTGCCGACATGATGGCTGATTCCCACAAACCGCGAAAATGAGGGGCTGCTGGAGGATTGATGATCCATTTTATATTTTTAGGATCAATATAAGCTCGAACTGATTCACCTCGTTCATATTTTGAAAAAAAAAAAGTTTGGATCTCTCTATCAGCTCTTTTATAATTGGTGCCACAATCACTAAAAATCTCTACTAGCCTACCTCTTCTCGCAATAAATCGTTTCAGGGATACTAAAAATACATTAGAAGAAAGATGATCTTTTATGACTTCTAAACGAACGGACAGCACGCGTGAAAAAGCATACAAAAATGCATACGTAGCATTTGAAAGACCACGTTCAGTTCGGTGTTTGATCACAAAGGTCCAGAGAAGTCCATACCAATACAATAAAATGGTTTAATACAGAGGTTCTCAACCGGTGGTACGCGTACCACTGGTGCTACGCAAGACAAAATAGCTGGTAAGCAAAGTATTTTTAACTATTAAATTCAAAAATTAAAACCCCAACATCCTGATTGAGGTTTTTCTCTAACACTCGTAAATTTATGCGATCTGAGCTTTGTTCAAGATTGGTGGTGGTAGTATTACTTTGTAGTGGTGGTACTAAAAGTTTTCAATTTTTCTTTAGGTGGTACGCGTCAGTCAAAAGGTTGAGAACCGCTAGTCTAGTATATGTAACACGTGAGACAGGTAAATCGGACATGATTTGTGTGGCAAGTTTGGCTCTATACCTGCGGCAGAGAACACATTTGTTCAAGGCTTTCCGAATGGAAGATCGAGCAGATATCATCCAGAAGCTTTGCCTCAAAACACACATCAACAATTGATGTACAGGATGTGAATATTTTAGATAAAAATGTTTAATGATCAGTTCGTTGATGAAATGGTTTTAAGGAAGAAGAATTGGATGTCTCTCATTTTCCGTAAAAAAAGCATTTCTTAAACGACCACCGACAAGCAAAACATCTTCGTCTAGAAATGGGTTTAAGCAGAGGATATTACTACTCGTTTTTAAGGGGAGTGATATGAGTAATTGCGAAATTTCTTCTTGGAATCCTGAACGTTGAATCACCTTTAGAATTTTAGTTTTTGCTCTCTCGAGCTCTTCTGTAGTTGGGAAATCTAACGATATCTTCTCAGGAAGAAACCAGTTATTCACAAATCTTAAACAGTAGATCAAGACTCGAAGTATTGTAGTTTGGACCACGAAGAATATTTTGAAATAACAGCAGGTTCTTGAACTCCTAAAATACTGATATTAAAATACTTCTTTTCTTTTTACAAAGCAATTTCAGGAAGAGAAAGTGTCTCTAGAAGTGTAAAGTTCTCTATATCTACTATAGATTTGCTTAATTAGTCAGGACATCTGAACTATTTATTACAATTTGTTAGTTGAGAAGATAAGGGTATACCACTCCTTTTCCCATCCAAAAAAAAACGCACGAGAGGGCTTTCGGCTCGCCATGACGCACCGACACTATACATTTACAAACATCCATGCCTTCTCCGAGATTCGAGCTCAGACACTTCGACACGGCAGTCAGCGACACTAACCACTATAGCGATTGGACGGTATTTTTGTCGTACGGGAGTCAAACTTCTTTTTATAACGAGTATAAAACTTTCGCAAATGTAAGCAGAGGAACTGGAATACAGCATTGACAGTTAGATTTTAGAGACAGTTAGATTTCGCTATTTGTAGAAAATTAACTTTTTAAAAATTTGACACTGCCGAAATATGAATATCTTCGTGTTTAAAAACTGCTGTAACTGGAAGCACATGACAACGACCGAAGATTGCAAAAATAAAGGCCAGGTAAGGAGGTGGATATATCTGTATATATACTTTTCGCACTACCGGTTGCAGATAAAAAACAAAATGAACAACTAGATGTTATAGCAGTACTATGTACAAAATTTCAACGTTCTACTGTTAATCATTTTAGACTTATTCAAGATATGTACGTACTTACGCACATATATATGAAAAGACGAAACGTAAAAAATTCATTTTAAAACCGATCGTTGTTATCCAAATGAAATGCATTGTTGACACAATCATCAGATGAAACAAAATTATTTTCTTTGTTCGACATTGCAAAAGCAATGTTGTCTTACCTTTTCGTTTTAATTTAATTTGAGGAGAAGAATGCATACTCCGCTTATAACTCGAAATATAAATGAAATGACAAGAACGAGGATGTAAAGCGTACCGCGTCATGGTTGGGCAGAATATATAAGGACAATGGAGACAGAAAAGTGTTCATTGTATGCGAAATCAGATTACTCTAGTAGACAAAAATTGATTCCACTAGTCATGTATTGTTATCTTGATTATGCTAAGATTTAGTTTTTGATCAAACGTTTATTATGCAATTTATGCAATTCTTAAAATTAAGAAGATAAAATAAGCATTTTTATTAAAATTATTCATTCTAATTACATGTGCTTATTATTAAAAATGTCTAAAATTTAGAATTTATGTATAGAAACAGTGAGCACTTCAAAATTTCTTCGAGGGCACCGCGTTGTCGACCTCTGATTTAAATGAAATGCAATGAATTTTTAGAAGAATCATTTATGTAAAATCTGTTAAGTCCCTCTGAAGCCAGATGGCGCTGCCATCGTTACTGTTTACAAAACGAATGTTAATTACTTTGGAGTTGGCTTCAATGGCGAAGCAGAGAGTGATTGTGGGAGCCTGGGCGTCTCTCAAAAATTAGTATAATAAAGATAAAGATATGTTTGTCTCTTTTTGTTAGAGATATGTTTGTCATTTTCCGTAAAAAAAGCATTTCTTAAACGACCACCGACAAGCAAAACATCTTCGTCTAGAAATGGGTTTAAGCAGAGGATATTACTACTCGTTTTTAAGGGGAGTGATATGAGTAATTGCGAAATTTCTTCTTGGAATCCTGAACGTTGAATCACCTTTAGAATTTTAGTTTTTGCTCTCTCGAGCTCTTCTGTAGTTGGGAAATCTAACGATATCTTATATATACTGATAAGTAGTTTGTAAATTAGTTTAATTGAGAGTTACAGTCCATTTAGAAATCGCCGGACCATTTGAGTGGTCCAGTAGAGCCGCAGAGATATCAGCTAAATAAATAATCTAGTGTAAAACAGTGAGTTTGCCATTTTGTTTCAATGGAATTTGTGTTTGTGGATTATAGCCAGTTGCTGAAAGAAAGGGGTAAGTAAAAAACCCTTGAAACTCTATTCATTATTAACTGTTGCATTTAGTAAATTCTGAATTAAATTTGTGTGATAATTTGTTATTGATAAGTGTAGCGAAAATGGCTACGAAACTGAAAGATGTTCTCACTAAAAAGAGAACTCAAAAAACTATCTTATCGAAGTTGCAAAAGAAATTTTGTGAGCCAGATTTAAGTGTTAGTGATTTACAATTGTTAAAAACTAAATTTAATAATCTGCAAAATGAATTTGATATTATTTTTGATTCTATTATCAATTTAAGTAGTGAAGAAAATATCGAAAAAATCTTCAGTGAGCAAGATGAAATCAATAGTAGTATTATTGATATAGAATTTGAAATAAATAATAGATTGTCGAACGTTGTTAAAGAAAATAAAGTAGAAAATGCAGTAATTTCTGAAAATACTGTTGTGCGTTTACCCAAGATTTCATTACCAATATTTTCAGGAGAAATGCATTCTTGGCTTTCCTTTAAGGACATTTTTAAAGCGAGTATTGATCAAAACCCAAATTTATTAGATGCTGTAAAATTGCAATATTTGAAATCAGCACTGAAAGGAGATGCTTTTAGAATTATCCAAACGATAGCTATAACGGATAATAATTATAAGTTAGCGTGGTCTCTCCTTGAAGAAAGATACTCGAATCCTAGAGAACAAGTGTATGCTCATCTTAAAAGATTTATGAGTATTCCCGTTATTCAAAACGAGTCAGCTTCTGCGATTCTAAATTTAATTGATGTTACAAGTGAAATTGTAAGATCGTTAGAATGTTTAGAACAAAAGTTAGATCGGGTTTCATCCGCTATATTTGCCTTTATTCTTAGCCAGAAACTTGATCAGAATACTAAGTTATGGTGGGAAAGGAATTTAAAGAAAGAAAAAATACCGAACATTACAGAGTTATTAGAATTTCTAAAGGATCACGCGAGGACATTAAACGCTTCTAGAATTCCAGTAATGTCTAAATCAAAAGCTTCAGTAAGTCAATCAAAGGTTTCTTCAATGTTTTCATGTGTGACTGAAAAACGTGCTTTAATTTGCAAACTGTGTAATGTGGAACATAAATTATTTAAATGCCCTAAATTTCAGAAATTCAGCTTAAAGGATAGAGTCGAGTATGTTAAAAAACACAACTTATGTTTCTGCTGTTTTGGAAATCATGGAGTGAGAAATTGCCCTTCAAATTACTCTTGTAGGGTATGCAGAAAAAAGCACAATTCGTTACTGTGTTATGAGCGAGAAAAAGTTTCGATTTCCCAAAATAGAGAGAGTTGCGAAATCGCCTCTCTGCCGGATCAAAAGTCAGACGCCAGTTCGTCTACGGAAGTAGCGAAGCCATTTATAAATAAGGATAACGAATGTTTTATGACAGCTAATGTAAATAAAAATTTTAATGCAGTTAATAGAGTCCTACTATCGACAGCGATTGTTTATATTGAGGGAAATGAAGGAGAAATATTTCCAGCCAGAACATCGCTTGACAGTGGAAGTATGATTCATCTTTGTTCATCGGAATTAGCTGAGAAGCTTCATTTGCAAAGAGAAAATGTAAACGTATCAGTAGGATGTTTATCTGGGATTTCAACAACGGAGAAATCAAAAATAAGTGCGGTTATTTTAAATAGAGGAAACACATACAGTCGTAAACTAGATTTTTTCGTAATTCCGAAAATTACTCATTTGATGCCTTCTAGACAAATTGATGTCTGTAATATTGAGATTTCACAAGGAGTTACGTTAGCTGATCCAGACTTTCACAAACCGGGTAAAATTCAGTTACTTTTAGGATCTGAAATATTTTTCGATTTGATAAGATCCGGGCAAATTTATGTACCAAATACAAATTTAGTGTTACAAAACTCAGCATTTGGGTATTTGGTAAGCGGTAGCATTGAAGATTTACCACATGAGAAACAATTAATGCATTGTGGGTTAATTTATGACAATGTCGAAGCACAGTTGAAGAAGTTTTTTGATTTGGAATCAATTGGTATCAGAGATGATCCCAATTCTTACGATGAAGATAAAGCATTAGAGATATTCAACAAAACTGTTAGTTTCAAAGATGGTCGTTATATTGTTAGTTTGCCTTGGAAGAAACGTTGGGAACATTTAGGCGACAATTTTGGTGTCGCAGAAAAAAGAATAAAAATCCTGATGAGAAAAATGCAGCATGATAATACATTATACCTGAAATATAGAGAAACTTTAAAAGAGTACCTAAATCAAGGGATAATAGAAAGAGTATTAGATTCTACGAAACCAGTAAACAAGCCAGTTTTTTATATGCCGCATCAGGCAGTTTATAGAGAAGAAAGCATTACAACAAAAATGCGTATTGTATTTGATGCGAGCTCACATGAAATAGGTAGTCTGTCCCTGAATGATTGTTTGTGGCCATGTATTAATCTGAATCAAAATATATTTCACTTGCTGATATATTTTAGACTTAATAGAGTTGCAATCTTAGGAGATATCAAAAAGGCATTTTTACAGATCGTGTTAGCTGAAAAAGATCGAGATGCAGTTAGATTTTTATTTGTTAAGAATATTGATACACCTTTGCAGAATACCGATCAGCTAGAAGTGTATAGATTTAAGCGTGTACTCTTTGGTGTTAATTCCAGTCCTTTTTTGTTAGCGGCAACTATAAAGCTGCATATCCAAAAGTACAGAAATGTGTATCCCTATACCTTTCAAATTCTTGATACATGTATGTATGTTGATGATCTTGTTACAGGAGCAGATGATGTATCAGAAGCCTTAAAAACTTCAAGGGAAGCAAAGGAAATTATGCGTGGAGCTGGGATGAATCTACGCAAATGGGTGACGAATGATTACCATTTAGCTAAAAAATGGGAAGAAGAAAATTTTGATATTCATCCCCTAAGCTCAAATGAAAAGGGCCCACCAGCGGCCGAGCGGTAAAGTCGCTGAACACTGGTAGTTCGGTCCGAGGTTCGAATCCCGCGAACGGGCTGGCTGCATGGGTGTTTTCGTGGTTTTCCCCATGTGTAACGTGTATACGAGCCAGTTTCCCTTAGAAAGTCCTCCACGAAAGGCATCCCTCCTCTTAGGCAGATAGCCCTTGTGTGCTTTGCCATAATTAAATACACCACACCAAATGAAAAGATACTGAAGGTATTAGGAATTCAATGGAACATTCAGGAAGATAGTTTGAGTATAGAGACTTCTTGTTTGACGAAAATTTCGAGGAGAAAGAAAAGTACCAAACGCTTCATCCTCCAAACAGCTGGAAAAATATATGATCCTCTTGGACTCATCACACCATTCACTGTTAGAATAAAACTTTTACTACAAAAGCTATGGTTACGTAAATTATCATGGGATGAAGAGCTTCCTTCTGATTTGAACGACGAGTGGTCTCAGTGGTGTAGCGAGCTTTCAGAACTTAGTTACATTAGTGTTCCAAGATTTGCTTTGGATTCATGTGATGAAAATATAGAGATCCATGTTTTTTCTGACGCAAGTCAAAAGTTGTATGGTGCAGCCGTTTATGTAAAGGTACAGAATCAAGAAAAAATTTCTGTGAATTTGCTGGCTTCCAAGAGCAGAGTTTCACCTGTCAAAAAAGTTTCCTTGCCTCGACTTGAATTGCTGCGTGCACTGATTGGTGCAAGATTGGGAACGGAAGTTAAAAAAGTTTTAGATCGTAAAGGTTTATCTAATATCTTTTTTTGGAGTGATTCTAAAGTTAAACTGTATTGGATCAAAGGATCAAGCAGGAGATGGAAGTCTTTCGTTTAAAATCGCGTCGACGAGATTCAGAAGTTGACTAATCCAGATTCATGGTTTTATTGTTCAACCAAAGACAATCCAGCCAATCTTCTAACGCGTGGAGTTAGTGCCTCTTCTCTAGTGAACAATTCAAAGTGGTGGACTTGTGCAGAATTTTTTACAGAGCCGCATCTTCCCTAGAAGTGCTTACAACCAATAGTTCCAGAGGTTGAGAATCTAACACCAAATGAAAGGGAGTCCTTTGTGCAAGAAAGCAAAAGTTCTAGTGACATTTCTGAGAGAACTATGTTGATTGACATGAACTCTAACGTTTTAGACGAACTCTTGAATATTAGTAACAATTATTATAGAATAATTAATGTTCTTTCTTATATTTTTAGGTTTATTTGTAATTGCAGGAAAGATGAATCAAGAAAGGTAGGCCCTCTTCAACTAGAGGAGGTAAGAATAGCTGAGGAAATGCTTATTAAGCATGAGCAGAAGGTTCTATTTTGTAAAAAGGACATAACAGGTAACTTAAAAAATTTACATCCCTTTGTTGATCGTAAAGGAATAATTCGCGTTGGTGGCCGTTTTGAAAAAGCTTCTTTACCATTTTCTCAGAAATATCCTGCAATCCTACCAAAAAATTCTAAGCTAAGTAAGATTTATTTTTCTAGTGTGCACAGAAGATTATTGCATGTCGGCCCCCAAGGATTATTGAATGCAGTACGTTTAAAATTTTGGCCATTAGGTGGTAGAGATTTGGCGCGAAAAACAGTACATCTTTGTGTGACATGCTTTAAATGCAAACCGATTTTGTCTTCACAGATTATGGGCAATTTGCCATACGAGAGAGTTAATAGATCACCCCCATTTAGTGTTTCAGGTTTGGATCTATGCGGTCCCTTTTATGTGACTTACAAGCATCAGAGAAAGGGCGTGCTAAATAAAATTTACATTTGTGTATGTATATGTTTTGTGACACGAGCTATTCATCTTGAGCCTTTGTCAGATTTAACTTCTAGTGCTTTAATTGCCACTCTTAAGCGTTTCATGGCCAGACGTGGCAAATGTGCGAAAATATTCACTGATAATGCCCCTAATTTTGTAGGAGCAAATTCTCTGTTGAAGAAATTTTACAATGTAATTAATTTTCCTGATGAAACTTTGGCCTCATATTTCACGTCCGAAAGAATAGACTGGAACTTTATACCTCCCAAGTCCCCTCATTTCGGAGGGCTATGGGAAGCCGGTGTAAAGTCCGTAAAGTATCATTTAAAGAGAACGATAGGAAATTTGCGTTTTACATATGAGGAGTTTGAAACTATAATTGTGCAGGTAGAGGGAATACTAAATTCGAGACCTCTTACACCTATTTCCAATGATTTTGATTGTTATGACGTTTTGACTCCAGGTCATTTTTTAATAGGGAGATCAATACAGACGATTCCGGAGCCAATGATAATAGACGTAAATGAAAATCGGTTAAGCCGGTGGCAGAGAACAACAAAAGTAGTTCAAATTTATTTGGAAGAAATGGTCAAATGACTATTTAGGAACTCTGCAGCAGAGAAACAAGTGGATGATAGAGAAGGACAATATTTCTGTTGGTATTATGGTACTCGTCAAGGAGGATTATCTACCAATTTGCAAATGGATATTAGGTCGGGTTATTAAAGTCTATCATGGATCTGACAATAAAGTAAGAACAGTTAAAATCAAAACAAAATCAGGAGAATTGAAAAGAGCGATAACAAAGATCGCCGTTCTTCCGATAGAAAACTGAAATGATATTTTTGCATATATATTGTATTGTTATAGTATTGTAATAGCTGTAGTTATAGTAATAGTATATTATGTTGTTTATAAGTATATTAACTTTGTTTAAGAATGTTTGTATAGTTTCTTGAAATTTTGTAATTTCAATCCGGGGGAGTGTTAAGTCCCTCTGAAGCCAGATGGCGCTGCCATCGTTACTGTTTACAAAACGAATGTTAATTACTTTGGAGTTGGCTTCAATGGCGAAGCAGAGAGTGATTGTGGGAGCCTGAGCGTCTCTCAAAAATTAGTATAATAAAGATATGTTACAAAGTAGTTTGTAAATTAGTTTAATTGAGAGTTACAGTCCATTTAGAAATCGCCGGACCAAAATCTAGCTGAGGTATGCGGACATTTTTGCAATATATAACGTTAATTTAAGTAGCTACTTTGCTCAAATGAGCTGCATGGTTTCACACTTAAAAGCAACTGTCCTTCTAATGCAATGATACAATAGGGAAGCCATGCAAAGAGACCAGGCTGTTTTATCTTTAAATAAGAAAATCTGTAAATGTCTTGTAAAGCTTACCTGCTCTTTTATACCTCCTTGAGATGTCAAAATTCTAAACATATTCTAAACAGCCCAATTTTCTTTTTGCACAATTTCTTTACGTCTTACGTCTCAGTTGAAAAGAAAAAAAAAATGTCGGGTAACATTTTGAGCAAATATTCTTATTTAAAGATGAGCAAAATGCACCATTTTCGTGATAAAAATATATATTTCTTAGCTGCAAGGAGAAAGCTTCGCAATAAATTTCTCCAATCGAGTAACGCGAAGCCACATCCGCTTAAGGATATATAGCGTGTCTGGAGCAGAGAACATCGTGAAATATTATGCCAGAGGAAGACACAGATGCAAATGCTGCAGAAGGTATACAGAAGATGAATAATGATTCCTGTCCCAGAATGAAACAATAAATCCACCTTCAGTAAGAATACCCTGCAATTGAAGCCTGCGAGAGAGAAATATGTAAAAATTCCTGGCGTCTGCTCCATAAAAATCTGCATTCTGAACCGATTCCGATTTGCTGGGATTCTGTAGATGATGTTTGGCACTTTGGGAAATCGAAGGCGTTACTTTCTGTTCGTTTTCGTCCCCCCCCCGCCAACTACCACCGACCTCATCACGGCCTTCTCTGATTTTTTTTTTTTCCAGGGGATTTTCTTTATCACCTTGTTCTGATCCATCTGCTGGGAACTAGTGGCTTTATTCCATCTTGAAATTGGCAATTCCGTGCCGGTGATAGGTCAAAAATATCTCCCTTTTTATTGAGTATTTTTATCGACATTTTCGATGTGGGGGGAGATAAACTCCAATCTCATCATTTAGGAATTGTTATCGTACGAGAATCCCAGCTTTGACAGAAAACCTCTAGTTTAAAGCTTCATAAATAGGGTTTTTAGAGACAAAAAGGAACGGAAACCATAAATTGAACATTATCTCCACTAGTGGTCTTTTTAAGGAAATGTAGCCTTCTGTGCATTTGCTCTCATTTCACTATTGTTAACACAAACAATTATTCAATAAATTATATTATTTATCGCAACTAAATTTTAAATATGATTAATTTAAAGTAAATACATATAGTAATTGTTAAAACAAATTTAAATGCATTTGAAAAATAAAAATAAACTTTTTCCTTTTTTAACATCCGAATAAAAAGAAACGAAAAGGAATGATATTGTTCAATAAATGATTATCAACAGTAATAATAATTTATTTAATTATACGATTCCCACATCTTGATCATTTAACAAGTAATACTAAATAGTTAAATAATCAAGAAGTGAGAAAATATTTTGAATGCAAATTTATCCCTCCAAACCTTGTATATTTAACTATCTGTGAGAACGAAAAACTCTTCGAAGCTTTGTATATTTAACTCTTTGGGGAAACAAAATCCTTGTAAGCCTTATATATATTTAACTATTTATGAAAACATAGCTTTAAATTAAGCAGCCTATAATAAATAAAAACGAAATGGTAGTTAAATCTTGTTTGTGTACTACATTGATTGTTCCAGATAAATAATTATGGCAAAATATGCGAGGTTTTTCTGTCTCGAGAGATATGTTTTCCGTGAAAGAATCTTTTAAGAGAAACTCGACATATTTTCACTTTCATCACCGGTAACATAACCTTCTCTGTCATTCCGCCAAAGTTTTCACTCGAGGCAACCGAGCTGTTAAATATAAACAGCGATGACGACGAGCAGCAGAGTTATCGCATCTAGCCACGCACGAAGCTAGAAGAAACTTTTCAGACAAATGAGTATCTCGCAGAACTGGTTTAAACTGGAAGGCTTCTCTCTGAAATATTCTCATTGGCTGCTGTATCCCGGGTACATGCTCGAGACATTTTGCGACGCTGCCCAAAAAAGCTTCGTTTAGGGTTTGTGTCGCGTAGGATTTATTTAGTTTGGTTTATTCGATTATAACAAAGCACGCAAGAGCTTTCTGCCTAAGGAAAATATTCGTGGATGACTTTCTAAAGGAAATGAGATCGCATCTGCGTTAGGCATGGGGAAAACCGCAAAAAACGCCCACGTATCCAGCCGGTTCTGCTAGAATACTACCCAGATCGAACTACCAGTCTTCAGCGACTACATCGCTTGTTTGCTCACACATAAGAATGGCATGTACGTCTGGGATGTCTTCGAGTAAGCAAATCAATCACACTTTCTGGAAGCGAAGCACAGTTTTAGGGCAACTAAGAAGTCTGATAGCAGTTTTATGTGGTAATGGTAATACAATACATCTCGTTTTCTCCCTTGCGAATGGCACCCATCTCTCCTACTTCATAAATCTATCATGCCAATGGCCTGTGCGTGTTTTTGCTTAGGTGTGCTTCTCTTGTGGTCGAACTGTTCGTTTCATTGAGTAAAAAACCAAGAAACAAGATCGGTTGCCTCTTGTATTTGCTGACAGCTGAGACGGAATGAACTGAGAGTGTTCATTCATCTTGTTCCCTCAGCAACTGGTAAGCACCTGATTAGATTAATGCGACATGAATATGATTTATATCGGGATAGAATTAATTTGATAATTTTATAAAATTAAACCTCGTCATCCAGCTAGAAATTATCTCGTACGACAGAAATTACAAGGATATTTAATTTCAAAAGTTTGGTAATTTTGACGTCATTTTCAACATGCCTCGAGAGAACGGTTGATTAAGCTAGAATAATTCGAGGAAAATAAGTTTAAATAAAGTACAGTAAAAAATTAAAATAATAATTTAAATAAAGTAATTTAATAAGTCGCGTGGTGTCCATATCAGACTTTTTTCTTAGTTTTTCTTCGGAGTTTTTCACCTTATGTAAACCATTAAAATTTCACTGAATTATTAGATGTTAGTTTGGTAAGCGGAAAATCTCCTTTTATGTAAGTTTCTATATTCTGTTAGAAATCCCTTATACTGCAGTGCTAAGAAATGCTGATAAGGAAAATTCTTAGAACTGGCAATCATTGCATGTGGATAGATAGGACTAACCAGATTATATATTTACTTTATTCTTGTTGTGTTTACTTTAAACAAGCTTTAAATTAAATTTTTACCAGAGGCGCAAATTAGAAATATAATTGAGCGAGTCGTAATCAAAACTAATTAATTTTAAGTATGATTCGTTTGATGAAGGAAAAATCTCAGAACCTTTCAGTCCGTAACTGCTAGGTATGACATTTATAGCGGCGAACGGCAACTTCAAAGAGAGTGCGTTATCTTTCCTGAACTATATTTGAAATCAAACCAATGTTTGTGCGATGGGAAAAAATTAATTCACTAGCTCGTTATGAATATTTTTATCCATTGAAATATAGCGATCCTAAAACAAGCATCTTGTACACAGAGGTGATGAGTTATTGCACTGCATTGCACGCACTGTTATGATGTAAATGTTTAGCACGTGGGCGTGACTTAATATCCTATAATTTTGCAATGAAAATACGTATTGAAAAGACGCAAAAGCAACGTCTTTGCAACGGCCACAATAAAGTTGCATTTTGCGGACATGTCATTGTGCTACTTGCGCTTGTTGGAAAATCAGAAGACCGTTGGTTCAAATCCTCGTCAGTGCAGAAATAATATTTTACGTTTCCGAAAAATGCATAAAAAAGTCTTCAAAAGGAGTACCTGAACTTAAAATATGGTGGAGGATTATTCATCAACACGTAGTTTGGTTGTCTGGGTCTCATACCTCTCCCCTGCCGGTCTTTAAGGAGGAGACGAGTGTAATGAATTATCTCCCTCATGTATTGTTTCGTAATGTACTACAGCTACAATTTACGTCATAACAAGGTACCTCAGTATATGAAATTTTATTATAAGATTGTATAAGTATTCTGTGATTCATTTTAAAAGTATAATTTTAATGAATAATCAAATCGTAAAATTATTGCAAGGCGTGAAATGACAGTATTTATAGATCTTATACACAGTCTTTTAATTTAGTAGCATCGGCGTTGTATTTATAATGCAACAGACCAGAAGTGTACGCGTTTTATTGGGTTTACAATTGTAATATAATTGCCTTTCATTATTTACAATTACATTCTTCCATGAAGTGAGGTTTTAATCTAAATGATTCAAGAATATTTAATTTCAAAGCTTAATATCAAATTGTAGTTGGGCTAAATTACTTTATGATATAGAAAGTTATATATAACCGGCAAAGGCTTAGAAATTTAATTTACTTTACCATTATTGTAGCATAACAGAACTAATTAATGCGAGAGCATGAAGTCCGGCACAGGAAACATTCAGAAGCCTAATTAAATTGCAATTCAACTTTAGTCCTTCGTCACAGACAGAGCCCAATTCTAAAGCAGGGTTGTAGAAATATGAAGTAGAACTTGCTTACAACAAAGCTACTAACAGCCAAGTCTCCATTTAAACGTAATTACATTTTAGAAACTATCTAACATTGCTTCATAGAGCAGTATTAGATTTAGTAACACATATGAAACTTACTCTGAATAATGATACTTTAATACTTTTCTGACTTCTAACATAAATTAACGCTTATTTAAGACAATAAATTGCACACCTAATTTTCCGGCAATTAGAATAAAACATCAGCTGTATAGATTTATTCTATGCGAAACATCAAATAATCCGAATCCTTTTTCTTCTTTACAGAGCAATTAAATTTTAACATTTTTCATCTCTTTTGATTTAAATACTGTAAAATGATAAATGAAAAGCTAAATTCAGTGGCGACACAGCCATGGCCTGTAGTGTTCTGATAGTTGCATTCTTGCATATTGCGCTGATAGTTGCTTTCACCGGAGTGCAGGAGAATATACCCTGGAAAAGTGATCAAGTCACAGTACCCCCGATGTTTAGCCCCCAAGCGAACTTGATTCTCATTTTATCGAACCACTCAAGGCATGAAAGGCTGAGTCAACCTTGGATAGGCCGTGGATCGAACACCGGACCTGTGGTGTTGCGGCGCGATGCGTTTGCCACTGCACCACCGCGCGTCTAAAATGATAATTCAGCATAATATGTACTTTCGAAAAATCTGTTAATTTGCAGTAAAAGCTTTTTATACCGTTCACATCATGAGACAGTGTTAACAGCCGATAACCGTCTCACAATAAATAAATCCAAAATGCAGTATTATAATGCTTATATATTTCTACAAACACTGTTTAATACGTCTTACGTCATATTAGCTCAACAGACAATACGGTATTTACATAATTAGACAAATGCATTTCTACTGAGCTACTGTACCAGAATTTGAAGAGAGATGCACAACATCAGTATAAACCATATTCGCGCTTCATTTCTGGCGCTACCTTATTAAAGTTTGCGACGACTACATCATGTCTACAGACGTCATCATATCTAGAGATCTAGAGAGTCACATCTCTAGATCTCTTCATCATATCTAGATCGTCATCATATCCAGAGGGTCATCATATCTAGAGACACTATATTAAGCTTTCTCGAGTTTCGTCCAACACTAGTTTGAACGAGAGAATTCCTACCCGAAACACTTGCACTGGACGCTTTGTCCTGGATATGAAACCCAGGAAATTTTGCAGCGCCAGCGGAAATTCTTCGCTGCACGTGTTTGTTGGGTATCGCCTAGAAGGTAGAAGAGAATACATTACTTCTGGGAGATTTTCGCGTAAACCAACTAGTCATATTTCTTAGCGAAGACTCCAGGAACGACTCGCAATGGAAGGTAGCTAACAAGTCTCACAGTGGTTTTGTGGAAAACATGCATTGTTTTACAAACGTTGAATTAAAAAACTTGTAGATCGTCCATGGACAATGAGCCGATGTAATATTGTATAAGAAAAAGTACTGAATGAAACGTGCACCTAATGTTTCGCTTTGGCATCATCGCAAGAATAGACTTCGTCGCTGCTAATATATATGAATATATATGCTAATATATATGAAGCTTCAGTTATTATCGATACAGATGTTATTCGATACAGATGAACAGTTGCACTCTGAACTGCCTTTTCCCTCCCCAGCAGGGTTTTGGTAATAAGTAAGTACACTCCTTAGAGCTCCACAGAGATACCTGAATATCTATTTTGGTTTGCACCCACAGTCAGAAGCTAAATCTATACCCAGCAGTGTTATTAATGTTGTCATTATTAGTGTATTTTGTGTTATATTTTACTTCATGTTTTAAACAACCTACTAGAGTCCCAATGAATAATACGATTGAACACAGGATATCAACACAGGCTGGAATACGGTAAAGTGAGACCCTTTCATGGCTACTATTAGTATTTTCTCTTTGGTAATGCGACTTTTAAGAAGTTTTTAAAGTATTTTCTAGAAAGTTTTTATAATACCATCTCCCTCCTTTAGCAGATAGTTTCCGTTTTTTTCCCGTTAAATCAGTTCAATAAATAAGGATATATTTTAAGCGATCAGAAATTTTAGATTGCCTGATTTAAAAACTTGTGCGATGGTTGAGTTTTGAGCTGGAGTATTTTATTCGGTTTGAGTTAAACTATCTGAAGTTTTTGAGGTAAACTATCTGAAGTTTTCGAGTTAAACTATCTGAAGCAATAACTTTCCATAAGCTATAAAGTATGACCTAGAATGTATAAGAAGATACAGTCAAACATTACGCCCATAAATAAAAAGTTATTAATTTTCACTTTTCGAAACCATAAATATATACGAGACTATATATTACTCCATTAATGGAAACAATAACAATTTTTTATAATTTTAACGTTACCTTTATCATGAGATATTTGTCAAAGATATTATTAAGTAGTAAAATCTGATATAATACACAAACGGCATGAATAAAAAGCTTAATATTCAAATTTATGTAAATTCATACACATCGACGCTGCATTATACATTACTCTTCCCGAATCTGGGGTATAAACAAACGCTATTTCCATGCCTTAGAATTCGAGACCTTTGCGGAATAAAATTCAACTCGCTGCTGCACAGCTAATACCAGCACGCTCACCAGCCAATCCTTTAATTCTGTTATTAGTTATCATTGTCGTAAATCCCTACTTCGATTGCAAAACTTCCTCGGTTGGATTAGGTTGATGCATCGTCGCTCCGTGCCCAGAATTGGATCACGTGGCCAATGGTGGACTTTATCTTTCTCATCATGCACTCCGATGATTTAGATAAATTCAGAATAGATTGTGCCAGAGAACAGCAAGGGGATTAATATGCTGCCAAAATGTCATTGGGGTAAGCTACAAAAAATATATATAAATTGTCTTTCGGGTAACAAAATGAGAACTGAGGAATTTACATAAGCATTTGTAAATTTTAAGCGCTTTCAAAAAATTGTCTGCTTTGTTGATAATGGATCATAAGTAAAAAATACAAAACTCTAGTATTTATTAAAGAATTAGGCTTAAAACGAATTGTTTCAGATACTCCTTTCAGATGTTTATAATTACTTATTTCCACAAAATATCAAATGGATGTAATCGATTCAAGTTTATTGCTTCAACTGATTTAATTATTAGAATTATTAGTGAATTGAAAATTTTATTGTCAACAACATCAATGTCGGATATTTCTCCTCCAGACAATAAGCCACGAAAACGACGCGTCCAACTTAAATTAAGCCATCATAAGAAATAAAATTAATTTTATCTTTTGCAGATTTGTACACGGTTAGCGTACGTTTTAAGGTATTTTGTGAACCTAAGAAGAAAGGTAAATATTTCAAAGGTAAAATATCTTAGCAAACAACTGCCGAGTAAGAAAGGAGCAAGAGATTTTGTTTTCACTTGAAGCAGAGACTAAGATTACTATACTACAAAGTTTGCTCTTGTATGACGTCACTGATTCCTAAGTCTGTTTAAAAGCACGTAGAGCTTCTTTGTGGCTTTGTTTCTCCTACTTCTGTAAGCAAGTGATGCCAGCTTAGGGAAGAGCCTAATCTTGTTTGTCTTCTGAACTTGGGGAAACTGTTTCTTTAATGACTTCGTTTTATTTAATAGTGAGTATGAAAAATCAAAAGCACAATTTTTGCTGTCGATGACAACGCACATATGGACACACTGCAGCATTTGCTAACTTTACAGGTGACACCTATAAGGTCTTATTACATCGCTTTAATCAAAACACTGGTAGTTCGACCTGGAATCGAATCCCTTGAAATGCGTTGGCTGCATGGTGTGATTTTAGAGTTTTCCCCAAGTGTAATCTAAATACGAGCCAGTTTCCCTTAAAAAATTCTCGTGGAAGTTTCTCCTTCCCATAGCCAGATAGCCCTTCAGATGCTTCGTCTTAATCAACAAACCTAACCTAATCTTTCATCAGGGAAAAATACAGTTATATTTTGCAAGGATTATCCAAAATATCTATCATCCCAAGAACGGTAAATTGTTCGAAATCCCATGAAAGCCTTTCTATTGTATTTCATATTTTGAAATTATAAGTAAAACGCCTTTTAAAATAATAAAAATCAAATCACATCAGTCTGATAGACAGAATCACTGCAATAGTTACAAACATTACACCATGGACGTTCTTGTTCGAGTGTGACTAAAGATGGCCCAAGAGATTTGTTGTAACATTTTAAAAAATTGGCTTTAGTGAAATGATCCTATCAGTGGTCCTAAAAAGCAGAGGCTACATGGAAACAGTGTAATCATACCCACCTAATAGAAGAATCATTGTAGAAGATAAGTAGACATTAATTTTTATTATTTTCCTTTTGACAATGGACTATAGACATTGAGAGTTACTAATGTTTGTTTTAATTGACAGCGGTTTGAGCAAAATGAGCCTGCCCGTGGTCTACCGAAACAGAAATCTTCTACCGGGTTTCATATGAAAACAGTAAAGTAAAAAGAATCAAAATATAGTTTATTTGAAAGAATCATTACATTTCCAAGCATTGAGTCTGAAGATATGAGGACAAAAGTCGAATATCTTTTCGATATAAGCCACACTTTTAATGAAAAACTCAAAGGAAATGCTCTGCTGCTTTTCAGTATTTTCGTTATAATAGGGATATTTTTTAAACTTTTGAGCAATGTTTTACGTCATAAACAGATAACAACGTTCTAACATTATATTTTAGACATCGCGTATTTTGAAAATTTTATTTCATGCATTGAAATCATAATCAAGAAATCAAATTCTCCAAACGGAATTTAAAATGGTTAAATAAGACTGATGCCTGAATACGCGAAAATAACATTAAATTTTAAATGTGATTTAAGCAAAAAGTATTAAAGCTTCCATTTGTGTAGAAAACATATTTGTGTTCTATATGTGTGTGTGCCTTTTTGTATAAAAATATATTTATTATGCATTTAAGCATCCGCTTTGCTTATTTGAGTTAAAACAACACGCCGAACAACGATTATTGAAGATGCTAAGGCAAGACGAATCAGCGTAATTTTTGATAAATTTGTAATCAAAAAGAAAAAAGAAGAGTGATTTTTTATAACTTTGCAGTCAACAAGAATCATCGTAATGCGTAATTTTTTTATAATTTTCCAATCAACAAGTTTAATGATTCATAAATTTGCAGTTAACAAGAATCATCTAACGTTTCATAAGTTGTAGACTACGTCAGCGTAATTTTTCAAAAATTTGCAGCTAACGAGAATCAGCGTAACTGCTTACAAATTTACAAACAAAAGGAATCAGTGCAATGTTAAATCTATTAACTCTGTATACCATATTTCTACGTAAAATAACCAAATATGGACACACTGCAGCAGTTTTTAAATGTTTACTTTAAATAAAAGTAATAGAATTAACTAATTAAAATGAATGCATTCATCGAAACAAAATATGCATTGTTAAGAACCATTACTTTTAATGGACCTGTCTTATAAATAGATTTTCAAAATTTTTTATGCTGTATTATTCCATGTTTTTGTCAAATTAAATCTGACTTCTGAAGCTTCCGCAATAACTTTCGGAGGCCTTTAATAATTCAAAGCAACTGTATCACAGAGATAAATCCTTATCGAGATTTTGAGTTCTCATTAAGCTATTCCATCAGTGATTAAAGAATTCTCGATCAAAGGATGTTCTTATTTTTCGATGTATTTCTGAGACGTAAAATTACAGGTTATTTCTCGTTAAGTTACAGACTGAGCCTTGCCATTCCCAAAGAGCACAGTAATCTACAAAAGTTCCGTAATTACTACAGATTCATCGTTAAGAAAAATGCCATTCGCTCGTCATTGCATTGACTTAAGTTCTTCATATCTTTCAAGCAATATAGCATAATACCGCTTCAAATACGTACTTGACATTTAAAACCTTACATTTAGATTTTAAATCAATTTTACAAACGATTTTAATAAGATATTCTGAAGGGCTCTGAAAAAACTTCAAACTCTTGCTATCCAGCCATTTTAAATAATAACTTAAGATAAACTACTAATTCTTAAAGAAAAAAGATAAACGGAAATTAATTTCATTTTGTTTGCCCAGTCAAACACAAGAAAACTTGAGAATTCTCTCTACCTAAAAAGACAGTTGTTTGTGTAAAGGGTTCTCTAGAAGAAAGCGGCTTATATTCACATTTCATACAGACAAAAATATAAAAAGCATTCATGCAGCTAGAGCCTTCACCGGTAGTCGAACTAGACTTA
The DNA here is from genome assembly GCF_044657685.1 of Stegodyphus dumicola. NCBI lineage: Eukaryota > Metazoa > Arthropoda > Arachnida > Araneae > Eresidae > Stegodyphus > Stegodyphus dumicola. The sequence goes on along the minus strand of NC_140771.1, from coordinate 66,992,548 downwards.
TCTATAGTCGAACGGTCTTATCTATTAGGCCACTGATGACACCACTTCGGCAACATTTGTAAGAAGACTGAGGATTGACTGTATGATTGCTATGCCACGTGGTTCTAAATTATGTAAAAAAGATGATCAGGTAGAGGTGACTGAAATAGAATGTGGGTACCGAAGCCATGAATTGAGGTGGGAAAGGACGCTGTGCTAAAATAGATAGGAAAAATGGTTCGTTGGCATAAATCAAAATTTTAGTGCTTATTTTCCAGAGATATGAATTTACTACACGAAAGCGGAGTTCGTCAACATGCATTTGATCTAAGCAGCTGCTGTCGATAATGGAGCAACTGCTAAAAAACTGTGCAGAAAACGATTCCTGAGTAGACAGCTGACGAATTATCAAACGTTCAATTACATTAACCTGTAGCTGTGCGACAATAGATCATTCTGTGCTTAGGTGTGATATATGCAGGAAAAGATATCACAGGTCGTCTACAAAGAAAGCAAATGCAATAGATGCATCTGAAGATAGTCCTACTGCAAGCACCTAGGCGTTGGGTGTGAGCCAAGCAACCGTTTGGGAGGTTTTAAATGAGGAAAAAATGCATTCATATAAAGACCCATAACCTTTGCAATTGCAAAAAGTGGCAGGCAATGAGACCGGACGATTTTTCTTTGCACGGTAATTTCCCCCACTAACACCAGCAGCAGCAGCCCCACTAACACCAGCATAAGTAATCCTGATTTCCATCCGTATGTCTTTTTCATTGATGAAGCCGCGCTTGCCCAATGAGGTATGTTTAACACCCACAGTTCTCAACTTTGGACGAATTACTACATCGAATGAAATCGTGTACCTACCAAGAAATATTCACCATTAGAATTTGAGATGCATGGAGTGCAACTACTTAGAAAGACTATTCAATCTACGTACTTGCTTGAACGTTTGCACTTACGGCATGTTTCTACAAGATATCTTACCAGAACTTCTTCCCATTTCTGGCAAGATATTTTGAAGAAACATGTTGCAGCTCAATTATGCATCTACGGCTGCTTTCATATAAATGCATATTTAACTCGAAGAAGCACCTGCTCACTTCAAGCACAAACATCAGAAATTACCTCGATGCTACTTTATAACCCTTCTTGAATTAGACGGGGTGAACTTATTCCTGAGCCACAATGATCACAAGATTTAATGTGCAGGGATTTCTTCTTCAGGGAGCAGATTAAACAGCATGATCTATGAGTACCTCATTAAGTTGAATGAAGATTTAGCCGCTAGATTGTTAGGCAACTAGAAAATTAAGCAAAGTCTGAGACCCCTGTCAATGTCAAGTACGCCAATGTCAGAGCCCTGGGGACAGCCTCTTTCTAGTTTCATTGTAGTGGGACCAGCATCAGTTGTTATTCTCACATAGCGGTCCTCCAGGTAGCTTATAAAAATACAAATAATTTCTTTAGGACAATTCATGTCATCTAAGCATTCCATCACATCAGATGATGAGCGTATGAAAGTCAGCCTCTCTATTAGAGTGGACGGTCTTAAGAGTTGATTTATAACTTGGTCTGTGGATAATCCCTCTCTAAAACCGTACTGAAGTCACTTATGACTTTGTTTGACTTTAGATGACGGTTTAGTCTATTCAAGACTATTCTTTCTAGTATATTACTTATGGAGGGCAAAAGCCTTACCGGCCTTTACGCCTTTGGATCCTCAGCAGCTTTTCCTGTTTTTATAAAGAGAACCACCTTCGCAAGCTTCATTTGTAAGGGAAACACTCTCAGGTTCCATCAGGTTTGACATAGTAATAATAATAGCCCTGGAAACTGTTTTTGGAGCACCTTAATCATGATATTGTCTATGCCATCTATACCTGGTGCTTTACCTTTTGAAATTCTGTGAATGATCCAATTGACTTCTGGAAAAGTGATAGCCCGCCTATCTCTAACTGTGCTGCTCCAGTTCCTTTCCAAGAATTTTTTCCGCTTAGAGCTATGTGTTTCCTTGTCATCTAACTTCTTATCTTTTGTGAAAATCGTAGTTAGAATTCGAAACAAGACATCAGTACTTTAAGTTGAGCCAGGGGTTGTCTAAGTAGTCATCTGCAGCGGTTTAAACACTCTATCCGTAGCAACCCTCTGATAATATTCAGATTGCTACAGTGCTTCCTCCACGATTGATTTTTAGCTGCAATTATTGCTTTTTTAGAGAGTGCTCTTTCTTTTTGGTAACATCTCATTTTTGGGGACCTTAGGAGTTCATCTGTTTTCCTCTGAACTCTTCTACGCAGTGCCCTTTCCTTACTTCTCAGAGCTGTCAGTGAAGAGTTTAACACAGTGTTTTGTATTTTTTATATATATTTCTTAAAAAATCTTCTTTTTTATATATTTATGTGCTTTCACCTGAGCTGATGTTATTACCAATATAAGTTTGTTGTAGACAGTGTCCAAGTCTGTTTTTGTATTACAATTTCCTAGTTCCAAGATGATCTCCTCTAGATGAACTTAGGACGAATCATGCATGTAAATTTCTTATGACCTCCGTACTTTCGGTGCGGAACCTTAGTTTTCCTGTGTGCAACAGTTGAGTGTCCAATGCATAACTGATAATTCGGTGGTCACATAGAGACGGAGTGGCCAAGACCTTCCAGTTACATATTCATGTCACTAGGCTAGAAGGTATCATTGTTATGTCTGGCCAATCTTGCGCCCTAGAGGTACGAAATGAATGTGAGTCAGAATTAATAACTGTCAGTCTGTTTGCCGCAGCAAAGTCAATGACTTCGCGTTCTGCTGTTTTCTGTACCTGCCCCCCCCAAAGAGGACTTGTTGCATTAAAGTCCCCTGTTACCACATAATAGTTGGAGGAACGTATATCCTGACTAGGCGAAAAATATGCATTCGTGACCACCAATTTTGCATTTACCGTTTCAAATGCAATTGATACCGTGTTATCAGTCTAGTCCAGTGTTAGTGGCGAGAGAGGTCCTTTATACTCTATAGCTTCCAGTTTTGAGCCAGAGTAATAGATCTTGCTACCTGTATTGAGTTCTGGAAGGTGCCCAGAGGATAGGTATGGCTCTTGTAGAAGTGCTATGTCAGTGTTGCTTTTTGACATTAGTTCTATTATATTCAACGTTGCTGCTCTGGATTTCCGCAGATTACACTGTAAGAAGCGTAGTCCTCCCAAAGCATGTGTAATTACATGTTCCCTTGATTGCCATTGTGCACCTTGTACAATTATGATAGTTCCAGTCTGCGCGTGGGACATTTCAATGCGCTTGCCTGATGATGGATTTCGTGTTCCTCTACCTCTTTCTCGTTGACACAGTTCTCCTCCTCTGAGGTACACTCCTGCACGGTTATTCTACGCTACGAGAGTCGACAGCAAGTTGTGGGCCGCCAGATGTCGCTGCTTGTAAAAAATAGGTCTGCCCGACATCCTATATTCTCTGAGTACGGAAGTTGTCGAAAGCGCGTGAAAAAGGTGTTGCCGCGTCGTCAATCAGGGTTGTGCAGTTGACGTACTAAGTAGACAATGGCTTTGTATGTGTTTTTCCCGCTGATTTTTTCATATTTAAACGAAGAATACGGTCGTAGATCTCTGAATCGGTGGCGAATTTATAGAAAATATGTTGATGCTTTTGCTCTGCCAAAAGATGTTTTCATTGCGTATTTCAGATTGCCAAAATTTATAGTTATTTTAATTTTCGATGAACTAATAGAGTATTTGGAGCCACATTCAGAAAACAAGAACGCAATTTCTACTGAAAGAAAGGTTGTACTATTCCTAAAATTATAGATATAAATTGTAATTGTATGCTTTAAAAATGTAGAAGATAATAAGTTAATCAAGCACATAAACCTTCTTCATTTAATACAAATATAGACATCCGATACGCTTCTACTCGATTTATGTACAGCAAGAATTACGTTTACTTTAAAATCTAACAGTTGAATACCTTACGAGTAATACTGTGAACACAAAAAGGAATGTCGTTCATTATTACGCGAAATTCACACTGCTGTAAAATAAAAATAAAAAAATTATAAAACTATAAAATAGCTTTATAATATTTTTTTCAGTAGCTGTACTACTACTAGTGTGATACTTTTAAAAATAAGTTTTAGCCCAGAGGGCCTATTAATTTCGTTTTGCCATTTTGTGACGTTTCACTTTTCAAATCGTTGCCACCAAGTATTATCGCACTCTATTATATTTAAAGAAATTAAGTAATGAGGAATTTGCAGAATGTATGAATGTTTCTCGCACTGTAATAAAACAACGGCACCTAGAGCCATGAAATTCTGAATAACGTAATCCTTCATCCTAATATAGGCATCTGGAGGCCCAAATTTGCAACTGGGAATTTGTTTTATTATCTGTTTCATATTTTGTAAAGCATTTATGAGTTTTTGATTAAGAAACCCAACGATTTCAAAGCGAGCAATGGCAACATTGTACGGGAAAAAAAGTAAAAGAGGAAAAAATCATTTTCATCTCTAGCGCGCGAGACTATGTATCGGAAATTCTAAAGATATGCTTTTTTTAAATTATATGATATTGCTGTTGAATTGAATTTTATGGTTTAAGTGCGAAAAACATGATATTTAATAAATAAAGGTAAAACGCAAAACGTTAAAAAAAAATGGGCCTTTGGGAGTAATATCAAATCTGAAGGATTTCAGAATTTTTTTTTTTTTCCTGTTTTGTGTGTGTGTGTGTGTGTAATTTTATTACATTTTAAAACTAGTTTCTAAGTGAGGACTTTCTAAGGGAAACTGGCTCGTATACACGTTACACATGGGGAAAGCCACGAAAACGCCGGCCAGCTCGTTCGCGGGATTCCATCCTCGGACCAAACTACCTGCATTCAGCGACTCTACCGCTCGGCGGCTGGTGGGCTTGTTAACAGAATTATACTGCATTATTATTGTATTATGCTATAAAGTAACAATGCTATAAGATTGAGGGTTTGTTCATGGAATAGTACTTTTGTAACCTATTATAGTATTAAAAAATCATTGTTTCTTTGCAAACTTAAAAAAAAAAAAAAAAAAAAAATATTACTGTTCATAGCATTCTTATTTTTATATTGTAAAAGATATATTGATTATTATTAGTTTTCTATTTAAAATGTGTCGAAACGCTGGTTTGACAAGGACTTCAACTGCAGGAGACCTACACTGATTATTTTTACATTAGTACTGGCATTGTGAAAATATTACTATCTTTTAATTATTTTCACAGAATAAAATCTTTTGAGAAGGAAGAATATTATAACTGAGCAGTTCTTATATATATAAAAAATTAAAATAACAGCAATGTAATATTAAATAAAACAGGTATTGGTAATTGTGTGACAAACATTGCAAAACAAATTAATCACACATACAGGATAGATTAGTTTAATTTTGATATATATTTTATATTAAAAAACATTTTCTTTCATGTTAATTATAGAATAAATTATTTAAAATAAAGCATTTAAAATAAAGCAAAGTGTGTGATAGTTGAATGCAGCAACAATCGGCCATAGCAAATGAATTTTATTTCTTTTCCTGTAAGAAATAATTTTCATAGAAAAAGAAAATAAAAAAAAGGGAAGAATTATTAAGAAAGAAATATTTTCTTTCTAATTTCTTATTTAAAGAAATATTTTTTTGATAGTAACCGTAAATTGCGAGAAAACAGTTTTAATGTAAGCATGGAAAAAAAAAAAAAAACTTAGTTTGCTATTAGATTGTAATGCAAATTAATCATATTATAAATTTAAATTATTAAAATTGTTTATTTCTAAAAGGATTTGAAGTAAGCTTAATTCATTTACTCTTATCTATTTACCATTGCTTTCGTGATATCCCATATCACTCTTTATTTCTTAGCTCTAAATTCCTGCGTTAACTTTCCCCTTAAAAAACGGGATTTTCCTTCACATAATACAGCAGCATATTCTGCTGCGTGTTGGTCATAATACTATTATTATGTGCAATTTTTTTCGAATTACAAATGCAGAGTGTGAGTTAGTGAAATTTATAGGAGATTATTCCTAGAACTTCAGCGAGCGCGCTCTATAAATTTCGTCACTCGTTTTTACTGCGATTGGTGTAAAGCTCCTTGAAGCCTTGTCCCCTTTCAGTAAAGTCAAATGGACCCACCTGCCCTCCAACTGAGGACCACAGAATGGCTTTCTCTGATAAGTTGCATGGAGGTAAGAAAGAAAGGAGTGGCCAACCGGCACTAGAAGTGTAGCACTGCTTCGAAGCTTCGGTCACCAGATGGGGTGTTCTTTGTTTACATTCAGAAGCTCGCTTGACACTGTTCTGATAGTATTTCGACAGTTCCATACAAATCGAAAAAGGGACACTTTCACATGAAAGAAACATTCATAGTGTGATAGATAATAGCAATTTGTATAGTTTAGTGACATTTGCGCAAAAATCGCATCTTGGTTATTTTTCGATAACTAACAACAGCGCGATTTTGATTATGAATTTGTTTTATAAAATTTTAAGCTGTTGAACTACAAAAATATAAATTTTAACAAACATGTTATGCTTAAAGAATGAAAAATACCTTACGGTACCTTTAAAATTGTACACGTCTTTCGATACCCTTGATAGAGTATTCGCTACTTTTATTTTATGTTCCAAACGCCAAAATGTTTTAAATAAAATAAATTTTTTTCACATCCATATATTATTGTAATATGTACCTTTTAAAATTTTTTAGAGGAGAGGCTTTACTGTTGCTCGTTTTAAACTGATCATTTTAATTTTATATATCTGAGAAATAATCCCTTTGGGATTACACGTTTTACTTATTTGGGTTAATTAAAAATAAAATATAGTGAATGCACAGAAATTAAAGATTTGCACATGCCGGAAATGAAAAATATGAAATATGTATGGGTATTTATGCATGTGCTTGCAAAAAGCATGTATCTGCCTTTAACAAAATACATAAATATTCATTAAATTATTTATAAATGTATTTGAAATGAAGAATTTATTCATTTATAAACAACTGTGAAGAAATCTAATTATTAAATGTATCTAATTTATAATGATTATAAATATTATCTAAATATATAATAACTTTAATATTGAATTGTAAACATAAATTGAAATCCTGTTGGCAAATACGTTATAAAACTATTTAAGCAAGAATTGTTCGCAAAAGCAAATGCTATGAGATGCGAACTTAAGAAAGTAATAAAGAGTTTTAGAATATGTATTGTTGAAATTAATGGTAAAAAAAATCTGATAAGTATAATTAAAAGAATTATTCCCCTTACATTTTATAATAACTCAGTTACAAGTTTTAAATAATACTTTAAAAAAATCCTTATTTTATTCGCTTTCAGAAATGTTCAGAGAAAGTTAAGTACTATTTAAAGTATTTCGCTAATTTCTAATAATTCTCTAATTTAAAATGAACTGAATAGAGCATTAATTATAAATTGACTTATATTTTTCGATTTAAAAGATACCTCAAAAGCCAAAAAATCATGTCATATTTAAGAAAGTATTTTAGGAAGAAGCTCTAAATAGAAAAGAAATAATGCATAATTTTAATATTAATAATACAATAAACTTTGCTCTTAATTTTTGTACCTTAACCGAATAAAATCGAATTACCTTACATTTTTTTCCTAATGTAATTAACGATAACGTGTGAAAATATTTCATTCAAATTAAACCATTCTGAGAAAACTGTTCTGCGAAAAGTATAGAATTTAATTCCTTTCAGAATGAAATGTTGTTTAAAAATATGTTGTTTTCATATACTTAGGACTCTGAAGTGTTGTAGAAAAAGAAAATATATACATTTATATGTATTTTTACGACGTAATTACAAAATATTTACATCCGATCGCGTCAAAACCCATTGAACTTAATAGTAAATGACCCAATGTTTTGGTCACCACGTAGGGATCGCCGGCGCTTCAGTGCAAGGTACGGGAGAAATCTGTTTAGGGCTACTCCATCCTACCTCCATGATTGATAAGTTGTGATGGCTGTCCATACCGTTTTTTTTTTTTTTTTTTTTTTTTTTTTTGTTGAGTCAATATTGTTCACTCAAGTTGTAGACAATTCCAGTGATCATAGAATAGGCGTCCTGGGACGACTGCCCTTTCGCATACTTCGTACAAGCCGGTACGAAGTACGCGAAAAGCCACTTCGTAGTGTAAATACAATCATTGATGGACAATCAAGATTAATTATTTGTTTTCTTGTAGCAAAGGGGGGGCGAATAAGACTTTGGGGCGGCGAATTTGGCCTACGCCCCAGGCGGTTGAAACCATGGAGGTAAGAATAATAATTTCTTAACTCCTCAGTTGAAATCCACACAGCGCCACTGACAGATGCACAACAGACAGTTTTACGCGAAAATTTCGTTCCAAACAGATATATACTTAATTTAGAAGTCAAACAACAAAAATCAGCGTTTTATTTTCAAAATATTCACAGGACTAGTTTCGATGGTTTTACCGAACCACCATCCTCAGCTGCAAAACCGCAAATGAATAAGATAGGAAATAATGATTAGATAAGATAAGAAAGCCTGGACAAGAATAAGCAAGTGGCGCCATCTGATGATGAAACCAGAACTAAAACATAATTTCTTTAAAGGCCGAAGGCAAAGTTGGGTTAAAATTAGGATCGTTAACTAGAACAGAAAGATTTTTTTGAATGTGAAATGCCTCTAGAAAATCCAATTCTCCAATGGAAGATGTTTTTTGAATAATTTTGGCAGCAGAAAAATTGAAAGTGTGATTTTCGGACCAACAATGTTGAGCAACAGAAGACTTCTGTGTTTCCTATTTTTTCTAACATATATGCCTCATGTTCCTTGACGCGAAATTTTAAGGCTCTCTTAGTTTGGCCATTGTAAATTAAACCACACTGGCAAGGAATCCTATAAGTACTAAAACCTTCAACACACTAAAAGGCACACTCTTGTTTTAGGAGATTATAAAAATTCTGTTGTCATTCCCTTCCTTCCATCAATTAGCTATAAAGTTGCACATATTTTGCAGAAATTTAACTTTCAGCTCGTTTATTCTCCCAATTCCGAGTTCCATACTCAAGGACCCCATTCCGGATATGAATTCCTGGGGTATTTATAGGATTCCTTGTCAGTGTGGTTTAATTTACATTGGCCAAACTAAGAGAGCCTTAAAGTTTCGCGTCAAGAAACATGAGGCATATGTTAGAAAAACATCTTCCATTGGAGAACTGGATTTTCTAGATTCATTTCACATTCCAAAAAAATCTTTCAAAAAATATCATTCATTCAAAAAATTTTTCATTTTTGAATCACATTCAAAAAAATCTGTTCTAGTTAACGATCCTAATTCCAATCCAACTTTGCCTTCGGTCTTTAAAAAAGTTATGTTTTAGTTCTGGTTTCATCAACAGATGGCGCCACTTGCTTATTCTTGTCCAGGCTTTCTTAGCTTTTCTAATCATTATTTCCTATCTTGTTCACTTGCGGTTTTGCAGCTGAGGATGGTGGTTCGGTAAAACCATCGAAACTAGTCCTGTGAAAATTTTGAAAATATCACGCCGATTTTTGTTGTTTGACTTTTGAATTAGTATTTGTTCGGCGTGTTATTGTGTCTTAGATATATACCTGCTTTCCATTTTTTAACGCAGAGGTTTTCAAATTGTGTTCCATGAAGCCGTGGGTCTCCGTGAGTACCAGGCTCCGTGAGTCACTAGAGTTCCGTGAGTCAAAATAAAAATTAAAAAAAAAAATTATAAATCACTCACAATAGTTCATTACTATTTATAATCAAAAAATATAAATATACATTTAGATTTGTTTTAAGACTTAGCATGTGGTCATAACAGTTCAAAGAGAATGACGTGCAATGCTTTGCAAAACTAAATATTTTTATTTTTCTAACGGAAATGAATTAAATTTAAATGATAGTGTTAAAAAGGACACAATGGAGCCTCCTTTTGTAACTGAAGAACTATAAGAAAATATTTCCCAGAAGGAAAAATGTAAGCATGATTTTATATAACATTTTTTTGAGTATTACTATAGCTCAGAATGCTTGCCAGTACAGGAGAAGAAACACCTTATCGACATATGAAGAAACTCAACGTTGAAATTTAAGTTTAAGGAAGGACATCTTAATTTTTGGTTTTAAATTCATGCAGAATACGTAGAAATTCCTCACACGGCTATAAATATCTTATTTCATTCGGAACGACGTATTTAAGCGAAAAACCTTTCTCAATGTATGTGGCAACAAAAATAAACATAGAAACAAATTAAATATGAAATGAGTCTACAGGTAGTATCAAAACGGTAATACAAAATATGAAATGAGTCTACAGGTAGTACCAAAACGGCTAAAGTTCCACAGTTGTGTAAAAATAGCAAGCACATTTCTGTCACTAAAGTAATACAAGCGTCAGTGACACCTGGAGCAGGAGTTAATACTATTAATGAATAAATTACATTAATTATATGCTAAAATGTTTTTAATGCAATATTATTCTTTAATTGTCTTTACATAAAGTATTTATAATATACTGATCTACTTTATATATTAAATTAAGAATTATTTTTCTAAGGATGGTATAGGGTCCCCCCCCCCCAAAAAAAAATCCTCATAGTTCTAACGGTTTCGCGAATCGACAAAGTTTGGAGACAACAGCTTTAATCTGTTGCAACATGTACGAGTACACAGCCACCCGCTTCGCTCTTCATTGAGAATCTGTGCTATGAAAATGACGTAATAATAATTTGAATGAATATATCTCCAGAAAAAGGCATGCGATTTAAATTATAAAAACACTTTTTTAGATACAACTTTAAAAAAAAATACGAAATCCGGTATGTTTCTTGTGCTAATCATTTCCACTGCCCAATATAATCTCAATGCAGTTTAAATTTAAATCAGAAATTTAGTTACGCTTACGATACTATATCTAAGAAACTGCATGTTAATGTGTAATAATTATGATTCAATTATGCTTAACTATCTTGACATTGATTGATTTATAATATTTATTAAAAGTCCTTTAAAAATTATTTAGATACTAGCAAAATCTGGGATTATGAAATGTAATATCCTTAGACTAGTACCTATTCGTTATCTCCGTATTTGTAACACTTAGCCTCAAAGAATTACCGACAAATAAGAAAAATATAAAAGTACCCAAAAAAAGGTAACAAGCAGATAATGTTACAAAGCAAAAGAAAGTGTAGCTAACAATTTCAGAGTTGCAGCCAGCGTAAAAAAGGTTTTCGAAAATAAAAAAAAAAGTAAATGAAGGCTGATAAAGTGAACAGAAAAGTAACCAGAAAACAGAAAAGCCAAAGTAATCGATTTCCTGTTACCAGAGGCATCCGATATATTGAAAAATGTTCTTAAGAATCCTCATATATATCAATATATCGAAATCTAATCGTAGATATCGATATATCTGAAAACAACGCATAGTTATATCGTAGTCAACTCCATAGATTTCGATTTAGTTCTGTAAGTCAGCATCCCAGAAACTGCCTTTTCCACTAGAATCTTTTAGATGATATAGAATAATAGAAGTAAATTTATATTTATTTTCAGTTTCTTTCTGGGGTTTGAGACAAATAAAACTATTTATTCGGATTTATCTCTTTTATCCATTTTTTTCCGTATACTAGCTTATCATTATTAATTTATTTGTCTAACAAAAGATATGCAAGGTATTTCAAAAAGACTACACCATTGCAGAAGCTGTTCAGATTCAATGAACTTATTAGCAGTCGAATGGAATCTACCGCTGTATGCTAGTAGTTCACCTCGATCACATATGCAAGAGAATAATAATATATTTACGTATTCCAGTTTTGTTGATTTGGTTTTGGCAAAACACATGAGGGTTATCTGTATAAAAGCAGGAATGCTTTCACGGAGGACTTTTTAAGGGAAACTGGCATTTTACACATGGGGAAACCTCAAAAATATCATTGGAGACAGCCCGTTCCCTGGAATCGAATACAGACCTAACTACCAGTGTTCAGCGACTTTATCGCTCGACCTTTAATTGGCCTACATGTTCCGTATTCCAGAAGATTTCAGTACAGGGACAACTCAGTGTTACATGAAGGGAAGTAAAAACTCTGGCTCGAAGCCTTGGCAAATTCTACTCTTTCTACAGGAAGACTCAGCTTATCGAACTTAAGAGGAGGTGATTGAAACAACATTTGATAGGCTGGATCATCAAGCTACTTGCCGGATTGGAGTTAATTAGGAACCAAACCTCCTACATTACTCTCAAAGCCGAAATTGGAAGCATACATATCTAAGACATTGCCATAAAAAACCCCATGGGCGAAATCATTGGGAATGGGCTTACTAAATGCTCATTTTCGTAGTTTTCCCATGCGTAACATGTATACAAGATGTATTTAGAAATTAGTGCAAGAAGTTAATTCCTTCCCTTAAGCAGATACTCCTGATACATTTTACTATAACCAAATAAATCCACTCTTCATGTTGAAGAAAGGCACCAGGGCTTCAGAACAGTCAAAAACCATTGAACATTGGTACGTGGTTATCCAAGTTCAAATCCCTGAAAATAAGCCTGCTGACATGTTTTTCTCTACATGATCGAATGACAGGTAGTGATTTTGTGTTGCTTCTAATATTAGTTAATGAAGAATTTGTATTTATGTATGTATGTATGTTCTCTGCACGGAGTCACCAAATTTAAATAAAAAATTATTGTAAAACATAGTCTTCAACCAAGCATATGCACTTTCCACCCCGAATTTGAATTTAGAATTTGTTTTTTATTTATTTCATATTTTGCCCGAATTTAAGAAACTTTTGATTAAGTAGCGATATAAAAACATCCTGTTGCCATTTGACAAAGCGTGAGATATTTATATTTGAAATTTAATCAGAAATCTCAGCGATATAAAAGAAATGTGTAGCTACTCGTCGAAATGCAGCATGAGTTGGGTTCGAATAAGAATTGCATTCAATGAATATAAAGTATGAAATGTAATATATGAATCTGAATAATATAAAGGTTCGAATGTATGAGGTACAATATGAATGGCTTTCGAATTTAACCGCATTGTGAAAAAAACAGAGACACCTGGAGCAACCAAATTTTGAACACATACAGTCTTTCATCCGAATCTGTGCACCTCAAAGGTCAAATTTTGCATGTCGAATTTCATTTATTTCATATTTTGTGCATATTTAAAGAACTTTTGATTAAAACCTCAGAAGTATAAAAAAACTGTGTTGCCATTCGGCAACGCGTAAGCTATTCCTGTTTCAAATTGAGTTAGAAAACTCAGCTATATACAGAAAAATTATGCTACCACTGTTCGAATTAAAATATTTTTATCTAATTTATGGCAGTAGTATGTTTGCGTTAAATAAAGAATAACATATTTAATCTTTCTTTCAAATTTATTCCGTTATTTATTTACAAACTAAGCGATTAAAAAACAATACACGCACATTCATTTCACATATTATTGATCGTTACTCATTAAATCATCAAATATTTTTCATCAAATATTTTTTTTCTTTTTATAACAATTATTTTAAGGCTGTTAGATGCATAATCCGCTATTAATGAATAATCTCGTCCAATCCAATTTGAAAGAAAAAAGGTATAACGATTTAAAAGCATTTCAGAATATTATAATTTATTTCGCTTTTCATGTTTTGAGAAATAGAAGAGTTTTTTACATTTACTTATTTATTTGCCTTTTCAGAGTTTTCGAGTGAGAACCTGCTTTACGATAGATAGCGCACTTTCAGTTTCTGTCACTTTAATGTATCACTTGCACCACTCTTTCTTCTTGTCTCCTCCGTTCTTGAGCCCCGACTACCTGTCCTTCAAGAATGCACTTTATATCATTCAGAATAAACTGCAGCAAGATGTGTATTGTAATAGAAGAATATCCTTCTTTCGTAGCAAGATTTTTGTGCCTAAAAATCGTAAATTTTTTCAGAACTACATAAGATAAGTTTGTGTGAATCACTTTTATTGTCCGTTTTACTTTTCAAATAACTACTCACCTAAAAAAGTTACTATAAAAATAAGAAATACATAATGCTTTTAGTAAATATAGCTATTGTCATTTGATAGGTCCACCTAGTAATTAGCACGGACAAAGGACACGAGGAGGCTGCCAAAGTAATAATAGCCGTAAAAATAAGCTTCCGCAGGCCAGCTTCATGCCTGAAACTAAAGCAGCAAAATACAGCCGAATAATCTTGGCAAAAGTGGTGGAACGTTGCCAAAACAAGGAGAATAGTTTACAACCCCTTCCCCAAAGTTCAGCCCCCTTCGATTCATAATATCAGACAGATTCCGTAGTTCTTCATTTTACACGACCCCTTTACTACGTACGTACTTCTATGAAAGGAATCTCTCATCAACAGATTCCTATGCATGTGAAGAAAGGGGTCATCTCGAAATATTACCAATCAAATCATAGTAATATTATCTTACGGCAGGAATTTCGGGTAAAGAAGTGTCGTATTATTAAATGTGCCGATCCTCTGGATGTGAGATTTTTGAACTTTTATCATAATATTTAAATATTTAGTTATGCTGTCATAATGAATCTCATATTTCGGAGATGTAAGTGGTCTTTCCAAAAGCTTATATTTCTTTGGAGCACAAAAGAAGCATTGGAACGTGAGATAAAGATTTGACTAGATTAATCTATCATAACTGCTATGAACATGCCTTTTTATTATTCAAATGTTACTGATTTCTCGCTGTTAATCCAGCTTTTTTCACTGAGCTATAATAATAGAAAAATTATCGTTTATTGGTAAGCAAGTTTCAGTAAAGCTATTTGGTCATCCCAAGAGCGTTTTCTTTTAATTATTTTGCTCTTTCTAACACTGAGTGACCTTGATTGAAACTGATGTTTAAATACGATCTGTCCTGTTTACCTTTCATAATTTTAGCATGCGTTGTGGCATATTCTTTCCCATCATTTTATGCTAAGAGCTTTTATAAAGCAAACGTTCTTTCCGTCATAATGTTTCACAACTTTCATTTCACAAAAGGAAAGAAAATGCTAGTCAGAATGCTCGGATTTTCATCTTTTCAGGTCACTTCAAAGTAGTCTGAAATACCTGGAGTTCACTACTCTAGAGATTGTCAAAATGTACTGCTCATTTTTCACGTCAAACAGCCCGTTGATAATTTCCTTACGAATAAACCTAACGACTTTAAAAATTGGAATTTTTTATCTGCCTGAGAGATGGCGGAAAGTCGTAGAACGCATTTCTGCTTATGCAATTCAATGAAAATTCCGTATATTTTTGTACTGCTTCGTATACGTTTGCATTCCTCATCAAAATCCCAGAACTTTTGTATGGTCCATTTTATTTTGTTGGGAAACTGGTAACTAGCTTAGAGTCTGCGTAATGTAAGGGAGTTATGTGATTTTTCAACTATTATTGCGCATGAACTCTCCAATGTCTGCAGTAAACTTGAGTTTATGTTTAATTTGAGCGATCCTTGGTTGGTAATTAACAAAATTTACTTTTCTTTTCCTATTTCTTCAAAATTAATATTAAATTCAAACACGCACCATAGATAATCATGTTCTCTATAAGACAGATAGTCAAGCAGGTTTAGTTTTCTTATGTACGTGTTCGTGCCTCACCGCCCTCATCGGTATAGTGGTTAGTGTTACTAAAACTACTTTCTCTCTTCTTCCAACATGCCTTCGTGGTGCAATGGTAGCACACTCGCCGCGTATTCGAGCGATCCCGTTTCGAGTCCCGGCGAGGACATTGCATATTTTTCACATCTGCTGCTTCAAAATAATAACCTAATGATTCTACATTTCTAGCTAATGTATCGTTGGACTCGGGTTCGAATCCCGAAGAAGGCATGGACGCCTGTTAGTGTGTGTATATCGTCATTGTCGCACAAAGCATAATAAAGCAATTCGTAAATGCTGCAGTGTTAAAATGTCGTTGTCGAAAATATCACGATGAAAAATAAAGCACCTAAAAATCATTACATGACGATAACATCGCAGACATATGTTTTTCTGGTTTTAAAAGCTGTAAATCACACACACAGTCATTTAGGAGCGCAAGAAGGAATGAGGAATATTTGTACTTATATATATATATTTTAATTAACTAACACATTTTTGCTGAAAAAGAAAGAAGGAAATTTAAACATCCAAGAAAGATAAATGAGTAGAAAATTAATGCTACTTATAGCAGTTAATAGACTATTTAACTTACATAGTTAATTAACAAAGGTCATTAATTAATTAATATTAGTATTAGTAAAGTTTTATTGATAATGTTTGTAAAGTTTTATTTTTAATTTTTCAAGAAAAATATAGTTTAAAAAGGATTACGAAAATGATAAATAACTGCACGAGGTTAATTCTGTTAAAATTGTTTAATTAGTTATCAAATCGTAAAATTGATTTCTTTCACCCTTTGCTAATCTGATATTCTTTTAGTGAAAATTTATTTATTATTATTATTATTATTATTATATATATATATATATATATATATATATATATATATATATTTTTTTTTTTTTTTTTTTTTTTTTTTTTTGCTACACTTCATTCGTTTTCTTAAAGTGTCGTTAACTTTTTCATTTACAGCGTACAGTTGCATTTAATAGTTTATAAGGTACTTTCTGCCTCCTTTTTGCATGCCTTCAGGGTGTAGCGGTAGCACACTCAGTGCGTATTCAAGGGGTTTAGGTTCGAGTCCTCGTGAAGGCGTTGCTCATTTTTCATATATCCTACTTCCAAAAAAAACCCTAATGACTCTACAAGCTAATTCAGAAACATGAATCATAAATATATTCGTTCTTCCTTCTTGCGCTCACAAATCATTACAAGAATTTGCATTTACAGCTTTTGAGGACTGGAAAACGCATACCTGATATGTTATCGTCATGCGATGATTTGTAGGTGCTTTACATTTTACCACTATATTTTTAACGACGATATTTTATACCACAATGTTTTAAAAGTGTGATTTTGTTTCCTTGTTTTCTTTTCTTTTACGATGTTCTGTACGACAAAGTTTTCGTCCGCAATCCTTTCGGCTGGCAACATTTGTATAACTAAATTCTAGAATATACACAAATCATTCTAAGAAGTCATACATAAAAATTATTCTACACCGAAAGCTTAAAAAATTATACACTCTAAAACGCGCTACATAACAGAACGTAGGAGCCAAACAACGCAATCTTTACATTGAAAAATTCAGCACAGAAAGAATTAACTAATACTGCATTGACATTTTGCAGATGTTTCGCACATATTTTCGTTTAGGGAACAAATTTAGAATTTTACTGTCTGCACAATCAGACAGAGATGGAAATATCTTTTTAACAAAGTTTCTACGGAATTTTTAACTTAATTTACACATGTTTCATGAACGCTCGGTGCTTACAACCATTTTTAGTCTATTATTTTTAAATTCTCACATCGAAGAATATGTCAGTTATAAAGGTTTGAAATTTCACATATTGTAAAATCAATTCTTTACTGTCTTTATATATATATTGTATGATCTTAATTAACATTTTACTTTCAAGTTACTTCAAAACATCTTTCAAAATATAACTTACTAGTATGGATTCACTCTTTTAAAATAATTCTACTTTAATTAAACTTAGGAGATAATATAATCAATTAATCAATATTGTTTAGGAAATAAATTATTATATATATATATATATATATATATATATATATGAATATCAAGAACTTTATTTGAATATCAGTATATATGAATATGAATAACTATATTAATATAGATGAATATTAATAACTACATTTGAGTATTAACATATATGTATTAATATAATTAATTTATTTATATTCTGGTCTTGCGACTGGTATGATCTGGCACTATTTTAAAACTTTAGGTGCCGGTACTAGCCAATTAGAAGTAAGCGGCTGGTTATATAAAAATCTGATATAAAATAGTAATGAATGCTGAATAAGAAAAAGTATGTGAAATATGCGGTCTAACTGCGAAAGTCAATCGTAGACGCATGAATTATAAATGTGCACATTTTGCAAATCAAAAATCTATCCGGATTGCGATGTTAAGAAACTGAACAATTTGCATTCCTTCCTGCTTCCCAAATTATAGTTGCCTTTCATGAAATGCTGCTGACAGTTCACTGTCATCTAAGATAAAGCACGTGCCAACTTCAAGCGGTTAGGACAAAAGCCTATTTGCTTATTTCATTTCCAACTGTGAGTCCTGAGAGCTATTTATCCATTCGCCAAACAAAGTGAAGGGAAGAAAATGTTATATCCAGAGCTCGGCATGTCTCTTTCAAATTAAATTTCAATTTATTACCTTGAGAATGACATAAAACTTAAAAGGCGTAATATATGCAAATGTGTAATAATTTCATCGTATGGAATGGAAGACAACCCCAAAATCGAAGCAGAATAATTTTAGTGTTACTTTTTAATATTTTCGAGTTAATTCTAAACTGTATTTTTAATTTTATTTTAAGCTTTACATGTGGATAAATAGCTAGCCTTGAAAATTAAATTTTGATTTCTGAAACAAAGCTAAAAGAGTTTAAATAATTTGTATTTGTATGCGTAGCTATGTCAAATTTAAAATTAATACAGTATATTTTCCTCGTTAAAAAAGTATCCGTTTTTGCTGATTATTTATAGTTTGTTATCAGCATTTGTGGTGATATTCCGTACAATGAATCCCTTCTTGTAAGAATCTGTATTGTGTCTACACGATTGTATTTATTGTAATAAAAAAAGGGACACAGAGAGAGAGAGATTGCATACTTTTCAAAACACATTTTTTAGAGCAAATACATTTTTAACCAAGAGGCGAATACTTAAAATTATCATGCGAAGATCTGCATCTAAATATGTTTAAGCGTTTACTTCTGTTACCTTACTATTGTGTTTAATTCTTTTACATTAAATATTCAATTTAATAATTACAACTGGAGTAGTATTCTGTGTTGGTTGTGACTCTGTGGCATTTTGGGTGAATATATCGTAGCCATCGCGGTTGTCAAAATACACCTATGTTTTTTACTAGTGTCATCTCTCTATCTATATCAAGAAGTATACCAGTGAGTTTTTTTCCCCATGCAAGTCTACAGTTTTATTACTATCTTGATGAAACTTCGCACACTTGACCCTCAAAACAAGAGGAAGGTCACTTTCTACTCAAGATTTCTCAAAAACCATCCCATGGGGCTCGTACTCTTTATGTGCATACATTGTACGCTAAATTAACGACTTTTTGATTAAAAACTTGGCGATTTAAAAGCTTTGTTTTGCCACTATGTAAAACGAGAAATATTTATGTTTCAAATATAGTCAGAAAATTTAGCGATATAAAAGAGTGCGTTGCAGGAAACTACAGCATATTTATTTCTCTTTAGTGATTTAACCAAAAAAAAAAAAAAAAAAAAAAAAAAAGAAATTTAAGAAAAACGTGTTGCCACTGCTCAAATTAAAATATAAAATATTTTCAAATGTGTTAACGTTCACATAAAGTAAAATATTTCATTTTTCTTTCAAATTTATTCTGTTATTAATTGATTAAGCAATTTAAAAGCAACACATTAATTTCAGTTATCATTAACTACTTGCTAGAAAAGCAAAATTACATTTGCGGGATTCATTAAAATCATCTGATATACTAAAAAATGTCCTTTTTTGTCTCTGTGTTTGTGTACAGATCTACAGTTTTGTTCCCTCCTTGACGAAATTTTGCACACTTGACTATCAAACAAGAGGAAGGTCACTATCTACTTAAGATCTACTGACATCCACGGGGACCACATTCAGGGCGTTTATATTAGAATGGTGCATTCATGATACCCAATTTGCATACCCACAACCCGTTTTAGATTCACGTCACCGTTGTTACGTTCCCGCTAGCAGTTCTTACTAAATCGTTAGATGGTACTATGTTCTTTTTACTTTTGAGAAAAGTGCAGAACTTTCCATAAGAGAGCAGAGCCTTAAAAGTAGAATTTAAGTGCGCTCGTTATCAGTTTTTCGCGAATGTTTCGAAAACGCTAAAGCGGATGGTGATTTTCCTAAACCAAACACTTAAAGCAAGTATCAGTTTTTACTGAAAACTTTAGCTAGCACCGTATTGTTTATGTCTTTAAACAGTGTAGAGCATTTAGAGCAGAATTTAAATTCGCTTTCTATCAACTATTCGCGAATAATTTGAAAACGGTCTTTCGAAAAAAGTCCCTTCATCCTCCTAAATGAAACTTCTTCCCTCTGCGTAAAGCCCGGGTAATGCCGGGTACTTCGGCTAGTTTGTTAATATTTGTGAAAGATATTTTATTTCATACAGTGAATCGATCTAATGGTTTAACATAAATTTAATTCATTTTTAAATTTATCACTAATATTCTAAAGTTATTTTCTATATAAGTAAAAATTTCTAAAACCTGGTAATCCTAAAATTTTTCGAAATTTATTATTCTCCTTGGTTCTAAAAATTACAGCTTAGATATAAGTCATAATGTTGTTTTGAATTTGTATCACCTTGTATCTCCATAAAAATGAATTCACTCTTAGATAAAATGTATAAGATGGTAATGAGGGGAATGGGAATAAATAGTTGGAGTTAGAATGAAAATATCAGTGAAGAAGGTGAAGCTAACAGAGCAGAAAATACAAAGAACAAAGTTTTAGTTATTTATTTATTTTCTTATTTATTTTTAATACCATCTACGAAAGATGCGTAAAGTTCGTTACTCATCAAGCACTCAAAGAATGACCACAGCTTCTTTCGTCCATGATTCTAGGGCACATTGTGTAAATCATTAGTTTATTTGCTAAGAGCACGTGACACAGAAAGAGAAAAGTCTTTTCGCAATATCAATTATTCCAAAATGATTAAATAAGAAACAATAATGTCTTATCAGAAACAAATACGGCCCACCAGCGGCCGAGCGGTAAAGTCGCTGAACACTGGTAGTTCGGTCCGAGGTTCGAATCCCGCGAACGGGCTGGCTGCATGAGTGTTTTCGTGGTTTTCCTCATGTGTAACGTGTATACGAGCCAGTTCCCTTAGAAAGTCCTCCACGAAGGCATCCGTCCCTTTAGGCAGATAGCCCTAGTGTGCTTTGCCATAATTAAATACACACCAGAAACAAATACCTTTTAATAAACAGTAGCCGACCGGTTAAAACCTCTGAATACTGCGAATTTGACCTGAGCTGCAAAGGGATTTTTCCAGTATGTAACTTGCGAGTGTGTTTGTCCTAGAATTATGTCCTCGAGGCATCCCGGTAGATATATCTCATGTGCTGCCATATTCAAATAGCCTAACGTAATATTTTAAAAGTGAAATTTTTCGTTTCATAAATTTATTTTAGTTTAATTTACAAAAATTTATTTCGTTTTATAATTTATATTTTATATTTTATAAATTTATTTCGTTTAATTTACAATAGTCTCCGAAATTTGTATAATAGGTATTTCGCAACACTTAAAGAGTAATTACTGATTATCAATAACCTCAATAAAGTGAGAGAGAAATTTCAATACATTATAATGAGACCGAAAATTGCATTAAGATGTGCCTTTATATTAGTTGACTATTAATTACACTTCTATATATACTTTGAAGTAAAGATAACAATGCCCACTGCTGAGACAGCCAATAAATTTAAACACTTTCCTTTAACCGTTGAATTTAAAATATTCTAACCAATTTCATACTAGCGCTACCATGTAGTAATTAGGTAGCACAAAAGCGGTTGAATAGCATTTGTTTACGCTATTTGTTCAGAAATGATAATAAATATTAACCAGACAACGCGTGTCACGCTGAACAGGGGCAGGAAAAAAGGGAAGAAGTGTAGAATCTTTTCACAAATATATTTGCAACAAAGCGAGAAACTGAGTTCCCGGTTTGATATATGATTTAAGTTTCCGGAAATTCGGCGTACCAATGCGTTTTATCTTTCTTGCTTTGTTGGGTATATAATTATCAATCATCGTGAGAGCTTCATTAGCAACTTTGCCTGCGTTGCTGACTAAATGATGATTAATGGCAGCAACGGGAAAACAGCGGAAAAGAACAAGTGTCTTTCTTTATAAGAGAGGTACTTAAAATAATGATCCATTTGAAAAATTCCGTATTTGGTCATTATAAATACTACATAACAAGTAAAAAAAAGTAAGTATTTTACATCTACATACCATGCTAAAATATTGCTGATATTTTGAATTCCACGTAATGGACTATTCTGATGGCAAATACGTGCTCTCACATTTATTCTTTGCATGAATTCTTTTGTTTCTTAGATTTTAAGCGAGTTTCTGAGAAGAATCATTATTACAGAATCTTTACCATTTATTCTTTTTTTTTTTTTTTTTTTTTTTTTTTTTTTTCGCTTTTGGAAGCAATTTTCCTTTGTAATTTTTTCGATGATAGGGCATATTACAAAGAAAATGCAGACTCTCTATTATTTTGGATGATGCTACGATATGTGCTAGGTATTACTGAATTGAAATTCGAGAAGTTTTCAGAGGCAATTATTTGGAAAAAAAAGCTTTTTTTACATAAAACTGAATATTTCTTCAATTTGGTAGACAGTTCTTTAAAATTACAAAATAATTTAAAAAGAGAAATAAATATTACCTCAAAGAAAGGAAATATCATGAAAAGTAATTTGTTCGAATTCGCGTTATATGAAAATTTTAAATAACCTTTTTTAATTATGCTTTAAAATAAAGCAATTTAGAAATATGTTTTAAAATGAAATGCGTTCTCAAAAAAAAAATAAATAAATAAATAAATAAAATGAGGTAATGCATTGTCTTGAACTAGAAAATACAAATTTCGAAAGAATTTTTGTAAAAAGAATATTAATTCTTAAGTTTCGAAAATGTACCAGGTTATAAAATTGCTCAAATGCCTAATGCTATGGTTGATTCATGGTTGATGAGGAACTCGTCAATCATTATTAACAAATAAATAAATGGTATAAGGTTATATTTATTCAACATGACGTAAATCAAATATTTTGTCATTAATAGTTTGGTGAAAAAAATTATTGGCGTATTAAAATATAAAAGTACAAGTTCTGCGAAGAGTATGGTTAGTTGATTAACTAGCTAGTTTGTTTAATTAATTAACTAACTGAATAATTTCATTCATTAGTTGGAAATTTGACCAAAGAATAAGTTATTTGATTAAGTTTTTTAATTGTTAATTATTTGATTAAAGAAATTATTTAGTTTGTCTGTTAGTTGATTAGTTTATTAGTTGAGTAATTCCTTAAGGAAAAGCAAATCTACAGCTCTGTACATAAAGGTAAGAAACTTTCTAAGGCAGCAAAGAGAAAACAGCGAGAAATCACGTAACTAAAGATTTTCTAAGAGTAACTGGCTCTTATTTACTTTATATCTAGTATGCAGATAGCCCGAATGCCGGGATTTTAATCTGGGTAAAACTACTAGTATTCAGGTGTCTTATCAACTCAGCGATACATATCAGGTGGGCGATGTATAACATCCCCCCCTTCTGTTTGACGGATGACACTGCAGATTTCTTCGTCAGTATTGAATAATTATTCCCAAATTATAACACATGAAAGAAAATTATCCAGGAATTATTTTAAATGTAAGATAAAATGACAATGACAGTGATTACTCCTCTTCTAATTTTATTAAATCTCTGTTGTAATGTATCCTTCAATGAGATAATTATTTCTTAAATCAAAATTAAAGGTTCAAAGCATGTTGTATAGCATCAGGGGAAAAAGGCTATAGATAGCAGACAGAAAATAGACTGTGATTGCAGAGAGACACATCTCTATTCAATATATTGGTACTTTAAATATTTATTAATCGCGCAATTAAATTAGTGTGTAATTATATAGGATCTGGTGTTCATGAATGAAAGTTGAATATAGGCCTAATTTATCAGAGTTATGTAAATTTTCGCTAATCGAAAGACAGAATGGTAGAATTTATTTCGCAATAAAAAAATATACAGCTGTTTGCAAAACCGTGAAAATTGAATGGTTTGCTGTTTTCACATTTCAATAATTTATAATGCAAGTTTATAAATTCAAATAATTTATAAAATGTGACATAGGTAATCTCTAGGTATTTCAGTAATGTAGGCTTACCTTAATGTGCGAAAACTAAAATACTAGGATCCCTATTGCAATGTAAATAAATATACGTAATTGTTATTTATAATCGAAAATATACATAAACTCTAACCATTTACGTTTTGGCTGATTATCACATAATATAATATATTATAATTCTTCGCAGAATTTAAAACTAATTCTGATCAAGTTTAAACTTTCAGTGCCTGTTGCATCAAAAGAAGAAATATAAAATTCTTTTGTGAAATTTTCCGTGTCTATATAGGAGGTCAAGTCTATTTTCATTATTTTATTGAATCAGCTTTTGGAGGCTATAAGAGTGTTCGAATCATTGTAGTAAATATTCAGTAATCGATTTATTGATAACGTAATTGTGTTTTTTAATGTATTTTCTTTAAAATACAATAAACTATGAATTTTCTGGCACATTGTTATTTTGTTTAAATAAGCTTGTTTCTTCTTCAAAATTTTCAGTTTGAGCAAGTTGTTAGAATATTTTTGTATTATCAATGATGCAATAGTTTTCAGGCACGTTCGGTAAATGTACAACAAATTCCGTAACAGTTGTTTAGCTTACCTGTTCGTCCTCGATCTTTTCTGCCCATAATTCATTACAAAGTAAACATAAACAGTTCCTAACAAAAACCACAGAAACCAATGCTGAAATACAAAGTGCAAAGGATAAACTGAAGCATAGGATAATTTGCAATTCTCTTCTGGGTTTCAAAAAATTACATTATAACAAATACAGCAAAAAAGTAAAGTAGGAGCATAGCACTACATAAAGAGTCTCTTAAAGTTTACACTCGGAACAGACTTTATCACGTAACTAAAGATTTAGCTGATAGGTGGTGCAGCGCAAGTATGGCATTTGTTTGTAAATACATAATACTGCACTTTCGGACTCTTTAAATGTCAGTTGCTTGTCATGTTACAATGTAGATATTTTTAGGAAAATTAAATGGAAGTATTTACAAGATACAACATCCGCGCAGGTTGCAACAAATTCAAGAAAACTGATCGCCAGTACGATGCAAAAAAATCTAACAAGCAATTCGAGACCACCAGCATAGACTGAAATCTTCCTCATTAACAGGTTTGCTCATATCTATAGCATTTATGTGACACGTACAGAACTTTATGCACTTTTTTTGCTGTACATGTTTAGTTATTATACTAGGAATTTTCAAAATCTTGAAAGGAATTACTAATTAGCCTATGTATTGTCCAGATATCAAAGTATTTCTGTGTTTTATTGGGCTTAGAAAACATTTCAAATATTTTCGTGAAAAATTTTAATTATTGTTGTTTTTAACCCCTGTACGAGGTTCAAAAGTCCCGTAATCTTAAAAAAAAATTGGGGGAAAAATCGTCGATCTGCCGGAAGACTCTAATGAGTAAACTTAATGATAAGATGACAAACGTTAGATTGCGTTTATTCTGATTAGGATACATTTTAAAATGTCGAACGAATTTGAGAGATTTAAGATGGCCATTCACAAACCTAGACAGAATTATTATCGGCCCTAGTACCCCCAGCGCGTCTACACTTTAAAGGGGACAGCATCTCCATGACATCTACCATTACACCAGTCGCGGATGACAGCAGTAGACTAGATATTTTGTACTGCATGTTTGCAAATAGTAAAAGAACTTTGAAAAAATTAGAACCAAGCCGGAAGGAAAGAAATCAGTAGAAACCTCCCTGGCTCCTTAAACATAAAGGCGTGCTGTGGGAAAACTGTGCGATAGAGGATCAAGAGCATGTAGGCTAGAGACATGAGTTCTAACACCCTCTTTGCTACAAGCACTCATATATTAGATAGAACAACAATTATAATACAAATTATATATATCGTTGAACAGAACATAATTTTTAATATATCCAACACTTGCATTTATAACAATAAGCTTAGAATGGAAAAGAGAGCATGAGTTCGGATTTCTAAATTTAACTTTCTTTGAGCTGTAGGGGAGTTTAATGCAAATGCTGATTACCACTGTGATTTAGCTCATCCCCAATTATGTCTGTATAAATGCGAGAATCATCATTTGAAATTAAGTGAGTGATTAAAATAATTCAGTAATTGTCAAGTTCTTAAATTTTACTCTTACAGTGTACAGTGTTTGGATCCTAATGCATCATGGCTTGTGATAATCATTTTTTAGTTTCTGTCTTTCGAAAAGGCATAGAACATCAACGCTTTATCCATTTTTAAAAATAAATGATATAAGTTTCATCGCAGATCTTAGGCATATATACAGAGTTCTTGAGATCTTAATGCCATGGCTTATTTATTCTAAAGGGGAAGAAATAACACTTTGTTCCAAAACATACATTTTCTGAAGCAAAAATAATACCCAAAGTAAGTATCCTTTTGAAACTTTCACTTTAAGGGGAGTGTTTCGAAGCATCTTCTGAAGGAGATTTCTATTCTTTATTGTCAAGCAGAAAGTATCACAGAAAAATGATATATTGTTCAGTGTATTTTCTTTCACAAGTTCTAAATCCTCATCGTTATCCTTACGTCTCTTATCTGTAATGTTTTTTTCCTTTATATGTTCGCTGGACAAGACTCATGTTGTTGTTAAATATCTCAAATGCAACCACTTTCCGACATTTTGGACAACATGACTCTCGCATTAGAGAGCTTTTGAAAGTGTCCAAAAAAGTATTACTCTGAAAATAGTCGTAAAGATTTTTCCCAGAAGAAATATTTCTTCCAATCCTATTCGGGCAAATTAACTTTATTTCTTAATGCTTTTGTCGTGTACGGCCTGACCTTAAAAATTGCCCGAAGTGATGTGTTTAACATTTATCATGTGTGAAGCTAACTCTCATTTTCTTGGCAGGAAACGCGTAAGTTACTTGATATGTCATTACAGTTACCTTAGTTATTTTCCTTTATAGACTGACAATTTTTGCTAGGAAACGATTTGCAGAAGAATGAATTTTATTCTTCAAAATTCTGCATTGGGTACAAACTGCTTGCTCATTTTGTGAATATTCAGTTTAATTAGTACGTAAGCATTTAATTTAACGAATTAGGATGATGTTTAGTATATATTGCTTTTCTTCTTCAGTGTAACCATATCCAAATGTATATAATTTTAATGAGCATTAAGAAGACACAATCAGTGTCTTCTAAAATACTTTCTTAACTGATAAAATTAATCTGCTACTAAACATGGAGAAAAATCTTCAAGTAAATAGGATTATCAGCTAATTAAATTTCCTGATAGTTCAGTGTAAACTGTGCTTAAAATTTTTGAATTCGTTTTCTATGTTTTCCACCTAGCATCATCATCTAGAAGAGTAAACAACAAATCTTTAAATATTTGGTTACTAATCTTGTCAAACGCGTTCTTGTTCATGAGAACTAACTTCATTTGCATCACTGTACATTCATGGTCATTGCTTTTACTTCGTTTTAAAGGAAGAATTATAATCTCGAAAAATTTCGGGTACCATATTTCGAAACGGAAATGTCCATTTTCACCGTCATCGAATCTATGTAAACGATTTTTTTTTTCGTTACGCCTTTACGTACGGGCAGAATAAAAGACTTCTTTCTTTTTTAAAGCAAATTGTAAGATGGATTCAAAAGGGAATTTTTCATGACGTCTATACCACGTACGCGCGTATATCTTGCATAAGTCAAAAATGATTAGCACTATAGCATTGAAACTTTGTACATAGAATTGTTATAATATATACGTGTAGAAACGTGTCTTTTTATTACAATCGGCAGGATAATGGAATAAACTTTAATGTGGCCTCCCGGTCGCTATACCTATATTTGCGTATTCATTATGAAAAAATAAAACCATAAAAAATTTCATTGCCATATGATAAAAATTGGTCGGGATATTTAATTTCAAAATTTTGAATTTTTGACGTCACTTTCAACTTGCCTGAAGAGATCGGTTAATTAAGTTAGAATAGAAAAGTTCGAGAAATAAGGCCTTGCAAGGAAATCATTTAGTGTCTAAATCAGAATTTTCAGATTTTTTTTAGCACTGCAAAATATTTTTATATATCTAGATAATTAGTAAGAATTTTAAAAAATTCCAAATTCATTACGAGAAAATCTCTGTTTAGATAAATTTGAAAAGCTTAATTATTATTTTTAATTGTACGATATGATTGTTCCAAGTGGAAAGCAGAAACTTTAATCACGGTCATAAAAATTAGGTTTTAACTGAATTTTATGTAGTTATTTATTTTCATTAGAGTACATGTTAATTTCTTGATTTTAAAAAGATTTAAAATGAAATTAAAAAAAAAACACTAAAACAATTGCAAACCTGCATCGTGCAAAATTTTATAGGGCTTTATTTACTCAGCATTCATTATTATATGAAAAACGCTTATGTCGCGGTTAATATCATAACCAAAGAAAATTAATAGTTAATGTAATAATAATCAATAGTTAATAGCTTACTGTAAATTTTATTTAAATCTTTTACTTTTATTCATAACTCTTGTATGCATTGCAGGCTTCCATAAAACAAGTAAATAAATTTAGTTTTCTCATTTTTTTTTCTCTTTTTATTTACAAAAGCGTCTAATTTGAAAATCTAAATTAAAGTTAGTTAAACTCTGATCGTTTAGACTTGGTGAGTGATTCAGTTGTACAGGATTAATTATTTAGAGATTTGGTTAGAAAGTAACGTCAGATAATACGATTTGTAAAAACACATCAGTGGGTACTGGTGAAAAACCAAGTTGCATCATTAATGACATGTAAACACGGAAAATTGCATGGGGTTATAGAGACTTCACTACAGAATCGAACATTTATTGCCTCAAAACACTGACCAGCTAGAGTTTGAAAAACTGGAAGTGACTGTATGTTTTCTCTCCTAAGAATCACTAGAGTTATACATGTAGTTGTTACATTTAAACATAAGAGGATAATTAACATAAAATATGTGCAGAGTTACGTAACGTAACACAAACTGTTGAGTACAATATGGAATTACGTAAGTGCAATAGATTAGATATTTTGGAGAGGGTTGCGCTGGAATTTTTACGTTTTTGTAAGTAAACATATGGGATTTGATTTTGCTAATACACTGGAATGTCTGATTGTTGTTATGTGAAGATATTTGTTACAGGTAAGACTGCACTAAGTTCAGATCTTTCAGCCCGAAGTTCATAAATAAAGTTCATGGGCTCAACTCAATACGTATGGTGTTTTGAAGGATTATAGAAACTGTTGATTTTGCTCGGAATCGATTTTGGGGGTATAGCTTAGTCAGTGCTCTTTCCGCCTTTTCGTTTTCAGTTCTAACGTTTGACATGGTGTAGGTCCAGTCTTAAAGAGCGCTGAGCTTTTGGTGTATTTTTATGATTTTTGGACATAAGGGGAGTTGAGAAATCATCATTCTTTTGAAGTTAAGGTCTAGATTAGTGGATTTCCGGGTGTGCAGGTGACTTATAAGAGGGCAGAAGAACTGGTAAGGGTCTGCATCTCATTTGACTCAACAGACGCAACTGTTACTGAAGGTATCTGCTACTTGCTTTCGAAGACAAATCCTATGACATCGTATGATAATCTTTCTGAAGATGTGCATGATGAAATCGGCAAATTCTCGATAAATACTGAGATAAGGGATGCTCTCTAATTATTAAGATTAGGGATGCAACATTGGGTTGTAATATCATCTATACTTTGCTATCATAAAATGTATGCGACGCTGGAAGACTGTTTAGTGAATTATCACTAAGTCTTATAAAGTACTAAAAAATCAGAAGAAGGGGGTATAGAACATTTATTAACTCAAATAAAGTTTAAGAGTCGGCGCCAACTCATGCTTACAGAAGCCAACACACTTGGATTTAAATCAAAAGGTAATGGATAGCTTAGGATTAAAGTTTGATGGAGTTTAAGCATAGCCTAACGTTCACAGTTTAACAATCGCGCAAGCTGATTCTGACCGAAGTCGGCTTAAACAAGCCTAACGGCAAAAATAATGCTGCAAAATTCTAATCGCTAGTGGATCAAAGTTAACGACCAACGTAACCTTCAAACACGCAGAACACGCTCTGACTTCACCCTCCAAAACCTTCCTTTAAATACTTCCTTCATTACACCTAATTTGAATATCGCGCGTAATGGAAATTAACATTTTGACAGGAAAATGAAATGAGGCTTAATAGGAAAGGTACTTAAAGTAACTGGTTAAGAAAATTAACTGATACTCTGCAGGGTAAATAATTAACATAACCATTATGAAAGTTTATAAATGAATTTTGTATAACATTTGCAGACATACCCTAAGTAATGACTTTTCATAATTAAAAATACCGCTTATATATTTTCGATTATATTTATATTAAATTGACTGAGCTCCATTGCTATTTTGAGGGATATTTTTTTCTCGTTTTTTATCGTTACCATAATAGTCATGGATAAACGTGATCACATCACATCAGGTAGTGTCTATTATACTGCTGTTTTGATGGCGTTTGGATAATTTGGAAATTATATTATGAATATTACTCTCATTCTTGTTACCTAAGCACCTCCAATATTTGCAAGTATATTTTTCGTGTGCTTGTTGTACTAAGTAGTATATTAACAGTTCTAAAAGAATATGATTAACATAGGGTTAATTAATTCGGTTTTATTGTAGCTATTTTTATGGCACGGTACAAACGCATTTTTAAAATTTAAATACAAAACATTGTAGGAATATTAAGTATTTTTCCGAGAAAGAAACGAGAAAACACAGTTATGCCCTCACCGGGATTTATAGCACAAGTTTTCTAGTTGCCAGACGGGTGTTCTATCACTTATACCACGAGATCTCGCATGTGGTAATTATGATAGTATTTTGTAACGTTATTTTGGGATGGAAGAAAAACTAATTTTTAGAAATCCGGCAGTTTTCGACATTAAAAAAAAATTTCTGGGAGGGGGGAGTATGCAGGAAATAATTAACTCTATAATGAAATTACACTTATTAATGAAATTTCGAAATATGATATACTTTCTTGCCTTTAAACATTTTTCTTTTAATAATCTTGCATATTTTACTTAACATTAGGCAAAAGAAGACAGCGTTTTCTTCTCTGCGGGTTAATATTTTGCATTTGTAATATTTTCCTAATTAATTTCTGGCTCCAAGGTATGCGATGCTCACTTCCTTTATATTTTGTTGGGAACGAAAGATAATAATCAAAACTAATTAAAAAGCGAGAAAATAATCTTAATATACTTCCTTCTTAAAATAAAAAGTAATAACAGAATTCATTATGGTGAAACTAATTAAATTTAGAAATGCAAAGTATTTGCTTCAATCCGTATATCGATGGAACGCGGTGGTATGCAAAGTATTCATGAATTTACCTTCAGGTCTGATATCTTGATACGGTATTGCGAAACACGGTTCGGTGAATCTTTTGTTTACGCTTACGTAAGAAATATTTTCAAGCTTGTTGAATAAATTCATTCTCTCAAAAAAAATTTCTTCGTATGCTACGAATGTGAAATTTTATTTGCAGGACATATTGAAATATGTTTCGGAGACTGAAGATTGAATGAATATTATGAAAGTATAAATATTCAATTTATTTTTGAAAAAGTAGAATATGGTTCTGATATTCCCTAATTAGTTTGTAAATTTATTTCTTTATATATATATATATATATATAAATTTATTCCCTAAGTATAATTCCCTAATTAGTTTGTAAATTTATTTATTTATATATTACAAACTAATTAGGGAATATCAGAGATAAAAAATATGTAAATCAAAATTATAATTTAAACTAACGGTAAAACTTTAATTGTCCCTCTCTGTTTTAAAAATCGTAATAACTTCTCTGGACTGCTTCATTTTTAGATCATTCTATGGCGCTCTGATAACGTAATAATTGGCA
This sequence comes from Stegodyphus dumicola, assembly GCF_044657685.1. Classification (NCBI taxonomy): domain Eukaryota; kingdom Metazoa; phylum Arthropoda; class Arachnida; order Araneae; family Eresidae; genus Stegodyphus; species Stegodyphus dumicola. Next base: position 66,960,518 of record NC_140771.1, on the reverse strand, counting down.
ACGAATACTTTTTTCTTCCCTTGCTTCCATATTGCATAACTACGCACTTCAGCTTCGATTTCTACTCTGCTAGGATGTAACTTCGCTGTCTTGCTCGCTGTTGCAATAATATCAAAAATGTAAATGTTCTGTGAAAAGGCACGAGTAATTGTGGCCATAAAAGTCAATTGCAAATAAAAATGTAATTAAAATCGCCTCGACAGCCAAATTTTTTAGATATTATTAAGTCAACATATTAGCATACTAAGCAATCAGAAGTCTTCCCCCTCAATATGGATCTAAGTACGCATCAACAGTGCTCGGTCTTTTCCTTGCTTTTATTATGTCATATATACTATATATGCGTATGTAAACTTATTTTGAAATATATACGTTATTTTCCAAGATCATGAGAGGCACAGAAATTTAATAGTAAGAATTTAAAAGATTTTTTTAAATCCCTCGTCTCAGCTTTCTAGGTGGTAATACATTAACAAAAATCATTCTTCAGAGGGTACTGTCTTGATTTGCGAAGACAAGATTTAATCACAAGGAGGATGAAAAATCTGTGATTAAGCATGTGTCAAAAACCAAATATGTATTTTAGCCAAAATTCTCGGTTTGTAAAACCCATGTGACAAACAGTGTTAATGTGAAGATGGAATTACTATCACTACTTTCGGCGTCTTATACTACACTGTATCCTACCACATGCAGAGAAAAATTAAAAGTAAACGATACAACAAATGAAAACAAACCTGTATTTGTGGTACTGCATTTTTTTCACAAATATGAATATAATATTAAAACGTTTTCATTTCTCATTTTGTAACTTTAAAACTCTTGTCATTTCCGAAATGTTTACTAGAAATGCTGATATTCAAAATGGTAGCATAAAGAAAAAGCTTATTCTGTACCAGAACATGCAAAAACTAAAGAGCAAGAAGTTTGATTGCCTAGCATGTCAAAATGTTGAATCCGTAATGACAAAGGAACTTGGCAGTTGAGGCGGATTTAATTTCATTTTTATTTCAAGTGACATTTGGTGTCATAATTTACTTGACACTTTAGTCGTGCCTATTCAAGAACATTTGCATATGTTGCGATAGGAAGAAAGCACAGCGAAATAGCTTCTTTACAGGAAGAGAGGTAGAAGCTGAAGTGCGCAGTTAATCCAGTACGGAGGCTCACCAAGCAATGATTTTGGTTTAGGTTGCTCGCTAAGAGAAAGGTTGAGTTCTCGAAATTTTGAGTTCAGATTCCGAATTATCTACGTCATCAGTATTACGCAAGACATGTGACATAGATTGATCTAGAAATGACGCAGACGTTTGGTTTCGCCGATTGTAAAACAAAAAAGAACACAACTATATGTTAAGCAGTCCTATATAGAAATTTCAACGTTCTACGGCTGAACCTTTTTCGAGTTATTCGCGATATATACATGCCTACGTAGGTACAGACGGCACGAAAAAAAATCCCTTTTGAAACCATTTTAAATACATTTTGCAATCTGTTTTGGAATTTAGTCCTTTACTGTATCCGTATGTACAGACGTCAGGCAAAAAAATAGTCAAAATGGTTTCGGGAACGGTCAAAGTGGCTACTTCCGTTGAAATATGATACCGAAAATTTTCACGATTACAATGCTTCCTTTGTACAAGGAAGTGTAAATATATTGCTAAGTTTTAATGATTAACTGCACTTTATTGCTAATTGAATCCTTATCAATCGGAATTTATGCGTCACCATTTAACCTGCAGATTATTAATGCATTAATAGAACGATGCATGTAAAAGAAATTAAGGGCTACAGGCAAATTTTAAGCCACAGAAAACTAACAATTATTGCGAATAATTTTCACAGATTGGAAATTAATGATATAAACCAATAATCTTAGACCTTCTCTTTACATCCTTAAAATTATTACTCTAATCATCTGTACGTAAAAAGTACGTTTAATAACCATTTACTTAATATCGCTTACCGTTTATGAGTGTCTAAAAGTCACATTATGGAAAACGAGTCAAGGGAAGATACTACAAATACGAGTTTCGATTAATCGATGCGGGATATGAGATATGATTATCGATACCTCCATCAGTTTCAACTGCTGAAACGTGAGAGATAAATGCTTCATTTTTTTAATGCTCTCTTTAAGTGAAGTTGCGGAGAGAACAACTCTCCGGTCATGGCTTAAAATTGAATATCTCCCGAAAACCAAATTAATTTCCGCTTGCTGTTTGTTATCAATCCGACCAGATGGTAACGAGCGTATTTTTTTCCCCTCATTTCTACGCGCACGCATTTGTTTGGAATATCGATTCTTCTGTTATTTGGAGATTTTTTTTATTCTTCTGCCCATTGTTCTTCTTCTCGAAGTGTGTACGTTGTGTGAAGGAAAGGAAGAAGTTGCTGATATGGATAAGTATTGGAATATCTCCCTCAGGTTCGGTCATGCTTCTTTTCATTGTTTCTTGTCACTCCCTCCTACCTTTCTCAATGTTCAAATTATCTTTACAGATGAAAAACGTTAAATACCATTTTGACTAAAAGAAAAATTTAAATACCCATGCAATAAAAAACATGCGAAATTAATGAGCTGGTTTTGGGCCCACATACTTTACAATAAGACAGAATCATATATAGCATAGCATCTCTTTCAGCAACCTTTACTATTCAATATTCTGTAGCATTGTACATAATAATACTCGAATTGATTTTAGGCTTTCTCTTAAATAATTAAAAACTTATGTAAGGTACTTATCCCACTTTCAGACTACCTTCGTGGTGTAGTGGGTCGGCACGCTGGGCCGGTATTCCAGAGGTCCCTGGTTCGATTCCCGGCAAAGGCGGTTGCTAATTTTTCATTTTTCCTGCTTCCAAAAATTCCTAATGTCTCTACACTTATTCGAAAGAAAACAAGTGAAAGTTTAATGCTCTAAGAAAACATTTCAGCTATTCTCTGAAAAATTTTATCATCTATATTTAGCTGTGAAAGAAATCTGATTTTCGAAGATATAGAAATTCAGATTCAAGATTCAACCAGATTCAGAAGATTAAGATTTTATCAAACATTTTCAAGTATTTTGAAACGTTTAACAGCCAGATATGTTTTTGAAGATATAGACATTCGGATTTAACAAGATTCAGAAGATTAAGATTTTATCAAACATTTTCAAGTATTTTGAAACGTTTAACAGCCAGATATGTTTTTGAAGATATAGACATTCAGATTCAAGATTCAAGAAGATTCAGAAGATTAAGATTTTATCAAACATTTTCAAGTATTTTGAAACGTTTAACAGCCAGATATGTTAGGCTGAGTAAAAGATGCTGCAGTCTGGCAAAGCCAGTTGAAATGCATATGTACCTTAAAAAGATAATTTTTTAACCTAAAGCATTCATGACACATTTCATCTTATTTGTGCCATACGGAAAAACATTTCTTTGCCGAAAAAATAGCTGCGGTTTTTCCTGACTTCTTTTTTATTTCATTAATTCAGCAACAAGGATGAGTTATTATATGTAATAATCAGAACTGGTTTAAATATTTTAATATCTTATCAGTGATGTAATCTCAAATTTAGAAACCAGTTCTAATCTTTGGGTATAATCTATTCATGGTTTTTTTGCATCATGTAAAGCTATGTTTCATTACTCTTAGCAATCATTTACAAAAATATCACTTCCTATCGATTTGTATAGTATTTGGAACACGTGATTTTCAGAACAAGAAGAAGTCAACTGTCTACAAGAGATTTTCCAAAAAATCCATTCCACGAGTATACGCACTCTTTATTTATCTACATTATATGTTAATTTAACACATTTTCATTAAAAACTCAGCGGTTGTCAAATCTTTTTGTTGCCACTCTGCAAAGCGGGAGATATTTATATTTCAGATTTAATCAGAAAACTCGTTAATATAAAAGATAATGTGTTTCCACTCAAGAAAACGCAATATATTTATTGCCTTTCGAATTTAATAAACAAACTCAGAGATTTAAAAAAAAAATTGTTGCCGTTCCCTAAATTAAAAAGTGTGTTATCGTTCAACAAAGAGTAAGATACTGAATTTTTTTAGCCCCAAGAGGCAATCTGCCCAGAAGAGCTATTAATTTCGTTTTGGCACTTTCCGTTTATTCACTACAAATGACGAATCACTTTTTAAATTGTTGCCACCAAATAATAGAGCTGTGTATTATATTTAAAGAAACTAAATAATGAAGAATCTGCATAAATATATATACATTCCTTGCATTGTGATAAAACGACGGTACCTAGAGCCATCCAATTTTGAATAAGGTACGTGTCCACCCGAATATGGGCATCTGAAAGCTCAAATTTGGAATTTGTTTTATTATCTACTTCATATTATGTAAAGCATTTATGAATTTTTGATAAAGAAACTCAACGATTTCTAAGCAAGCAAAGGCGACATTGTACGGAAAAAAAAATCATTTTTATCTCCAGTGCGCGAGACTGCGTATTCGAAATTCTAAAGATATGCTCTTTTAAATATTTCCTGATACTGCTGTCGAATCGAACTTTATCGAAGTCGAAGTGCGAAGAAGATGATATTTAATAATTACAGGTAACACAAATCGTTAAAAAACGACCCTTCGGGCGTAATATCAAATCTGAAAGCTTTCAGATTGTTTTCGTTTTTTTAAAATTCATTTTGTTATTACATAAAAAAAACTAAGCGATTTAAAATTAATAAATGAAGATTAATGTCAGTTGTTATTATTTGCTAGCTGCAACTGTGACTCTATACTAGCTGAATTCATTAAAATCATCTAAGAGTATCCTAATAAAGAATATCCGTTTGTTTGTGTGTATATCATTCATACAAATGAACATTTTTATTTTGATCTTAATGAAATTTTGCACACTTGAGCTTCAAACTAAGAGAAAGTTCGCTATGGACGTAAGATTTCGAAAAACTACGATGCAGACAAAGTCTACGCTCAGGGCGTCCATATTAGAATAGTTCACTCACAGCACCCATCGTACGTATCGACAATCTTAGATTCACGTCTCCGTTACTGCTTTCACCATATGTAATGTGCACATATGAGTCAGTTTCCTCGCCTTAAGTAGGTAGCCCTAGCGTGCTCTGCCATAATAAACTAAACCAAACCAAACCGTTGCTGCGTTTCGCTACCAGTTGGAAGTCATGTATGATAAGGGAATAATTGGTAATTTTTGTACAAATAATAAATATTAAATGTCTGCGCATTTTCACTTTTGAAATCACATCGCCCGACTTGGTTTTAAGTCGCTGTTGTTGCGTTCTCATTACCCATTGTTACAAAAGCAGTTGGATGGCGCCGTGTTCGTTTACTCTTTAGATTATTAGCCCTGGGAAAAGTTTTGGAAAGATGTCTTATTGGTCGTCTAAAATTTCATGTTTACAGCAAAAACTTAATAAGCAATAACCAGTTTGGATTTCGAAGCCTACTTTCAACAAGTCATGCAATTAATGCAGCTCTTGAACAAGTCAGAAACAATAAAATCAACCAACTTCATTCTGCAATAATATGTCTCGACTTAAAATCAGCTTTTGATTCTTTATGGTGGCCAGCAGTTTTACAAGCGCTGCGTTCCTTTAAGTGCCCTCAAAATTTATTTCTAATTATTCAAGATTACTTCAGAAACAGAAAAAGTATGATGCTTTACAACAACACTGAAATTGTGCGTAATCAAGTCCGAGGATGTCCTCAGGGGTCATGCATGAGTGCAGATCTCTGGAATATCAGCTTCAACAACATCATTGCCTATCCATGGCCAGATCACTCAAAAATTGTAGCTTTTGCAGATGATGTAGCTTTTATTACAAGTGGCCGTACGAGAGACATTTTACAGAATAATTGCAACGAAACACTCCAGTTATTTAACCAACTTTGCAAAATTCAAAAACTACAAATTTCACATAGTAAGTCCCAGGTCTTAGTGATCCATAAACCAGGACAAAATATAACTAAAGCTTTAGCTCTAAAAATTGACAACCAAAAGATCAAATCCGTGAACACAATCAAGTACCTCGGTTTAACAATCGACAAGAAATTCTCCTGGATTCCTCATCTACAAAATATTAAACTTCGTACAACATCAATAGCTAACTGCCTACGACGTATGCATGGATATAACTGGGGCTTAAATCCGCATATAACACGTATTCTTCTAAAAACAGTCATCTCAAAAATGGTAAATTACGGAGCCGGAATTTGGGCACAACCAATGACAGTAAGAAAGATTAAATGTTTAAATTCAATTCAAAGGCCTTTTACTCTTTGCATTACTCGGGCGTATCGCACAACTTCAAATATAGCACTTGATACTCTAGCTGGTACTCTTCCGTTATCAATCAGTGCAGAAATGGAATGCACCTATACGAAAGTTCTCCAACTTAACCAAGCCGCAGAATTCAACAACCAAACCTTTTGGCCATCCAACTATGAAAAGAAAATTAACCCCAATCTTATCCATCCAGCGCTTCGCTTCAGCAAAATAATATTCACCACGTCTGAAGAAAATTCAAGTTCATCTCCAATTGCTTATACGGATGGATCAAAAATTGAAGGAAAAGTTGGTTCCGCAGTCTTTTTTCAAATTACCCCCTCAAATATCATCAAATGGAAAGGCCATCTCCATAATAATAATAGTGTTTTCCAAGCGGAATTGTCAGCTATAAAAGCAGCGATTGAAATAGCCATTCTCAAAAATCTCAACGAATTTAGCATAAAATCTGACTCACAAGCAGCTATTCTAGCTATTAAAAATCCCTTACCTTCCTCTCCATTGATATCCGACATAAATTCTCTTCTTGGAAAAATCCCAAACTACAAAATTCAAATCTCATGGATCAAAGGACATAGTGGCCATTTTGGTAATGATCAGGCAGATGAATTAGCCAAAGAAGCAGCTATTAATCAAGATGGTACTGAAATCATCATTCCGTGGCCTCGCTCGAATTTCAAGTACCAACTAAAACAACTTGCTTCAAAATCTTGGCAAGATTTGTGGAACAATGCTCCACAGGGAAGACGCACATATAACTTGATGCCCAATGTAAGCTTAGCATCTCTGAACTCGAATCCTTCCCTAAATTACTTTATAACAGGACATGGACCACATATTTCTACGCAAGAAATTTGGCAAACTCTGACATCTGCATATGTGGGGAACAGGGAACTCCTGATCACTACGTTTTCTCATGCCCCTTAACTGAGGATATTCACATAAAATTCCCAAGAACTGACCTCCTGGCATTCCAAAGATTTTTAATTAAAGATAAACATCAATATCCAAAGTTTCAGAAAATTATGCAACGACTCTCTTCCTACGGCGTAGATCTCTGTCAAGTGTAAATCCACATACAGTTTAAACTTAGTGAACTTTTACATGTTGTAATTATGGACAAAATGGATCCGCTCGTGAACTGAACTTTATAAACTGCAATAAACCACTATATCTGAAATAACCCATGGACACCTACCTCTTTAGCATTATTATAACAATTCATTTAACATTGTGTTGCCAGTACTAATTATAATTATCTCATTATGTTTATTTGTTTATTAATTATGTTTATCTCCTATTTTTGTTGCACCAAATCAGATGTTCAATTTATCTTGTGAATCTCAAATTGTATTCCTACTATTTTGTAATCTACGTATGCCCTACACCATTATTTTTAATAAATACTGGATGCGGGACTGTGGAATTGCACGATGTACCATAATAGGCAAACTTTAGACCTTTTGAAAAGCTTCAGTTTATGCAAATTCTTATAAAACTTGCAATTACTCCCCCCCCCTTTTTTTTTCTCAAAGAGTTAGTATGGGAAGGCATTACCAGTTGATCTATGGTACATCGCTGGTGTCCCCCATACTTTTACCTTTACCTTTACCTTTAGATTATTGTAAAACCTTTAAATCAGAATTTAAGAGCGCTCATATCAGTTTATAGAGAATATTTCAAATAGCATGAAGAAATTGGCCAAAGTGGATGCTTATTTTCCGAAAGATGATTTCCGAAAAAGTCATAGGAAACTCAACCCTTCAAATGATCGATTGACGGATAAGTATTAATTTATGATTTCATAAAAAGCTTATCCAGAAAATGTTTCCCGGCAACTTTATTATAACCTTTTCATTTCATTGATGGATACATAACTAGCTTGAATTGTCGGACAGAATTTTTAAATGCTGTTGAGCCACTAGGAATACTAACCACACAATCTGACTTTAAATAAAGAATCCACTTTAATATTGTTACCTAACATCGGCCGTGCTACGGAACAACGCTCACTGTGAAGCATCTATTGACGAACGTAATAGAGATCACCACCAACCACGGGGTACGCAATATATGCCTTTCGATTTCAAGCGACTACAGTTTCCTATCCGACTGGTATTTGTTATGATTATCAACAAGGCACAAACACATTCACTTTGCGTAGCAGGCCATCAGTTTGGAAACACTATATTTTTCACACGGCTACTAATACACGGTTTCGTAATCTACGTATTGTTACGTATTGTTACGTACGTTTCGTAATCTACGTCATTTATTCAAGATTGGTTACGATCTTCTTTGGAAATGTACACGAAATTTCAACAGTGAAATAAAGCTATAAGGCAGGGAATTAATTTGCACACTGATTACACATCTATATAAGCGGCTTAAGTGTTTGTCGCCGATAGTTTATTGGTTGCTTGCGTAACTGTAAATTGTTTTATTCCCCTTGCAGTGCAGCACGTGACGAATATTATGAGAAAGCTAAGCCGGAAAAATTGAAAATACAAGAGCACGTGCATTTAAGATTTAATAAATAAATTTAGCATCTATATATAATAGAATCAAGAGTCTGCATGCCCGATAGTTTGTTTACGTTCCATATGAGCAAACGAAACATATTCTGTACCCTCAAGCTTTGCAATAGAAGGAACAAAAAATAATATTTGCTTTCTAGATAAATAAAAGCTAAAGTTTTATCTGAGCTCAGTAAAATTTTGCGCAATTCACTTTGAACCGAAATAAGAGCAAAATCACTGTCTCCCTGACATTTCAAAAAACTAACTTCACCCCGCTAAATGAAACATTTTCTCACAGCGTAAACTCCGGGCTGCGTCGAGTACTTCGGCTAATTTTGGATAATTTTAAGTAGCATAGAAACACCTTATTCAGTTAAAAGACAGCTTTCATGACAAGCTGTCTAAGTTCTTTTTCATCAAAACACTTTTGATTCTATAAACTGTTTTGGCTCGCAGAGGCAAAACTCTTCGCTGTAAAATCTTAAATATAATTTTTTTGCATGTTTTAATGAGTTCGATATTTCTTTTGTGACACAGTTTTAGAAAATATCTTTGTCTTAGTAGAGTTATTTTTATGAAGAATTGCTAAGAAAAATTGGCTCGTACTTATGCTACTTAAGGTAAAATCACGAAAATTCTTGACCTACATAAACTGTGGTGCCACTGCTCTAACAGTCAAAATTCGATCATTGTTTGCACTACTATCAGCGCACGAGACTAGCTAGTGTTTGGTAGTTGTATTTACTCATCCACTAAGAGATTATGTTTTATGATGCACCAAATCTTTCAGATAGATGTCTATTCTAGATAGGTCATTTTTATGATTCTAATTGCTTTATTTAATTAAATGAATTCTCAAAGTATTGCAATATTACTGTTATATCCCATTGCTGCATAGAAGTCATTTATTCACTACAGTTTCTTAAGATTGGTTACGATCTTCTTTGGAAATGTACACGAAATTTCAACAGTGAAATAAAGCTATAAGGCAGGGAATTAATTTGCACACTGATTACACATCTATATAAGCGGCTTAATTGTCGCCGATAGTTTATTGGTTGCTTGCGTAACTGTAAATTGTTTTAATCCCCTTGCAGTGCAGCACGTGACGAATATTATGAGAAAGCTAAGCCGGAAAAATTGAAAATACAAGAGCACGTGCATTTAAGATTTAATAAATAAATTTAGCATCTATATATAATAGAATTCGGAAATATGCAACCGGCAACGATGAAAAACAAATAAAATGAAGTAAATAACTATCTTTATTATACGCGGCTTAAGTGTATGTTTGTCGCCGATAGTTTATTGGTTGCTTGCGTAGCTGCATTAGCCAATGGTGTGAAGTTGTTGCTGTTTCTAAAGAGACGTAGACAATTTCCTGTAAAACTTGCCTTTGCGATGACCATCAATAAGCGTGTTGGCATTTTTTTTACCTGAGCCTGCATTTGGACACAGTCAATTTTATGTTGCCTGTTCAAGAGTTCGTGAAAGAACTGACTTAAAATAAAAATAATGGATGGTCTTCTGCAAGGCGAACTTAAAAATGATGGAAACATCTACACAAGAAATGTTGTGTACAAAGAGATCTTTGACATGTGAATTAACATTTTATTATTTAAATTACCTTTATTTATTGAGCTTGCGGTGGCTCTTAACAAATGTACCGCCAGTGGTTTCCTTCATTGCACTCTACTTTTAAGCAAGTAGAAGGGGAAAACCCCATGCGGCAGGAAGCAAAGGAGCGTCCTCGCCGCCTGCCCTGGGTAATTCACAAATCATTTTAATTACAATTTATATCATCTAGAACAGCAGTCATTTCGTATGACCGTCGGGCTTTTTAGTAAATGAATAAGCAATAACAAGCATGTCAAGTAAACAGAAATAACGAGAAAATGCTAACAAACTATCACTATTAATTAAAATATCAAGCAGGAAGTAAGGTGGTTGGAGAACTTCAATTTTAGAATTGACCTTACAAGGGGAAATGAAATATTCATTTTCGAGCATATCTTTACATTTTAAACCTTGATGTAATTCCGTTTCATTATATTCTTTATACATGAATGCATAGTCTGTTATGCAAACAAATGATACCGATGACTTAATACCCATTACTCAGGAAGCAGTAGTGCGACATTGTTTCTCGTAAGTGAATAATATAAATATTGATGTAATTAGAAAAAATTTTACTACCAGTTACGAAATAAAATTTATATCTCTTTGTCATTAAACTTACAGCAAAAAAGCAGTATCAAAATTAATGAAAATAAAACCAGGGGTATTCTTTTCAACTTATGCATTATGAGAAACAGGACTTCTAGACACTGTAAGAGATATGGTGATAAACAATTGCAAATTTTGATTATCATAATGAGTAGAAATAAACATGAGGACGGCCGTAACATATAATAACAGATTTAACGAACTTGTGTATCATCTATGAATCATTAGTAAATTTCGGTTACATTATTTGCAATATAAAGCACTCGAGATCTATCTGCCCTATGCGAACACCTTTAAATAGGTGGATTCAAAGGAAAATGAGATATATTCACACTAAGTTTGAACAAAACCATGAACACCCTATTCAAGCACTATATTCTGTTATAGAAAATCGAATCGTAGATAAACCATCAATCTTTAACTACCTTGCCATGTTAAGGCAATTACAAAGTAATCGCAATAATTCATTCAGGTAATTTCATAAGAGATAAATTATTCTTAAATTATTCTTTTAATTTTATAAGTGTTTACCCGTCAAGTTTTAATATATGTAGAGGATAATTAGTCCCATAGTATACACAAAAGAAGAAATATGTTTATGCTATTTTTCTTCTGAATATTTTCTTGTCTGTTCTCACCACAGCTGATATCTGTAAAAGTTTAGTAGAAAACATTTTAATCTCAAGAACGTTCGTTTTCATCAGTTTCCAATCCTCCTTCTCATCCTGTTTCGAAATGATAAGAATCTCTCCTGCCTAGCACGACGGGATTTCACCTTTTGCAGGATACGATTTAATAATATAAAATATTGCATGAAATAAGAGTTTAACTTTTATTAAAAACTTCTTCCAGAGAGTTTCGTTTCGAGGAATATGGTAACCCCCTATTATTATCACCATGCTCTCCATGTAACTTAAGTTACCGTTGAATAACAGTAACTTTAGTCACATGATGAGCAAAGCTGGTCATCCGATTTTCATGACATATCGTACAAATACACTCCTCTTGTGTAAACTTTAGTCACAAGAGGAGTACAAATACACTCCTCTTGTGACTAAAGTTTCTTTTGAATATGCTAATAATAGGGGGTTACCATATTTACCGAATCGAAGTTTCGGGACGAGAAATTGCGTCAAAATGCAAATGAAGTAGAAACATTTTACATACCTTCTGTGGATCTATGTCATTTTTGCGTAATTTCTCGTCTTGAAAGTTTTGATTCGAGAAATATGGTAACCCCTTGTTGTTATCATATTCAACAGTAATTGTATTCACTTGACGAATTTAGCTCATCATTGTACGTCATGGCTTGAAAACAAGATGATGAGCTGTACTCGTCATTTTACCGCAACGGGCTGATAATGCTTTTCCTGCCCATGAGTGCTTACAACTTTAATAAATAATAATATAATTAATAAATAATAATACAACTTTAATAAATAATAATACAACTTTAATAAATAATAATACAACTTTAATAAATAATAATATAATTAATAAATAATAATACAACTTTAATAAATAACTTAAACTATAATACAAATGCGTATAAATGAAACATTAAAATTTAAACCATATAGAATTGTTTCAGGAGATAAACAGAGACCTGTGGTTCTGATCTTACACATCACAATTCTTGTGTTCTGAATAGATGATAACACTATCCCTCTTCTAAGAAATCACTGTAAATGCAATCATACATTTACCAGTTCATTATCTAAAGCCGCTAGTGATTCGTCATAAACTTGTAGGCATACCTAGCAATTGATCGTAGCACAAAGTTCATAAGATTAATCAGCACAAAGTTCATAAGATTAATCTCCACTGTTGCGTATGTTAAGAGAGAATATCCTCTTGGATATCACGCTTTTAGTACTACTTGAGTGCAGAATTACAGATGTTTTAGAATGTACCTCCGACAATAACATTAGAAAGAATAGTCTTTCGTAATATTACAATATATCTTAATCTATGCAAGGGTTTCATTTACATATTACATAGATTGTATTACATAGACTGTCACAGCTGATATCAGTGTTAGGTATTCAAAAAACTTATTACAAAGCTTATATCTATGCAAGGGTTTCATCTGTACAATGCACAGATTGTTACAGTTGCTTGCTGAGTTAGGTATTCTATATAATCTTATTGGTCAAAGAATAAACTCCAAACAATACTTATTGTAGTGTTAAATATTGACAACACTTTTCACTTTTCCGAAACAAAATATTTTGATTTCCTTACTCACCGTCGCAGATAAGAAAATATATTTTTAACCGTTAAACAGTGTAACTAATGACGTAAATAATATAAACGTATTAAAGTAGTGATTATTTCTGTAGGATGCTAATGTTATAACATTTAAATTAACTGAATAACATTGCATTTAAGTAATTAAATTAAATTATCGCAACTAAAACTTCCATTTAAATAATTAATTCTAAATATTATTTCAAAGATAATTAAAGTCTGCAGAGTTGTTACGGAGCTCCGCATAACTGTCAAACGGACTCGAAGTAAGATAAAATATTTAATTAGAGTTTGAATATTTATAATTTAGGTTATTAGTTCTGAAGCAAAGATAAATAGACTAGTCCACAAGAGATTTGAAGCTATTCAGAAAAAAACAAAATACCCTTATTATTTGAGTTAAAAAAGCACGGCAGAGATACTAGGATAAGCAATAAGAATCAGAGCAACTTTGATAAATTTGTAGGACTAGTTTCAGAGGTTTGAATAAAGAACCTGCTTCTTCAGCTGCAGGAATGAAAATGGCGAAGAAGCCTATGCTTACGCGATAACAATAAACCAGAAAATTAGAGCAAGTTCCAAAACAGAAGAAAGCAAATCTATTGTCGCCATTTATTGAAAAAAAAATGAAACACAACTGTGAAATAATTTTCACTGACTAATAGTATTGATAGATTGGGATTTGGATCGTTAACTAGAACTTAAAGTTTTATGAATTTGTAACACCTTAAAAAAATCTCATTCGCAAATGAAAGATGTTTTAATGGACCTGTTACATGCACTGTGACTGCAGCTCGCTTAGCGTCAATGTTAAAACGTTTCATGATACCTGAACTGCAGCAACGTGGTATTTTAGACACAATGATTTTCATGTAGGACGGGGCCCCACCGTACACTTGTACATGTGTCATACAGTTATTTAGGCAACATTTCACGAATGAACGGACTTCCCCACTTCTTGTTAACCCGGGTCACGAGACGTCAACCCCTGTGACGTTTAGCTCTGGGGTTATCACATAAGCACTGTTTATGGTAATAATCTAAAAAATTTGGCGGAACTGAAAAATGCGATACACCGACATGTCCGTAACATTCCTCCTGATATGCTAAGAGGTAAGTACGTTTTAAAAATGCAGTAATGCGATTTAATTTACTTTCGGAAAATGGTGGACGCCACATTGAACATGCTTTGTAATACATTTCAGGAAACGATTAAACACATTTTACACCGTTGTCTTCATGTCTTATTTCATTTAACAATATTGCATACAGCGCCATTTCTCCTCTGGGGGTAAGTTTCTGAACTTTTTTTCCGTGGAAAATAAAATTCTTATGACCTCCCTTACACGATTACCGAGTTTGATAACATTTGGTCCAGTAGTTTTTCTTTTTTGATCATTTTAAAATGGAACTTTAATTATAACTACCCTATAATTTTTGTTGCAGGTCAAAATCAAACAAAATGTGTGCACTAACAAGACATTTCAGGTCAGAGGTATATTCATTTTAGAATAAATTTGAGAATTTTGAGAATAAAAAGACAAATTTTATTGAGAAAATAAATTATAATACGCTTTAAGCTTTCAACATTAAAATTAAAACTATACTTCTAATTATTATAAAAATAAACATAACTGAATGAACTTTATTTTTCTCTTCAATACAAAGGGTCCTCTGATGCTGAAATTGTGACTTCATTTTAGTCAAGTTTGGCGTATCGTCATCTTAAGGATTTGAATTTTTGGTAGTTAAAATTCTCCTGTTCTTACTTAAAATAAATTTCATGTGTGAAAACACTTGCTCGCATTTATAAGTTGAACCGTATGCAAGACAAAACGGTAAAGCAATTTTTTCGAATTATGAATCACAGATCATCGTTGCCAATCTCATTCATTTATACTCGAAATTATGTTTAAATTTTTTATTCTTTAAAAATAAAAATGCGTATTCGTTATTGTAGCTTTGTAATCGAATAAAAAGGTTTTTATCTTTTATTTTCGGTATATTTTTTACGTATTCTTCAAATGTTCATTTTTTATGTATGTTTTATAATATATTTTTATATATTATACTTTATTTTCGGAACTCAAGTGGATCACTGTGAAAGTGGATCAAGTAGATCACTCGGTCAAGTGGACCACTGTGAAAGTGGATCAAGTAGATCACTTGGCGACCCGTGAGTCATAGGTTTCCGAAGCCTGGACTATATAGCATATACCGTAATGCTTAAACTGCTTATTCAGTTTATTTTCTTTAAGTTATCCATTCTTGCTTCAAGTCCTAATAATTTAAATGTCTGAGTCCCTGTAGCTAATTATTCGCTACACTATCAGTTTCCTTTATTGGATTTTGAATATTTGCTATAAAGAAGGCAATGAAATAAACCAAATCTGTTACTGGTTAACCCAAAAGAAAGGCGAAAAATCACGTTCGTTATTTCGCTCAAGTTTTAAATCTTTCGAGAATTGACCATTGAGTAATTGCTGCAAGAGAAGAGGTCATAAACCTTTTCTGAGTGCGGTTTATAACGTCAATTTTACCACGTCTTCTGGTAAGTGTTGTCATTGTCGTATTACGTGCTCTCCAAAATTACCCCATTGAAAGATTTTCTCAAATGCTAAAACAACTTACGTTTCCACGTATAGCCACAATTGTCCTTTGACAGATCTGAAATGCATTTAACTGAGTAGTCGTACTGAAAGACAATAAGAGTTTAGCTCGAGAAACATTTCAAGAGCGGAAATAATCTACACGACACCACTGAAAATTTCTCAATAGTATGAGGCAACAGCAATTAATGTGAAAATTATTTCTTGTGCGCTGTCTAGTAAATTAAGAGTTCTTCTAATTGTTTACTAAATCTAAATTTTACTAGTTTAAGAAATTTCATTGAATTTAAATCTCAGTCTAAATCTTTAACTAAATAAAAAAAACTAATTGTTATATTGTACTAAAACTTGCTAAATTAAGAAGCAAGATTAAACCAGACTAAAATTAGATCTCACTAAATTAAGAAATTAATAAAACAATACCATTTTCACGCTATATGCTTAAAAATGACATTCTTCTTGTAACCCTTTTCAAATGCTTTTTAGCCATAAATTTAGGAAATGATTATGAAAAATTACAGTTTTCAAGCTATGATTTGCGCAAAAATTATATCCCGTAAAATTTTGTTTTCATTAATATATGATTTAGGCTATTAAAAATCACTTGAGAAAAAAATAATTTAGAATTTCAGCTTGCGAAACTGTTGTAATTTTTCGGTACAGATTTATGTAAAAGTATTTGTAATACTTATTTATTGTTATAATTTGTAATTCTTTCCTATGGCTCTATGAATTCTTTTATATACCACTATGTTTACAGGAAAAAATTAGTATCATTAGAAAAAAATTATGCACGAATATAATTTTTTAATCAAGAATTATTCATTCATAAGGAGGAAAAGTTGCTTTTCTATTTTAAAATTTTGATAAAATGTAATAATAGCAGATACAAAACGCAATTTAAGTAAGGTACACATATTTACTTCGCAGTACACATTTTGATGTTTACAATAATATTATATTACTTTAATATAGCGCTTACTATTGTATTTCTTAAATTCTCGGTCCTTTAACCGGCAGAGTGGTTAAGACCGTCGAATGCTTGTAGTTCAACCCAAGTATGAACCTTGAGAAGCAAGATAGCTGCACGAGTGTTTTTCGGGGTTTACCCCATGTGTAGCTTGAATACAAGCTAATTGTCCCTAAAACTCGCTCCAGGAAAGCATTTCTTCTCGTACGCAGATAGCTAACATGTGCTTTGCCATATCAAAATCATTCTAAAGCTATCATTACTTTATAAGACCTCGGGTTAATTCACGCAAAGAAATCGTACATATACACAGATCAAGTGCTTTAGACATATCATTCTCTATCATATCAGACATACTCTTTCGGTAGTTTACAACCTGTGGACCATCGAATATAGGTAGTTCAACCTGGGTTCGAACCCAGGCTAATCGGCTAGCTGTATTGTTGATTGTCGTGGTTTTCCCTATGTGTAACGTGAATATGAGCCAGTTTCCTTTAGAAACCTTCATGGCGGCATTCTTTCACTTAGAAAGACATCACTTTGTTGTGCCATATTGAAATAGCATAGCTATCTTTCGATAAAATAATAAAGTATTTCCACTCATCGGACTTCTCGACTCCATAGCACTAGTTACACAACAAACGATAACCAGTTTAGGTGTTAATTTTACTTGAAATGTAAATATTTCCAACCATTACACAAATATATTACTCAATTTCTAATTTACCTTCTTTTGAATGATATCAGGAGTTAATCTCGGTTTAAATTTTAATATTTCCCGACCATTTTTTAAATACGTTATATCAGCTTTAGTCTTCCTTCATATCAGGATACGCTTTAAATATTCGATTCCATCTCAGCTTTAAATATGTGATTCGCGTTTCTAATCATCACTTAGACGCAATAAAAAGTAGCTGAGAATCATATGCAGAGACATGACGTAAAATTCAGAAATAAAATAACTTAAGGGGGGAACCCCGTTAATTTTCAAAAATGGTCGAAATTCTCCTAAAAATGACCGTACTTAACGCAAAGATCAATAACAGGCGGGGCGTGAAATCTAAGCGATGGAATCAGAAAAATTTGTCGCCAGATCTTCCCACATTTTTTTCTGCATTCCATCCTCTAACGTAATCGAAAGTTTACGATTTATACTTTTATAAATAAATAAACCGAAAATTGATCGAATTCTTACTTCGAGGGCAAACACCGAGCGGAATCTTTGGGGATTCGCTAACATGTACCAAAGAAGCCCCTGCGATTCAATTTAAGAAGCGGCAAGGGCGGTGCACAAAAAAATGAATGCATAATGTCTATGGCCTCTAGAGGGCTGATTTGCATGTTTTTATTGTGCATTGATTTTCAATTTTTATAAGCACGCCAAGGCTTGTGAAGTTTGAAAAGATAACCAAGCTGCTTTATCGAGTTTTAGCTCCTTATTTAAGTTTTGCCGCCAGTTATACCGCGCGGAAATGAGCACTGGTTGAAGTGAAAGCTGCAGAATATAAAATGAGGCGAGAGAATGTTAGGGAACGAGGTCCTTTTATTCTGGGGGTGAAATTCGATTAATGGTAACTTACGTTATTTTAAAAAAGAAAGGTGTAGGAAAGTTTTTTCAGAGAGCCGTTTCAGATACGCTTTTCTTAAAGTTTTTGAGTTATCGCCTTATGGAAGGAAGATGAAATCACTTTGCTCTAAATATTATCCACTTACGAAATGTACCTCGGAAAAGTTTTGAGATTTGCAGACTATTTCTGCGAAAACGCTTGCTATTGATACTTGGCAGACGAAGTTAGCTAAAACGATATACAAATAAAACTTCGAAAAATAACCCGTATGTAACTCCTTCTCTGTAAAATGCAGTGACTCACTTCTAGGATATTAGTTTTTATCGCAGCTGGAATTCTGTAGGATAATTTTCACAAATTATAAGAGTTTTTTATGATTTCTCTTAATTTTACATAATTTTAAGCTATTAAATTTTTTTCGAAAATTCCCATAAATCCAAACATACACCCGCGTTTACTCCGCTAAAAATCGCTGCTCGAAATCATATTATATTCTGTTCTTGCTAGAAGTCTAGAAAATATCGCGCACATTCTCCAACAAGTCTTCCAGCTGGAACTTTGCTAATTTTGTCGAGTAGCATTCAGTCACAGGAAACAGTCTTTACCATGTCAGCTGCAATAAATCATTTTAAGGGGGCTTGGTCTGAATTTTGCTAATTTCGTAGAGTAACATTCGTTTAGCAGGAAATAGACGTTACCATCTCAGCTGCAATGAATCATTTTAATATAAGAATTAAAGAATGGTTTCGAGGACAACTTTCAAAGACATTATTGGTGTTGGCAAATGTGTATAACTTCCGAAAACCATTATTTTGAAGAACGTACACAATTCACATCATTTATACATGACTATTTTTTTTAACTAATAAATTTATGAACTTTTTCGAGCTACCTTTATTACATTTGGAGAAACGAGCAAACGTGAAAAATCAATTCTGCCTTCGTCGGTATTCCAACCGTATATTATCCATATTGCCAGTTGGATCCAACCATATTGCCAGTTGGATCTGTTAGCCGCTTATATTATGAAAGCATGTACCAGGAAATAATATTTTTAAAAAATTCTTCCTCGCTGTATAGGCGACTGGGGAAAGGTGTGAGACTTCCTTGACCAAATCCAAGCGGTGACAAATTATCTTCCATTATATTTCAGTCTGGACATCATTAGGTTTATATAAACCAGAAAATGTGAAAATCTAACTGTGGCCTTCTCGACATTCAGAACGGATCTCACAATTATCCATTTGGATATGCTAAGCACTTAAACCACTAGAGTTTATAGTGGTGAGTAATCTAATTCGATACAAATCTACTTTTTGCGACTCGGAAATTAAATTATGTATTTAAAGACTTCAATTTCTAATTATCCTGTGATTTTAATATGCGTGCCTTATATTATCATTCCTTTAGTTCTAATAACCTCGCAATTTCATCTTCACTCACATTATTCTAACATTATTGCTAATAAAGTTTCAAATAATTAAAAATCTTCGGTATTTTCGTCTTAATGGAGACTGTTAAATTTAATGATATTGTTCGAAACCAACTAATACACTAATGAGCTACGAACTATTTAAAAAATTGTTTAACATAGAAGCGTTCTTTGAAACATATCCACGGACAGTAAAAAAGCAATGATATCAATCATAATATGAAATAATCTCCAACATACAATCGAATCATAAATAAAAACTCAAATTCTCCCTTCACAACTCATCACCAAACGGTTTGAAATCATCCATCTATTCCATTCGATGATAGATCGATTTGCCTACTACCTGAAATGCTCTTTAATCACTGCCGTGTTTATCTCACACGCGATTTCGCAAGATGCTTGCCAACGGCCATTGTAGTAGCATCCAAGAGATAACTAACTATACAGTTTGCCAGCGCCGTTGAAATAACAGCCTGCAGCCATAGGTAGGTGACAACGAAGGGAGTCTTTGCATATTTCCTTAAACTTTATGGAGACAACAGAATGTTTCTTAGTTTGATTTGCAGACCAGGCTGAGTTGTTGATACCTCCATTTCAATATTGGCATAAACTTATGCTAAAACTGAAAACTTATAATTATTCGTGTTTTATATTCCATTTTAAGTAATTACCATTACTATGTTTTATATCTTGAGCAGCCGCTCGCTTGATCAAATACTTAAATAGTTATTATAAAATAGAAAAAATATACAATGCTTTTAATGAATCCAGCTAATGTAATTTCCTGCATCAAGCTAGTAATTAAAAATAACTGAAATGAATCTTCGTTAATTGCTTTTTAAATCGCTTCGTTTGTTAATAAAAAACAGAAAAAAATTGAAAAAAAATTAAATATCTTAAGCTTTGCTGAAAGACAACGCACTGACGCGTGGGAGATGAAAATACTTTAATTCGGGCACTGGTGACACATTTACCTAAAATTGCTGATTAAACTTGGAAGACCAATATAATGCGCTTTTTATATGTATTTCTTATTATTTTGAAATATAATGCAGCGCATTCCTTTTACATCGCTTATAAGGTATTTCTCCTGACTTCTTAGCATGCTTTCGTGGTGTAATGGTCAGCACACTCGGCGTGTAATCGAGAGGTCCGAGGTTCGAATCCCGGCGAACGTATTGCTCTTTTTTCATGACTCCTGCGTCAAAAAATTCCTAATGACTCTACAGTGGCGCCCGAACTAAAAGGCGGTGGATGATGATTCTGCACCACCAGGATTTGTAAACTGGATCCCCTAATCTCCAATAGCTGTTTAAAACAGGGGTGTATAAATCTCCCGCCTTCTTAGCATGCTTTCGTGGTGTAGTGGCAAGCTCGGCGCGTATTCGAGAGGTACGAGGTTGGAGTTCCGCCGAGGGCATTGCTCACTTTTCATCTCTCTTGCTGTCAAAAAATACCTAATGTACGCTTAAATTTGGAACGCTTAAATTTGGAATATCTTACGCTTTGCAGAGTGTTAACACAAAGTTTTATATCCCGAGTTTTTATTAAAAGTTTCTTAAATTCGCGCAAAATTTGAAATAAATAAAAAACAAATTCAAAATTCCTTCCTTAATCATTTTTAGTTAGTAAATATTAACCCGGTTTTCCCATATTTTGGTTTGCGTTTTGTTAGTATATGCTGCTTTCCACATCAAGCTGTTGACTCAATATACTATATACAATATACGACTGAAGAAGGACGCGTGAAACAATTACACTTAATTATTTGAAGATTTTCTTCTATCTGAATTTTTCTGAAGGTGTTTGTGAAATTGCGTTCTTTGTGTTGATTCTCAACCAGTCGTACGCAAGAGAAAAATAGATTGTACGCAAACAAACAAAGTATTTTTAAATATTATATTCAAAAATCTCGTGAAGAAAAAGAAAAATTGATAAAAATTTCCAGTGATCGAAATCTAATTGAAGATTTCACAAATAACACACTTGTTAACTTTGGGCTGAACTCCCCCCTCCAAAAAAAACAAAAATAAATAAAGGCGTTTCAAATAAAGCTGTTAAATTTTTATTACTGTTTTGCACAACCTATTTGTGTAAGTACTTTCTTCCACGTTTTATTTGAAAAAGACATACAGACCAAAATTGAAATTGGATCCTAATTTAAAGTTTAGTGAAATAACAACAGACAAAGAAATTGATCTCTCTTAAACAATCCCAAATTTCACACTAAATTTTAGAATTAAAGTATTATAACTTACATTTTGATAATTAAAATGGTGTGTAGATTTAATATAGCCAATAGGTTGTACAAATGGCAAAATATATTGTTTTTACAAGATTTCTATCGAGAAATTGAAGAATAATCACTGTAAAATGTAATGGTGTCCAATTTTCGTTTAAGATGGTACGCGTTAGTCAAAAGGTTAAGAACCGCTGCCATTCATTTTTCTATTGTTTTTGTCTTTTCTCGGTTTATCATATTCAGTGTTTACTTTTCGTTATAAGATGAACTATGCAAGAGTTCTTTTTTTCTTTTTAATTTTATTATTAACAAAGTTAATTATAAATCTCACTTTACATCACTTACCACACAAATTCAACAGTAAAATAATAAAATTTTCTAAAGCAGTATATGTGTAAAATTCCCGATGCAGTGTTACGTTTTACCATTTTAAATGTTTTCATTTTTTCCTTAGTTTATCATATCAGTATTCATTTCCCGTAGTAAGATAATCTTCAGCTGTTTTTGACTTTATACATTTAACATTTTGTCTTTTTGACTGTGTCAAACATCACTTTCTTCGCATTTACGCCACAAAAATGTCAAGAGCAAAATCACAAAATATTTAAAAATAGCGTATCTTTAGAATTCCTGTGCCATGCATTTCTTTTATATTAGCAAATTATTTCTTTAAAATTATTACATGGTGATAACATTTGGTGGCAGCGTCCTTTCATTTGAAAAGTGATTCGGACAAAAAAATCCGAGGGCAGAGACTACCAGCACATCTGGCACTAAAACATAATCAGACACTCAGTCTGTAAAACTCTTAACACTTAAAAATCCATACTTCCAAAAGTATTAACTCTTGCTTCGAATAAATTTGGAAATTTAGGAATTAAGATCTTGCGAACCGCAGAACTTCAAGAATTTAATAATATTTCGTAACTGAAATATTCAACATCCATCTGCAATTCTATTATTAAATGTTCTACGAACTAGTTCTGTCCACTTATCAAGAAACTCTTATTCAACAAACTTCATTCATCAGCAGGCTTCTCCCTCTCATAGGTGTTCATTAAACAGAATTCACTGAAATTTGAGATCAAAAATCCGAATCTCTACTAAGAAATTCTCATGAGTTAGTTTAAATAGCTCCATAGCACTGAAAAGTGTTTTCCTACTTTCAGAAATGAATGAATGAACATAAATAAGAGTACCTGATATCCAAAACGCTTGAGCACGATCATATTAGTTCACTGAGGCTTAAAGAGTGTCTCTACTTAAGTAACTACTTAATTTATTCTTCTCTGAAGCTTTTACAATCTTGTCGACCAACAGCCAATTACAAGATTTGCTGAAAGTGCTAGAAGAAGGAGAGATTCCGAAGCATAAGAAAAGGTGCAAGGGGAATTAGAAATCCTATTATAGGATGGGAACCTAAAAATGACCGTCACGTTTTGTGCGTGGAGTACGTGCAAACAAGCAAAAACTGATGCTATGCTTTAAAAGAATTTTATCTGTTTCTTTTATCAGTTCTGCAACAAATCTCTTAGATAAGGTAAGATAAATAAGTATGAAGATTCTATAAAGATGCTTTTATTTATACATGTTATTTAATACAATTAAGTACGAGGCGTATTCGGAAACTAAGTACCGTTTTGAAAAAAAAATAGTAAAACAATTTTTTCGAATCCAATTTTATTTTTACATGAAAATACATGTCTTAAACTATTTTTCAACAGAGTTTCCGCCAATGATCAAACACTTGTCATAGCGGGTGACCAGTTTTTGTATACCATCGTCAAAGAAACTTCCCGCCAGTTTCGATAACCACGACTCCACAGCATTTTTCGTGTCATCGTCAGATCCAAAGCACTTGCCACCAAGCTCGCGCTTCATGTGCAGGAACAAGTGACAGTCGGACGGCGCCAAGTCCAGGCTGTACGGCGAGTGATCGAACTGCTCCCAATGAAACTGTCGAATTAACGATTGAGTGACACTAGCAGTATGGGGCCGAGCAGTGTCATGGAGCAACACAATTTCTTTACTGAGCATTCCTCTTCGTTTGTTTTGAATGGCATGCCTTAGTTTTGTTAAAGTCTCACAATATCATGCCGCATTAATGGTTTCCCCTCTGGGAAGAAATTCAGTAAGCAAAACGCCTTTCCTATCCCAGAAGACAGTGCACATGATTTTTTGTGATGACATTGTCACTTTGAACTTTTGTTTTTTCGGAGAATGAGTGTGTCTCCACTCCATCGATTGTTGTTTCGATTCTGGTGTGAAATGACACACCCAAGTTTCATCCCCTGTCACAATTTGGTTTAAAAAGTTTTCTCCCTCATCACTGTACTGCGTGAGAAATGTCAGGGCACTACCAAGTCGCTTTGTTTTGTGAACATCAGTGAGCATTTTTGGAACCCATCGGGAACACAGTTTGCGATAATTCAAGCGGTCAGACACAATTTCGAACAAGACAGTACGTGAAATTTGTGGAAATGCCTCTGAAAGAGTTGTCATTGTGAAGCGTCTGTTCTCATGAATTGCTTCATCAATTTCCCTTACCAAATCATCGGTGACAACAGAAGACCGACCACTCCGAGCCTAGGCGTGGACATTTGTTCGACCTGCATTAAACATTCTTACCCACTTTCTCACCATTCCATCACTTATCGCGTATTCACCGTAAACTTCTGTCACTTGACGATAAATTTCGGCCGGTTTAACATTCCTCGCGTTCAAAAATTTAATCACGGCACGAATCTCACAGTCAACGGGAGAACTAATTGTCTTAAACATTTTGAATGTGCACAGCAAACTGAAAACACAACATAGAGCAACCAAAATGGCGACAATTGAAAGTCAGTGAACAAGAAAGACTAGTGCGCATGCGCGGGACGCCTACCACAGCGCTGCGACGGCGCTAGAATGAAACGGTACTTAGTTTCCGAATACGCTACGTTTAATAAATTATAGTTAGCTTCAATCTTTTTTAAACGTTACTAGAGTTTAGTGTTTTTATACTTTATGCATGAATCTGTATATATATATATATTCTACAGGTTAGAAATTGTTTCAAAATTACGAATCAATCAATAAATTTAGTGCAGTATTTAACTAAAGCAACATTATAACAACAAATAATACAAAAATTAATAACAAATAATAGATGAAAATTCTTTGGTCTTTCTCAAGAGGCAGGCGAAAAATTTTCAACAGAGCTACTTTTCTGAATTTTATCTCAATGATTATCAAAATCATAAAAATAGTTAAATGAGAAAAATTTTAATTAAAATGAATTACTTTAAATAATATAGTTAATTTAAATAAATTAAAGAATTTTAAAATGGTAAAAAGTAGTCAAAAGTTAGAAATTTAAATTTTTTTAATTTGAAATAAATCATAAGATATAATAAGCTCATAAAATCAGGACCTAAAATTAAAATTGTTTAATATCTAGAAGCTTGCAAAACAACATGCGAAATTCATAAACCAGCAAGAAAGGCGGAATGCACAAAATCAGAAAACGCAAAATCGCCCAGTTTCTGTAAATATTGAATTTTTAAATTCTAAACTTAAAATGTTTAAAAATTGTTTTAAATTGGTTGTGAAAAATAACTAAATAATAGAAAAAAATAGAGGGAAATTAAATATATTTATATAAAATAGAAATGTGATTAATTTAAAATTTTCTGATATAATTATTTTTATGGTTTTGATAACCAAAGATATATAACTCAGAAACGTGGCCCTACAAAACACTTTTTGACTGTTCCTTGAAAAAACAAATTTTCAAATATTTAGCCCAAAAGAATATATTAGTCTCGAAATAGAATTTTCCGTCGAATCACTAGAAATCAGTCGTTTCTTTTTTCATTCGAGTCTGTTGTCATTCAGCCGAATGTAAATGTGCGTCATATATGGCATGTTTTTTCGCAAAGTTGTATGAAAAGGTTACTTAAGATGACAGTTGGGAGCAAGATGTTCTGAGTTCAAATCCTAGCTGGTGTCAGTGTTTATTGCTCGTATAGAGAAACGGTCTCCTGGTTGGAATGTATTCCTTGATTACATTGATGAGGCGCCGTTATCTCATGACTTCTTTCACTGGGCTTGCGGATTTCTAAATATATTTCATAAAAATATACAAGGTGTCCTAGAAAGCCGTAATGAAAAAAATGATTCATATATCCGAAATCAATGCATTTGATGAACTATGGTGTACATGACTGGAAAGGAGAACTTAAAAAAAAATTTCGACTCAGACTGGACATTATCTCTTTGGATTTACAGACCTGAAATACGGAAACGATAAGTCTAGGTCACACCAGTGATACTTTCTGATATGTGGAATGAGTTCGAGTATCGCTAAGACATAGACCGAACTGAAAACTGAAGGTCACATAGAGAATTAAAAATATTAATATAGAGTTATATTAATATTTTTAATTAAATATAGAGAATTAAAAGTATTAATATAGAGTTATATTAATATTTTTAATTCTCCTTCCTGATTATGTAAATCATGATGCACTAAGTACTTTAATTTCGGATACATTTCTTATTCTTTAAAATCAATTCTTTCCGCGACGTCCTGTATGTAAAAAGTGCATGCGGTTAGATCATACTGAAATCTAGTAAATTTAGTTTCAAATAATTTTTATTTCCATTGAAATCTAGTGAATCATTTGATTCATTAGATTTCAATGGAAATAAAAATAGCCAAATTATTTCAGTATTCATTCGCCGCGATGTTCGTGTAACGCCTATATGAAAAGCGGCTCCTGGGTTTAAATCGTAGCCTGAGTTCTGGAGGCTTTACAAATTTATGATTTTATGCAATAATGAAGAAAATGGTTAGATACATTTAAATTTTGTTGAAGATTTACGATTTTGCAGAAATTTTGCAGATTTTGCAGATTTTGTTGAAGATACTACGATTTTGCAGAAAAATTCAGATTTGTTTCAAAATTGAATTAACTCCTATAACTATCACCCTTCTGAAATGATTAATAGTATTAAGGAACTTCATTATCATCAATAATAAATAAATATGTGAAAGGATCAAACGAATTTGAAATCTGGATTGATGACTGGGGACATTTTCTGCTCACCCAATAGAAAGAAAGTAAGATAAACAATTCTCGCGATTACTGAAAAATACGAACATGGGGGACTTGAGACGTGATATCCAACAGCTATAAATTAGAACTAGATTTTATCAATTCGCATTACAAAATTGAAATAAATATCTTGTCAAAGATTCAATGTTTTAATGTTTAACTACACAATGTGGACACTTAGTACCCGATATTGTTAAATATTAGGTTGCAAAGTTAAAGAAGCAATATTTGGTCTCTTTCGATTTTGTTTACAAAGATATACATGCATTATAACAAATGAGACCGAGAGGTTAGAGTTAAAACTATGTGTACTTGAGAGTACTTTTAATTTAATATCCTTTGAGCTAAAGAGGAGAACCCTTTTTTTCCCACAAAATGCGAATTTAATCGTTATACTCCGGAACTTTTATAATTGCATTTTCCTCTGCCATTTAGTTAAAAACGTGTTCCTGAACAAGATTTATGTATTTTTCTGCAAAGATCTTAGGTTAAAATTCCCACTAGTATTTAAATGAATTTTACGAGATTAAAATTTTCTCACAAGCTTCGTTACTTGGTTTTTTTTTTATTATTATTACTATAAAGTAGGTTTTCCTGTTTGATTATGATGGAGTGGCTGTGCTTGCAAGAGGAAAAAAAAACATTTATTTTTGTTGGAGGCTTTGAAAAGTAAATAAAACCGACGAAAAATAATTTTGTCGCTACTAATATTTTATGAAATTTATAGAAAACATATTTCTATCCTTGGTTTCCTATGGGACGTTTAACACTTAAAACTACAGCAAAGAATATGAAACTTTAAAGGGCATCGTAGGCGATGTGTATGCAAAAATAACAGGAAGTTTTACCATGCAAGCCTCACTGCATTTATTACCATTCTCCCGAAACACTCTTACGATTCAGCATAACCACCAGTCATGTCAATATTGTAAGTGCATAGGTGCATGACCCACACTTATCCTTGAGAAATAAAAGGGTAATGCAAACAAACAGCATGGATTCTTTTCTCGGCTTCATGCATAGTTTTCAGTAGAACCTTGACCACTTTGGCCCAACTCTACAAGAAAACGTCGCAGGGTGTTGTTACAAGTCACAAAAGTTCTTATTTCTCCACCATCTTCTGACCTTCAACATAGAATTTTATACCTTGTACCTTGCTGCAACTTTAGCTCTCTCCTACTTGCTGGGGACTGGAAGCATCTTCAGTTACTTGAAGCCTACATGGTAAAGAATAAGCTTCTCATATGTTATAGTCGTCCTTAAAATATTTTCCTACATTGCATATTTTTTCCTCGGAAATAGGTATTAACTTCCCAGACACTCTGTGATGCTTTCTTAATAGTAATAAGTTTGCTTTTCAGTTCCTTGATTTCAGTTTGTAAAGAATTATCACATTATCTCATATGTTCTATCGTTGAGTGTAGGTTTAGAAAGCTCGACTAATAACTGAAAATTCGTTTTCGGAATCCCGTCAGCTGCTCGATGTACGCTGAAAACATTTCGGAGAAAGCAAGATAGGAGAAAACATCGTCGTATTGTGGGAGAAAAGAAAGCAAAGAGAAAACATCGCAATTCTAGAGCACTGCGATAAAACATTGTCCTAGAAAATAAAGCTATTAAAAAACTTCGCAGTTTTAAAACATCGTGGTAGCAAATATCGCAATAAAAACTAAATTATCTGTAAATCATCGCAAACATGGATTTTAGCTTATTATTTGATAAAGTTTAAAGCAGACTATCTGCCTAAAGGAGACCGGCTCATTACAACAGGGAGCAGGGAAAAGTGAGCGGAGTACCAGAACTTCGTCAGTGACTTTTACAGGTGTATTGCTCCGCCGCACTACTGTACTCGTTGGGCGTTAGGTTGGCCCGCATAAGAAGCCAACCTAACAAGACAGTTACAGACATACTTTACATTAATTCTAAACTTTCGTATTGAATATATGTTACAATAACACGGTATAGAATTATTACAACGAATTTACTCGATTAACAAAATTTGGATTATGACAGATTAATATCACGTACTTACTTCGAACATACATTAGCACATCATACGAACAATACATTTACATTAGTATATCTAATTACATTAAACATATTTAAGGAACTAATTATTATTGTAAAATATTTTGTGCATCTCATGGTATATTGTCGTATTCCTAAGGCAATTATCTTGTTAATACATGTCCTTTTGTTTTTATCATGTTACAGACAATTGCATCATTTGTGAAATCTTGCATCGTTTTTTTAAATTAATATATTGTAATATTTTATTATTTAACAAATAATTATATTTATTATCCTTGATACTGGAGTGGCAACGCCATATCTGTATCGTGTAACCGTTGCTGAGCAACGTCAGAAAATGTTAAAAATTTTTATTCTGAACGTTTTAGCAGTTAGTAGATGTATGAAATATTTATAAAGAAAGAAATTGCAAGCTGGAGTGCTAAGCTGTAACGGATAGAATTGCATTTAAAATTATCTTTCTTCGTGAACTGAGAATAAAATTTTATGTTTTACTAAGAAGCTCATCTGTTATTTCGATAAAAACTGCAAAATACATTACAATATCATAATTACATCAAGCATACATTTGTACATCACATAATACTTACATTTACATTAATATATCTAGTTACGTCAAATTATATTAAAAAAAATTCTTTTATTAATGATTTAATTATTGCATTTTTTTCATTTTCTGGTACATTGGCATATTCTTAATGTAATTATTTTGTTACATCCAAAGTTACACATCGAAAAAAACATGAAAATGCGCAATGCAGTGAGCCCCTTCGCCTGGAATCGAACCCAGGCCGAACTACCACTGTGCAGTGTCTTTACACTGTGGCAAGGCAGTCGCAGACATATGTTTTCAGGCTTAAAATGTTTTAACTGCATGTTCGCATTATTAATTAAAGTTTATAAAAGAGATTACCGCTACTAATCTAACTTCATAGAAAAGGTTAATTAAAGAATGGCCTTTAATAGTTAACTGCGTAGGTTTAAAGTCCTACGAACTGTTATACATAGCATTAATTTTCTACTCTTTTTTAGTTTTTAAATGCTTGTTTTCTTCTTGCATTTTCAGTAAAAAATTATTAGTTAACTCACAAATATTAAATATAGAGTAAAAATATTTCTTCTTTCTTGAGCTCAAAAATATCTTTACAAATATGCATTTAAAGCTTTTAAAATCGGAACGTATACGTCTGTGATGAGCCACGAATCATCATGTGATAATTTGTGGGTGCTTTATTTATCTAACGCAATTTTTTATACTAGAACAGTTTAAAATTGCGAAGTTTTTGAACATTTATTTTCGACGACAGTATTTTATACCACGATGTTTTAAAACTGCCATGTTTACTTTACATGCTTTCTTTTCTCCTACGATATTTTCTCCTTGCTTTTTTTTTTTTTCTTCTCAACGCTTGTATCTGCGATGTTTTCGTCTCTAATCATAATGACTCGGGTCATTTATACGCTTAATGCTTCCAAAAGCTTAATGGCATCTACAGTGACGTACGAACCAAAATACAGGGTTGACAACTCATTACCATCTAGATTTGATGAATTAGGTCTCCTATCTAACTCCAGTGGGAAGTCCAGTAAGGAAGAATATAAGAAATGAACGCATTGTTTCGTATATTCTCTAGTATACCACATCCAGCCAGCAGTTGGAAGATTCGTGGTTCAAATCTGTTAAGAATATAATTCATGTATCGCATTTCCTGCTGCCAAAAACTTAATAGTCAGTACAAATTTACTATAACATTTTCAATAATATCTTTTGCATTTTGCGTCATGAAAACTGATATTATCTGTTATTTTCATTTAAATTATTCTTTCTATTTTTCTTTTAATCCATATGTCTTTTTCATGAAAATTTAAAAGACTGTATTAAGCTTAAAACAAATTAATGTTTTTGAACGACGTAAAATCACGAGATTGAATTCCGGATCTTCTAGTTTGAAAGCTAGACTTGCTGACTACATTTCCATGTGCAGGGGAACATCCGATAATTCCTTACAAATTATAAATCACTTACAGATACTTTATTTAATTCACATAGGCTAAAAATGGCAAATGGTTAAAATATACACAATCTAAGCTATCTTCTGGAACGCATAAATTAAAGTGACACAGCGAAACACAATATCCTAAATAGGAAGTCATGCCTGTCATTGATTTTGAACGCAGCGCAGGTACTACACGACTGAGATTATTTAGATCAACCGCAAATGAAGTCGTTTCCTATCCTATGGGGGGAACAATTCATCTCACTTAACGCTCTTCCAATTTCGATTAAACGATGGAAGGAAAAAAAACTGGCCACTCAGAAGGCGAGTTCATCTTTTAACAAAATGACTGCCATTGAAGTTGTCACTTTTAACCACAGTTCTATGTACATCCAAATGAAAATCACTTCACTTGAAAGTTTTTATTCTTCTTTTATTTTTGTGGTTCGTTACATTCCTTTCATCTGTAATAGAAGCATATATGGATATATTGTCTCAATTTCGACGCCTCTCTTCGGTTACGTGAATTCCTAATGCGTACGAATTTTGCTCGGGGGGGGGGGGGTAGAACGAGGTAAAAAGGAAATGGAAAGCTGAAGTTGGATTTTCTAGAGACACACCTTTCTCCACATGTTATGTCGGTCAAGAGTGAAGGAACGAGAGAATATCACGCAAAGTTAAATGCTGCCCATTATAGGAATGGTGGGAAGTAAGTCTAAAAATAAAAAGAATGTAAGAAGCAAAGAAAAATTAAAAAGAACAAAAGGGAGGGGATGAGAACGGGAGTGGGAAAGGCGGTTTAAATAGCGTGAGTACCAGGAACAGGAAACATGTTCTGCACGTTGCTTTGTGCGGTTGGTGTTATATATCGTAAATGTTCAGTCATTGGGTGAAATCTACAGAAATAATGTGTTTTTTCCACTATATCTGCTATACACGAGGTGGTCACACATGTTATTTGTATTCTTGCAGTTTACTTTATACAAGAAGTAAGATGGATGCAATAAACTATAGAAATATCGTTGAACACGTGAGACATAAGAGGGTATTCGAAAAACATAACTACAAGCTCTGTTTTTATAAATATTGATTTAACACTTGTGCTTTTATTTACAGCTATCTACTCCAAAATAGCATAGAGAATTTTTGAAGACAACTTCATGAGCGTGGATAGACAATATGAAAAATAAAATGTAGTGTTATAGTGAGTAGGGTTTAAATTAGTTGACCCATTTTACTATGATTTTGATCTATTACTATAATTTGTCCTTTTCGTTAGCTTTCCCCAGGATGGAAATAAGACTATTAGGCTATTTCCGGTGAGGTTATTGAAAATTTAAAATATCTCTGACAGCGATGTTTAGCAGTTGTACTTTCTCTAGCTCAGCTCTGCTAAATTAGTGCTCCGTTATTAGCCATTTTGCTAGTTAAAGTTAGATTGCACATTTAAATTAAGTTTTATTTGAATACGGCAAAGCCACAAATATTCTCTGCCTAAAGAATGAAGATATTTCGCGACATCGCGCATTTAGAAGTTTGAACCAACGTTTAATTAGGCTAGTTATATCGCAGTCGCTGGATGTAAATCTACTTAAATTTGTAAATTCAATTTTCTGTTGTCTACAACCAGCAAGTGGCGAAATTTAAACTGTATGCACAAGTTGTGCATTTCTATAGTGTGTGTGTGTGTGTGTGATTATGGCAAAGCCTCGAGGGCTATCTGCCTAAGAGGAGGGATGCCTTCGTGGAGGACTTTCTAAGGGAAACTGGCTCGTATACACGTTACACATGGGGAAAACCACGAAAACGCCCATGCAGCCAGCCCGTTCGCGGGGTTCGAACCTCGGACCGAACTACCAGTGTTCAGCGACTTTACCGCTCGGCCGCTGGTGGGCAGGGTTTAAAGGACTTTAAATTAGCTTTACATAGGATAGAAAATTACAAGTGGTGCTGATCGCAAAATCATGACTAGTTCGAGTCTCAAAGAAACCATAGCTGTTTGTAAATGTGCAGTGCTTTTATAGCATAGGGCACTTAAAATACCGTCGATATGAAAGTTCCATCAAGAAACCGATAGGAGATTTTTAGTTCTGTCCGCTGTAGAGTCGTCCACTAAAACTGGAACTGTAACTGGGCACGCTCGTACTGTTTCCTATAAGGTGCTAAAGCTTTAGTCTAAGACAAGGGAAACTCTCTTGGTCATAGAGAATTCACGGGCCTGATTTGAATCATATACAGATTAAGATTATTTGCCAGCCACTGTTGAACTTCAAGTTAGTAAAATATTCACAATGCATTATTAAGTTAAATAACCATTTCCTGCTAAATTTGAAGAGCTATATATCATTAATATGGAACCAGCTAAGAATTCAAAAATTCAATTCTTCCTTTCTTTCCTTAGACCTTTAATAAATCTGAAAGAGACTCAAATTTGCTTTGTGATAGCCACTGAAAAATTCATCCAAATTAATTTTCCAATAATTCTGTGAACTTTTTATGTTAAAACATAGAATTTTTTACATTTAATTTATTAAATAATACAGAATGTTTTATAAGCTCAAATTTTTGCAATATGCGGTACATTTGTACGTTAGGTGTTTAAATTTACAATGCCCACTCCTCCAAGAACATCTAGATTTTTTTTTTTAAATTTTCTCTGGAAAAATAAAGTTTAATATTTGCGGAAAACTTTACCACTTTTTTTTTTTTTAAATTATTACGTGCATTGCAAGTAACAATAATATGCTACATAAATTATATACCTGAAATACATTTTTTTAACTTCATACGAATAAAATATCAGAATACGTTTTGGGGAAAAAGTACTTGAAATGAATTTATTTCAAATTTAATTAAAAATGTTTCTTACATTTTGCCTATTTTACTAGGAATATGTACTGAATCTCTTTTAATTCAATGGACAGAATCTTACTTTTTGCTAGACTTCATCTTTAAAAATTGTGATTTTCTTGACTTTTCATATTAAAGAAATTCTGCCATTTATAATTAACGATAATTTGCATATTTGAATAAACTTAATAACACAAGTTAATATGCATCATCATTAGGTCAGAGTTTGTAAGCTTTTTAGACATCAACTTTTGCTGATCAAACAATTCATATAGATTATATTCATAAACAATTTTAGATTCATATAGAAGAAACAAAACAATTGTTTTACAATTAAATAAAATATAAAATACATGTGACCTATAAAATTAAATCTAAATACAAGACTTTGTTTATTGCGTTTCTGATGAAAACTAATATACAGATGAAAATTTTAAAATAAACGGTTATAAGGACGGAATATTTTTTCTAAAATTTTCAGTTTTAGAATTCCATTATATTTGATTGTGAACATAATAGTCAGTGAAACTGTGGACTTATTAGTTGCTCAGCGGACACGACCGATGATCTGGGGCAGTTCAACCTTTATTCGAATTCCGACCGAAACCTTTCTTTGCATGCATATTTTCTTCCGTGTATAAGGTGAATAAGAGCCAGTTTCTTTTAGAAAGGCCTCCGTGAAAGCATTCCACCCTTTAGGCAGGAAACTCTACTGTGCTTTACCCGCAATATGACAAATACTTGTCCAGGTGTTGGCAACCTTTTTTAGGCTGCAGATTAAAATCAACCAAAATGTTATGAGTAATTTTTATTTAAAACAATTTTTTGGTGAATTATAAGATACGTAATATCGAGATAATAATAACCTTTAAACTTTTACAATTATAACGCTAATTATTATAAAAACAAACATAACTGAATGAATTTTGCTTTTCTCTTCGATATCAATGGTTTCCTTGAGAATGAACTTGTGATATCAGTTTAGTCAAGTCTGGTTTATAATTAATCGTCTTAAGACAAATACATCTGAATTTTCGGTAGTTCCGTTGCTCCTATTCTCTTTTAAAATAAATTTCATAAGTGAAAATGTTTGCTCGCATTTGTAAGTTGAAACGAATGCGGACAAAATGGCAATACCACTTTCTCGAAATAATAGATTATGGATCGGGATTGCCAAACCTATCAATTTCTCCTTAAAATTATATTACAATGTTTATTTTTTAAAAATAAAAATGCATGCTCATTACTGTAACTTTGTAAAAATGTTACTGTTCTTATTTATTTTTAGTTAATTTTTTATGTCTGTTACAAGTGTTTCTTTCATATTTATGTTTTATAGTTTGTTTGGTACTTACGTGTTAAAGCAACCACCTTAGTAAAAGGTCGCCAAATTTTCAGAATGCGCTAAACTTTGGTAACAATGTGCATAACTATTCTACCGGCAACCATGCTCATAAGAATCCATCAGTCAAGCAACGCCGCCATTTTCATATGCGTTCTCTTTTTATTGTATCTCAAGTTCCTAAACAAATCGCGATTTTTTTTTTTTTTTTTTTTTTTTTTTTGTCAGTTGTAAAACTTGATCTTGTGGAATTTGCCAGTAGTGAAAGAAACAGAGATAACATTTCTGCAGGAATACACAATTTTGCTGAATTTTTTCTGAAGAGAACAACGAGGAAATGCGTTTCCTTAGATAGCCGCGCTGTTGCCAAGGGTTGCACAAGTCGAGTCTTCGCAATTCTCTGATTTTTTTAAACAAAAACAGACCGCTGTGTATACTTCCGAAGAAGAATAACTCCAAATAAAAATTTCGGAAAGATTTTAAGCAGAATGTAAGAGTTTTATTTTTTTAATTATTAGGTAATTC
Organism: Stegodyphus dumicola; assembly: GCF_044657685.1. Lineage (NCBI taxonomy): Eukaryota > Metazoa > Arthropoda > Arachnida > Araneae > Eresidae > Stegodyphus > Stegodyphus dumicola. Next base: position 66,924,567 of record NC_140771.1, on the reverse strand, counting down.
TCATTTGATAATTCAAAATTGTATTTTAAATTGTAAAAGTATGTTTTCTATTTATATGTTGATAATGTTTACTTACTGACTATAAATATCGATAGTTTGGAAATCTCTCAATAAAACGTAAAAAAAAAAAAGAAGAAAGAAGAAAATCTGAAAGGTTTCAGATTTTAAATTACGTCCGAAGGGGCGTTTTTAACGCTTTGTGTGTTACCTTTATTTATTAAATATCATGTTCTTTGCACTTAAACCAAAAAATTCAATTCAACAAGCAGTGTCGCAAAATAATTTTAAAATGAGCATATCTTTAGAATTTCAGATAAACAGTTCCGCGCGCTGGAGATAAAAAGGTTTTTTTCCCGTACAGTGTTGCCATTACTCGCTTTTAAATCGTTGAGTTTGTTAATCAAAAATTCGTTAAAGTTTTACAAAACATAAAATCGATAAATGCCAAAAAAATTGATCTTGAAACAAATGCCAAATTTCAAATTTGGGTTTTCAGATGCCCATATTCGTAGTAGGATTACATCATTCAAAATTGGATGGCTCTAGGTACCATTGTTTTATTCAATGTGAGAAACGTACATACATTTATGCAGATTCTTCATTATTTAATGTCTTCAAATATAATACAGGGCGATAATATTTGATGGCAAAAATTTGAAAAGCGATACAGCTTTTTAAAGTTTTCAACGCAAAATCGCAAAACGAAAACAAAAGTCCTTCAGGCTAAAAAGGCTGGAAAACAACCAGCTTGCCCTCGATAAGTAACTTTTACCTTTTCATCTTACAAATGAAAGATCGCCAGATTGCGCGAAGGTGGTTGCGTTAATATTATAAGTACCATTTATTTTTGCAGATTAGATTTTATTTTCGGAACTCAAGTGGGTCACTTGAAATTATGAAATGGTTCACTCTGTCACCCAGGGTTCATAGGTTGCTGAGAACTGATCTAATCCAACCCATTATTTCAAACCTGGACAATGTAAAGATAATTACGTTTCTCGGATCAGTAAACGTGAAAATTCAGCTATGCTTACGTCAAGATTAGAACCAGTGATCTTCCAGTTCGTAGCTGAATGCGTTAACGCTATATGTCACAAAAGAAATGGATTAATGCTATAAGCTATATGTTTGGCTTGTTTGTTTTGGAAATATTTTTTACTTATATATTCTATCACAAAGTTGAAATGCAAAGTAATTTATTCTTATGCATGGATTAAGGCTGAATATCGTAGTAATTTAGTAGCATTCTAAATTAGTGATCTAAAATAATTTCGGAGGAAAAAGTGCTGTCTCGTACGGGCTCAAAGACATGGAAAAAGGTGCACTGAAAAAAGAAAAGAAAAAAGTACTATTTATTTCTTCCACTAATTCCGTAGTTGCCAGGCTTAAGTTGTCCTAAACCAGATTAGGATCCACGGTCCAATCACCAGATTAATTCCTAGGTAAGATTATTCCACGAGATTAGGGACTGCTAACAGAACTAAAGATAAATAATTACTCGAAATGCAAGTAAATGCCACGTCCGTTTAATCTGACAATTTAATTTATGGCTTCTTAGCGACACGCCACGAAGATCTGCCTTTATCTTCAACACTCATTTAAAATGTATAAGTGCAATAAATACATCTGATATGACCCTAATCTCCCCAACTGATATCGAAAGCTGAACATCGAAGTAAAATATTATATGTGGTTATTTACATGCGATTTGGTTTTTAGGTATTTTTATATTATGAAGTGTTTGTTCACATTTATTTACTTAATTATTGCATTTTGTGTATTAAAAGTACTTTATCTTTTTATTATTCCGTTTAAGTTTAAATTTGCGCCCACATACGTAAAATTCATTCTGCTTTTGGAAACTTCGGCTCCGTCTCGTACCAAATTGACTGTTTTTAAAGCTGACAGCATAAACTTCAATTTTAATATCTATGGATATATTACTTATAACAGTATGAAGCATCATTTAGTGAAACAATTTGTCATTGTTGTTCATTTGCCATTACTATCCATTTCTACCCAATTTTCCCTACTATCTACAATTTTTAAAAATTTTATCTGCGTGACTTTTGGATCGCACTGTATATTTGAATTCAGTACTGTGAAAGAAATCCCTCTCTGAAAGCATGCCATTGATATTCACGTCTTAGAGTTGCATACCGTTACATCGCTGAAAACAGGAAGAAACATTTCAGTATAAGCAATATTTACTAATCACAACAAACGCAAAGCATGAAGAACTTTTCACATAATTATTCATTTTCATTTAGTTTCACATTTTCATTTTCATCAGTTTGCAGATGATTATTTGAAATAGGAAATGTGAAACATTGTGCTCTCTCCGGCATTAAAACCACATATTACCTATCAACAGGATGTGTGAACCTTTTACATGATGAGCGTACGCACAAAGAAAAGCGATAATTCCTTACATTCTCTCTTAGTTAAGCGATGACTGGAAAGAGGCCTGAGACCCAGCCGGCAAAACCCATGTAGGGACACGTTAGCTTCCATTTTAGTTAGGGCGCCACCTTAGAAGGCTATTAAGCATTTTTAAAAGAGAAAACACGAAGCATAAAATGTGACGCCTCCAGGATTTGAACCACGGATCTTCTAACTGTCAAATGGATATGCTATTCAATTATACAACTAGAACATGCACAGAGATATGTGACGTGTCCTTACAAGATTTGCTGTTTGTTTTGATGAAACCTTCAAAAATAATTTTTCTATTTATTTCCATCAAATCTTGAAATTTTTCGATTTGTTCTATGAGTTTTACTTTTTGGATCAAATCTTGAATTTTTCGATTTGTTATGTAAGTTTTGCAGTTTTTCTATTTGTTTAGATTAAATGTAGAAATTTTTCGACTTGTTCTATAGATCTTTTTTTATTTGTTTTGATAAAATTTTGAAATGTTTATATTTGTTTTGTTTCGATCAATTCTTGGAGTTTTTTTATTTGTTCAGACCAAACAAGTTTTTGATTCTCTTCTACGGAAGTGATTTCCTTCGAATTTGTATAGCTGAGTGTCTGTGATAAAAAATATAAAGTTTCACAGAGATTTTTCTTCTCAATGTACGATAAATATTTTCGATTTCACGTTGAAGCGAATTTTTAAGGATTTTCTTCATTTCTCCTTGTTAAGAGATCAATGTAATAACTGAAGAATTTCGATCTTTGGATCGCGGGATAAATGAGAATTTAATCTTCTAAATTAATTTTGTAAGGTTCCATAACATAACGATTTTTTCTGCTTATTTGTTCTTAATCATTACACGTGTAATATTCTTAAATTCCGCCTACCTGTACAATATAATATATGAGTAGTCGGTCGTCATAGTGTTGGACCTGATTCAGATTCCAAAGAAAGATATAGTTGTTCGTAGTTGCGTACCTCCCTTTTCCGGCGGACGTAAAATCAATTTCCTTGTGGTACAGTTTAAGCAACGTCATCCGCTAAGAAACAGCTAAATGATCATTGCTGATGAATATTTAACAACCAAGTATACAGACAAATCTGAAAAAAAGTTAAATTTCTAGGTCAAAAAGACCTAGTGTTCATAAAGGCATGAAATTTCTACATATTAAATACCAGCATGTTTTAGACCTGAAACAATAAAAAAGTACTTTTGGGAGAATTTTTTGCAATGTTTTGTTTTATTACGATACATATTTTTGACAAAGTCATGTAACTTCTTTTGTAAACTGATTACTAAAAATGACTTTTCCTTTGTTACTTTTTCGCTCGTAGAAAATGCTTTTCAAACTACACGTTTTTAAAAAATATGCTTTAAAATGTACAAAATTTATATTTTTATCTATCATAACATTTAATTATGGAAAAAGTCTTAAGACATGCAAACGAAAAGTTAAAATAGAAGTGAGAATCACTACGCACACAATTTATTTAAATCTGCCTTTGACAATTTATATTAAAATATTTTATTTTTGTAAACATTTTGCGATTTTATTTTTATATTCTTTCATATTTAATCTGTCTGCTATTCATTAACAAATTAAAATATTTAAAAGCAATATATGTAGTTCTTGAAAATATTATTCTTTTACTTTTTAAGTAGATTAATTTAAATAAAAATTCATTTAATTCATGATATATCTAAGTAAAAAGATTAATTTTTATTTTAGAATTACATCATATATTTTTTTTCAGTTTTTAAATGTACAGAAGATATATAACGTTCCCTCTATAAAATGCTTCGCTCTTTCTTCTATGCCAACACTCAAGCCATATTAAACTTAAAAAAAGAACCCTTTTGGGTGATCGTTAAAAACTGGATACTTTTTTTTTTTTTTTCGTCTCCGTTTATCATATGAATGTTCAGTTTTCTTAGCAAAATGACTTACACAACTTTGTCTTTTTATTTTTAATTTTTTATCTTTTTATCTTTTAAGTTTTAAACATCACTTTCTTCACATTTATGCCACATAAAAGTTAATGGCAAAATCTTAATTTTCTTTCAAAGCGGCATATGTTTAGAATTCCCATTAGAGTGTTAAATGCTGCCATACATTTTTTTTTATATTTGTTGTATTATTTCTTTAAAAATAATGCATGATGGTAACATTTGGTGACAACATCCTTTTATTTGTAAAGTCATTCGGGGGAACCAAAACTGATACAACGCAGAAGCAATGAGCGAAAATGTGAGGATCGAAATTAATAACACCTCTGATGATTTAAAAAAAAAATTAAAAATCACTTTTCGAATATTTAATAAAAATATCCGTGGTTGAGAAATACAGACTGTATTTTGATTGGAATACATGAGTACATTTTATTAACTGGCACTCGTGAAGACATGCCACATAACAAATCAGTTCTAATGACTTGGAATAAACAAAGAAGCAATACAGAAAGAAACTTTACAGAATGTTTACAGTGGTGGCCGAAATTGTGGACACTTTTAGAAATTTTTTATGTTTTTAAACTTTGTATGCTTATAGAAAATGTTACGTTTCGCAAAATGCAAACTTGTATATATCATTTTAAAGAGAATTTATTACCGAATTCATTACAAAACACAAAAATTCAATTATTTGCAATACAAAAAAGTTATATGTACTTTAATATAAATAAAAAATACAGTTATGAAGTGGTTCGTAATCCAATCACTGTTCTTGTTCTGAGAACCAATGAAATGTTAGTAACTGCCAGTAGAAGCTGACATCATGTTTACACTTGAAACAATTCATTATTTTGCTTTGTTCTATAGAAGGAGGACCTGTTTCTTATACACTGTAATTACAAGTAGGAATTTTTGTAAAAATTTTAAATATTTAGTCAAGAAACAATGACATCAAATAAAAGAGTAGATCGGACACTAGAAAGATATGTAATATTATTGTGTTACGAGAAAGTGGTCTTTCCTATGCTGAAATTGCAAAACGGGTGGGTGGTTCAGCGACTACATCTGGAGTCCAAAAGTTTTGTTTACGATATCAGGAGACAAATTCAATAAAAAACAAAGAAGGAAAAGGCCGATAAAGGTGCACCACATGACAGAAGAATAAAAAGACTATGTCTCCAAGATAGAAAAATGTCATCAGCGGCCATCAGAAGTGATCTGAATGATGCTGGGGTTTCTGTCAGTTCAAGAACAATCAGGAGAAGATTAACAGATGTTGGACTGAGAGGTAGAATTCCACAAAAAAAGCCTTATCTTAATTTTCAGCAACGAAAGGAAAAACTACAGTGGGCAAAGGAACACATTAATTGGACAGATGATCAGTGGTCACAAGTTATATCAAGTGATGAAACTAAGATATCGTTATTCGGTAGTGATGGGCGAAAATATGTAAGACGTAGAATAGGAGAAGAGCTACATCCTGACTGCATTCAAGCAACTGTGAAGAACCCAGTTAGTGTTATGCTTTGGTCATGCATGTCAGCAGATGGTATTGGTCACCTTCATGTCATCGATGGGACACTGAGTGCCAGAAAATACATTGACACTATTCTAGAACCAAAACTTCTACCTTCCATCAGAGATCTCCTTCCCAACAATGCTTCGTTTATTTTTCAGCAGGATTCTGCTCCTCGCCACACGGCCAAAATATCGAAAGAGTGGTTTCGCACAAAGAGCATTAAATTGTTGTCATGGCCAGGAAACGGTCCTGACCTCAATCCTATCGAAAATTTGTGGCACCATTTGAAAACTCTTGTCCGAATGAGGCGCCCATCAAATAAAAGGGAACTAATTGAGGCTATAATTGTTTCCTGGCATCATGTAATAACGAAAAACTCTTGTCAGCTCAAAACTTGAGCTTAAAACTCTTGTCAGCTCAATCAAACGTCGATGTGAAGCTGTAATCAAAAATAAAGGGTACACTACCAAGTACTGATAACTCACTGCAATCATCACTATCTAATGTATATCGATAACTATTATCGTTTAACGTTTTTTGAATTGAAAATAATTGAATTTTGTGTTTTGTATTGAATTCAGTAATAAATTCTCTTTAAAATGATATATACAAGTTTGCATTTTGTGAAATGTAACGTTTTCTATAAGCATACAAAGTTCAAAAACATAAAAATTTCCAAAAGTGTCCACAATTTTGGCCACCACTGTATATCATAACCAGAAAAGAAGCAGTCTCTAAAAGAATTATAGCACTGCAACATACGAAATAAGAAAAGAAAAAGTCATCCCTGTTTAGAAAATACCAATCGAAAGAAAAATTTTCAAAATTATCCACTGAAAGAAAATCGTTTGTGAAAAAGTGCCCAAAAGAAAACCTCCAAATCAGAAAAAAGTTTCTGGAGAAATAATGCAACATTTATCAGTTTCCTGGAACCGCATTCGTGGCACAGCTGTTTCGAGGTGGAAAACTGATTTATTAATTGGTGTGGTATTTCTGACAACATTTTGGACAATGTGTAAGGAATTTTATGTTAATTAGTCAGTTATTTATAATTTCAGCCTTTACTATAACTTCTCCTTTAGGCATTCTTTAACTGAGGTTTTTAAGACGAAGCGTGTTTCTGGCAGCGCGTGCGGTATTAGTTTTCTGCAAGGTCTGGCATTGTAATTAATCGGCTTTGCTTTCGCTCGCAGACGCAACTTTAATCCTGACGCTTTGCTGTTATCACGCATCCATTTACTCGTATTTCAGGCAATTTTTCTATCTGCTTTTACCACTGAAATAAAGACGCACGACTTTCGACTCTTTTTTCGCAAAAAATACTGAGCTGTTCGTTTTCAACAACCAATTAGCTTATATCAGCATCGTATCTCCAGTCATGAGCCATCATTTGTATTACAGAATGAGTTTCTCCTCAACATGGTAACCCCAAAACTATCCGCGATGATTGGCTGTTTAATATCGTGTGACAAAGCAGAAAAGTCGTTTTAAAGAGTTGCTATTCCAAGATGTTTTGAATGTATGATACAACCTTAAAGCAGGTACAAAAATTGTTTGAAACAGCTGGTTCATCTAAAATAAATAGACGTGTGATACCAGCCTTAATAAGCCAGCTTCTAGTAGTATTTAATCGTGTAGTCTTAGAATACTGTTCAGCATTTGATTTAATACGGAATGTTCTGTTTCATGTTGCATCGCCACCAGTTGTGGAAATTGTAGCACTTGAGTGTGCCCTTAGTTTCTAAATTTTGTTTAAATAAAAAGGTTAGTCTAGCCCTCCGAAGACTTTATTTCTGTTCTCAGACATAACAATAATTCGGTTCACGCCTTCTATAGGACGCTCGGATAATTCTGTTCATAGGACTATAGGACTAATTTACAATTACCAGATCTAGGTGTAACCCTAAAAATGTAGTATTTCTTTAAAACTGGTAAATGTCATGAATAAGATTATTTTCAAGCAAAATGATCATTTAAAATATGCTAACAAACGAAAAAGCTAAGGACTGATTAAAATTCTTTGGTTTCCATTCTGTGCGAAACGAGAAAAACAGCTTAAAAATCCTTAAAAATGCAAAACGCTTTTCTTTTGTTCTTTAAGTTAGGAGTGTTTTTAATCCTTCCAAATTCTTTTAGGCAAATCTATTACATAGCATTTCACTGCCATAATATTAACTTTTTTCCGCATGCCCCAGAATGTGTTGCCATTTTCCGAAACATAAAAAGGTTAGCTTACTTTTTACCTTGCTTTATAAATAACAGATTTTCAAACTATTGCTATTCGTTATTATATAAAATCCTTAATTTATTTACCGATTTATAATTATATTATATTCAACAATTAAGTAACTTAAAAGAGTAAGCGCATTTGAAACAAAAGATACATTGGTGAAATAAAATAAGAACTGAAATTTCGCACTAGAACGCATGCGATTTACGTTTGAAAAAAAGAAAGTCAGAGTCATTACTGGTTAAAAAAAAAAAAAAAAAATTATTTTTCTGCAGCAAACGTTATTCAAGAAACGATCTTCCAGTGGATTAGATTGGCTGGATGCGTTCAACATCCGTTAAAAATACATGGGCTCTGGTTAAAAATGGCAAATTTAATTTCTGTTTACTGTTAGTTTTTCAAGAATTTGCTTTTAATAGGTTTCATTCATTTCTCAAACAAATAGCGCTAGGAGTTTTATTTTCTATCATCCAGCTAAGAATATTCTAAAGATTTTTCTCCGTTCTTCCCATACATGAGTATGTGTTTCTTTTTTGGCATTTTCACTTCCGCAACTGGTTAAGCAGATTATTTAATTTTTGAAACTACAGTTCAGCAAAGTGACTTGCGTTATGCCGATTTCTGTTGCTTTTTATTACCTGATTTAAAAAACAAACACTCTTCTTAGTAACTTAAAATTCTTAGTGAGCCTTTAATTGACTTTAATAAAATATCTAATCTGCCTGATTAAATTTCATTTAATACATAACAAAATGGTGAAATTTGAAGAAATATTATACAATTAACCAATGAAGCTCGTGGTGTCTTTACGTACTGTAGTACAGAATTTTTATAGATGTAATATTATTCATGAAAAATAGTTACTAAGAGTATTTTTTTATTCTGATATTAAAATCATTCACGAGTTTCTTTTCACTTATGAAGGATATCAAATTACGTTACATTTGCGCGGCTCTATCGTGCATTAATATTATCCAAGTGACCTATCATTTTAAAAGCGACAATATCTCTAATTTCCTTTCTATGTGACTTGGAAAAAGAACAATTTCTAAATACTGCACATCTACATAGCGCAAAATCTTTAAGTTCTCAAATTAAAAGAGAAGCGCGATAATGTAACATTCAAAAATAAGCAAAACAACACAATTAGTATGAAGCAAAACAACACCATTAGTATGAAGCAAAACAACACCATTAGTATGAAGCAAAACAACACCATTAGTATGGCGCAAATTTTGATTTCTATTATAGATTGTAAGAGTATTTCTATAGTTACAAGGCTATAGATTACAAGAGCTAGCAGACAGAAGTCCCTATATAAGATTTTAAGTTAATTAACCAGTTTTTTAATTAGTTTTCCCGAGTTTTGGCTTTCATCAGCTTTCATTACCAGACTGCAAATTAGTTAAAGTGTAAATAAGCGAGGTTAGAAATAGAGTTTCTTGAGGTTAGAAATAGAGTTTTGGCAGCTGACCGTCATTATGGTTGTTTGAATAGAACTTACCGAACTTTAGCCTGGCAAGCAGCTTTTGCTTCCCGAATATAAGGTACGAGCGATGGCTTATGAGGACGCGTTTATTTATATTTCACATTCAGATTTGTTTTGATGTTTCGTCTTAATTTTTTGTAAGCTGACACGTTTGTGCTGTCGATATTTTGAAGTATTGTGCAATCATCAGGTTGAAGCGTTATTAAATAAATTTACTTTGGCATTTTTAAATAAAAAAGAACTGCATAACTCTTCTCAGAAGCAAAGAAGAAAATGTTTACTTATCTTAGCCAAACTAAGGTTGCTTTTTTGCTTAGTTTTATATCTTTAAGTTATCTTCGATATTATAATAGTAGCAACTAAATTAACCGGCCAATTTAAACGCAATGAACATACTTTTTAATAATTTGTACATTTATTTTATTGTAAAAATAGTATATTTAATTGATATAATTCAATTTACGTCCATTTACGTTGCTACTGTAATAAATAAAATATGTTTTAAGGTTATATATTAAAAATTTATTTAGCTGTATAGTAGGCATAACTTTATTCTTTCAATGATGTATGATACAATTAATCATACGTTTAATTGACGATACTTAAGCACTATTTTAGCTGCTAATTAAATGTAAGGTGTTCATAGAAAAAATTTCCCATTATATGAACTCCAGTGGCCTCCCTGCTCAACTAATCGAAATGAAATTTCAGATAATGTCATTTTGAATGTATGCGCTCGAGGTTGTGATTATTTAAAACTATAGAAGTCTCATGGTCACGGTTACAGTGTAAACTTTTCAAGTAGTAACGCCACGTTTTTCGCTTCGCAAACTGACCAACGCATTGAAAAACTATATATGGCGTGGGAACGATACACGTTTGAAGAAAATTGCCGGCTTAAAACAATTCCAAAAAAGAGCAATGCAAAGGAACGATGACAACACAAGAGAGGAGAAAGGAAAAAAAGTTTAAATTGCACTTAGAAGTTTCCAACGTGTACAACGTCTCAAGATGCAGTCATCTCCCGTAACTTCGCAGTTTTGTGGCCACCTCGATATCCCGTCTTCACTCCGGTTGGATTTCTGGTTCTGGGGTTATCTGAAATCTAAGGTGTATACATCAAATTCACTAAATTTTTCAGAAATGAAAGATGCCATAAAACACGAAATTACATACATTCGTCCTGCGATGCTACATTCGTAATCGTTGTCAATAATCTTCCGAATGCAATGAGTTATCCGCTGCGAAGGTGGGCAAGTTGAAAATTTGTAATTCCAATATTTTGTTTTCCATTAGTAACCGTATTAGCTCCATTGTTTAAATCATCACAATCTAGAGCGTATACTTTCAGATACCGATATCTGAAATTTCATTTTTATTGGTTCAGCGGATAGGCCGTCAGGATTTCATACATCGGGGAAGTTTTTTTTTTTAAATTTTTTTAATGACCACCCTGTATGTGTCTAAAGCTATGCATTAAAAGTGGCATCAATTATTATTATTGTTATGAAATAAAGATATATAAGTTATTAAGAAGTATTTATTGCTTTCAAATCTGTCTCACACTTTTAAAAATGTAATTTTAATACGAAAGATAAAGTGAGTTTTTAAGGCACACTGAACGGCAACATTTTGAGAAATATACATTTTTACAGCCATGGAGGAAATAAACTAAAGGCTTTATGTGTCGTGAAACAGCAGCACTTTCCAAATTACATGAAAAGTAAATTATGTTAAGACACAATAACACGCCGAATAAATACTAATTCAGAAGTCAAACAACAAAAATCAGCGTTATATTCACAAAATTTTCACAGTGAAAATTGCAAAGTCTTACCGAAACTCATGCAATCACAAAATGGCGGCCACACCACGTGCAAAAAAGAAAGCAAAAAAATAAGCATGTTTGGGGCTTCTATAATTAACTCTGAAAATTTTGTGAATATAACGCTGATTTTTGTTGTTTGACTTCTGAATTAGCATAAATTATGTGATAGTGTAACGTAATATAATTCAGAGGCACATACATGTTTAAAGAAATTTCTATAGACGTTTGCAACTTCAAAAATATTATGCAGGTCGAAAAGTATTTTCAGAATGTAACCAGAAATGAAATCAGTCACATTTTTCAATTAAAACGATGGCTATTACGTCTACTGCTCTGCAGATATCTAATTTGTGAAAGTCATATATCTCAATATCTCCATTGACTTCGTATAATATATTAAAATATAAGTTACAGGTTGAAATTTTAAAATGAATGCATTTTATTAAAACTAAGTTTGTGCTGCCTTTTTTTTTTCCTGCAAACAGTTTTTCTGTGATAAAACCTGAAATTCTGAACATGTCATTGCACCTTATTAAATTCCATAGCACTTTTATTCTAGTAAATAATATAATTTAAAATAGTATAAATATAACTGATTTCAATTGGAAAATCCTACTACTAAAGTTTGTTTATAAATGGAAAAAATAGCATTTTTTCCCTGACTGCAACGTTTTGATATCTTAATAAATAGAAGACAGATTTTTTTATTTTGTTTGTATTCTTACCTTTTTATAGATTTTTCTCATTCAAAATTGCATTCCCCTTCTTATTTCCTACTGAATTATTTTCAGTAAATTTAATTTCGTCGCATTTTCAAATTCTTTGCAATTAATATTCTTGATGGAGACGCTTTTTATTCTTATCTTGCTTTTCACTTTATCATTGAAATTATTCCCAGCAAATTCATTTTTCTCGCATCACTTTCCTCTGAGAATTTCTTTATTGTATTTTAATTCATAGTTTTTATTTTTATCTTGATATTTTATATTTCCTATCTATTTAGATATACACATAAACATTTTCAGTTTTTCCGATTTATGTTTTCTTTATAGGCTTCAAAATAGACGTATTTGTTTTCGTTTAAGATACAAATTGCTGTGCTTGTAAAAACTGACAAGACGAACAGACGTAAAGAGTCTGAAATCTGACTTGGGCAAAGCTGCCTTTGCATGAAATGTAAATCATTCATCAATGTTCGACTTATAAAACTGGTAATTTGGAAAAATTTCAAATTAAATTTAATTAATATTTCTCTGATTCTGTTACCCACAAATATACCCCATTGGTCATTTCTTCGTATCCATGCTATAACTGTTGAAGAGTCCGTCCAGTAATAAACTGGTATTGTAGGGAGATCCAGAGCCTCACGAATATAGTTTGCTAATCTGCCTCCCAAAACACAAGCAAGAATATCTAGATGCGGTCAAAGTCTTTTTTGGCGCAAGTCAAGATTTTGCTCCTAGAAGCTGTACCGAAATCCTATTATTATCTTCACAGTGAAGGAAAATTACTGTTGCATGTGCATTCTGACTCGCGTCGCAAAAAACATGTATAGACTATTTTTCTTTATTTCCGTAACCTATACGTCTGTTTACCTTCAAGTTACATAATTGTTTTAATTCACTATACCATTTCTGAAAGTCCTTTTGGATCTTCTCTAGAAGCGGGGAATCCCATTCTGATTAGCTGACCAGGCCTCCTGAATCATTAGCTTGGCTGACAACAATGCTGGGATGAGAAATCCGATGGGATCGTAAATATCTTGTACAAGATCTTCCGTTTAGTAGGATTTTCTATTTCAGCGTCAAATTCATTGCAGATCATTAAACAGTCCTCATTTCTATCCCATTTAATCCCCAAAACCGAAACTGGAGTTGTAAGATCTTCTTTAAACAAACTTCTGTTCTCAGTTGACAACTTTTCTATTTCTTCTACCGGACCGAACTGCCATAATCTCAAATCCATCTTAGCTTCAGCCATAATTTAAGTTGATTTTGAGATAAATTCTTCTAATTCGGATACACTGTCTACGGAGGTTAAGCAGTTGTCAATATAGAAGGACTTCAAGAGTTTGTCAGTAACTGTTTTTAGTTGTTTTGGATACTTGTTCAAATGGTATCTTATAACCGCGCTGAGTAAAAAAGGGCTACAAGTAGCTCCAAATAACACTCTATTATGTTGATAGACTTTAATTTTATTTGCCTTCTCCCACCATAAAAATTTCAAAAATCGGCGATCTTCTTCCTTAACTTCAATTTGGAGGAAGGCTCTTCTGATGTCGGATATAACAGCAATAGCCTTTTCTCAATAATCTCAATAATATAGCGGGAATTTCTTCTATCAAGTTTAGTCCTTTGAAGAGACAGTCATTTAGGGATGATGCTCTTCCAACAGGCGTCAAAAACGGGTCTGATAGACCTAGTAGCACTCTCTGGCTTAATAACTGGATGGTGACACAAGTAATGGCCTCCTACCCTTTCTAGTTCCTTTTTTGAGACTTCCTGTATGACATTCCCTTTTTGCCATTCTTTAAAGACTAGGTCATAATCTTCAAATTTACTTAACTTCTTCAGTCTTCTTGTAGTGTTAAACAACCTTCTTTCTGCTCCATTTCTATTTGAAGGAATGTTTGGGTTAATGCAAGCCCATGGAAGACCAAGACGGTAACGCCCGTCTTCACTTCTCTACGAGAAGCCACCGTGAGAGCTCTGCTGTTTTAAATCACCACAACCGCAAGCCTTCAAATAACATACCTTCAAATAACAATATCTGAAATTTCATTTCAAATGGTTGAGCGGATAGGCCTCTAGGAGTTCATAAATCGGGGATGTATTTTATGACCACTCTGTATTATTAAAAAAAAAGAACAATCAAGACCGTTGATTACTAATGACCTTTGTGGACGATCATTGGGGGTCATGGGTGTAAATTGATTAAAGGAAAGTACATGTGGCGTACCTGCCCAAAGGAGGATTCTTTCGCGGAGGTGACTTTAAAGGGAACTCTGTTCCCATTCGACGTACGTTATTCATGTTACACATCAGGAACATTGAGAAAACTCCCATGCAGGTCTTCTCCAGGATTTGAACCCCTGTCGGATTACCAGTGTTAAGCAATGTTATTTGTGCTGTACAGTACATTTAGACAATGTTAAAACAAAAATAAACCGAAGAACATTGGTAAACTAAAGCTTGTTGATGACAAGGTTCGTCGACGACAATGAAGACTTATTATAAGGCAGTGCAATGCTGCACACAATGATAATATTTGACGGAACGTATAGATGACAAATGCATGTTACGTGACGTAACGATTAAATATTTTGAAAAACTACCTAAGAACGATTCTAATATCAATAAAAATTCAATGTTTTTTAATAATTCCCACTATTACTTTTCAGTTCCCTGAAATGTATAAGAACTTTATTCTACACAATTTTTTTAAGTCGTTTCTGTTTGGCAATTACATTTATATAGAAGAAACACTGAAATCCCATTCAAATAAAAGCTTTGTTTTTTTAACTGAATATTCAAAAATATTTCTTACTAGAAAAAGCTGAAGTGAAGTCTTTAAATATCTTGAAGTTTGGATTAAATTCAAATACTAAACAATGCAAAACCGTAAGCTATAAACTTATAAAGCGCGAAGAAAGAGAGAGTTGCATAACATGATATTCCCTAAGCAATCGGCATGAAATACTTGTTTGTGACAAAAATGCTTCTTGTATTGAAACAATGGAAGTAAACAATAACTTCCTACTTTTGCGGCGTGAATTCTGAAACATTACATTTCTGTACCACAGTTACGCTTCTCTAAAGCATTAAAAACAAGATTCAAAAAATAGAAATAAACTACAAAGCATCATAAATAAGATACGAAGCAAACTACGAAATCCAGCATTTCGCTATAAAATACCGGAAATATTACATTTGTTCATTGCAAAAATAAACTTAAATTTATTCCCACTTGAGCATAAGAATTTTAAATGCATTTTAACAATAAATAAGATTTCTTATGTAGAGAAAGAAATGTCAAAGTTATCCTAGAAATTGTTGTATACTTTTTAAAAACATTACACATTAAAAAATCAACCAAAACGTAACTGTGTGTCCTTTTAATTCTTAATAAGCACAGTTGTAGCGCAACGAGATCCTCTGTTCTTTATTGTTAACAATTTTACATAAATAATACGGCAACCAAAGGTAAGATTTAAGCAAAAGGGAGTGAAAGTAGCTGGAACCATTTCAGACTGTAGTACAGCAATCATCATTATTGGGAGCTGGTAAAAGCCACGTGTCTTCTTTGGGTTCATTAAGTATTTGCAATAACATTGAAATAAGTGCATAAGAAGAGCTTTTCCTTTCATTTCATTAAAGTTTGAAATTTTACAACTTTATGAATGCCATGAGTTCTGAACTGACTGAAGATCGCCAATAAACTGAGTTGAAAATTCTCAAATTCAATGCAGAATTTGTATAATTTGATTTACACTTAATTAAATTTTCACAGAATAACTTAAGGCGCACGTCGCTGTAGACAGGAAAATCAGGAAATGAAAGTGGATTCTCGGGTTGCGTAATTTTGCAAAACCTTTTAGAAATAAATGATAAATAAACATTTATTTTTGGTATAGATTTAACATACAGGTAAACAAATTTCTTAAAGTAGCAATAAAAATATGAAAAGTGTTTTAATTTTACTGTTCTTTCAAATTTATTATAAATTTTACATATATTTTGCAAATTTACTATATAAATATAATATAATTTTCAAGCTTATGTAGCTTAATTACTCTTTAACGCATTTAAATTTCTGGAGAAGAAACAGAAAGAAGTTATACTAAAGCCTGAAATTATAAATAACTGATATTTTAAATAATAAATGCTACAAAGTTCTTCGAGAAATAAAGTAAAAAAAAAGCGAATGATAAAGGTGAAATCGTGGTGTGCTTCTTCATGAAATGCCACAATTTTACACGATCCTTACAATTTCTGCAACACATACGATTTCCATTTTTACAGAAGGCTCTTGTTTTTCGTTTCCCTTTTCGTTTTCTGCTTTCTAGGCTTACCAATCATGAAGAATAAAAACATTTTTTGCAATATGCGCATCATATATATGCAAGATATAAAATATGAAAATAAACTTCGTACTGTAGTTTGGTAATAGTCTTTTACTTCCTCATTTTAAGTTGACTACGCTCCCTTTCTGCCCTAAAACTAGCAACTGTTTATAACATATAAATCAAAATGGCGTCATTTAATAATTAATTATTATGTAAAATGTAGCACTGCAGATATTTTTTATCGAATCACAAACCAAAATTTCAATAAAGAATCGAAGGTACATTTCTCGTAGCCTCTAAACGCTTTCCGCTCTCTTCTCGTTCTGCTAGCACGTGTCATTCGCCTCTTTGCATCGTCCATTATCTAAAGATGTGATAAGTTATATAAAATTGTGGAATGCATATAGCACCTATAATGATATGGGATTAAGAATATATATCTCAAGAATATCCAGCATTAAATTATTATGTTTTGTCTACGACCAATGTCAGCAAGTCTTTCTTCTCCGCTATGCATCTTGACGCCACCAGCTCTTGCAAAATTAATACAGGTCATCATTCTATCTACACTGTAAAGAATCTCAAGATATTACAAAAAATATTACGCATACGTAATATATAAATTGCAAAAAATATATATTAATATTTATATATATAATATAAATAACTATACGTAATTTATGCGCAATAATCTTATATAATAAATTACGTAATGACATCGTATCTTCTTACATAAATTTTGACTATAAAAATCTAAATAATCAAATTCCTTTTTAAATCATTTGCTGAAGTTACTATGCTCAGCAATGCTCTTTCTTAACTCATTTTATTTTATTTTATTCCATTATGGCAAAGCACTATCTGCCTAAGGAAAGGGATGCCTTCGCGGAGGACGTTCTGCAAGAAACTAGATGGTACTTTTTCTTAACATGGCAATATAAATGAAGATCTGATTTCACGTTCACCGAAAACCAGAAATCGTTATATTTGTAGCTAATTTGTTTGTTTGAGTAAAAACAACAGGACAGCTCCGAGGTGTTAAAAAGTGTATATATTACTCCACACTTCCCGTCAGCTTAAGAAACATGTTATCATTATCCTTTTAATTATTACAGAGAATGTTAATGGTATTAACAAAATCATTGAATTAAAATTAATAGATCGCTCTCATCAATATATTAATTAGATGGTTATTAGCACCATGTGGAGATCTAATCCCACACGTGCAAGGTTTCAGTTCGGGGCAAGTCAATACCTACGATGGCGAAGAGGGCGCTAGGAAACCGGGACTCATTTCCATAATGATTATCGCAGCGTGCTGAAACCGTCCTGTTAGAGCCGTTGGGGGTTTTACTAATTTGCGGAAAGGCGGAAAATTTTCTGGAGAAGGCGGTCGTTAGATTCACGGAATGTCCGCCTCTGAAAAGAAAGGAGGGACGACGAGAAATAGGCTTTGTCCAAGTAAATGACCACTCAAACTTACCAAGACAAGCATCTACATAATGGGTATCATCCGAAGATCGGCAATTATGGAACAAATTCTTTCCACTGTCTATAAATATTTTAAATATTTACACAGAAACTCTTAGATTTATGTACTTACGCAGTGGTGCTTATGCTCATACTCTGAAACGAAAATGTATCTCATACACCAAACCTCTAATGAAAACAAATGGATATTGGAATACCAACAGTACCTCCCATAATCCAAGTAATGGGTTCCTTCAATATCTCGAACTGAACTAATTGAGGAATTAAACATAAAAAGGTTAGTTGGTTCCAAAACTTTTTCTTCCTGCTTTTCAATAAATAAATTCAATTATCTATAATTAAAAAAAAATGCATATTTTTCGTAATTCATTTTTATTCTCTAAAAACCACAATATCAAAATCTGCAAGTATTTCGTTTTCGGTCTTTTCATTCATAAATTTCTTTCCTTCTGAACTGCATTTTTTGTCATTCTGAGAATTGTAGAACTTTAAAATAATGCCATTCGAATAATTTTTTATAGTTGCTCAGCTTAATAGCTCGTGCCGATCGCTGTCTCTGTAAGTCCGTTCATATACAGATATACAATGGGGAATCCACAAGGATATTGAAATTTGTACCTTACGTTACGGTATAACTTTAAAACAAAGAAACAAAAGATTTGATTTATATAAAAAGAAATAATGATCATTTATGTATTGGAATTTGGTGTACTGGTATTTTAGAATTTATTTTTACTTCTATCAGCTTTCGTTTTGAAGTTTCCTAATAGGATAACAGCGAATCCAGATTATGCCAATATTACAGTACTCATCGGCTACGTACATATCTCAAAGCCCACTAATTCTAAATAATGTATTATAAGGTATATTCTCTCTCCTTCCAACATGCCTTCGTGGTGTAACGGTAACACACTCGGCGGTATTCGAGAGGTCTAAGTTCGATTCCAAGCGATGGCATTGCTGTCTCTTGCTTCAAAGTAACCTAATGACTCAACAGTGGTGCCCGAACTAAAAGGTGGTGGACAATAATTTGCCACCACCAGGATTTACCGGTCGGGTCCTCTCATCCCCAGTTGCCTAAGGGGAAGTAAAAAAAGATATTTTCTCTCTCCTTCCAGCATGCCTTTGCGGTGTAAGAGTAGCGCAATCAGCGTGTAAAGCCCCTTTGGACGTAATTTAAAATCTGAAATCTTTCATATTTTATTTATTTATTTATTTTTCCGATATTAACTTGAATATTAGTTTCCGTCAGAAAACTCTAGTTACCCTTCTTCTTAATCCAGCAATGGCAAACCTTTTGAGCTCGGCGTGTCAAAACTGGAAAAAAAAATCCCTAGCTGAAGTATGTTGCCGTATCATATAGAATCATCCGTGTCATACGCACGCCTGCCAAGAATGCGCTTGAACGCAGAGATTAAATCATCACATGTTGGCAATGATGAGGCCGTTGGCAAGAAACAAATATTTTTATATTAAGCAATATTTTGTGTCTGCTTGATGGCTCTGGAAATTCGTGATGTGCGTCACCCTTGGGTTCGCGTGTTATAAGTTCACCATCACTGTCTTAGGTGCTTTCTGCGTATTAAAGGGGCTAATAGGTGCTTTGCTCGTATTAAAATAACCTAACTTGACCAGCCTGCTGTAAATAAAAAGCATTTCATGGCCATTTTCTAATCTGTCTTACCTGGAAGCCGATTTACTTGTGCCGGGCCAGTCTGTTCTGGGGTCAGTATATTTTCGTAGCAGACGCAATATGAATAAGCACTGCAACAATTTCAAAACAGTGTGTGTATAATAAAATAAGTACTTAAGCTCAAATATACTCAAATATATGTATTTTTGGCCAGAAATTTGTTGCAAAATAATCCACAATAAATTCCCAAAAAGAATGTTAAATGCGATAATTTTTTGATTCAATTGTACCAGTTCCCAGAAAATTACTTACCATTTTCAGTCAAAATACTTAAATGTATTCCTCTAATAACTATAAAACGTCTTTTTCGCTTGCAACTGAATTACTGATTTTTATGAAATTTAACTTGAGGTAAATATTTACCTCTGGCGTGCGCTTCACAAACGCTGGCGTTTACTTAAAGGTTAAATTTAATTTCCAGCAAATTATAAACACACCTAACAGAAATTAAATTTACATCAGAACATCCAGCGTGCTGGAATGCGAAGCCCTTAATGTTCCATTCTTTTATCATGCACACATCGTTTCAAATAAAATGCTCCATTTTTGCCAATGAGCTTGTCTCCAAGACGATTAGAAAGCAGTAAAAGAAGTAAAATCTAACGGCTCCAGGATTAGCAGTTAGTTAACTTTGAAGGCGTGCTGAGAAAGATGAAAATGTTGATTTAAGGTGCCAGCCGGGTCCTAGATACAGGTACCAAGGAAAAATGCCAAATCATGAATCATACGGAAGTCATTAACTCGACGTCTGCTTTTCGATGTTATTTAATAAAGGCCAAACCAATTATTTTGCTCGTGAGGTATTATTTTTCAGAAACGCGTGTTGCGTGATGACGTTTAACCTAAAAGGACAATCATTTATCACTGACATACAAGGTCCTTGATGCAGTGTGTAAATAAATAATAGCCGCCATTATTGTAATATGATAGACACCCGCTATGCTATTAAGTAGAATATATATATATATATATATGTATGTATATATACATGTCTGTGTGTATGTGTGTGAAATCCGCCTCATCATTTATCTTTATTTATGGAAAGAAATACAAATATTTAATGTGTAACGAAAAAATTCGTTTAAGAAATATTTTTCTTACTTGACACGTAGCTTTTTTTCTGCTAAATTTATCAAAGACTCCTTTTCTGGAATACCTGCTTACCATGCGGATGCCAAATTATTTTAGAAAGATATAAAATGGCTGACCGAGTGCATGAAAGCATAAACTCTGCATGCACGCATTAATCTCCGGATTTCAAATCTTGCCTGAAGGTCAAATTTACTATCATTTTATCTGCATAATTCGTCACAGACTTATTCATTGGTTTATACAGAAATAGCTGCTATGCTTCTCAGAAATAGAACAATTTGTAATATCGAATAAATCCCCGAATTTCGAATATTTTTGTTATTTTTTTAACTTTTATTACATTTCGTGTAATACTTCTTTTATTTAATTCATTTATTTATTGACTTCACTTGAAATTTCTGTAAAAATATGCTGTAAATTAATTTTACGCTAAAATCCAAATTAACAGACAATGGTAAAAAGTGGAAAAGTGAGTGAATGTAGTAACACTGAATGTAATAATTAGCACAAATATCCAAGAATTTTATCGTTGACCTCATTTTCATTACAGCTTTGTACAATGATAACGTCCAATAATCTTAGACTAAGCTTCAATGAAACTGCAGTCAACGACATTGAAGAACTCTTTTACTGTACAGGTTATTTTGCTCAAAACATTGAACTATGAAGTACCCAAATTTTTGATAGTCTTGTCAAATATGAAAAAATCGTTTCCCGAAATTACATTATCCATAATTCGAAATTACGTAAGTATATAATGCCAACAAACATATTCAGTTCTGAATGACTGTTTTTAGAAACATGCTACTTAATGTAGAAATAAATACTTAATTTGCATCTCATTTAATAGCATGAATGGACATTTAAACTATTCCTTCTACTGAAGAGAAATTTAAGAAACTGTCGTAACAAGTGAAGGAGAATAAAAAATAAATAAGAGAAAATAGTTTGGTTTATTTGATTATAGCAAAGCATTCGAAGGCTAGCTGGCCAAGGGGAGGGATGCCTTTGTCGAGGAGTGTCTAAGAAGAACTAGTTCGTATTCACGTTACACGGGGAAAACGCCCATTGCCCATTCACCGGGATTCAAACCGGTACCGAACTACCAGTGTTCAGTTAGTACTTTACCGCTTCGCTGCTAGTGACGAAGAGAAAATAGACGCTCTGGCTTTTCTGAATTGAGGAAACAGAATTGCAACAAATGGTTAGCAAGAACGTAAAAAGAATACATACATTAAAACAGTTACAAATGTTACTAAAGTTTATATGAAGATATAAGGGAAAGTAAAAATACAAATGCAAAAAGTACTTATAATTATGAAAATATTAGTTCATAATTTTAGAAAATGCTATATATGTATTATAGTTAAGCAGCAGCCTTCACCATGCAGGTGGGTACGTATGGTATATACTATACAAAAAACATGGGATTTTTTCGCTTTGCAGCAACATGCGAGATAGAAAGATATGTGAGCCAGACCACTAGCGATCGAGAGGTAAATTTGATGATCACTGGTATTTCAACCTGAGTTCGATTCCAGGGGAACGTGCTGGGCTGCTTGGGGATATTCGTGGTTTTCCCCCGTGTGTAACCTGTATACGAGCCAGTTTTTCTTAGAAAGTCCTACACGAAGGCTTCATTACTCTTAGGCAGATAGCTCTTCATGCTTTGCAGTAATCAAAATAAACCAAATAAATGAAATCAAAATATACAAACAAGACTTGATACTTCCAGTGAAAAAGCATACTTTCATCACAGCTCATTTCGATTGCCTATGTTTGGCTCTGGCTCGAATCCCGAAAAAGGTTTGTATGTTTGTAAGTGTATGGGATTTGTGCGGCATGGGGGCACTTAAAATTCTGGCGATCCCACAGTCTATTCGAAAGGCTTGTGGTAAGAGAATGAGGGGTAGGAAACCCATCAAAACTGAGACGAATATGTTCATTATGTGCGAAGGGAGTAAATTTGTAAACCAGTGATGGAATTCTTGTGCCCCGCTTAGACAGGTATAGGTACAAGAGAGAGAGACCTTAGAGTTTCACTATTGGAAGCACAGGTATAATTTCACCACAATAACAATGCAGCCTTGCTAAACATTTGATGGAGAATACCCCGAGCGACGGTCCCATGGACTCTCACGCCTCGACTGTCCAGCATTTTGAGTGGCCGCATGTACAGACACTTGTAAACATCCATGCTTTCTCCCGGATTCGAACCCAGGCTTATCGATACGGCCCCAGACAGCGTCACTAACCATTCTACAGTTCAGGAATACTTAGCTTCAGTCAAGAACAACATTTTAAGATAATTAAGAACAATACATATATTTCAATGGTGATTAATATGCAATATTATCCAGCCGACCAGCCAAGAAGGGCGATTCAGCTAAAATTATGAATGACTGTGGTGTTTAGAATCCCGCAGTAACGAAGGGCGACCGTTCTCGAAATTTCCACCGATAGTCGACGGGATAATGCGTTAGAATCGGAAGATCCAGACACAGTCCAATTTAACGGTAAGCTTAATCTTAAATAATTGTACTGACTACGTTTCCAGGTTCTGATTAGTTTACAAATGTCATTGCGATTAACAAACCGGGTAGTATAATTTTTATTTAGCTATATTTCTTTATTTTCGGTATACATCCCTCCCTGTCTCTTCCGAAATGTTAATTTACATCTTCGACTGTAAAACTTAGCGCAAAACCCAGATCGCGAAAATTTCGAGTTTTCTCTACTCATACAGCGTATACGAATTTTACCGCCCGCCCCCCTGCGACGAAATTACTACTTGGTTGAGTAATTTCGTGGTGGTCAATAATGGTCGGAATTTAACAATGGTCAATAATGGTCGGAAACATCGACTGTTTGGCATTTTGTTCAATTGCTCGTAAATCATGTTGATCGGTGAATAACTTTAGAAGGCTTAAGAGAACATGTTCTTTCTGGGCAAAAGCATTGGAGGTGTTTATCAAGCGGCACGCTTCCTGCCAGGAGTAAAATTCTCAGCTCAAAATTCTCTTTATCCACCTAACACAATATTTACTGGAGATATTTAGATAGTAACTTTCATATAAGCGTCCTTTCTAGAGAACCTGAGAGCTAATATGGCTGTTTCAGCTTGCGTTAGGATAAACATTAAATGAGAATGAACCTTTTCTTTAGAAAAGCAAAGAAGGACTTGAATAGTCAGTATAAAAAATAATTAAGCAATGCGAAATTAGGATTTAAAGCAATTGTTGAATGCAGATCAAATACTCTTTTCTTTCCTTGTTTTTTCAAGGGTAAAGTGGAGCTTAATTAGAAGTAAGGTAAATAAAGTTTGTTACAATTCATGTCAGAAACGTGTACTGAAGTTCGGCTTTTAATATATCGGAAAAGTTCATTACGACCTTTAAACAATCAGTGTCTGTTCAAATCTTTTGATACAGATATAATGGCCATAATATGTTTAAGGTTACAAGGCGTTATGAAGCTTTCTTATATACGTACTGAAATTCAGCTTGAATTTATTTGGATTTTGTGTGCTTGTTTATTAGGTAGCATAAGCAGTTGAGTAGACATGTGCATTTAATTATTAGTAATTATCTGAATTTTTAAGTTTAATTTTGTTACAAATTTTACCTTCTGTAACGCTATTAGAGTACCCTTTAGAAATTCAGCATTCGTTTTCTAAAAACTTGTAAAGAAATCCGTTTGCTTATTTAATCGAATATGGCAGATCACATTAGGGCTGTCTGTATATGGGAGGGGATATCTTTGGGAAGACATTCTAGGGGAAATTTAATCGTATTCCCGTAAACCGGCTAAAATCCTTGAGAGTACCAATGTAAATAGTTTATTCTCTGAGATTTGAACCTCAGTGGAACTTCTGGTCTGTATTATCGACTAGACACTGATGGCCCTCAAGGGTCGTATTATACATTCACGTTATTTTGGAGGAATAAATATTTAGGGCAATATTTCTGTTTTTTTTTTTTTTTTTTTTTTTTTTGCATGTTAAATAGCAGCCAATCACCACGAGTCCTTTGGGGATTACCACGTGAAGTGGAAACTTGTTCTCCGGTATAAGGACAGATAATACATTTAATAATTCCCATTCAAGTTCTTTATTTTGACGCTGATTGGCTGAAAACGCGCAGTGTACAAATTTTTTGAGGAAAGGGGGAAAGAAATCGTGCATCTGACTTGAAGTGATAAAGGCAGTATTGAAGTTGTTTGAAACAGTTGTTCGCCCAGAACGCATGAAAGTGTGATAGCACTGTATAAGGCATCGATGAAATTATTGTTAACTATTTGCTATTCCGATTAAAACAGGTATAGGAAATTTACATTTTCCACGTGCCGCGGCGTAAAAAACGATGCTATAAAGCTCATTATTTTAAGCGAGCTATCGTAAGCAAAATGTTTCTTCACGCCATCATGCCATAGACTCCATCAGCCATAGTGGATTTGAGTTTAAAAAGAGCTCTTTTTAAGAGATCGAAGGATAATATTGCATATCCGGAACGTCAGAGGACTTTACAGGGATACGTTGAAAAGGCATATACCTTTATTAGACTTCATTTTGTCAAGGAATGCAGTGGTACTTTTCGAAAAGTGACTTGTTGCTTTGTCTTGGTGAAGTTTCTGGAAGTTGTAAATCATTGGAATAAAAAAAAAAAAAAAATTTATTCCAATGATTATTCATTGTATTCCTTCTATAAATATCGGAAGTAAAACATTCTCCTGGTAGTATGTTGAGTTGATCTGAACATTTGTTTCCACTCTTCTTTTTTTTTAAATTTCACACTGTAAGAAAATCCTGCAGACAATCATAAACCCCTTAACTGATACTTGCTTTGCATTGATCGAACCAGGTTTATACATTTTTTCCTCCTCGTTTTCTTTAATAAAGAGACCTTTATTTGCTGCAGTCGTTTAGGTAAACAGATACTTCGTCAATGATAACATCGCATTTGCATTTTATCTCTTGCTAAATAGGTTTCATACAAGGTTCTGCGAATGGTTTTTCGCTGAACCACATGCCTTAGCAAGCAAAAGCTGGAGGATATGTCGTTTTTTTATTTTTTCTTAGTAGCAAGTCTTGGTTTATTATTTTATTTTTGTTGCTACAGATGTATTTAAAGATTCTGGAGTTTATTTCAGAGTCGGCGGATTTTCTCTCGATAACAACGATTTAACTTTCAGGTATTTGTTTGGAGTCTCCTTTCCATGTAGAAGTAATGATTGATGGCTATCCTCTTTCCCATTGATAATGTTCTTTATTTTGCGCTTAGAAATTTTACTACCATGCATTTTACAACTTTTTTGAATTATATAATAGGAATATTTCTCTTCCTAAAGCGCAAAAGCACATCCCTTAGTCCACAGCTTGTTTACAAGCAGCATTTTGAAAGAAGAATCAATTTAAATGTAGAAAAAAATATTTTTAATTTCAAATACTAAGTCGTTGTCAAAAATTTATGTTCCGAAACATTTGCTTTTTTATTAATTCTTTATCGAAATAATTCTAAAAACGTCTAAACACCCTCTGTATAAATCGAGAAGGAACTCGAATATATTAGAAGTAATTTGCCAGTTAGTCTGTCCTATCATAGGATAATGCCTTGATAAGATATACGAGTACACTTCGAATGCAGACTTTAAATTATAATTGAGTTCAATAGGCAACAAAAATAATTAAAAATCCATATTATTTTGTTCGCGAAATCACACTTGTTCAATTATGGATCCGTCAAGTGAAAAATGATTCGTAATCATTGATCTCAGCCATACTATCTATAATTACTACTAATATAAAATTAAATACTACTAATACAAAAATTATTTACTTTGTGTTAAATTATTCCGATCACGCAAAGATAATGAGATAATTTTTTATCCTTATCTTGAAGAAATTTTTTTTGCCCTACGTAAGAAGCTGCAACATAATTTGTCACAAATGAGCATTATCTCTGCTGTATAACTAAGCAGCTAAAAGAAAGAAAGCAACAACTAAGCAACTAAAAGGAAAAAAAAAACAAATAAATTGCAAACTGAAGCAAAGAGAAGTTAAGTAGCAATTTTGTTATGGAATATGTAAGAAAAGCGTTCCTGCTTAAAAAATAGTTACTTTAGGTTAACACGATAAGAAAAGTTTTTCAGCATGAAAATGTTTTTAGTTACTTTTTTTTTTAAATTTTATTATTAAATGTCATTTTATAGGAAAGTGATTATTATAATATTTACGGAGAAAATTAATTAGAAGATTACAATGTTGTTGGTTGAGCTTTATTTTTATTCTCATGTACGAAATCTTTTATTTGAGATTATTTCCTCATATTTTTTATATGCTAATGATTGTATATAAATAGCTAACTTTTCTTTATTCATGAAAAATTGTATAATTTTGGTGGAGCTTAATATCAAAAATGAAAAAGTTAGGGAAATTCTTTTCAATGGCCATTTAAATAGATTTATTAAAATATAAAAGACTAAGAAGCCTTAGGATTCATAAATACTTTAACTCATGATACCTTTGCATGTTAATTAAATGCATTACATGGTATTTTCATGCATAAAATCATGCCTACCTTGATGTGGATAAAAATTCAATATGTTTTACCCTAACTTTTGGAAAGAAACTCTAGCGGAAACTTTACGAAATTGATTTCCTGCTATTTATACTAAAACGAAGTTTTAAAATAAATCGTATACATAAATAATGAATAATGTAGGCAAGAGTTCGGGAAGCTTATGAAATTCTTCTCTGGCTTTAGAAGTTTACAGATCCTGAAATGGCAAGTATTGGATATATTACCTATCAGATGAACAAATCACAAATTACACATTCTATATTGACAAAATAAAATTTAGTATTAAGATCTACTTATTTCTTTATTTCGATATTTATTTATTTAAATTTGATAAATTGCGATCTTTTTTTCGTTTAAATTGGAAAAATTTCTCTGGCAGACCCTACATAAAGTGTTAGAATCAACGCTAACCAAAAAATAATAATCTTGCAAAATTTCATAAGAATTTTCAATTAATTACGTCGTAAGTCAATTAAACACATTGCAAACTGCATTAATTAGAGGTATTATTTAAAGTATTATTATTAAGATGTATATGTAATGGTTTTAAATTTCCTAACCTGTTAACAAATGCATATGTTTTAATTTGTAAGATAAGTTTGTAGAGACATTAGGTATTTTTGGAAGCAGGCAAAGATGAAAAATTAACAACGCCTTCGCCGGAAATCGAACCGCGGACCTCTGGAATACCGGCCCAGCGTGCAGAACTACTACACCACGAAGGCACGCTAAGAAAGCGGGAGAAATACCTTATAAGTTAAAGGTTTTCTGCTTCATAAGAAGGCAGTTCTGAAGCATGGCAACATTTTTTATCATCCAAATAGGCCGAATGGAACATAATTCTTTGTAATTTAAGTATAGCAATGACATGCATAAAAGAAAAGATTACGACTTTTTATGTTACTAAGGCAATAAAATAAGCAAAAATCATTTTAGAAGACATCAGTGGCGAATTGATAAAATCTCTGGTGAATAGGTTAGATGCATGGGTATTTCCACAGTTTATCCCATGTGTAACGTGAATACCAGCTAATTTTCACTTAAAACGTGTTAACGGAAACATCCATCCATGGATTAGCGATAATATAAACTCTAAATGCTCAATGAAATTTCAAGAGACAACTGATTCGATCTCTCATGATCAGGAATAAATATCCTCTCAAAACACATGTTCATACAAATGCTACGGATGAGAAAATAAGCCATTTTTTCTCTCCAAAGCCCATTGAGTAAGGGGACGAATAAAGAATGTATCGAAATAATTTTATTATTTGATTATCTAACGCATATGATCCTACTAATGACGGTGGCTAAATAACTCTGACCTTTAATATATGTTCTGATATACTTTATAAAAGTATATTTGATTGTTTTTATACTGCTTAGTTTTTTTTCTTTCTGTATGAAAGAATGCCTGTCGTGTTTCGCAGAAAGGAACGAAAAAGATAGATTTTTCAAAACTAAACTTATATCTTTCTTTTACAATAAAAAATGGCAGCTTATTTATATTTTTTATAAGTTGGCAAACTTATAGTAAATCTTTTTTAATTAAAACTTTTCTCATTGCTCTTAATTGTCAGCTTGTACTTTTGGTTTTTGATTAAAAAGTTTAATCTTTAAATGAGATATATCTTGAAAAGTAATCTGGACAACAGTTGAAGTTTTTTTTTTTTTTTTTTTTTTTTTTTTTTTTGATATGCTGAATTAAATGTACATTTGGGTTAATTAAATGCATTTTTTATTACTTTTCTTATTATTCGCAGTTCCAGTTTCGCAATTCCAATTTCGTAATATAAGAATAACTTATTTGGTCTTTTTTCTTTGTCAATGAACATGAACGAATATATGAGTATTTTAATTTATCTTGTACTACTTACTTTTTTACGCGTAAGCATCAAATTTTGCGAAGGCTATATTAATTAATTTTCATATTTTTAACTTTTATTCTCAAAATATAAAACAGGTTTAGTTTCCAGTTTTCAATTCCATTCTAAGCAGTTTTTATTAATTTACTTTTTATGACTATCAAAAAACCTGATATGGAAATGTCTGAATTTTCAATTTCAGGTTAAAAACCCTAAAGAGGCTGTTCGCACAATTTTTAGACGATTTTGCTTTGCTGTAAAGAAAAATCTTCTGCTTTAAATCTTTTTTTAATTGCAGCTATATTTTTGAAAGTTAAATGATCGTCTGCTACTTGACAATTGCGTTTTCATGCAAAATGTCGCTTTTAAAAAATAAATGGATGGAAGGCTGTGTTTGTGTTTTTTCCGAAGAAAATTATTCCCATCTAGTTATTAAAACACGTTGCGAAAGCCATGTTTTTTTTTATATCTGAGACTACGATAGGTAACGTTGTCAACAACAAAGAAAAATTTTTAAAAAGTGAAAATTTAGCTTCAAGTGGAAACATTGTTCCGGATACATATCCAAGGGGAAAAAATGGAATGTTTCGAATGTTGCAAAAGTAAAATATTTAATGTTAAACGAAAATCCGCTAAGTCAAAGGACAGTTATAACATTAAAATGCTTGGTATCAACTGTAAAAAAATGATTAATTCTAATTTGAACATTAAAAAGGCAAAAATCATAATGTGCATCGTCTTTCTACACGACATATCTCCGAAAGCTGTAGAATTCTTTATGATAAACATTTGTACGGAAAAAATGGAAAAATGTTGTCACAGTAGATGAATCATGTGTGTACTTAAGTGACTGAAATAAAAAGGGATGCATTTATTATCATCAATGATAGTAAAATATCTTAAAACATGGTTCAAGGAATCTAAAGGAAGTCATTCTAAGGCAGTGCTTCTCAACTTTTTTTTTGGTTCGCGGAACGGCAAAACTTACGAAACAATTTCACGGACCGGTGGTTTCTCCCCCTCCCTTTTCCGAAAACACTTTACAAGGTATTAAAGAATGACTACATAAGTTAATTGTAATATTCTTATTACCATTTGCCTACAGTCATATTTAAATATAAAGATAAGTAAATATTGCAATTATTACATATCAGTATAATTATCATATATAACTAAATAAACCTTTAGAAAAATCACAGAATATTATAAAAAAAAAATAATCACAAAAACCCTTGCATATAAAAACGGATCAGTGACCGTCCCTGGACAAGCGAATGAGGATCCCTTATCTACCACACCTGAAGCGCCACTTGCCAACCTCTCCTCGTCCTCAAGTGGCAACAACTGAAATAATCTGAATTCATAATAATGCTTTCGTTGGAAAGAATATCTCTACAAACAACACATTCAGATTTTGCACAATTTTCTTCTGATAGTGGCCAAAGGACAAAACCATATTTCACATAGTCTGCGATATAGTGCCTTACAAATCCTTTTCTTTTTTTGGCAGATTGTGGACTATATTCCCCTTCATCTGTATTCGAAGGCGGGGACGACGTACTGGGTTTTGAAGTTTTGAAGAATCCTTTATTTACACGAAATTTAGTAATGTGCCTTTGGTTTCCTTCTTACTCATCCTGGTTATTTATTTTTAATCTATCTAAAGTGAAAGAAATAGGAGTTATAGCACAGTATTAAATTCAGTGCTTATTAAAACCTTACGCTGATGTATAGTTTTCAGTTGTCCAAGCGTACAGAAGAATGTAAGCAAGATAAAAAGCGAAACCTAATCTAAGACGCCTTAAACACTACGATAGATATTCAGCGTTTAAGTAATCAGCGACACTCAAGGCAGACAGCAGCACACTAACTGGTGTACGGCAATTGTACACCAGTAGTACGGCAGTGTACGGCACGGCAATTTATGAAAGGCGATTAGGTACATAGTTGCCAGTTTGTTATATTTTTCGTCATCGATCATATTATTTTCTAAACTAAGTAAACTATTGTTATTGCAGTGTAGGTGTTGTTATAATACCAGTTGACGGCCGATGACACTTTGGGTTTTGGACTGATACCTGGATATTTCGCGGACCGGCAAATATTTTTTGCGGACCGGCGATTGAGAAACACTGTTTTAAAGGATTAATCGCCACGGTTGTGTTGTTCTAAATAGGTGCGGGTACCGGACGACACCCGATTTGTCATATTAAGCCGTCCGGGCCCTGCATTCACCTGTCTCCTGTTTTAAAGGATTTATGACTGTTGCTGGTTTTTCATATAATGATAAATTAAAAATAAAGAGAGTAAAAAAAATCTTAAGATGAAGTCCACATATTAACAAAAACATATTTTATACCCAATTTTCAAATATGAAATATTTTCTATTTACACACAGTGTGATCAATCTGTAGAACTGCATCTAGACAAATCAAGCAGCGACACTTTAAAATCTACTGTTTGATTTCCTGAAAAACATGATACAAGAAATGGGTATGAATGCCGAGAAATGGGTAGCATAATCTCCTGTTCTATCACCAATGTAATTTTGCGCTTCTGGACTTTCAGAAAAAGGGGGTTCCTTCGGGTTGTCCAAATGTCAACATACAAACTCCTCAGACTTTGAAAGTTGTTCGAGAGTAATGGTGATAAAATACATCTTCCGATACTACAAAAGGGTTTATTAAAAATTTTTGAAATTACGGTGTATAAAGATAGTGAAGAATAATGGTTATAAAATTGAATATTTAAAACATAAAAAATTCAGGTAAAATATTTCTGTAATTATAATAAAATTCGTCTAGAAAATGTGCGAACAGCATCAGTACTTTGGGTGATAAAATTCTCTAATATTTTTAGTGCAGCTTACAAAAGACTTATTTCACATTGAAATAATTAACAAAATATATTTTTGAGTTTTGTTGAGTTATTTCTAGCACTCGATATTTCATTTAGCAAGTACATAAATACAATCACAAAGAAATCCATGAAATGCTTAGGAAAATTATGAAAACAATGGCTTAAGTTTCTTACTATGGCAAAGCTCTCGAAATCAAACTGCCGTACCACGGATGTTTTCGTGGAGACCTATTTGAGAGAGACTTGGCTCTCGTATTTAAATTAAACAAAGGGACAGGTATGAAAAACCTTACGGAAAATTACAAAATTGGATAAACAGCTTATTCTGAACCGGATACAAAATAAATGTTAAAAACACCGCTCTTACATTATGCGATGGATATTAAACTGCATTGTTTAACATAATCTTAACAATCAAAACGATTATTTCAGAAGATTTTTTTAAGAATAAAGTATATAAAAATTATAAACTTTTGTTTCAAAAGATTTTCCTCGTACGCAAAAATAAATACATTTTTCAAAATATCAATTTGAAGATTTTAAGAAAGCTAGTTATCAAACTAACTCCAAGTTATTTTAATAATTAAATAAATTTCAAAACATTTATTTCAGAAGTTTAGAAAAAAGCAAAATTTTTTCATTCTATTTCTTTAAGAAAAATATAAAGAAACCAAATCAAATTTTGAAACTGCAGGTGGAAGCAAAGAACAAGTCATTTGTCTCCTATATTTAACTAACGGGTTACATCAACGACGCATATAAATATTAAACGACGAATGACACTAGGAGAAACTTTTCGGAGAAACTAACTTTTTTCCTACCGCAGAAGGGTTCATAGTGGAAACATGTTTCGCCAGAATCGACGTCTCGGCTAGCTATGTGGGACATTTTACAAGCTAGATGAAAATGTTTCCATTAAATCTATACTCCTTGTAGTTCTTCAACAACGAAATGGTTTTCTCTTACGTCAAAAAGTCATATATCCAAGTAATGAAAATTAGTGGAAATATTTCTTTCGACATGCTGATGAGGGTAATTAACCGGTATGATATCAGTTTAAGTACTTCCAAAGTAATTTCGAACGTACCCTGATTGTCGTGCTTAATATTTCTCGCTCATTTTGTTCATTCTTTTAATAACTGAACTCGATTTCGGCCAAAAAGGCCTTTCTCTATAGTTTGTTGCACTAAAATAGGCAATTCAAGAACATTTGTTTCCTGCAAACCATGGCTTATTGCCATAGCAACGACTGCTGCGAAAAAATCGCGAAATCTTCTAATTTGCTAAAATTCCCTAATTTCCTCTGTCCAATGATGATAACACACGTCATGATCGTAAATTAGGGAAGAACTTGACCTCGAAGTGCCTATTTTTAAGTAATAGACTATAGTTTTGGTACTGCGTTGGAAATCTGGTGGCGTTTATAAGCTAGCTCGCCTTTATATTTTGCTAAGGTAGGGAAAAAAAATTATCCATGCAGCCAGCCCCTTTAAAATCTGGTCAAACTACCAATGTTCAGCAATTTTATAGCTAAAAAAGATTCGCATGTACGTCCATTATTAATATTCTAGTAGAGCCCAGTAATATCTATTCTCCAGGATTGCAAGCCAAATGAAAATAATATAGAATTCAGCGGTCTTATCCATTCAGTCATACTGTGGAACCTATAGTATTTTTCGGAGCTTGGAAATGAATTTATTGAATTTTCAACACAAATTCCACCATATATCACCAGGATTTAAACCATTAATTTTTCATTGCTAGCTG
Organism: Stegodyphus dumicola; assembly: GCF_044657685.1. NCBI lineage: Eukaryota > Metazoa > Arthropoda > Arachnida > Araneae > Eresidae > Stegodyphus > Stegodyphus dumicola. The sequence continues at coordinate 66,890,721 of NC_140771.1, read as the reverse complement.
GATGTGCTAATCACTTACACCACCAGGACGCGCACGTGGAAATCCAATATTACTTGCATTCTCTCCGCCACCTACGAAAAAGCGACTGAGAAGAGGCACGCGACCAAATCGACTTTATTCGAGTGGTGATGATTTAACATCTATCATATTTTAGTTCGGATGCCACTGTATATCACCCTTTGTAACCGGAGAAACGTGGCAAACCTGCGGTTTCCTCCACAGAATTCGAACCATAGGTCTTCGTGTTGTGTGCTGAACAGAGAGTAATGTTAGTTACTCAAACTATTAACATCACAAAAGCTCACATGGGGGAATGGGAACACTTTGTGCATCGTTACCATACAGAAGAAAAATTTTCATAGGCAAGCGTTTAATGAGGTCTGTGCGTCATAATTTAATAAATATCTAATATTTAATGTAGTTCAATAACTGCTACATATCTGATAAAAATTATACATTTTGCTTCCAATACTAATTCTTTCAATAGTCATGAGTAATTTAATCGGAAAGAAGTACATTGTGGATTGACAGAAAAATATAGAAAAGACGAGAGAGATTATTTTATTATTATTTAGCCTCAAACCTGAGCATTTTTTAAGATTATAGGATAAAAATGATATTAATGAAATGGCATTGCTTTATGAACATTTCTTATTACTCATCTTAAAAAGTGTGCAAATAGTAAGTTTTTCTTTACTCAATTAAATTTACACACCCCTTTTTCAACAATCAAAAACCTGATCAGTATACATTTTCAATTAAACGAACAAGAGATCTATTTAGAAAAAGAAATAATTAGATCTTTTTCTTGTAACCAAAAGCCCCAGGACATACGTTCAGAATGTTTTCCTTTTCCTTCAAGGTTTATTTTATATCTTAACTTGATGGGGTAACTTATTTTAATACCGCAATAATCTATTAAAATAATTGAGGATAGGAGATTATTTTTTACGCAAAGTTCAAAACAGTAATGGCTATTTGGCCTTTCCCATTCCTCAAATTGTTAATTAGAGAATATTCATTACCTGGTGTCTGTGTTCCAATGGTTATTTATCTTTCATTATTGTCTAGAAACCATGATGCGTGAATTTATTTCGAGATTTTTAAGAAGAGAATGGTGTTTTAAATTGCCAGCATATATATAACCAGGAAATAATTATTAACGGAATTAATTGAAATGTTCTGAAGAAATAAAAACGCAAATGCAGTGCCTTAAATATAAAAATACTTTCGCTCTCTTACTATCTTTCTTTTTTCTTTTTTTTTTCCAAGATTCCATATCATAATTAGTTCTAGAGAGAATATGTTACAATTCAGAATACTTTTTTTTGTCCACTTTTATTTTTTTTGTGCGGGTGTACACTTTCTTCAGCGTCCCGAAAAAAGTGTCTGTAATGCTTCTTTGATATGTCCACCATTTTTTTGTCTTTGAAAACACCGTTACATTTTACTATTTCTCTTTACTTTTTTCCCTGCTTCATGGTTTCATCCTTTTGCCCCAAAAAAATAACGTGGATTTCAGAGGGTGTTTTTGTAAATGAATAGGAAACGAAACAAAGTTGCTTCTTTCGTTGTTTCCAACTTGACTCTTTTTTATAGAACTGAAGCCATCCTCTTTCCAAAAAATCAAAAATTTCTGTAATATACCTGAAAATTTCATAATTTTGTTATAAGATGCCTTACTACATTGTAAAATTTTGTGCTAAGGTTATATGAGCACTGTCAAAATTAAAATGATGCAATGGATTTTATTATGGAAAAATTTATATGCGAACTATCTACCTTAAAAGAAATTTTATTTACGTATGAAAAATCACGGAAACTTCATCAAACTTATTCAATTACTGAGAACCGAGCCCAGGACAAATTTCGAGTGCTCAATAATATTATCAACATAGCTACTCGAAGCTTGTGCCAGAGTTGTGTTATACAACTCTCCTTCATAGGCCTTCATCCAAAGTATCACAGTAGGCTTTTATTATACCAAAATCATCAAGTGATCTTACATGCCTTTTTGAGATTATTAAGAAAATTGCTTTGTATTTTTTGAAAGCTAAAGTAACTTGAAATTTGAAACCAGGAATTCAATTGGCGAATCTCTCAAAACTTCTCTACATCCAATTATGTAACGTAAATATGTGACAATTTTCTTTAATAAATCCTCCATGTAGGCATCCCTTCTCTTAGACGAAAAGCTCCAGTATGTTTTGCCGTAATCCAATATAGTCCAATACATACTGTCAGTTATTTCAACACATGGGAACAAGAACCAGAATGAATTACTAACAATTAAAGACCGTATAGCTCTTTTCGTTTTTTTACATCGGCTGAGCAGCTGGTGTCCTGGGTAAGAGGCTCTCATCAGCCTATCGTGCCCTTTCGATGAAATAAACAAATCTGAGCTCAGTGCAATGTCCTCCGGGACTTGACAATGTAAGGTGAGGAATGCCGAAAGAAGGACCGAAATGAACTACATGGTGGGACCATTGTTCTTGAGACTAAGGTAAAAAATAATTGTGACTTAGTATCTTCAGCACAGATAAGTTGCTGCACTGCCTATTGAAAAATCATACTGCACGCAGTATTTTTGTCTTATACAACATACACACAGTTATAATGACCATCTGCAGTTATGTAATTATATTTTTAAAATGCTGTAGATGCAATAAGTTTCGCAATTTGGCGCTATGTTCTGCAGTTTTACTAATGTAATAGCTATTTTAGCACTCTTTATTATTACAGTGCATTTCGACCATATAAATAAATATAGTATGGGCAGGAGTATATACAGGTACAAATGAAATTAGTATACATATTTATTGAGCACAAAGAATGCCTCGTATCTTCATATAAATTCAATACTTAGTGGTTACCGGTGGCCGCATGAAAAGGACAGTTGGATAACATTAATTATGCAGGTTAAAATTCTGGGAAATGTGCTGTTTTAAATGCGCATTTTTGTGGTTTAGTTATAGTAGCAGAGTTGCAAAAATACGACTTTTAGATGAGGAAATAAAACTCAATCCTAAATTTAAAAACTATTTCTCACAAAGGAAAAAATGACCTGTTAATGCCTGCTACTAAAATAATAGAGATAAACTATATGCAGCAATTCCTTCTTTAAAGATGTAAATAATTTCACCATTCACTTGTCAATATCCTACACCACGTTTCTCACCAGACGTGATTTGTAAGGATAGGCGTCCTTCTCTAAGACGCGTGTTTCGCATTCTAGGCGTCCGCCTAAAAAACCTACGCTTGGAGCCGGGCCTGTAAATGACAGTAACTGGAAAAAATCAATATGAAATTATTCTAATTTATTTTAGCCAATCTTTCAAGGAAATTGATAAAAGTATTCTTCGAGTATTCAAAAATTCTGTAGGAATACCAAAAATATTGAACTTAAATACCGTATTTGACGGCATATAAGACACATTTTTTTCCCTAAATTTGGTCTAAAAAAGTTACCTGCGTCTTATAAATACTGATTGCTATTTTTAGCCCGGATAAAAGTCTAGACACACATAACTTTTTCTACATCTGCCATAATTTATTTTTCGCATGCGTGAAATATCTATCGCCGAAAAGCGCCAAAGCTCGAAGCTGATGTCGAAGTTCGAACAGGTTCGACGGTCACATTACGTCTTTGGAGCCTTTCCTTCCTTTTACATAAACGTTCTTTGACTCAGCCGACACACGTGCCGGTATCGGTGCTACTCTGTGAACTCGCTAATCATACTATAGAAATGATCCTATGAAGTATGTCTTTATAAACGTGTCGGTATCGGTGCTTAAAACTGTTTGTTTAAAAAAATATCCCGGAAAATATGACTACAGGAAACAAGAGATTAAGCTATACAATTCAGTGTAAACTAGGAGTGTTAAATTACGCCAAAGTGCATGGAAACAGAGTAGCAGCAAGGCATTTCGGTCCACCACCTACAGAAAAAATTATACGTACTTGGCGACTGCAGGAAGATCAACTGAAGACTGCTAAAAAACAAAAACATAACCTTCGATGCCCAGCTCCATCTTGGCCTGAACTTGAAAATGCCGTAAAAATGTGGATGATAGATAAGAGGAAATCTGGTATAAGTGTTTAACCAAAATGATAATCAATGAGGCCAATGGATTTGCAGAAAAACGTGGGAATCAGAATTTTTCAGGGTCTGAGGGCTGGTTCATGAAAAGGCAAGGCTTATCAATGCGCACAAAAACAACTATTGCACAGAAAATGCCAGCAGATTATGAAGAAAAAATCCTATCATTTCATAGGTTTGTTATAAATGCACGCAGAAAACTTCTTTTGAGCTCGGTCAAATAGGAAATGCGGATGAAATTCCACTCACATTTGATGTACCATCCAACAAGACTGTGAGTATTAAAGGGTCTAAATCAATAACCATAAAAACCACAGGTCATGAAAAAACCCGATATACGGTAGTTCTAACATGTTGTGTTGATGGCACAAAACTACCGCCGTTTTTCATATTCAAAAGAAAAACTCATCCGAAAGAAAAACTTCCAACTGTTGTAATTGTTCATGTTCATCCGAAAGGCTGGATGGACGAAGCTGGAATGAAACTGTGGTTACAGAACGTATGGGCAAGGCGACCTGGTGGACTCTTAAGAAAACCCTCTCTTTTGGTTTTGGAACAGTTTAGCGCCCATAGAACTGAAACCATAAAGAATAAAGCGAGAGAATTAAAAACCCAGATAGCTGTCATTCCTGTTGGACTGACTAGCCAAATGCAGCCTTTAGATGTATCGATGAATAAGCCATTTAAGGAAAAAAGTGCGAGAACGATGGAACAAGTGGATAGGAGAGCCACATCACGCCCTCGTACTCTCAGGTATAATGAAGCGGCCCTTTATTTCACAAGTGGGCAAGTGAGTAAAAAGATCTTGGGAGGACGTAAAGGCTGAAGTAATTGTTAAGTCCTTTGAGAAGTGCGGAATCAGTATTGCTTTTGACGGAACAGAAGACGACGCATTATTATTCGAAGAAGGTGATACTAGCGATGACGGAAACAGTGGTGATGACGATATTCTAGTTTTCGATGATGATGATAGTGAAAAGAATTTTTATGGTTTTGAAAGTGATTAAAGTCTAATTTCACGATAGGCAACGTTTTCCTTGAATATGTGTTTTTTGTTGTTTCTGCTTTATTTTGTATTATGTTTGATTGCTTGCCGTTCATTCATTTATTCATTATTGAAATTTAAATATCATGTTCAAAATAGCTTGCCGTTTGTTAATTTTCCTTAATAAAAATATTTTTTTGGAATTGCATTCAATGATTGTTTATTTGGCTTTTACGAAACGTGAGAACTAAAAGTAACCACATTTTAAGTTATTGTGAAACTTTAAGTTATTGTGAAACTTTTTTTGCCCTGTGTGTGGCCTTCTAAATAAGGGTGTGTCTTATATGCCGTCAAATACGGTATCCCTGTCAATTTCTGTCCAGACTTTTGTATTTTATTTTTGTAAATGAGCACAATTTGTTATAAATCTAACGATAGGAACGGGCGGATCATATATAAGAAATGTTTCAGATTTCGACAGTTACCCAAAAGGGTTTTGTTAAGGTATTTTACGCTCTCGTTGAGCTCGCAGTCTACTAGTCTGCTCTTGCACTCACTTCTATTAACCTCTTTCTTTAATGCCGTTTTAGCTTTATTATTAAGCATCGTTTTCTTTCGCTTACGCCATGTGTCAACAGCAAAATCATAAAAATTCTGAAAGTAGCATATGTTTAGAATACGGTTAGCTTATGTATCAACATTATATATAGCGCTTCAGACTTATAGGTTAAGGGTGCTAAAAAGAAGCCTTAAATTCACATTTAAATGTTATGATCATATCTTTTTTAATACAAAATGAAACAATAAATTAAATTTTATAATCGCAAATTCAATATAGGAACAATAATCATTAATATGAGTTATGTTTGCAATACAGCTCCTTGGCATATTTTTGTTGAGTATTGCAGTCCTTGGCATACCTTTCTGGAGGAAAATAAATGCAGTTAGAAGCGGAAAGAAAATAGAATAATAATAATAAAAAAAGAAAATAAGGGGAAATAACGGAAAAAATAGAGGGGGAAATATAGAATAAAAAATAAAACATATATATGAAATGAAAAAATATCTGAATATTAACAGATTAAAAAAATAAAATTTACTGATGTTCGAAATAGGGAACATTAATGGGTTATGTCATTCCTTTTCCCCAAATGAAGTCGTAAATTAAATTTTTAAAACTGCATTCATAGCAGATTTCAAACTCTTCTTCTTATATCAGATATTTACATCTAAGAATTAAAATATTATTGGTTGAAATTTTTAGTAATCTAGGCTAATGACTGCCTTGCAGATTAATGAACTTCACTTAAATGTTAAATTGTTTTTACACCACAAAGCGGACTTATAAAAGTTCCAATAAACCAGTTACACTTTCAAAGACTTCAGACCTTTCAGAAACATTACAGCTTGCCGAAAGGAATCAAAGTTTCCCTCTCAGCCAGTCTTTTCTTTAAGCCGTACCTTAGAAAACTTGAGCTGGGTCCATAAAGAAGGAGCTTGACAGGAAAATGTTTGTTTACGATATCATCAATCACAATTGACGTCTTGGGCTGACTTCTGAGCAAATAAAAGGAAACTGCCTAAAAATGTTTGATACAGAAATAAAAACGGACTGAATTTCCGAAGGCTGAGTGATGCACTAATGGGCAACCAGTGATTCTGTGCTGCTAGATCTGAAAGCTCAAAGTAGTCTTTTATTGAGTCTAAATTTGAAGACTGTCAACGAGAAAAAAAGAATAGATTTTTAGCCTGCTATTTTACTTAGTTCTGAAATATTGCGTATAAGTAAGAAATATTACTTAAGTGTAAATGTTATTGAGACTGAGTAATGTCTCATGCTATGTTTGAGGTTTTATGATCAAAAACGTTCCAAGTTTAACTGGAGAGATCATAAAATTCCGCAATTTAATATATTATTTATTTCACATTAATTATACTTGATATTATGTAATTTATATGAGGTATTATTAAATAATTTATATATCGTATTATTATATAACTTATATTTGATGTTATTATATATTATATAATTTATACATAGTGTTATAAAACAAATTCCATGTTACATAAATTATATCCGCTAATTTATTTTCCATCGTATCGCCCGGAATAAATGGAGTGGAGTAGACACCCCTAATTAGCATAAAATCACTGTTAACACGAAAACAGTTTTTAAAAAAAATAAAATAAAGGTTTAAAATTTTATGTTACGTCTAAAGCGGCGTTTTCTTCATTTAGACACACATACATGTTTCGAGAGCAGTTTCAAGAGCATTTGGGCTAAAACTTTTGTGTACTAAAAATACTTAAAAACAGCACATCTGTAGAATTTTCGGTAGAAAGTCTCGCGCGTTAGAGATAAAAATGTTTAACTGTATATAGTGTTGCCACTCCACGCTTTCAAATCGTCCAGTTTGTTAATAAAAAATTCATTAAAGTTTTAAAAAATATTAAAAAAATAATAAAAAGTATATAACGTCATTCTGTGAAAATATTGAATATTTTTAATTAGATAGATCATGAATTAAATGCATTTTTATTACATAATCACTTATTCAACACTAAACGAATATTCCTAAAAACTGCATCTATGACTTTCATATAGTTTAGTTTGTTAATCCGCAACAGACAGATTAAATCTGAAAGATAAATGTATCACGTTTTGCCGAATGGCAACAAGCTCGAATGAAAAGTGAAACGGCGCATTTACAGTAATTCGAAGCAAAATTCCATTTCGAGACTAATAGCCTCTTTTGGGTTAAAAAGAAGAAATACCGTATTTTTCTCACTTATTTTTCTTTCTAGGCTTTCAGCGCCAAGTTATAAAAATTTAAGGAAATATTCGTGTAATTTCTCTCTTCCTCAATGCTTTCAGAGGACGAACTTCCTTAAAATTTGTAAATGGACTCGTTCACGTATTGATTGTTTTTGTCTTCTAACAAAGACAAACCACAAACTGTGGAAGACTGCCTGTGAATGTCATGCCGAACCTTTCTCGTCTAACTGTTGAAATTTTTCTTATCCTAATATAAAAGCTGACCTATAACAGTGAAGCAAATACGAGCTGGCATTCAGTCTATGATTTCGCTAAGTCAGCTTCACATTCATCTTCCCTAATAAGTTATGGATGCTTTGTGGTCTAAGGAGTAGCAGAAGCAACAATGAAAACGGACAAGACTCAAATTACTGAGGAGTAGAAATGAAGACGTCGTATTAGATATTGTGATGTTAATAACTACGAAATCTCGTTCTCTTAAAACGAGATAATATTATAATATTTACCTACAGTTTATCCGTGAATGTTTTCATTTTTTATGTTGTTACTGTAAAAGTGTACTTCGAATTATTCTCATGATTTTCGAACCTTAAAATTAGTAAAAAAAAAGGAAGGGAGAATACGAAGAAATAGAGTAATCCATATTATTGATTTTTCAAGAAGTTTCATTTGGAGTATAAGTTGATAGATTACCTAAATTGAGCAAATTCTGATTTATATGAATCATGCAACGGTTAATCAAAAATCAAAGTTAATTAGAGACAGATAAAAATACAGTAAAGATGGTTAATCTATATTTTAATTAACAGGAAAATGCTGTTAATAAATCATGTATACTATCATTAAACATAATATGGAGATTAAATTCATTTGGTTTGTAAAAATAATGAAAGAATAGACATCATTAGGAATACTGAGAATGAGTTATCAAGGATATTGTACAATGATATCTACAATTTATAACAACATCATTGAGCTTAAAGTCGCATTAGAAACGTTAGCGTAGAACGTTTTGTTTTTATGTAACACCTGATTCCGTTTATACACAAATCTTTTGTACGAAAATCTGATTTAACTCGAACTCAAAATAAATATTTCATTCTCTTTTTATGCATGTCAGTTTGATTTAATACGAGCGGGCCAAGTCAGTTCCTAAGGTTACTCCTTAAATTCTAAGAAAAACAGTTTTTCATTTTGGCATAATAGTACACGCACGCTCGAATGGATTGCATAATAGATAATGGAAAAGAATGATGGGCCTTGGCCATGGCGAGTAGTAAGCCGCGTAATTAAATATATATTTTTTTTTCCCATTTCGTTTCCAAGCTACGTGCATTTAGAATTTCGAATTGCAAATGAAGAAGTGTGTAAGAAATTTCTAATATGTAACTCTATTTCAAAAGGCAATAATGTTTGGAGAAATTGGTGCGCAAGTAAATTTATTAATTTTGTTGAAAGTTAATAAACAGTAAGTTTAGAAATTATTATAGACTTCTTTTAATAATGATAACAGAGATATTTTTCGATATCCCTTGTAATATTTTTTATTTCGATATCCCTTGTAATAGATTATTTTCACATAATCTATCTATTACCAAAGCGAAAAGGAAAGATATACCTTTGGAACTCAAAATTCAAATTTAGTTGGAGGATGTGATCTCTTCCGGCAGCGAATGCCGAACAGAACTCACCTAACCAGATCGTAGGAAACTTATTGTTTGGGTAAGGTTGTGTGAAGGGTTGTTAAAGATCGCGATACCTTATTATTTTGCTCCAACGCTTCTGCAGATCGTATACTAAAACCACTCACTGAAAGATGTAAAAATCAATTAACAGCATATTCAGTGGATGGCAAATAAGAAACCCCGTTTGACTACTCCTATCTTTACAGACTGTTTATGTGTAAGACAGATTTTTAACCCAAAAGACCTATTAGTGGTGAAAAACGAATTCGCGTCGGATCACTATAAATGAGTCGTTTCACTTTTCATTCGAGTCTCTTGCTATTCGGCAAAATGTAAAATATTCATCTTTCAAACTCAATCTGTTTGTTGTGGGTTAACAAACTAAGCCATTTGAAAGCAACAGATTCGGTTCTTAAGAATATTCCTTTCTTTCTTTTGAATCGCATTGATTTAAATAATAAAAATGCATTTAATTCGTGGTCTATGCAACTAAAAACATTCAATATTTTCATGGAATGTCGTCATATATTTCTTCATTATTTATTTCATGTTTCGTAAAATTTTAATGTATTTTTGATTAACAAAACCAATGATTTTAAAGCGAGCAGTGGCAACACCACACGGAATGAAACTTTTTTATCTTTAGTGTGCAAAACTCTCCCGAAAATTCTAGATATGCTGTTTTTAAATATTTTGTGAGCTTGCTGTTGAATTGAATTTTATGTGGCGCCAGTGCGAAAAACGCAATATTTAGTAAATAATGTTAACATACAAAACGCTAATAATAAAATTTTGAATCTTTGCATTCGGTATTTGGAAGCTTACTAGTCTGTAAACAGAGCTTAGAGGGTTTCGGAAAGAGAAAAGACCTTGGATTGATAAGTCCATGACAATCATAAGTAAGTATTACTGGAAATATATTTCACAAAGATGTAATTAATAGATATCGTTATTCAGAAATCTTAATTGTATATATATATATATTTTTCAACTGACAGCTGAAGAAGAAACTATAGTTTCATCTTTCGAAATTGGAGTAGCGCGCGTTTTGTTTGCAAGACATCAGTTCAAAATTCAAAATTTTATACTTTCAGGTTAAATCATCTTGGCGTGTCCAATTACAAAAGAAAAGTTAAATCTCTTACCTTATGGTTCAATAATTCCAGTATTAGATTTCCAGATCCTTAGGCGAACTGTAAAGAACAAAGAGAAATACTGAGTCACTGATTTTTTAAAATTTGATGAACAGCATACAGGCTATAATTTTATTAGAAGGCATTTTAATTGAATAAATTGACTGAAAGAATTAATAAATTTAATTACTGGATAAATGATTGAATTGAGTGAATTAATTGAATGAATTTATTTTATGAAAAGGCAAATACTGATTTATCATAAAAATAATCTTATAGAATTTAAACAACCATAATCAGGAAATTTTAGGTAATAACCTTAACATTATACCAAAAACGAATTCACTATTGTAAATTAAATTTAATCCAAAAAATTGTGTTAAAAGTATAAATAAAATTTTAAAAAAAAACCCTAAGGGAAAACTTCAATTTGATTTTTGTTTTCAGAATTCAATTTAAAAATTAAGCAAAAAAGTCCTAGCGAAATACTGTTCCCTAACCTTCTAATTTAAATAACTTGAAAAAAATTCAAGATATAAAACAAAATAAATAATAGTTAGTTTCTTTTAAATTTCAAAATATTCTGCGATATCTATTAATATAGTTTAGTTTATGTTCTCGCGTAAGGGAATTAAGTTGACATTTCACCGCAAAAGTAACACTAGACAGAAAACATTAACAGTCGCCGCCATATTTATCATTAACACTCCGTAAAGTAAATATTTTTATAAGAATTGCTATAATGCAGTTTCTTACACTTAGCAGAGCATAATAATTGGAAATTATTGATTGTAGCTGAATTAACTACCTTTGCATTCACGGGCTATTTTAATTAATACGCCCTTCCTTATTTACGAAAGGAATTCAAAAGATTCTTTCCTTTAATAGAAAGAAGCAAAAACGAAAATATTGTTCATCTTGTCTTGTATAGAGATTACAGAAATATTATAACATACGTAATGAAAAGACATCTAGATTTAATACATTTAATAGATATTTTGATTGCGTGAGACAAACAAAGCGATCAAGCTACTACTACCGTATTTCAAACTTTTTATATAATGTCAAATGATAAAAACTGATTTTCGATACTGGAGTGAGTAGACAACAGTAGGAGTAGGAGTAGTTACCTGACGTCTATTTTTTATCTGCTCCGATTTTTTTTTCTCTTTTATATAGTTTTCTCTATCTTTGATTACTTAATCTCATACGATTCAGAACCACTTGAAACATTCCAGACAAAAACAACTTGTAGAAAATTACTTTTCCTTCCTCCCCCCCCCCAACCGCGGGCATTTGCCTTTTCGAGAATGGTCACTTCTAAAGGCGATGCAGTGGCCATTCTATTGTTGAGGCACTTAATAGGCGGCCAATGTTGCATCCTATGAAAGGATGGACAGTTACAACCACGCCTTCTCCAGGATTCGAATCCGGGCCTTTTGGTACCGCGTCGGCTTCCCTAAACACCATACCATTTGGCCGGCGTAGAAAATAAATGAAGCTGGAAATATTACGGGATAAAAGATAGCAAAGATAAAACAACGCAAATTAAAAAGCATTGTGGTGCATAGCATCATTTCGGAAAACTTGGCAGTTTTAGAACATCGCTGAAGAAAATATCATGATTAAAAATTCAGCGCATGCAAATCATCACATGATGGCTGATGATGTATTTCGACATTCATCACATGATGTATTTCGACTTCAAAAATTTTAAATTCATATTTGTCTAATGATTTGTGAGCGCAAGAAAGAACAAGAAATACTTCTAATTTAATACTCTTGATGCAACTATCAATTTTTTGCCGAAAAAGCAAGAAAGAAGTGTTTAAAAATTGAAAATAAGTAGAAAATCAATGCTGTGCACAGAAGTAATAGAATTTAGAATGAAAAAGTCATTATTCAATTAATCTTTAATATAAAGTTGTATTGGTACTGTTTCATGAAAAAATTCAAAATAACTAATATCAGCATATTTAAGCTGGGAAACAGTAGATGTATCTGCACTTGTTTCTACAAGTTCCAAATCTTCAGATCCATTTTTGATTTTAAACTGGATAATTTTAAAGTTTGCATAGACCAAGTTACCTTTTTAAGTTGTGAGATTTATAAACAGAATATGTTAAACTATGTTTCTATAACAGAAGATATAGCCTTGTGAAGAATCATTAATTTGTTTTTAAATGCGTCATTTGGAAGGCACGTTATTTATGCCTAGTCTTTGACAAAACTCTAATAATATACCAAACCATTCAATGTCAAATACTATTACAACAGAGAGAATATAAAATACAAGACTGAAATTTACACAGTTCTAGTTAGAATACGAATTGAAACATAAATATTTTACGCTGTACCGAATGGCAACACAAGTTTCTTACATCTCTGAGTTTTAATCAAAAGTTTCTTGAATATGCACAAAATTTAAAATAAATCAAAAGCAAATTCAATATTCAAAATTCAGGCTTTGAAATGCATATGTTAGTGTGTAAGACTATGTGTGTTCTCAACTAGGTAGCTCTAAGTGCCGCCGTTATTTCATAATGTGAAGAACATGCATATATACATATATGCATACATGTTGTATGATCTTAAATTCATTTAGTGCGAAAACAAGTTACTACTACTTGACTTTCAAGTTACTTTAAAACATCTTTTAAACTATAACTTACTAGTGTAGATTCACTCTTTTAAGATAATCCTACTATAATTCAACTTAGGAGATAATATAATCAATTAATCAATATTATTTAGTAAATAAATTATATGCATACATGCATATAGAAGCTTCATAGTTTAATAACAGAGATTTAACTAATTTGCATCCTGGTGTAAGCTGACGAAAGTATTAATATACGATAAACAATAAAGTAACTGGTTAATAAACAAAATTTCTATACACTGTATGCTTTTTAGAAACTAGAATGTTTTATCTCTTTTTAGTATAAAAGTGTATAGAGTATATTAAGCTTTCGGAGTGAAAAAATATGCTAAATAAATTGTGCAGTTAACCGGATTTGAACCACGAGTCTTTTAACTTCTAGCTTGTAGTACTAATCAGCTGCACCACAAGGAGGGAGAAGTGGTAATTTCTTACAAGTAAAATAATGATAGCTCATTACAAAATCGGTATTTAAAACACGCAGCTCTTTGTTATTTGCTGTTGCTGTCTGCATAAGTTTTAAACATTAAATGCCTAACTTATAATCATACACACGCACACAAAAAAGGGGTGATATATTTAAAATGCTGGTTCTCTCTCATTGCAGTAAACCTAAAAATAAGGTAACGCAGTTTCCAGTTAGTTGAAAAGTAAGAGGAATTATTACGCAAGATTCTGTTTAATTTAGATATGCATATTTTAACCTTTTTAGCTACAATCTGAAACCCTAAATTTCAGATTTTACTTTAAAGAATAATATTTTGTGGCCTAAATTTACTTAAAAAAGCAAAAAATGTACACCATTATAAGAAAAAATTCTCAAAACAATCATTCTTTTATTTGAAAGAGTTAGTCGTATACACTTAAAAGTTTTAATTAATTAACAAAAGAAGTTAGATATTTATTTTCCGCACGCATAAAACTTTTTAGACGAATTTATTAATTAATTTTTCTTTAAAGCATCGAGATTTGAACAACATTTATCACATTTTTAATCTAAAGAGGATAATTAATTTCAGCATCGCGTTTTTGCATTAATCATAAGGAATGATATCAGCTATCGTAAATAACTTAGATGATCTTTTTTTACGGAATAAAAACAGCATTTCGAGATATTATTTTACTCAGCGTGATTTAATCTAGCAATTTACATTAATTAGAGTTCTGACATTATTTCTTTTTTCACTTCTGAACTATATATCAACTACAATTTCATTAAATTGATAAGTTATTTTCTCCTATTATTATTTTTTCATTCATTATTTAACTTTTTTTCCTATTTATGTAGAGTTTTATGATTAATAGAAATAAATTTGAATGCATGGCTCTCAAATTCCAAATGAAAAATTAATATTCTGACAAAAATGCAAAAAGAATTGACTGGATTCGAGAAAAATATTCATCGATAATATTTATATGGATACATTTTTCCTTCGGTAAATTTCATGAGAGGTACACGATTGTTTCCTATTTTGGAAACAGATTTAAATGTTGTCTTAATAATCTCATAAAAATTATAGAGAACTTTTATTTTGAATCTTCTCTGATTAATTCAGTGATTAATGCGGCTTTGTTAGATTAATTTATTTGGATACGACGAGGCACAAGAAGGCCACCTGCCTGTGGAAATGATGCCTTCGTGGAGGAAACTCACTTATATTTACCTTGCGTATGGAAAAAAAACTACAAAAACCAACCGTACACCCACTTCGTGGGCCTGGGTTCGAACCCGGTCGAATACCAATATTCAGAACTACTTAAACTACTCGGCTAGTGCTGGGATTAAAGCGCTTGAATAATAAGTAAATTTCCATATTGAGAAAACCGTCACAGAACAAATAATTTCACTAATCACAAACATTCACCAACTTGTTTTATGTCATGACGCTTATATTCTCCATTTAGGAATATAGACACTATTTTTTTCCTTCTGTACCAAATAACAAACACAATTTCATGAAGTTGGTCAATTATTTTCCTTTTACATGCCCCCCTATTTGTACAAGCTAATACACAAAGTTTGAAATTAATTCAAATTTATAATTAATCATTATAAATAATACGCAGTTAATTAAAGAATATTCAACTTATTAGCTGGGTCTGGTAATTATTTTACACTTCTAGAGCACTCACGGAGAAATACGATGCTTCCATACATTCTTCGTTATTTAAACAGCATCTTAAATAGGTGGTACACAAAGGAACAAAGTATTTTTAACTGTCAAATTCAAAAAATAAATACCCCCAAATCCTGTTTAAATGTTGTAAATTTATGCGATCTGAGCTTTGTTCAAGGTCATAGGCTTTAGCAAGTAATCCGTTTTTACTTTCACTAATACTCCTTTATCCATAACAAAATTTGTCCTCAATGATGTTTTTAAAAGACTAGAAAATGGCGGTTGTACATAATAGGGAATACAAATAAGTTACTATAAAAGATAGCAGTAGCTCATTCACTCTTTTAGAGATGATCGATTTATTAGCATGTGTAAGCTTTATGTCGCAACCTTTTCCTGACTCATATTGCTTTATTTTCAATTAGAATCATTTTTTTAAGTAGATTTGTTATCTCTAACAGCAGGTATTTTGTCTTCTTGTAGCTTTGTAATCCTTACTTTTCTACGCGATTTGAGAATATCGTCATTTGGTTTTAATTGTAATATATTGTATATTTAAACGTTTGTGAAAAAATAATAAAACAAACCTAGATTTTAAAAATGGAAAAATGGCTAGGATTGGCTGAGCGAAAAAGTGACTATTCACAGGTGATGAATCCAAAACAATCGACTAGCAATAAAAGTATTTAAAAGAAAAGAAAAATTGTCTCTAGAAAATGTAGTGGGTTTATTTAGAATGAAGATGAAATGGACCCTCAAACTCCATGTGTTATTTGCGGTGAACTATTATCCAATCAAAGTATGAAACCATCGTTTCTTAAAAGACATCGTGAATATAGCAAGCCAATTTAAAGGATAAATCTGAAGAATATCTTAAGAGTAAATTATCGGAATTAAAAAACAGTAGACAAGTAATGAAAGGTTTTGTTACTTCAAGTGAAAAAGCTTTGGAAACTAGTTACCTGGTAAGCCTAAGAATTGCTAAGACAGGGCAAGCTCACAGGATTGGAGAAAACATTAAATTACCAGCAGCTAAAGATATTGTTTTAACATTATTCAACGGAAAAGCAACAAATGAACTTAATAATATTCCGTTATCAAATCATACAGTAAGTCGACAAATTCATTAAATGGCAAATTCCCCAAAAGAGACACTTATTCAAAAAATGAAACATAGTGAGTATTTGTCATTGCAATTGGATTAAAGTATTGATGTAATGAACTTTGTTCAATTATTAGTTTATTCAATTATTAGTCGAAGATAAACAAACTGCTGATTTAGACCGAATAAATTGGTATCAGACTGCTAATTATACTCAACTTGCGCATCGAAAAAGTATTTCCGAGGCTCTTTCGCTTTTAGCACTGGTTCACTGACCAACGCCATGACCTGCCAGATGTATATTCTCCCCTTCATCTCGTACGCGAGATAAAGCTGCAAGCGAAACTTTCTCTTCAGTCTCGCAACATCTCCCGGGTGCGTACGTGCTACAGATCGCTGAGTGGAACTGTTTTGATTGTTTGAACAGGAAGTTTGGCAGAAACCTCTTGTTCAGACTAGTGCCGGAATAAACGCGATTCTCTAAAAGGTTTCTTATAGTTGTGCGTTCCTGATAACTCCATTATATTTGTTTCGAAACAAGAAGCATGAAGAATCAAATGTAGCCTCGCTGGAATGTGAACCACTAATCTTCCAATTTTTCGCTGGATGTGCTAGCCATTTACACCACAAGACTACTCACTGGGAAAGGTGATAGTTCGTTATACATATAAGTACTAAAAAGGTAAATTCCCATAAAAATTCTTGAGGAATAAATACCTTTTTTATGCCTTTTATTGTAGAAGGTTCCACAGCTCTGCGTACTTGAAATTAGTGATTCGAAAGTGCAGTTAAAGTCTTTGAAATTATATATAAAATCTTACATGCAAAACCTTGTGATGCAGTCAACTAATTTATTACAAATTGTGGAGCACGGAAGAATTGTTAATATTTGGTTTTCATTCCAGCTTCGTTTTCGTGGGACATTGAAAGAAGATTTTATGATGAAATTGACTAAAATGCACCAAGATCTAAGAAATGTGAAGATGAAATCTTTTAATAAACAGCTCTTGAAACTATATAAATTTTACGAAACAAAAGAACACGCAGAACTAAATGCTGAAACAACTAATCATAAGTCAGCGTAACATGCGTAATTTTGCCAACTATAATTTCGAAAGTCAAGCAGAACCTTCTTCTTCAGCTGCGAGAAGAAAAATTACTGAAAAAGGTATGCACGTAAGAGAAGGCAACACATAAATTTTCGAGAATGTTCTAGATATTGACAGAAAATGATGCTTCTAGAGCCTTTTGGTAGTAGAAAAGTAGAAAGAAAACAAATAAAAAATAACATTTTCAAAATCTGACGGTAAAGTGGGAAAAGGATTTTAGGATTGGGGTCATTAACCACAGTTGAGAGACTTCTAAAGATACGAAACGCCTACGTACAATCTATTTCGCCAATGGAAGACGTTTTTTAAGTAATTTCGGCTATAGAAAAATGGAAATTGTTATATTTTGAATAGAAATCATGGGCAATAAGAACTCATGAATTTTTGTTCCAATAATATACACTGACGCATGCTACGGATTCGAAGACGTTAAACAACCATGCCAGATGAGAAGGAAGATTTTGGTAGTTTATTGTAACTATTCATAAAACATAGCCTAATAATAACCTGTAAATAACTCAAAAAGCAGGCAAAGACTAATTAACACACAAGAAATATCATGAATTATCGATAACATTCACAGAATAAACTCTAAAATGCAATTCTGGCAACTCTCTCTGAATGATGGTCTTCCTGACAACTGATTTGACGACTGGTGGCTGCCGAAGCCGTATTTATATGGTGTTGCACGGAATTCGGGAAAATGTGGTATTTATACGATGTCGCACGGGAAGTTTCGGGTAAAAATGCCTTTAGAGCTTCTAAAATGTATTTTCCCAAAACTTCCATAAAGTAGCCAAGTTGAGAAAGAACAGCCAAATTGGCTAAGAAAATTTATCGTCGAGGTCCAGGAGTAAATTCAGTTTCACAGAAATGCACCTTAAAGTTGTTAGTCTAATTGGACAAAATTAAAACAAACAAATAAATAAAACAATGCGCAATATCCCACATAGCACAAAAACATCCTTGGGATATCCCAAGGATGTTGCTCGCGGGATATGCGCACATCCTCAGGACATCCCGGAATATCCCGCGAACCTCCTAAACACCTCCTCCCGAGTGCTTAATGTCACATCCCGGGATATCCTCAGGACATCCTAACCAAGTCCCATCGACAGCGTGTGGGATGTTATTAGGACATGAACTCCTACTTACTACATCCTCAGGACATCCCGGGATATCCCGCAAACCTCCTAAGCACATCCCATTATATCCTAAAAACATCCTATCTATGTCCCATCGACAGCATATGTGATGTTATTAGGATTTAAAGTCCTACTTACTACATCCTCAGGACATCCCGTAATATCCCAAATCGTTCTCCTATGGTTACTATGGAAAAATCAGAAATGTTGAAAATATTTATACAACTTATTTTGTTTTTAAATCTGAATTTGTGAATATATTAAAACTGAGCAAGGAAATTAAAATGAATTATTCATACAAAATATTAAAACTGAAAATTTTGCTTTTATTTTTAAGATATTAAAAATCTTTTGATCATTTTTAAACATCCAATAGCCCCCAAATTGAATTATTCATAATTAAATTATTTTACAAAATCAGTTTCTAATTTCAGTTAATTTGTATTAAAAATTGAATAATAAAATTACCCATTTAATAATCTTTATATAAATGAATCATCTTTCTTTAAAACATGTAAGGAATTTATAGTGTTTTGATGACACTGTTGAGTGTGTATTTAATTATGGCAAAGCACACTAGGGCTATCTGCCTAAGAGGAGGGATGCCTTTGTGGAGGACTTTCTAAGGGAAACTGGCTCGTATACACGTTACACATGGGGAAAACCACGAAAACGCCCATGCAGCCAGCCCGTTCGCGGGATTCGAACCTCGGACCGAACTACCAGTGTTCAGCGACTTTACTGCTCGGCCGCTGGTGGGCATCTGACACTGTTGGGAAATTGTTAAAAGGAATAAGTTGTATTTTTAAAACTAAATAAATTCCTAGCCTCAGAATAAATAAATATGTTTTCGTAATATAAGAATGCTGCAGGCTTTTTTATATATTTAATATTTAGTTGTAAAAATTTGACATTATGTTAACAATTCTTTATATCATTCAAAAGGTAACTCAAGAAGCTCTTCTAAAATTCCATCTTTCTGCTCACACAATTAAAAAAAAAAATCTGAAAGGCCTCAGATTTTAGCAGTCACTCAAAGAGGCTAAAAGTTTATGAATGCATAGATTATCAATACAGATGGGACAGTGGAAATAGCAAAACATTTTATAAGATACTGACACCAGAAAGTTATATATCTTCTATATATTTGAAAAATGAAGAAATATATCATGTAATTATGTAGAAATATTAAAATGTTTTCAATTAGATATATCATGAATTAAATGCATTTTAAATCAATCAGATTAAAAATTAAAAAAAGCATTGTTTCTCTTTTTAGAAGAACTGTGTGTAATGCTTTTAAATAGCTTGGCTTGTTAGTCAATAATATATTAGATTTTAAAGGTAAATATGTTAAATTTTGCCAAATGGCAAGACTTGAATGAAAAGCGAAACAAGTTTACGACTGACGATATGAAGTCACATTTCAAAACTAATAGCCCTTTTAGATTTAAAAAAAAAAGTTCTGAAAATAATTTGCAATGGTTCATTGGTATTATTTTACGCAAAATTCAGTAAAATGAAATTTACCCGTTGAAATCAATACCAAATTAAACTTTGTAAATTCTAGCACATGTTAAAGGTTGTCTCATCCAGAATTTTATTACTAACCATTCATTTCAGAGCAAAATAAAATTGTAACAGTGCACAAAATGATGTAATTATTTGAATTTAAATCCAAATTGTTATTTACCGAAATTTACAGCAATATTAAACAGCATTGGCTGAGAATACTATACAAATATGCATATCTAGAATTTATATTCATATCATCACAAATAGTCATATTTTGAATGAAAGTGGGGTTTATAAGTAACGAACTGCGATTTATAGTATTGGAACAGAAAACGACAGACCTTCGAAACTATAATGCTCCAAATTTACTAAAGTTTAATTGACTCCATTTTCTTCTTATTATTGTATTTTCTGTCATTTCTCGTTTAACTGTTTAGCAATTAACGCTGAACCTTTCTCGTGTGACTGTTGAACATTATACCAACTTAATACAAGAACCAAATCGTTACAGCGAAGCTAATACAATCTAACATTCAGTTTACGATTTGATTACACACTCGCCTTCTCTAATTATTTATAAATGATTTGATGTCTAAAGAGCGGCAGAGACAACAATAAGAGCGGGCAAGATTCCAGATGTAGGAAAGTAGAAATGAAGATATATTCGATATTCTAATGTTAATATTACTACGACTTCTTATTGAAATGTTTCTATGCATTCTTATTGAAATACAGAAATTCTTTAAAAGAAATAATATTGTGATAGTTATTTGTAGTTTATGCATGACTCCTTTTCATTCGTTATGTTCTTACTGTAACCACACCTTTCGGAAATCAATCGCATCATTTTTCTTTCTGAGGTTTTGGACGATGAAATTATAAAAAGGGCGCCGCGGGGATATGCGAGGAAATACGGTAATTATTTAATTCATGTATGTTACTGTTACAAAATTTTATTCACTTTCTATATATCTGGAGCTGTTATATCCGGCCTTTCTTTCCATTACTGAAACCAACTTGTTATTTTCGAAATACCTATTTCCCATATCTGTTACAAAGGCAATTGTAACAAAGACTAATCAATTTATGCAAATTTGCCTAACCGTTATCGTTTCTTAGTTCGTAAATAACTTTTAAAAATTGATTAAACATTTTACTGATATTGAACTTAAATGCAAATGGATTGTTCTAAACGTTTCTTAATCCAGCTAATTCCATTATCGTTGGAATGCAAATTTTTGCGTCTCAGGAGAAAGAGACGCCCTATCATTATTCTCACTCGTACAGACAGAGGAAAATGCATCTTGATACCCCGTGGTATCTATCGGTCGTTTCGAATAGTAATGAGCTGCAGTTGAAAGCTGCTTTCTGATGGTGTTTATGTTTCTCGTTGATTTAAATGAGCGTATTCGGCTCATGTTTCCTCATGAGATTTGAAGTTGGCAGGCAGGAGAAAACTCGGTCACTTATTTTTTCGTTTGGATGTTTGCTACGTAGACAGCTTGGAGGAGGAATGGAGTGATATGAATTATTCAATGGATTCTGCGAGATACGGTGTTAACAATGTGTTATTATTAGGCGTGGCAGATATCGTTAATTAAACTCACAACCGCTGTTTGTTTTAGAATGTGCACTCTTGCTGAGGCTAATTTTAATCTTTCGCTAAGTATAACGATGGATGATGGCCCCGCACGGTTATTAAGTTGTGGAGTTTGTTGTATTTAAGATTTTATTATCCGTTACATTTAAATTGCCTTCTTCTGTCCGTTCTAATTTTTCTTATGCACACTAATCATTCCAGAAATTATGCACATTATTTAGCAAGAATAAAAAGGACCCAATATGATTCACAACAGAATAGCAATAAGTCAGCTTCACTGTGCGGCTCACTAGAGTAAGTTGAGACTTGCTAGATAGTGTTTTTAATATAAATTTAGTTCCGGAGCCTTTTTATGCAAAAGGATGCTAAACACATGTATGTTGGACAGAAACAAGTGAATTCTCTAATGGAATGCGGGTGCAGAAATGGCGCATGGGTATCTGGTATGTAAGGAAGGTATGAACAACAGTTTAAGGAAGAAAGGCAGTCAAAGTCAAAAGAAACAAACATCTTATCTCTCAGCTTTTGCAATCAATAAGTACTTAAAAGTGTGACATCCACAATGACACAAGATTACTCATCTGTCAACTAATAAGCTCTGACGTTTGCAGAATCGATAGTTATTCATTTAGAATTCATTCTACATCTTTTGGAAAACCTCTCGGTTTCCAGTTAGCGAATTCTGCTTTCGTGTAGCTATGCGTACCGTTTAAAATCTACACTGAGAATGATGATTTATGTCAATGGACAGCTTTTACCGGCAGATCTTCGCAATGGCTTCTATTTTACCATGTAGAACAATTAGGTTTTTATTTTAAATTCGAAGTAAGAGACATAAAAAGTGTGCAGCACCCTTGCCGGAATTCGAATCCGGACCATCCGATGTGCTTTCCATGAAGGTACACGGTAAGGAGGAAGAAAAACCTTACAACGCAACCGAGCCACTTTCACATACACATTCGATTATAAAATATGATAATTTCGGTCCTCCTCTGCCTGAAATTACATTTTTATCAGATATTTGAGAGTCGTCATATATTGCACACTGTAACAGAACACGTAACACATTACGGATTTCAGTTAGATATAACTTTTGATTTTGCTTCACCACGGAACGAAGCAAAAAATTGCAAGGATTGATGTCTAGAGAATTTCAAGGGAAGGTAAGGAACAAGGCATTGTTCCTTGAACTTCAAACTACACTAGTGTGCAAAAATTAAGGACGAAGTCGAAAAATTAGCATATCAGCTGAACGAAGAGGCAGAGCGAACAGAAAGACCAATCAGGAGATTAAGTAAGGTAATGTACGGTAGCACATGTGCAGATATGCAGATAGACGTAAAATGGGGGAGTGTCTGAGTAGTATAAAGCATGTTGTCGGTGTAAGATCAGTATTTCTGGCAAAGAGATTGCACTCCGTATAGCAGTTAAAATCACACCGAGTTGCTGCCTCAGCGAGAAATGGCGAATAATCAATCTGTTAGACGACATCTGGATGCTTTTATCCGAGGTCGAATCATTGGGAAGTTGGAGGAAGGCCTCAGTGTGACAAGTGTGGCTGCAGAGTTCGGAATTGCTCACAGCATCGTTTCACGACTTAGGAGACAATTTCAAACTACAGGAACAACTATCCGGGGGTTTAGTAGTGGTCGTCCACGAGGAACCACACCCGCAGGTGACCGGTATATTGCCTTACAGGCCAGAAGAAACAGGCGGCAGACAGCGGGAGAAATCGCTAGACACACGACACAGGCGACTGGACGACCGATATCGCATTTTACCGTGGCCAGAAGACTGCACGGTGGTGGTCTGTTTGCACGACGCCCTGTACGGTGTGTACCTCTAACGCCTGCCCATCGGAGAAGGCGTTCTCTGTGGTGCCGGAAACACCGGAATTGGAGAGACAATGAATGGGAACGAGTACTCTTAGCAGATGAGAGCAGATTCAGTCTGAGTAGCGATTCTCATCGTATACTCATCTGGAGAGAGCGGGAAGACGCAATCATCCCTCGAACATCATTGAAAGGGACAGGTATGGAGGTGGCGGTGTTCTCGTTTGGGGAGGCATCATGCTTGGTAGTCGTACAGACCTTCACATCTTCGACGCAGGTTCAGTCAACGGGACCCGTTATTGTAACGAGATTCTTCTTCCATATGTGCGTCTTTATAGAGGCGCTATGGGTCCGCAGTTCCTTTTCATGGACGACAATGCACCATGTCATCGCACAGTAGCTGCCGATCAGCTCTTAGAGAGTGAGGATATTGAACGTATGGATTGGCCGGCACGATCTTCGGATCTCAGTCCCATCGAGCATGTATGGGATTTTCTAGGCAGACGCTTGGCAGCTCGTATCTTACCACCAGTAACGATTCCGGAGCTTCGATTGGCGCTGCAAGACGAATGGGCAGCAATGCCTCAACAACTCACTGACACCCTCATTCTCAGCATGGGCAGACGCTGTGAAAGCTGCCTAGTAGTCAGGGGAGATCGTATCCTCTATTAAAGACCGGATGTTTCTTGCTGGACACCCATCACAGGGATGTTTCGGCCTTCAGTCGCATTGCGCTCCATGCTACTTTTTCAATAAAGCTTCATTTTATCCCTCTGATTTCTCTTTTAGTAAGTGTTGCTTACATTACTCATGTCCTTACGTATTGGGGATCTTACGGTATTAAATGTGTTGATTTGGAAAGCTTCTGTACAAAGTTATATTGAAAAGACCATCTCGTCCTAAATTTTTGCACACCAGTGTAGATGCATGTCATATAACAAAGCCTCTCATACAGAGCATCTGTAATAAATGCCAAGAAGTTTGGAAGGATTTGATACAGCACAGGCAAACATATGCAGTTGCATTGTTTGCTACAACCATTTGTAAGAGACTGATTCCTTTTACTTACCGCACATATTCACGAAACAGTTTATACAAATAAATATGACTTAAGTATGAAAAATTATAATGCCTGCTTGAGACATACAATTCCTTGCAAAGTTTCTATGAACCTCCAATAGAGATGATAAATTTTAGTTTAGTTCCTGCAGCTCCTTTCTGCCTAGATAAATCGCTTGAAAAATATGCCTCATCTAAATTCCAGATGTGTTGGCTTTGTCATGGAAATTCAATGATGTCATCACGTTCGCATTTGTCATCGAAGTCATAAACTGGGAGCGTGTGTTTGATAGCATATTCCACTTTGACAAGCGCAGTTTTCTTTAGATTGCTTCGATTACGAATACTAAAGTTGTTGAAGTGGTGCTTAAAGTTACTTAATACACACTACTTTACACTTTATACTAATAATACACAGGAATAATATTTGATTGGCAGGATCCTTCTATTTGTGTTCTCATATGTATTTTTAGATCCTTGTACAACATAAAGGAACTGCTGTAATCGCGAAAAAGTTCGGGTATCTATTTCAACGAAAATATCCATTTTGATGCTCTCGAATACATTAGGAGGATTTTTTGGGGTACGTACAGAATAAAGGACTCTTTTTTTTTTCCAAAACCGATTGTAAAAAGGATTTAAAATGGATTTAGAATGGATTTTTTTCGTCACGTTTGTACATACGAACGTACGTATGTATGTAGCTCCTGTAACTTAAAATCGATTAGCTGTAGAATGTTGGAATTTCGTATATGGGACTGCTATAATAACTAGTTATGAATCTCCCCTTTTTTACTGCAATTCGGCAGCATTAAACGTGTGGCGCAGTGACCTCTTTCTTTTTTTTTTTTTTTTTTTTTTTGTGTGTGTGTGTGTGTGTCTGTGTGTGTGTTTGTTTGTTTATTTCATTGGTAAATTGTGCTTTTTTCCTTTAAATTTAATTCTGCACATATTTTGTGTGTGTGTGATCCAGTTATGTTCCTTTTATGTTCCGGTTTTAATCTGCATGCACTGGTTGTAGAATTATCAACAATTTAAAAGTGTAAATGGAGCTAAGCTGATTTGTTATTACGTGGCGCTAATTTGTTCGCATTTGAAACTCTTAGTAGCGTGAATAAAGTCAGCTGGTACACCAACCTCTGCGCCGTTCTGCCCAACGGGACCCAAAGTTAACTTTGAATTTCGAAGCAACGAAAAATTTGTCTTTCCGCCCGTTGGCCAAATTGCTTGTTTTGTGGGGTAGGAATTTTAATTTTAACTGCGAAAATTGTTTTCCTGAAACTTTTAAACTGTATTCGGTGCTTTAAGTGTTTTTTTTTTTTTTTTTTTTTTTTTTTACAATTTTGAAAAAAAAGTGCTTTGAGTTGTTATGTATTTTTATCTTGCCATGGAGTGAGAATTGAACTGATTGACTGAGAAATAAATCTCTAATGAAATTCGAGGAAATATGTTCAAATGAAGTGTAGCAAAAAAATGTGTACAATTTAATAGGCCGTACGAGGAAGTCATGTGGTATCCACATCAAATTTTTTGTATTCGCTATATTACTTCTTTAAAAAATAATACAGCCGGTAATATTTGGTGGAAAAAAGTGGTACGAAAACAAAACTGATGCGGAGAAAAAAGCAAGGTTTCTGAGTAATACACCTCAGGAGCCTTTAATATATATATATATATATATTCTAACATGCTTCAGCTGATTTGTCTAAAATGTCAACTTGGATGCATTTCGTGTGCGCTACATATTTCATAAAAGCACAAAATAAAAGGAATAAAGAATAATAAAAAAAGATCTGTAACTCTATTCTCCATACAGTCGTCGTCGATCCAATATAAAAGCACTTGAGCCTTTCAATGAATCCCACGAACAACAGGGACTGATACGAAACCAGTGACACGTTCCGTGTCAAGCGGTAATGGCCCGAAAGCGAGTCGTTCACGGTAATACAATCCCCTCCGTTCCTGTTCACGTCAAAGTGCCACCCACAGCCCTGGCTGTCGCTCGTAAATTGCCCGTACGGAGAAGGAGTTGATGATGGAAGTTCGAACTAATGCTCACAGCGGGGAGAGTTTGCTGCTGCATCCATGGCCAGAAATTCGAGATTCTGTGGAATTTTCCGTTTCGTTCTGCGCTGATTAAATAGTCTACGGTAAGTTCCGGATGGTTCGATAACAGTCCCTGAAGTCTTTCTTGGACTATTCGAAAGAGAAAGTGATATTTTAAACATATTCTTTTGTAGTTTTGGAAATATTCTGTACAGTAGAATTTACTTTGCTAATCTTTCATGACATAAATAAAGGAATAAGTTTGTTTGATTATTTTTAACAAATAAAAATTACATACTAATAAAAATACTGACATCCTTTTCATTATGTAACTTTTTTTGGAATACTTTAATGCTTTTAAAGAGTTCAAAATCTATTTGAATAAAGAAAAGCTGATTCGTTCGAAGTTAATGAAAACTGTCGTTAAATAGCTTTCAAATTTTAAAACGTCTAACAAAATTTTAGAAAGTTTTTCAAATTTCAATAAATGTATGAATTCAAAAATGGGAAAACTATTTTAAGGATTTTTTTTTTTAACTTCTTATTAACAAACTTGCATTTACTTATGTGAATTTAACAAAATATGCATCAATTTAAGATAAATAATAAATAGCATTTTTTTCATAAGATTTACAGAGTGCGAAAATTTTAACTCATATACTGTTACTTAAATCTTTCACATTTCTCAAATCCCCGAAATATCAATGCACAATGTTAAAAAATTTTCTCTTAATGAAATTTCATGAATATTTTGTTGCGAATTACATATACATGGAAATAATTTTAGTGAAATTATATGTAAATTGTAGTACCTCTTGCACAATGTAAAATAAAAGGCCTCAAGAAAGCGATGCTTGGCGGGAAAAATAAGCTTACCGGGACAATCCCATTTAACACTAAGGTAAATGACGCCAAGATGGTGATGGTTTTGGCAATTAATTTTTGTCGCCAAATCTGACAGGAAATCGCAAATGCCGCCAAACTTCCCGATCATTTGGAGACATTTTGGTCCGATCCTTGGTAACGTTCGACCGTCTGAAGCGCAACTCTGGTTGGCATTCTGCCAAAACACATAGACTCGTCTAAAAGGAGCGGTATTACTTGCTGCGACGTGAAAGGTCTTCTCTTCTCCGGAAAGAGCTATGCTGGAGGGAAAGAAAATCTCCATCTTTCCACCCTATTTTGAGAAAATTTCGGTCCGAATGGCGCATGCGTGTTTGCGCTCATGGTCGCGGATAAGGGGGTCGAACTATAACTGTAAGCACGTACGGGCCAATGTAACTGTAATCGTGTAGGCCTTCCAGCAATTTCAAGACACCAAAGGTACTGGAAATTTCTCGGCGGTTGGGGGAAAACTGTATAAGACCATAGAGAGCATAATTTTCTCAGGTTTCAGTTCAGCTTTAAATTAGAAGTATTGAGGGATCTCCGTGGAAGCTCCGCTGTATAGGTTCGTTGCGTTTAACATTATTAGTAATTTGAAGTCGTAACTACTGACTGTGCTCTGTTAGACTGAGAAGCGGTGTACGAGAACTTTTGTGAAAAGTTTCAGAATTGTAAAGTTTGATAGCGTAGCTTGTACTCGAAGCTAGTACTATAGCTTGATTTCATCAATTTATCGTCGGTTCTGTGTGCATTCAATCCATACGAACCTGTATGTAAGTAACACTATTATTTTCTGTGCTTCCTGAAAATCACAAAATTAATAATAAAATAATTTTTGAAATTTTTCCAAAATAAGTTTTTTCTGAGGAAGATTAGAATTAACAATTACGGCGATATCAATGTAGTATTTTTTTTTATAACAAAAAGGTTAATCAGCTGAATTGACAAAGCACAGAAAGTAAAATTCGTTTAAACATATTGTTACGTGCGTACGGGTTCGTAATAGATTGAATGCACGCAAAAACAACGACAACTTGATGAAATTTATTTTCCCCAAATAGACACTTTAGAAAAAAAATCTTATATGCGTAGAGGTTCGTAATGGAGTGAATGAAAACAGAACCGATGATAAAATTTATTTTCTTAAAATTAAACATTTTATAGTACTGGAAATTTTCACAAAAGTCTTCGTACAGCTCTTCTCAGTAACACGTACAGGCAGAAGCTATGCCAGCTCCTCAGTACTGCAGATAATTGAGGTATTACTGCACCTAGCTAACTGTTACGCTTCCGCCCCAGTTTTGAGGGAGAACACCCGGAGGAGCGGTCCGAGGGTTTCCAACCCTTCTTCTCCTATCACTAACCACTCCAGAGGACTTTTAGCTTGGCGTGTATTTTGAATGCCCCCACAGCGCACGGACAATACACGCGTACAAACATCCATGCCTTCTCCGAGATTCGAACCCGGGCCGATTGGTACAGCAGTTAGTGTCACTAACTATTATACGGGCTGGGCGGCATTGAGCACGACATCTTGACACGTAATAGAGGAAAGAGATTGTCCATGAAATCTTAGGCAACTGAGGTATCCCAAAGTCTAAATGTTCGATCAATTGTTCTTTCTAAGACAGAAGAGAAATAGTTCTTGGAAGTTCCGCTTTCAGCATTGCATTTTGGAGTTTGTAATTCACTGAAAATCATCCTCTGAGACGAAATTACAGAGTTGAAATTAGACCCTATTGCACATTTTGAAAGAACTGAACTTGTGTAAACATTAAAACAATAAATTACGACAGAGAAATCAAGTCATTTTTATAAAAATTATGCGGTTGCAGTTAGGCTTGACAGATACACAGTCCAAGTCTTTGGTTATGTAGAAGAATGTCTCTGATCTTGGACCTAGTATGCCTATTCTTTATGGCGTATTTTCTAAAGGGAATTAGATTATCGTGAGGCTTTATCAGATACATTGCCTATGTCAGATCACAATTAAAAATGTAATGATCACTGTCACCCCTTTCCTCACATACGCAGAGATTACACAACCAGGTCAGTTGTTAAACTTCAAAATCACTAAGAACGTTAAACACAATGGAATGCAAAGCGCATTTAAAAGGCGAAGCTCGCATGGAGATCTCTCAGAACTCCGTACTCAGCTCTGAATTAAACAGCTGAGAACTGATGCTTTCTCCGATCTTAAATAGTCCCCCCCCTCGGCCACTGGGAAATTTGGAGTACCTTCGATTTCTTCAAATTGCTAGACGGCCTATACAGTTAATGTTACATGAATAAGATGCAGTCAGAGTTATATAGGAATTGGACCAGTTACAATTATACAAGGATCGGACTAAAATGTCTCCAAAACTATCGCCAACTTGGCGCTATCTCGGCAAGATAGGCATTTACTTCAATTTTAAATGGACCTGCGCCTGTAATCTTATTTACCGGCTGAGCTTCACTCTCTGCAGGCATTTCATGTTACATTATACAAAGGGTACTACAATTTTACAGATAAATTTCCTATAATTATTTATATACATACAAAATTGGTACTGATATTTACTCTTAATAATTTCGAAAATCCGTATACCTGGTGCCTTAATTTCAAATTTAGATTATTGCTCCTCAGATTTTTGTCTTCTCTACCTATTTACATGCCTATAATTCCATTCTTCCCTACGCATGTGAGTTATAGTTGAGCTAAAAAAAATGAACAGGAAGAAGAAAATAAATTTCTTGAAGAAAATAATATAATAATCGAGCTATGATAAGTAATATTCACAGTTAATTGATAATTATAAATTAATTTGCGATTCCAAAATGCTGAAGATGTCATATTCGGATATCATACGATTCCAATATGTCGGTGGTGATGTTATAAATATCAGGCCCTTTTTAATGATATTACTTCCTTCACCCGAAGAGCATGGCTTACTATATATACTATACTAATAGCAAAGGTGCAGAGTCATAAACCATTTAATTATCGGTAACTGAAACACATCACTATATACCGTACTCGAAAGAGTTAATTAAATTTTAATGAAGTGCAATTAGCCTAATAATCGTATTAAATAAACGCAGAATTAATACAATATTCCGGAAATAATATTACTCATATTATTCTACATTATGTAACACATTCCATGTCGCCATTGTGGTTAGTACGACAGATAACTCTAGATATTATATCTACAACATTGTGTCTACAGTAACATTATAATGTTAGAACGTTTAGAACGTTTTTCATAGCACATGTTGAGAACGGTTCGAAAAGTACCAGTGTTGTACGTTGAAATATACGTCCTAAGAACACGGTTATAATACGCACCGTTTTAGCACGTAATTTAGAACGTTTTTCCCAGTACATGTTGAGAACGTTTCGAAATGTACCAGGATTGTACGTTGAAATGTGCGTTTTAAGAACACGGTTATAATACACAGCGCTTTAACACGTCGTTTAGAAAGTATTTTCTATCACATGTTGAGAACGTTTCGGAAAGTACCAGTATTTTACGTTGAAATGTACGTCTTAAGAACACGGTTCTAACATACACAACTTTAGCACGTTATGTCGAACGTATTTTATAACTCAATTTTGGAACGTTTCAAAAAACACGATTGTTATACTAAATACACGGTTGTTACACGCACCACTTTAGCACGTTATGTAGAACGTTCTAAATACACCTAACACCGTTATAGAACGGTATGACACGGTCTCTGAACGTTTTCGGAACGTTCCTTTGGTGCTTGGGTAGTTACTTTACAGGTTACATACTGATTATTTTTAGTCCCCTTACTTCACATTATAATGCAATCCGAGCTTTCTAGTGCATCTCGTCCCAGAGCTTAATACTTGAGCTTACTGTTGAATACCGGTAGTTCGTCTCAGGCTCCAACCCCAGCAATCGGGCTGGTTCGTGGTTATTTTTCGTGGCGCGTCCCGTATATGTGTCATGAATACGAACAAATTTCTTTCAAAACGTTTTCTATGAAGACATTCCTCACTTAAGGCATATAGCTCTCGTGTGCTTTCCTGTATTCAGACAACCTGAACTCCCAATGCAATGCTCGAAATATTAAATACTCATTAAATATAATCTATTAAAATTGGCGCTTTTTATGAACTGCTCAGAATACGTAATACATGTGTTCATAATTTAATCACCGGATAACAAAATTCAATTGAAACGTAATTTTACGTAGTACCACGAAGTAATTCATATCGATATAATCTTTAGTTGAAGGAGTTTCGTTTGTTGTAATTTTGGGAATGGCAACAGGGATCTTGTTTGTTTACAGAGAAAATGACATCATATCTTGATGTTTTGCACAAAGGAAGTTCACGTCAGTGAAGTAAATGTTTCTGCCATTCGACATGTATTTGTGTGCAGTCCCAAGAAATCCATTCACCATGCCAGGCTGCAAACATGAACTATCAGGTAGACTGTTTATAAAGTTGTTCATGAACCGTTAAAACTGACGAAGTATAAATTGTAGATTTGTCGACTAATCCATCCAAATGATCGAGTCGTTCGTAAGAAATTTTCTGTAGATATTCTTGACCTTACCTATAATGAATATCAGTTTCTTCGAAAACTCGCATTCAGTAATGAAGCAACATTTCATGTGTGAGGAGAGGTTTATCCATATAATTACAGGATTTGGGTGTCAGAAAATCCACATTTTGTAAGGAAAATTGAGCGAGGTAGCCCTTAAGTTAACATTTGATAGGAACTAACTCGTAACAAAGTGTCACTAGTCCCATTCTTTTCTCGGAGTCATTAATTAATACAGATGATTACTTAGATATGCTGAGATTGTCTTCGAACCGCAATTAGGAGAAATGCAGCCAAACATGCGTTTTTTTGGGGGGGGGGAATAACAGGATGGGATCGCCTGTAATTGGGCTACACATGTATGCGTATTCCTTGATGAAAAATTCCCCAAACCGCTGGATTGGTAGAGATGAACCAATTTCATGGCCACTCTGTTTTCCGGAAGTCACACCACCGGAATGCTTTTTCTGCGGATACCTGAAGAACTGAGTTTATGCTGCAGAGATTTACAACATCAAAGAATTAAAACATCGAATCACCACAGAAACAGCTACTGTGACTCCGCAAATCCATAATAACGTCTGACGGGAAATCGAGAACAGACCTTTATATTTGCTCAACAACTAATGGTACTGTGTTAAAGTGTATTAATATAAAATTCTTTGGAGTGCTAAATAAAATCCTATCAGTCATTTTTCCCTATCTCTAGTTCTGTGCATTATTTAATAAATATCTGTATCCGGTGATTAAAGTACAGACAACCTATATAATACGCACAACATGTCTGAACAGAATTCAAACAGCTGCAGAATATGGTACCCTTCTTCTTTTTAGATAGGGCCTGATTAATCCAGAATCCGGTTAAATCTTCCGTGGAAATTCAGAAATTGACTGGAATTATGATTTCAAGATGCCAAGAATATGTCGTGGGAAAAAATAATTTGAATGAAAGTAACACAGTTATATATAGATTCATATGAG
Source organism: Stegodyphus dumicola (assembly GCF_044657685.1). NCBI lineage: Eukaryota > Metazoa > Arthropoda > Arachnida > Araneae > Eresidae > Stegodyphus > Stegodyphus dumicola. The sequence goes on along the minus strand of NC_140771.1, from coordinate 66,857,427 downwards.
ATGTCTACCTCTTTACGTTGGTATTAATATTTTGCAAAATTATCAAACAATTGCATATGTATAATCTGCAAAATTTTGCTCCCTAACCATCAGCTGATTACGAATATTTGCTCCATCATCGTACGGAAATTAGAGCCACAATCTAATATTGTTTAAGTTATAAAACACTAGGCTCAGATTTCCCAGGAGTCCTAAATGATTTAACTCCCTACGGGAATGCCAATGCAGAATTTCAATATTTAGCCTGTCATGTGTTGAAACAGCAGCATACATCTCATTGCAGCAATTCGAACAGGAAACTACTAACATTGCTGACGTTTATGCACTCTCATTCGGTGCTGGTTTCTAGATAGTCCATTATGTTATTGAAATGGGAGACACGGCGATGCTTTGCTGAAACCGCACAACATCAGTAATGTCAGCTTCCGCGGTTATTAATGAAAATTAGGACCCACTGCTGTTATGCGAGTTAAACTCGGTTCTGAGATTGCATATTCAAAAGCCCAGAAGTCTCCATTTTCGAGTGTATAACAGATTAGAAGGTCTGAGCAAGCACTGCTCACATTAACTGACGATGTAACTTGGTTAAGCAGCCGTAAGTATCAAAGGAGAGAAGTGACACTGAATCGGTATTTGTTCATTATATCATAGTCTCAGAATTATATACTGATATCCTTAAGATTTTATAATATAAAGATGCTAATTTTCATTGGTAGCTTTTAAATTAATCTTGATTCACACTTTAATTTTTATGTTTACAGATGAGAATGATTCTTCAGTAACATAATTTAGCCACCGACATATTTACTGCCACTGATATAATTTAAAAGAACATGACAAGTCCAGAAAAACGACAGACGTGAAGAAAGAATACGGATGCGAAATAAATTCAGAAAATTAATTGTAGTTTAGAAATAAAAATTACATTTATTCAACTAATACTTATTTAATTAAGGAAAACGCATTTATTTTATTAAAAGTTGCTTAGACAGCATAGATGCATTTTATTATTTTAAGTACCTGAAAGTTTAACTTAATTAATTATGACAAGAAAGCAAGAACTTTTGTAAAACAGAGAATGTCTTTGGCAAATTACTTACCCCCCCCCGAAAGCAAAAATACCGATTTACATCCCCATCAGATATGAGAAACCATGAAAATTTTTAAAGAATGAAACACTGGAAACGAAAAGAAACCATTTCTGAACTTAACGGTTTCATCCATTCCGCCACTGATAGGCAGTTTATTGCTTTTAGAATACAACTGCATTTTAACTAGGCAATTTTAATTATTTAATGACTTGAAAGCAATCTTATTTTAGAAATTAAAATGTATTTTAACAATATAACTTTATTCATTTAGACACTGATAGGCAATTTTTTTATCACGAAAAACCATATTTTAAAATATAATTTTAATACTTAAACCCCTGACAGGCAATTTTATTTTTAGGAAAAAGTTATAATTTAACTATGAAATTAGACGTTTTAACAGATAACCATAATTTTTTTAGTTATCTCACTTGAATAATAAATAATCTGTGAATAATTTAAAAAAAAAACACTGAACTTAAACTTTTAGTCTTGTCTTAACATATAATTATTCAATTTTTAAAATACTCTTTTTAATTTTTTAATTTGTTTGAAATATTGTAATCTCAAAATCATATTTTAACGGAAATATTAATTTTGACCTTTCCCCAATCCATTTCGACAGTTGTTTTGCGTGACGTCTGTACGTACGAACAGAATGAGGGACATTTTTTCCAATATGGATTCTAAAACGAATTTAAAATGGATTCAAAAGGGATCTTTGCTTGACGTCTGTACGTACATATGTATTTATCTCGTATGATTCATAGACGATTAGCCGTAGAACGTTGAAATTTTATGAGGCTGTTATAACATATCTAGTTTTGCACCTCTCTTTTTCATTGCAATAGGCAGTAGCGAAAACAAAAGCCAAAATTATATATATATATATAATGTTGTATGATCTTAAATTCACTCAGTGCTAAATCGAGTTATTCTACTACTTGCGCAATTGCTGCAAAGTAAGTTAATAATAATTTATTTACTAAAGAAATATTGATTATATTATCTCCTAAGATTAATTTTATAGAATTATCTTAAAAGAGTGAATCCATAGTTAGTAAGTTCAATTTCAAAAATTGTTTTATTGAATGTAAATTGTTAAAATGTTTAACGGGGACTTGAATTAAATCATGAATAACAAAATTTCAGTTGTAAAAAAAAATAAATTAAAAGCAAGTATATACTAGCGAAAGTACCGGATGCCATAAGAGTAATGTATCTAATAACAGAGAGAATGATACCGCTGTAATCCTTCTCTAATAATAAAGCAAAAAATACGATTCATAGTCATACATTTTCCATGCTAATGCGATACGGAACCCACATAAAAAGTTTAGATAGAAAAATAAGCTAATTATATCAGCAACAATGGCGCACAGTTTTGAATGATTTCCGCCTTTCTAATCAAATGGTCATAAAAGTTTAAGTTCCATGCAATATTTCATCTATATTCAATTTGAGTCGATTCAATGTGGTAAAAAATTTATCATAATCGATCAGAAATCAATAACGCAAACAAACAAACAGACAGTTCTTTAAATGTATAGATTTTGTAAAATTTACAAATTTTTGATTAAAAGACTGCGCGATTTGAAAGCGAGCAGTAGCAACACTATTCGAAATAATTTTCATCTCCAGCTTGCGAGACTGTTGCCACTCGGAAAAATGAGGGCAAAAATAATCGTTTTTCCGAATTTTTAGTTAATATCTTTGATTTTAGCTACTTTTCGGGGGAAAAATGGACGTCGACCTTTTCCAGGACCCAGGAAAGACTTGTAGAAAGTTTGGTGACTTTAGGTTTGGTCACTATAGCAGTGACATAGTTATTAGAGGACAACCCACACCAAGCAGACAGTCTTTCTTTTTATATATATATAGAGATAAATTACAGAAGTGTTTAAATGACGAAAATATTTGTGCTTTGGCGATGTAAAATTTTAAAAAATATTCATTTTCGAGAAATAACGAAATCTAACTTTTAATGCGACCTCCCGGTTCCTATACATTTATTTAACAAAGATTCATACAGTTATGAAAAAATAAACCTACAAAAAAATTTGAAAAAGATGTTTATAATTTAATTGGCCGTACAAGGAAATCATGTGGTATCCACATCTTTTTTTTTTTTTTTATTCCTGATTCAATCAGTCACTCTGGGATGATGCAAATTAAATTAAAATAATCGCTAAACAAATAAAATTGATACATGAAACCCGAAATTTTTCGCGATTACAGTACATCCTTGACTTCGTATACGAAAGTAAAAGACTGTCGGTTGACCACGCAAATCTTCCTAGGTAGAGATAGTATATTTCTTTACAACTGTGGCAAAGATCGCCAGGGCTGTCTGCTTAACTGGAGGAATGTCTTCGAGGAAGATCTTTCAAGGGATAGAAAATTAAGAAAAAGAGCTAAAACGCAATAAATGCGTACTCTTTAAAAATGTATACTTATTTAGATGCTATTCAACTTAAGAGAATCTGTTATTTAACCTGTTTTCTAATAATGCATATTAGTGCTTCTCGAATTTTCGAATTTATCGAAAGTAATGGTAGCCAGGCTCATGCGTCATGCCTCTGCACAATGTGCACAAGCACATGACAATTTAGGTACAGATCGTAGCGCTGGACTTTCATGCACTAAGTGTATTAAGTTAAAACATGTTCGAGCCACAAAATTTGGTACTGATCATGTTGTTAGTTCTAGACAACGCCCGGTTTATAACTCAGAACTACAATCTCAGTTAAAAAAATAAATTATTCTGATGATTATTTATTTCGAACTGTTTCAACTGTTATTATTAAGCTTAATAAATCATATCAACGCAATCCTTTTTAAAAATCTCTGAGTTAGAGTAATGCTGAAGAAAAATATCACCAAAAATTTTTCAAATACTTTTAAATGTGAAGAAATTTATGTGATTATAACCAGATATACGTAAAATGCTCCATGAAAAACACATCACTGTTCAGCAATGTTGCATTATATTCAATAAACACTCTAGTCTAATAAGAAATCTAATAAAAGCCAATGATGAACGCTCAAGAAATCGGAAACAGATATATAATTAACTCTTGACAATAAAAGGATTCCCATTCTATAGATTTTCGAATTTTATGCAAATTCAATTTTATGCAAAGCACATGCCCAACTAATTAAAAAGGGGTAATGCGTATCCAAGAAATCGAAACTGATTTATAATTATCACATGCCGATATAAAAATTTGCGTTGAATGCATTTCCGAATTTAATACATTGAAAAAATTTAATGATCACTTATTTAAAAAGCACAAAAAACAAATCTTGCAAAATTCTAAGAAGCTGATTGTAAGATTTTATTGTTTCAAAATCTAATCCATGAAAAGCAAATATAAATAACTGATATTAGAAATTACAATTTAAATCTGATTTACCATTTAAATTCCTTAGAAATGAACTGCATATTTGTTTATTTGTAAACTAGGTTTTATGTAATTTTATAATGTCATGTATTTCATTTAGAGCGTTTTGTATAAAAATTTTACCACAAATTTTTATTTAACCGAGTTTGAGATAATTTACTGCGCTTGTAAACGTTCATTTTATGTGCTATGTTCTATAACTTTTAATCCTTGAAACAATCGGCGTTTGAATTCTAAGGATAGCTAAAGCAGAACCAACGATTATGGGCAGAAATCTTCCTACCGGGTCCTAGCCGCAGCTTTTGTCGCCAATTTGTCGACATTCTTAGTAGTTTCTGGAAACGTGTTTTCATACAATAAGAACATGAAGATGTGCTCTAGAGTTTGTGTTCATTGAAGTTGGTGGAGTTTTAACCAAACAAAGTTTTCGCTCAATAATAATAAAAAAAGAAAACGTTATTGAGCAAATATCTATCTTAACGAGTCGAAATATTCCCTTATTTTAACAAAACTCTGCTACTTAAATAAACACAAAGTACTGCAATGCATCTCAAAATCTGTAAACAAGTTACAATAAAAAACATAGTTTTTGTAAGCATAGCTGTCAACATCTCTTAATGATTTAAATTAATCATTTTAACACTCAAAATGCAAACAGAGTTTTTTATTGCTAACAAACAACATAAACATTTATTAGAAAGCTTTATTTTCAAGCAAACTACCGAAATTAGTTTTAAACAAAACGCAGTTTTTAAGTTTTCCTAGCTATACACACGAGTTGATAACGTGGTTTAAAGCAAACATAACATTGCAATTAATTTAAATTAAATATGCTTGGTTTTCTATTCCCTTTCACTTGTTACAAAAAATTATATTTCAGAAACCTCGATTTGAATTAAATATTTACCAAGAAACATTTGTTTTGGATGCATATCTATAGTTTGGAGTTTATTTGTTCCCTGAAGTGAAAGTTCGACATTAAAACTTTTGTTTGCAGTGTTTGTATTTTTATTCGAAACGACTTTTTCCTTCATGACGTTTCAATGTCTTTTGTACACATTTTAAGCGTGTAAACAATTTGTTGGCTTCATAAAATTTGGAGAGAAATGGAATAAAGTTTCTTAGATTATTTTGGCATTCATAAATCTTTACAAGAAGAAAATGCAAAACTGCTAAAATCTTAAAAGGATTTTCAACTACGATGCATGTTTGTATTTATGCAAGAATATTTTACCAGAAGAAACCTCAATGAATTTAACAAATCCATTTCGTATCCCCCCCAAAAAAAAATCACAGAAAAGGTGTGTCGCTCAGAAGGTTTGCTAAGGTTTTTTACACTTTTAATGAACTCGCAGTCTAATCACTCCTGCCAACCCGCCCAACAGCGGGCGAGCGGTAAATTCGCTGAACACTGGTAGTTCGGCCCGAAGTTCAAATCCCAGGACAGGGCTGGCTGCATGGGCATTTTCGTGGTTTTCCCCATTTTACAAAGTCGTACATGATGGTTATCCCTCTCCTTAGGCGCTTTGCCATAATTAAATAAACCAAAAAAAAAAAAAAAAAAAATCCTGCTGATGTACTTCTTTTTGTCTTTTTTTGTCTTTTTGGCTTTATTACAAAGCATCGTTTTTCTTCGCACTTATCTCATATACAGCTCAAAAGCAAAATTAGAAATAAAAAGTTTTATAGCAACATATTTTTAGAATTAATGATGCAGTTTTAAGTGTTTATGTACATTTTACGAGGCTTATCTCATTTCCTCATATGTGGCCCACCAGCGGCCGAGCGGTAAAATAGCTGAACACTGGTAGTTCGGTCTGAGGCTCGAATCCCACTAACGGGCTGGCTGCATGGGCGTTTTCGTGGTTTTCTTCATGTGTATACGAGCCAGTTTCCTTAGAAAGTCCTCCACGAAGGCATCCCTCCTCTTAGACAGATAGCCCTAATGTGCTTTGCTGTATTCTCAATACACACACACATTTCCTCATATCAATGTTCAGTTTTCTTACTGAGATGGCTTGCAAAGCATTTATTATTAGTAGTAGTAGTAATGTTTTGCGTGTTAACTTTGTTTATTAAATATCAGCAAAGCCACAAAATATTTAAAAGCGACATACCTTTAGAATTTTCGATAGACAGTCCCACGTGCTGGAGATAAAAATGTTTTATTCTGTACAGTACTGCCGCTGCTCGCTTTCAAATCGTTGAGTTTGTTAATCAAAAATTCATTAAAATTTTACAAAATATAAAATTCGAAATTCAAAATTCGGACTTACAGGTGCAATGATCGGGTGGAGGACTACGCTATACAAAATTAGATGGCTCTAGGTTACCGTCGTTTATTCACAGGAAGAGGAACATACATTACATACATGCAATTTTCATTACTTAATTTCTTTAAAAGCAATACAGGGCGATAATATTTGGCGGCAACAATTTAAAAGGTGATATAACCATTTATAGTGGACGTCGGAAAATCCAATTTCGAGACTAATAGCCTCTTCTAACGCCCTTTTGGGTTAAAAACAACAAAGTATAGTTAAAATATCTGGAAGTTTGGAATTTAGGCAAGAACATTTCGTAAATAATGAAAGAAGTATTGTAGGTATTTATTTTAACAATTTTAAGAAAATTGCTTTATTTTATCAGAATTAGAATACCAGCTCTAGAGTTATAAAAAAATAATGCTCTAGTTTGAGAATTAATTAGTAAAAAGTTCTTAATTGCTGTCCTTTCATTAAATTATTTTAGGATAAAAGGCCTAATTCTGCCTAAATTAGTAATTATAAAATAGAAAAATATGTGTAATGGTTTTAATGAATCTAGCTAATGTAATTTCATAAAAATATTTAATATTTTGATCCAACATCTCAAATACATTTATACTTAAAGCAATAAGATTGAAAAGTAGAGAAATTATTCTTAATAGCGGTGCTTATTATTTATAAATCGCTTGCTTTTTTAATGAATAGCAGACAAATTAAACTTGAAAGTTAAATAAATTACATTTTGCCAAATGACAAGAGTTTGGCACTCAAGAGATAAAAATGTTTTATTTTCAGAAGTGCTGCCATTGCTCGCTATTAAATAGCTGAGTCTGTTGCTCGAAAATTCATTAGATTTGGACAAAATCCGAAATAAATGGAAACAAATTAAGTCGAAATTAAAAATTCTGGTTTAGAAGAGCATATCTTCTGGTGGATCACTAGGTGTACTGAACATTTGGCGTATTTAGTAGGTATCATCAGTTTTCCATAGTGCAAGGAAAATACATACATACAGGATTCCTCATTATTTAGTAATAGCTGATTTAACGAGATTTTACCAGCTGATTCTATATTATTTGCCTACGCTAAAACACCTTTGAGATAGATGTACAGATGTACTCGGAAAATACTTTCTGAGATATAACTATTCATATTTATACGAAACATGAAGGAAATTATGGAAATACATTACGAAAATTTACATAACAGAAGTTTCCATACCTGACAGGCAGCATTTTATGTCTGACTTACTCCTTCAGGCAAAACATAAAATTTAAATAATGTTGCAATTTTTATAACGATTCTAAAAATATCGATCCTAAATTTCTGATTCACCATATAATGATCTGGAGGAAAGAAGGCAATTTATTATGACAGAAGGTTTCAAAAGAGACATTATGACAGAAGGGTTCTTATGAAGAATTTTTGACGAAATTTTTTTGCAATAATAAACTTGGAATTACGTTAAAATTCACTCACCCATATTATTATACAATTCTGCATCTCGCAGCCGAACCAGAATGAACTCACTAAAACCTCTCAGCAGTCGAAGAACATCAATACAAACACTCGAAGTGTTTTCCGTTACTTTTAGAGAAGGAAATCATTTCCAAAGAGAAAGAATGATCTACAGGATGGCTATAAAAAAGCTTCCCGATATGTGAAACCCTAGCGGCCTGTCCACTCAACCAATCGAAATGAAGTTTCCGATATTGTTGTTTGCAGGTATGTGCTCCAGATTGTAATGATTTTAAAAAACAGAGCTCTCGCGGCTAGGTGACAGTGAAAACACTGCGAAATTTTTGAATGGCAACACTGATTACTTTCCTGCATAAATTGATCAGCGTATTGAGAAACCATGAATGGCGTTGGAATGATACATGTATGATGAAAATTGGCGGAAAACATATAACATAAATCATTTGCAAGGAAGTGCATGGGATAATGCAAGACAGGATACGGATAAAAAATTTTATTACAATTTATTGAAATTTTCAAAGTTATACAACGTTTTACGATCTTCTCCCGCAACTTTGCATTTTCGTGGCCACCGCGTTCCCCCGTCCTCCCTCCGATGGATTTCTAGTTCTGGAGTTAACTAAAACCTAATGTGTACACACCAAATCCATAAGATTTGTTAGAACTGAATGGTGCCTTAAAACATGAAGTTACACAGATTCCTCCTGCGATGTTATGTTCATCGTTGTTGACAACAAGCTTTCGCATGCAATGCGTTATCATCTGTGACACGTTGAAATTTGCCAATTCCAATAAAAGTGTTTTACCTATCTCCTCTTGTGCTGTCATTAGTCTTTTACAATGCTCTTCTTTGCAAATATTTTAAGCCGCCAATATTTGTCATACGTATATCGTTCCAAAGCCATTTATGGTTTTTCAATACGCTGATCAATTTGCGCAGGAAAAATGTGGTGTCGCCATTCGAAAATTTCGAAATGTTTTAAATGTAACCATGAGAGCTCTATTGAAATCATGGCAATCTCGGGTGCATACCTGTACCAATATTTGAAATTTCATTTCGATTATTTGAGCGGATAAGCCACTAGGGCTTATATATCGAAGAAGTTTTTTATGACCACCCTGTACATACACGTAACAAGCGAAGAAGCCGCTAATGCTTTTTCATAAGAGACTTTATGATTGCACGTAATGTAAAGAAGTTTTCCTTACATATGCAATACAAATATAACAAATAGAAGACACCGAAAACTCAATGAAAAATAAATAAAAGGAATCAACAAAAAAAAAAAAGAGTAGATTTGGAGGGTTATAGTTTCGAAAATTAAACAGAAGCTCCGTCAGCTGTAGGCGTGGAAATTCTAAGAGTCTGTTAGTGATATCGAAGCAGGAGACATAAAATTCAACAATGTCGTCGTTGGGGTTCGGACTCTGGACTACCAATTGGAAGTGCTTCTAATTACATCACGAAAGCATGCAGTAAGAAAAAAAAAATGCTTTTCATTCTCCCTCACTTAATGAGCGCCCGGAAAGGAAGAGACCCAGCCGCAAGATTGAGGTAGTGACGAATCACATATAAGTTCAGACGCCACTTTTAGAGCGCTTACGTTTTTTTAGAGGCAGGAAGTTTGAAACTTTTATTAATACATGTATACATTAGGCATCGCTTAATCTGATGACGTTAGTCCACGGATTTTGTTACCACATTAAACGATGAGAAAAAATATTCTTAAAACTAGCAATGGAATGTATTTAATTTAATATAAACATAACTAGAAACATGTAAATAGGTATTGCATAGCCTATTCATTGGAAAAATGCAAAAGTTGTTCATAATTGTCTTTGAAATTGTTTGAGCCATGCTGTACCTTTAATCGTAATACAAGGAGGGCATCACATATTGGAAGAGTGCCAATGGAAAACTTAAACTAGGGAAAAAAGCAACCTTGTTTTGAAGTAGATGTTTTTTCAAAAATGTTTTTCTCCCGAAGATGAAGGACCAGTGTCTGAGCAATCAGAATCAAAATCGAATCAATTAATTGAAAAAATCCAAGATTAGTGATCACAATAGAGGGTATATTTTCCATGTTTTCGTATACAAACGGTTGGGACTTCGGCAGTTCAATAATAATATCCGAATGATAATATTAACCTGAATAACATTTTACTGTATATGCATTTGTTATAAATACGGTCGTCGCTTTTCGTTCTTTACCGTAATTTTCATATTTTTTTATGCTTTTGAAGAGGACGGACCTATATCTGATCGCCCTCGATAAAATTTTATTTGTAATAAATAAAGTTTTATTTATAATAAAAACAAATTTTTAGTTTGCTTTAATTTTCTATGTGTTTTCTTCGCTATTTTTCTGTTTCTTTTTGCATGTTTTCCACTCATTCTGCATTTTAATTTCACCTTAGGTTTTCGATGCTAACGTATTATTGCAACCACGTTGACGCAGTTGCGAGAATTTCACAGAAGAAGAAGAACAATTACTTTAATTATAACAAAATGTATATTACATGCATAAATATTTTGTGTTTCAACTATATATTTATTTCAGAAAAAAAAAGTAAACTCAGTTATAAACAAGTTTTTTTCCCCCCTGTGGTGGAAGTTTCGTAGAAATAGCTTTGAGAAAGGATTCGAAACTCTGTTTCTTTAACGTCTTTTCGGTAAAATACTGTATTCCTGCAGAAGTTTTACATTTGTTTCTTCTATCATAGGAAAATCCCGCAAACACAAATTTTAAAATCGATTTTTAAGAGAATAATCATAATTTATCTATAAAGCCGTTCGAACTTGGAAATACAGGTTACGGAGGACGGGGACGCCTGGTGTTTAACATAGGTAAACAGGCGTATGTCCCGCGCCCTCCAGTATCTAGAAAAAACAACTCCCTGGAGCCCCAGGAGGCTTCACCGGGAGTTCATTTGGATCTTAAATAAATTTGTTACATGGCCATTCAGGGGCTATAACTGATGTAAGACAATGTGTGGGAACGTAGTACATATGTTATATATAAAAATTACAAAGAGCAGTTACATAAAACGCATTAATATACACATTAAAATTAATTAAAAATATGACATTGAACACATAATGCACAAATTACACACAAAAAAAAAATAACACAAAGAGAGGGGAAAAAAACATATTATCACATATAAACAAAGACCATTCAACTTGGAAATACAGGTTACAGGTTACGAAGGACGGGGACGCCATACGAAAATGGCGATGTTGGAAACTGAATGTGCATTTGTTGCCTAAATAATATTTATTAACCGTCTGGTTACCCGAGTTTGGCGTATTCTGAAACTTTGGCGATTTCTACTAAGATTGTTTGCGATAATACGTCAGTACCATGTTATCTTTAAGTTTCGGTTCTTCGTTGTGTTTAATAGAAACTTTCATTAATTTTCTCTATATTATTCTCGCAAAAGCGCATTTGTTTGTTTTGTTTTGTTTTGTTATCATTCTAAGTATGGCGAGTGAACAAGGAAGTTTTGTTTAGTCTTCCAAAGTTTAGTTCTGCAAATTTTTCTCAAGTCAGTTTTTATTGTTTATTAATTGTTACTTTAATAAATACTGACACTGTCAGCTCTTACAATATACATCCGTGTATGACAATGCTAACCACAAAGTGCGTTATTAATTATTTAGTTTAAAACAAAGATCCGCAACGTGGAATGGCCACTTTGTAATCTTGTTCTCACTGCCATTAACGGTGAGCGCGATGCATTGTTGCAGCTAACCGGCGTTCTGTTAAGCTTTTCCGCTAATTAACTTGTACAACGAGAAAGCGAATCTGCAGACAGCAAAATATTACACGAACTTTAATTGTGAGAATAAAAGGAATGGAACATAAAATATTTATGTTTCAAAATCTTTTTTTTTGTGTGTGTGTCTGTCTATTAGTATGCTTTACACTTTGTCTCGTACTTTTGCTAAAGTATACAATGCTCAAGCTACAGGACATGACTTGAAGAAGCTAGGCAGCACTTCCGTAGAACTAATGGTAATTGAGGTATCGCTAGACCTAGCTAATGAATAGAACAGAAACATCCCTCAGTAGAACAGGCTTAGTGGTATAGGGCCGTAGTAGAATCCCTTAATACTAGAAATAGGCTTAGTAGTCGTAGGCCACAATAAGCCTATTCTATTAAGCCCGTTGCCGTTACCTGCACCTAAGACATTACACCAGATGCTCTCAGTTAGTCATATGCGAGGAGGTGACCGCCGAAATCTCGTAGGTACCCATAAAATGGACCATTTGAGTTCGGCGCCGCGCAATCTGGCCCGGGCGCTGCTCCGCGATGGCAGCATTTATTTTCAATCTTTTGAGATTTCTTAATCTTCTGCTTTTATAGTTTTGCATGGTGTGTTACATATAGTTAGTTCACAGTCTCGTAATGTTCCTTCAGGTATGTTGCTTTTTTTAATTATTAGTTATCGTGATTCTTTCGTGTTTCATAATAACTTTAAATGATCTGATGGCATTTGCGTCGTTGGTTGCATAATTTTACTTTTTGTTGGAAAGTTCCTTCGTTCGCTTTTCAACATGCTATTTACATCATTTACAGTCTGTCACTATTTGTACTCTATTGTAGGCATTTGCTTGAATTCGTTCAATGGGGATCCTGTTATCGGTATAGTTATTTTGTTCGGCAGAGACATCTACGAATATTTTGCAGTTGCTTCCTTATTTTGCATATGTTTCCTCCGGTTGTACGAAAAACTGTCACCCGGAAATAAAAGAACTGGAAGAAGGAAAATGGAAAATAAGTCACCATTATTTTGCAGTGGGGAAACTAAAGCATGTTTAGAAATAGCGCCAAACTAGGAGAGAAAAGATTTTTGCGACAGCTGCAACTTCGGACTAGTGGTAGCTTCTGACGATGATTGCAAGAAGATACTCGAACTGTTGGCCTGTCTGGTGGTAAATATAGAGGGTTGACCAGCCGGTCATTGTCAGGTCATCAGTTATTGCTTCCATTACACCACATATAGTATAGCGTCAAGCAGTGGTTAAGAGAAACATTGATTACCGCATGACTGAATAAGAGTTCATCTTAGCGCTGGTATAAAAACAGTATTATAACATACCGTTATACTAGATGCAATTTAAAGTCAAGGTTTGTGATAAAAATATTATCCAATTTTTAATAGTATCGCATAGTTTTTATTTGATTTTAATTAAAACGTATTTGCACAAGAAACAATTGTTTAATTTATCAGCATTTAACTCTAAATGAGAAAGCAAGAAAATATTGTAAAAATTAAAAGGTTTAGTCAAAAGTTTTATTAAATTTTTAAAACCTAATTAAATTGGATCCTATAACCAAATCATTTGGATTTTAATATTCAATATATAATGAACCCTTTTGTAGTGACCTCTTCCAAAAGTGACCAGAATTTCGCAGAGTGGAAATAAACAGTTGTACTAAGCATTACCTCTCTAAGACGACCATCTCAAACGAGCACCAAAATAAATCAGAAAATGGATGATCGTCTTAGAGAGAATTCAATATATTTTACTATACCCCAGTGCGAGTTTCTGCGCGAATTTGATGAACGTCTGATTAAAAATTCATTGATTTAGTGATTTAGTGTTGCCTTTTGGCAAACATTAATATATTTATGCTTCAATTATCAGAAAACTCAGTGATGTAAAAGAAGTGTGTTGCCACTCGGAAAAATGTAAAATATTCTTCCTTCGAGTTTAATCGCATCTTTCGAAAAACGGTGGCACCTAAAGCCACGAAATTTACACACGCATGGCCTTCACCCGAATATGTGCATCTCGGAGACTGAATTTTGAATTAGGTTTATATTCATTTAAAATTTTGTGCGAATTTAAGGAATTCTTGACTAAAAATTCAGCGAAATAAAAGAATTGTGTTGCCACTCAGCAAAACGCAATATATTTGCCTTCCAAATTTATTCAACAAACTCAGCGATTTAAAAGAAATGTGTTGCCACTGGCCGAATGAAGATATTTTTATCTTCTCCACAGCAGTGTCGTTTAACACAGCATAAAATAATATTCAGTATCCTTTTTTTAAATTATTCTTTCAAAATTCTTTTAGATTTTTTGTTATTACTTAAATAACTAAACGATTTAAAAAGCAAAAAACAGCAGATTTGTTTCAATTATTATGAATTATTAACTTCAGCAGTGAAATCACATTAACTGGAGTCATTAAAATCATTATTTATTTATTACTTTTATAATAGCTATTTTAGGCTGCGAAAGCGATCGGTATTTAAAATTTTTAAATACGAATAACATTTTACATAAAGTAAAATTAAGAAAATAAAACACTATAATATTGAAATCCACGGTAATACTGCATAACAGTTATATTGAAACTCCACAGCTAAAATATGCGTATTGTATTTTTAGACGGAAGTTTTGACTACAAGTCTTTCTCCTTTATATATCATTTTAGAGAGTCCATTGAAAGACGTATAAATGACGTTTTACTGTTCTGCTATTTAAAATAGTGTGATGTAGTAGGAAGAAAGAGATCACGAGTTCTATATTAATTTTTATTTTCATTATCACAGACAAGATCGAGAAAACTATTAATCTTTCTGCATCATAATTTCGTTTATTATACAGCTATATATTACTATTTTAAACATTCTTATAAGATTTTTTTATATTCTTGACAGAGAAAGCAACCTTCAAAGAAATGTAGTATTTCAAAAAAAAAAAAAAAAAAAAAAAAAAAAAAAAAAAAAAACAGTTAAATAGTTCTAGTGCTTCAAACAAGTTAGTAACTCTAATAACTCACCCAAAAACATTTTCAAAGTCATTAAAACGATATAAAGTTTCCGGATTAGATGTCTTTTTATTCATTCTGACGTGGCACGAGCAAATATCAGTTTTCAATCACGACTGAACCTGGCGAAATAACACGCATGGGACTTGATGCCAGTTTCATCTATAAAAAAGCAGATTTTCTAGCTATCTATTTCTGCGGCTCAGCATCAGACTTGGAATAAAATTTCCTGAAGGAAAAAAAAATGAAATTCCGGCACGCACATAAATTTCAGCTTCAGACTCAAAATAGTAAAAGCCGCAAGGGTTAAGGCTTAGAAAAAAATGAAGATAGAAAATAAAAATTGGGGAAAGAAGATAAAATTCGATGTTGCATTTTGAATGCCCGTAAAATCCGTGTTTTCTCAAGAGGAATAAAAACTAAAAAATATTCGAATCTTGGATTACGACCACAGTATGGAAATTGCGGTTACATTTAAACGTTTCCATTAGCATAGTAATTATTCGATATGATTTCTGGCAACAACTTTCAGCTTCAAATTGCCTTTCGAATTTAGCTTTTGTTTACAGCGCCACCTAACGTTGGAAGGAAGCAACACATCCTAACCGAGATAATTTTATTTCGGTATTGCTCATTTGCATATAATTCCCCTCTTTTTGTTTTAATATTGTTTTATTTCTATATTTACTTCTGAGTGCATAATGGTATTTAAGCAAGTAGATTTAACTTTAATTCTAGAAGTATTAGCTACTTAGTGGATTGTTGTCACATGAAGATATAGTTCGTTTTCAACGAGCAAGTGGAAATAAAATTTAGTAAACTTAAGCGAATTACATCCCACATATAAAATGTGCATTCGAAGTGATTTCCATAGAATTGTCACGCCAATGAGCGTGTCTTAATACAATTTATCATCCAGAAAATTCTAGACTTTTAGTAAGAGAAATTTGGGGAAATGGAAGAGTTTTGCCAACACTTTAGTGCTCAGAGGCATCATAAACAAAGAATTTTCTTTAGGAAAGAAATGTTGCAGAAACCATAATCTACCTATTGGACACAAAAGAAAATTTTGCCAATCTTGGAGGAGAGAGGGAAAGAGAAAAGAAACAGTAATTAGTTTTAATTAGTTTTTTTTAAGTAAGCATATAGTATATATATATATATGTATATATATGCACATGTTATTAGACATATTATCTTTGAAATAATTTGCGTAAAATATATATATATATTTTTTTTTCCTATGTATCCATTAAAAGTCTGCTTCCTGTTCTTTTAGCATCTATAGAAAACAAAAGACAGCGGAGCGGAGGAAGCAAATATTATATATCAAATTACAACTACAATTACTAATGAGAAAAACAAGAAAAGTATAAGTACTGAATCAAAATATTATATTTAAATACCAAACCATTCTTATTTCTTCAGACGTCTTTCTTGACATTAGAAAAGACTTTAATAAAGTTTCTCCCAAAATTTTTAGTCATTACTTTAAGCTATGTTACTCTACCCTATAACTTATTGTCCACGTAAGTGTTTCCGTCGAAAGAGACCTAAGATCTTGAATCTATTTTCCACGTAGCCTTGTAAATAACTACTTTGCAGAATTCTGCCATTCGACGTACAAGAATCTCTTTGACATATTTCTCAGTCTCTGACTATACTGCAATGAGGTGGAAAAACATAGTGACATCTAGCACATACTCAAAAAGAATTTCATTTTTAACAGCTCTAAGTTTTGTTTCTGAACTTCTTTCATGAACAAAACAAAACAAAAAAAAAAACAAAAAAAGGCATAAAAAGTGAGAAATCAAAATTTAAAAAACTATGTTACCCTCTTGACAAAATTAAAAAATAAACATGTAAACAAGATGCGATCAATCTATACTTATCTTAATCTACAAATTTTCATCACTAAGTTGGTTTTATTTTAAACTCAGATTGCACAGAAAGTGTAAAATTAGAAAATTTGCAGTCGACATATTACAGGATATTTGAATACATTTTGCGAAACTTGTTGCAGAATTTATTAGAAGTAAAAATGCAATGACTTTTTAAATAATTCACTTTATTCTGCTAATTGGCACTGACACTTTATTAACTTTGACGATAAATGGACTAGTTCATGTATCCTCGACTGGCAACAATATTTTCTGTTCTTTTAAATTTTATTTGAAGTGAGCATAATTTTAATTCTAAATGTTTATAAAAGTTTCTACATGCCTTGTATTAATAAAAATATACTGTAATTGTATTTTTTTATTTTTATCTTTTAGATAAGTCAAAAAAGGTTTTTAAAAGGCATGCCTACTTCAGTAGTAGTGATATTTTTAATCATTAGAATAATTCGTAAAATAGTTTTTTTTTTCTATTAATTTATTGTTTCGCAAATTTTAGGCTCTTCTCTTCCTTTTGATTTCGTTCTACAGATACTGCGTTCTTTTGAAATCCAGCAAAGAATAAGTACATCGGCGATATTTTGTCAATAGGTTCTGCTTGTTTCTTCTCGATTCCCATCGCATTTGTCCTTTTCAAACTTTATGCTTTAAAAATGTGTACGTTAGATCATTTCAGGCTCTCTTTATGATTATAGTAATATTAATTCAATGAATAATCTTATGAATATAATAGTTAGCAATCATACGTGTAATTTGCAATTCCCATTTTCCAAGAAATCTCAGAGTCCACAAGATTTTGAAAAGCACTTTGCAAATGAGTCCGACATGATCAAACAAATTATGAGCTTGTAAACAATCATTGAGGAGTAATTTAGTCACGTAATCTTTTTAATGTTATTATGCAAAATGTAGTATTGATGTTGAATATGAATAAACTTTAAACTTGATTTGATTTTTAATTATGTAAGTGAATAAGTATTTGACATAATATACATTTACCTTTTTTATCTTCTAAATTTTGCGGGGAAAGGTTTTGCATTAAACTGAAAATTAGATCGCTTATGTATTCTGCAGTAAAGATTTACATTCAACCATGTAATGCTTTAATTGTACCGAAAATTGTTTTTTCAGTTTATGGAATATTTATGCTGCGAAAGTGAATTTAGAAATTTTCGGCATTGGCTGCACTTTTCACTCTTTCAAGCATATAAGCGAGACACATTTTATCGAATGTCAAATTACAGTATTGGCGTAGAACAGTGTACGTTTATTTAAATGGCGTTACCATCATGAACTTTAACTTTTACTAACTTTTTTGTGATCCTAATATGTTCACAAATTCAAAAATGTACTGTACTATTACGTAAATTATATCCTTACATGTTACATGAAGGTGATGAAATTGAATACAAACTCAACCATAATATTTACTTGTCTTTTTACTCATATATCTAGTAATTTTATTTTTATGAGAAATGGTACCATGCTTTGATGATATATAAGGACTGAAGGTCATTTGTGTTCTAAATTCATAAGCATGATACATAACGCAGCCCATTAATGCTCCAGCAATAAGATCGCTTAACACTGACATAGTTCGACCGGGGCTCAAATCCGAGCGAGCGAGTTGGTTCCAAGTAAATTTTAGTGATTTTCCTCATGTGTAAAGTAAATGAGAGCCAGTTTCCCTTAAAAGTCCTCCATGAACACATCCCTTCTCTTAGACAGATAGCCCACATGTGTTTTGCCATGCTACAAGTAGCGATATTTCTAAAAATGCCTTATTTTTCCCACTACAAAATAATGGTGACTCTTTTTCTGTTTCCTAATTTTCCAGCACACTTTTTGCCGTTCCTTTTCTTCCTAGTGACTTTTTTCCC
The DNA here is from genome assembly GCF_044657685.1 of Stegodyphus dumicola. Taxonomy (NCBI): domain Eukaryota; kingdom Metazoa; phylum Arthropoda; class Arachnida; order Araneae; family Eresidae; genus Stegodyphus; species Stegodyphus dumicola. The sequence goes on along the minus strand of NC_140771.1, from coordinate 66,838,619 downwards.
GACAGCCGTGTGGTGGTTACGCGTATGTGTGTGTTGTTTACTGTCGCGTGTATATTCGATCAAAACACGTGTTGCTAAAACATGGCAATGGTACCGAATGTTGAAATCGAGAGCGTGGCCATTAGAAAATGATTTTTTGTTTCTTTATAAAAGTTGCGTTCTCCTTGAAAAAGTGTTATTTTATAATTGAACTAACTGAAATAAAGTTACGGTAGTTTCCATTTTTATGTTATTTTTATATATATTAAGTATTGTACAATCTGAAAACTTGGGATTTTAGAAATGAGATCATTCGAATTTTTATAAAACAATATCTAGAATAAAGTGAAATTTCCATTACATGTCTTTTGGTCTGCTTTACATGGAGCATTCTATTGTCGCTAGGCCTAGCCAAAAAATTTCTATAGAATATTAAAATTTGTAACGTAATTTTTAAAATTACTTCGGACGATGGGTATTTGTGACCCTGTCAAGATTTTGACTGTGCTGAATGAGGACTTTAGCAATGTTTTATGCATTGTGATTCTGAATTTACACAGAATGTTTACTCTAGAAGTCAATTGGTAACTTAGATATAAGAAGTTCTGATGCATTATACTGAACAATATCAACTTTGTATATTTATGTGCATCATATGTGCTGTTCACATATTTGCAAAGTTCCTTTGAAATATTTGCTTGTCACATTCATAGTAGTCACTTGTGTTATTCGCTTATTTACGGTTCGCTTAGTCTGCCTGATAACGGAAGGTGACGCTGAGAAATACGAATCAGTGTGTAGAGTCGGAAATTTATGTGTTCATTAAAAAACATGTGCGGTTCACTTATAACTAGAGCACCATTTTATATCTGCTTGGCATTTTGTACCAGTTACTAGTACAGAAAACTGGATGAACTTAAGTTCATTATACCACCATTCAGCCGCTAGATCTGTGCTGATTTTAATTTTTAATTTTAGATTGCTTTTAGATTTTCGCAGTTCATTGCCAGGTAGTCTATGATAGTTTTAAGTTTCTTTTATAGTAGCTTGCTGATTTCACACTCGAACATGTAGTGATCGATGGTAACTGTTGAGCCGCATATGTATGAATCTGTGTGGTGCAATCCGAAGCGAAACAGATAGTCTGCAAATGGGCCATGGGCCGTCAAGATGTTTGTTTAGTACTTTTTGTTACCAAACGAATTACTAGTGTGTCTTTGCAACAATAGATGGCGTTGCTGCCTGATGATTCAATTCTGGTTGCTATGGTAACGAACTTTCAACTCATAACTTATGTGATTTGTAGAAGAGTTAGCGAGCTTTGGATATGATGTGATTTATTCAAATATTAGCAAGTTAAATCACTTTCGATTTGTGAATTAATAATCAGCTTAGTGTACTTTCGATTCGATTTGTGGATTATGCGTGTGGCATCTGTGGTGAAATCAGTTTCGATTTTTGGAATATTCCCGTGGCATGGTGTAGCGTAGAAACCTCAACATTGGGGTGAGTACGTTCCAATATTTCATTTTCTTTTGCTAGAGTTGTTAGAATAATATTTATTGTTATTCATAATGGCCGATTTGAAACCAGTTTTAACTAAAAAGAAGGTTCTAAAAAGCAATATAACAACGTTTAAAGGGAAGGTAAATTCGAATTTAGAACAAGCAGAAATTTTAGAGGTAAAGTTGTTCGAAATGAAACTAAATGCTTTTAACAGTGAGCTTCGTTCTATTTATGAGGAAATATTTTTGTTGTGTCCTGAAAAAGATTGTGATACATTCATTACGGAACAACAAACAATACAAGAAACTTTAGAGGAATTATGGATAACTATAAATAAAAAGTTACAGAAACCTTCCAGTGACTCTGTTATCGAAACAAGTTGTGTAGCAAAAGTAAATTCGTCTGACGTTCGATTACCAAAATTAGAACTTTCTACCTTTACAGGGGAAAATATAGATGAGCGGATTAGTTTCTATGATCTTTTTAAGGCTAGTGTAGATAACAATGCGAATATTTATAAATGTCAGAAGTTTCAATATTTAAAGCCGTCTTGTAAAAAAAAAAGGCTCTGTCTATTATTGAGTCAATTCCTATTTCTGATGCTAATTATGATATAGCGTTGCAACTTTTACAGGAACGTTATTCTAATAAAAGAGAATTAACTAATGCATTAATACGTAAAATGTTTGATTTGCCAAATGTTTCTGATTCAGCTCAAGCTATTTTACATTGTGTTGATGTAGTGAATGAATGTGTACGCTCTTTGAGGACTCTTAAGCTAGAAGTTTCTGATCTTTCTGATGTTCTTTTTGCTTATCTGATAACTGAGAAATTAGATAAAAACATAAAATTTTGGTGGGAAAGAACTTTGAAAAAAGATGAATTAGGTACTTTAGATAATTTACTCGAGTTTCTAAAAGACCACGCTAGAACCCTTCAGAATAGTAGAAACCAAATTAAAGATTTCAGGAAATTTTCTAATTCCAAAGTAACTTCTTTAGTGTCGATTAAAAACAGTTGTATAATGTGCAAGGAAGATTCACAAATGTGGTAAGTTTTTAAACTTAAGTGTCCAAAAAAAGAATCGAATTTGTTAAGAAACACAAACTTTGTTTTAATTGTTTATCTTCTCAGCCTCATTTAGTGAAAAACTGTCGTAGTTTACATAAATGTATGACGTGTAAGTTACCTCATCATACTGTTCTTCATTTTGATCTAAATATCAAAACTAGTGAAAATGAGAAGCCAAAAAAAAAACGTCGTCACTCTCTCCCAGAGCCGAAGTGTTCTTACCAAAGAATGAAGTCGTTACAAATGCCACAACATGTACAGGACAATTTAGTTATTCTAAAGGTGAAGCAAAACGTGTATTACTGTGTAGTGCTCTCATTAAAGTTAGTGATTCCAATGGTAAAGCCATCCCTTGCAGGGCTTTACTAGACTGTGGCAGTGAAGCCAGCTTTATAAGTGAAGAGTGTGTCAAAAAACTAAAGTTAGGTAGATTTAACAAAAAAAATTGAAGTGTCGTGCCTTGGTTCGTTCAACACTGTAACAAGTGGAGAAGTGGAATTAATCTTTACCCCGCACTTTGAGTCAAATTCCAAATTTCGAACATATGCATTCGTGATTCCAATGATAACTTCAGATGTGATTAACGGGTCGCTTCCTTCTAAAATTGCGAATCATTTTGTCGATCTAGTCTTAGCTGATCCTAAGTTCTATGAAAGAAAACCTATAGATATTTTGTTAGGTGTAAATGTATTTTTTACTATGCTTAAGGGAGACATCATAAAGAGAGGAGAATCATTACCCTTTGCAATTTGTTCTCAGTTGGGTTGGATCATTTCCGGGAACACTATTACTGATGATTCGAATCTAACTAACACTTTTACAGTGAATAATCTTCAGTTGAATACAAACGAATTAGTTGAAAGATTTTGGTCTTTATACTCCATTCCGGAAGTCAAACGTATTTCAAGTGAAGATAAAAAATGTGAAGAGTTCTTTAAAACAACACACTTCCGTGATCAAAATGGTCGTTATGTAGTGAAACTTCCATTTAAAGATAACCCTTCAAGTTTGGGTAATTCTAAAGATCTTGCTTTTGAAAGATTTAAATATTTAGAGAGAAATCTCTTAAGATCTCCTGATACATATGATATGTATAAACATTTCATAAGGGAATATTTGGATCTCGGGCACATGGAATCAGTCCGTAGTTCAGAGTCCCCAAGTCAGGCATACTACATGCCACATCATGCAGTAATTAAGCAATCTAGCTATACGGGTAAAATACGTGTGGTATTTAATGCTACTAGTAAGTCTTCATCAGGACTATCTCTTAACGACATATTGATGACAGGTCCCAGAATACAACAAGAGCTGTTTCCAGTTTTGGTCAAATTCAGATGTTACTCAGTAGTTGTCACAGCTGATATCATGAAAATGTTTAGACAAATTCTAGTTAATGAAGAGGATAGAAACTTTCAAAGGATATTTTGGCGGGACAGTCCAAGTGATCCTATTCAAGAATTTCGACTTAATACTGTCACATACGGCACTGCCTCGGCTCCATATTTGGCTACTCGTGCTTTATACCAACTTGCCTACGATGAGCAGAATAACTATCCTTTAGCTTCAAAACTTTTTTGTAGATGATTGTTTGGTAGGTGCTCAAAACACTGAAGAGTGCAAAAATCTAGTAAATCAACTCTTGCAAATGTTAGAACGTGGAGGATTTCTTCTGCGTAAATGGTCATCCAATGACTTGTCAGTGTTAGAGAATATACCCCAGGAGTTCAGAAATGATTCTGAGGTTATGATAATTCAAGACGATAGTTCAATCAAAGTTTTAGGAATTAATTGGAACCCCCGTGAAGACTACTTTAATTTTTCCGTATCCATTTCTGGTGAAAAGTTTAAATACTCTAAAAGAGATATCCTTTCTGATTTAGTGAAAATATTTGACCCATTGGGTTGGCTTGCTCCTTGTATTAATGTCAAAATCTTGATACAAGACATGTGGAAACTCCATTTATTGTGGGATGAACCTGTTAGTGATGAGATTGCTAACAAATGGAAGATTTTCCGAAATGATTTACATCTTATTCAACAATTAAAAATACCAAGATTTGTTTTGATTCCTGACGTGAACTATATTGATATCTGTGCTTTTTGTGATGCCTCCGAGAAAGGCTACTGTGCAGCAATTTATTTGCGTTCAGTGTCACGTAATTTGGACATCAAAGTAGCACTCTTAACATCAAAAACAAGAGTTGCCCCTCTGACAAGAGGTGCAAACAAGAGTGCAATCATTACCTCGATTAGAGTTATGCGCTGCAGTTTTGTTAGTGAATTTGCTTAAATCAGTGTTAGAACATTTAGAGTTTCCTATACGTAAAGTGTAAAGATGTGAAATCTTCACGACTTAAACGTTGGTCTCTAGTTCAACAGACTGTGCAACATTTTTGGAAACAATGGTGTGCAGAATATTTAACAACACTTCAACAACGTGCTAAGTGGTTTCGTGCGTCTCCATATCTAAAATGTGGTGATTTAGTTATGGTCAAAAACGAACAACTGCCTCCAAACCAATGGAAAATTGGAAGAATTCCTTAATTCATCCAGGTAGTGATAAAAAAGTTCGAGTGGCTACAATCCATACAGCCGCTGGTGATTTCAAACGAGCTGTTACTAAATTGTGTCTTATCCCCAATCATGACTTATATGAACTATGAACTATTGACTTTTTTCATATTATTAAACTTTAATTTTAGTTATATTTTCAATAAATTTTTTTGTTAATGTTATTATGTATGCTTTAACTATTGGTCTTTTTTACTCTTAGAAGGCTTCAAGGCCAGGGGCTATGTTTAGTATTTTTTGTTACCAAACGAATTACTAGTGTGTCTTTGCAACAATAGATGGCGTTGCTGCCTGATGATTCAATTCTGGTTGCTATGGTAACGAACTTTCAACTCATAACTTATGTAATTTGTATTCTTTTTTTTTTTTTTTTTAATTGCTACAGTGCTAAGAGTGAGTGACGTGTGCTGCGTCGTCACGTAGACGGCATTCCTTCTATTTGAAAGTGTTATGTAAAATAAACAAGTGATATTACAGTCCGCTTACCTTTTTTTGTGAACTTATTCTTAACAATGTCATTACTCTGCCTGTAGTGGTTAATTCACTTGAGGGCACCGGGAGAAAGTTAAATGTTCTCTTGCCTCTTAGCTCTAGTGCCCATTCAGCTTAGGGATCCGTTGAGGGATAACTTGAAAAACTTACTATACTTACTAAATTCATGAGAGGAAGGTAGCTTTTTTTAATTAATAGTAGTTTATTTTATGCCATGTCAATAAAATATTTTTTCACTTAAATAAAAGCATAACAGAAGTGGCCTAAGAGTCGTGTAATGATCTTATAGTTATAAAGTTAAAATTTCACAACTAAAATACATACAACATATATTCTAATACTGAAATTACAATTATGTCTTTTTCCTCTATATGTCGTTTTCAAGGACTCTTTGAAAGATCTATATACAGTACATTATTGTATTAATAAAAGTTAGCGGCCAGAAATATTTATTCATATTTAACTGGAAATTTAATTCACACAATTAATTGAAAATTCATTATCAATTATTTAAATAAATATACGTAGAGTATCATATTTTCTTCACCTTCCGAGATATTATATATTTTTGCTTAAACAATTCCTTTTTTAATAATTAAAAAAAATCTGTTTTCGAATCTCCAAAACCTCATATTGACACATCAAAATCTGAAGCCATATTTTAAGAATAATAAATATATGTATGTTTCATGAATCTCATTTTAAGAATCCGGGCAAAAGGGGAAAAAAATACTATGCATACGTGAGCACAAAATGAAAATTTTCCCAATCCTCTTTTCTTACCTTCTCTACACCATTGGATCACCATCGGTTGACGATGGGAAGAAATCACGAGCGAGAGGAAATTCCTTATCCCGAAAATGCATTGGAGGTTGGTAAGGATGATGAAAATACATCGTTTCACTGGGAGGAAATACCCCGATTTACTTGCCTATTTCCCAACTTCGCTAACCCGATGTTTTCCTTTTTAAAAAATATGCGCATAAGGGAAGAAACTCTCCGAAAATTTTCTTATAAATAACTCAACGGAGGAAATGTTCTTTTGCACGCGATTGGAAAATGAAAGATAAACCGAAAATTATTTCGGATTATTTACCTTCCATGAATAAGAAGAAAATGAATCTGCATTTCCCACCTTTTCCTCAAAAAATGAATAAAACAACGGAAAATGTAAAATTTGGAATTTGTGATAGGAAAATGCATTGCTTACAGATATTTTATCATATAATTTGTGGTAGGTCAGAAGATTAAAATGCCCAAATGTTTATACGGAGTATACTCTCCTAAATCTTTAATTCAAAATTGTGAATTATTGTGAAGGAGGATTTAACTCAAAATTGTGAATTGTTGTCAAGGGTTATTTTTAAGCAAAAAGGTCCCTCAAGTGATACTTTTTTCTTTCATTCAGAAATGTACTTTTAAAATCTATTAAATATTTAGTTACTGTTTAAGAGAATTATTTACAGATTTTTTTTCAAGTAATCTAGAGCAGATGTTCAAGATTAAAATTCTAGACACTTATACGTTGCTTAGATTTTAAATTGAAGGTTGTTAATTGTTGTCAAGAATTATTTCACTCCAAGTGATAAAATGTTTTAGGTTTACAATGTTTCAATGTTCCGAGTGATGAAATGCTCTATGAACTATTTTTATGTTAATAAATAGACATTTTTAAAAGTATTGAATGTGTAACTAGTATCTCTTCATCATAACTAATATATCTTCTTCATAATTGCTTTCATTCAGGTAGAACCATTCGGATGGTAATGGTTCTATCTAAATGAAATCAATTTTCAATGTAGTTCTCGAAATTATGAAAATTTGGTAAAGTTCGCAGAAAATATCTGAAACATAATTTATTACAATAAACATTCACAAATAAAATGTAGAAGTACAAAAATGGAGAAATGCAGAAAATAAAAGTCAATGAGAAAAACATTTCCATGGATGAGTTATCCCGTTGCGAAAAAAAAAAAATACAGTAAATTTCAAATTACAGTGCAATGCATCAAGGAACGGTTTACAGATATAAAATTTATAAAAAAATTCATACAAATAGTTTCATTCTTTTCCCATTATGAATTCCTAAACCTGTTCCTTTATCGCAGAATTGAGAGTGGTAAAATTCTTATTTTAACACATTTCTATGGGACTAATCTATAAGGGCAATGTACAGCCGTTAGGTTATTTTGATGCTAAATTTTATGAATTTTATGAAAAGATGTCTGGTGTGATGCATTAATGTTGGCGAAACTTTGTCGAAAATTAGTTTTTATATCATAGCATTATCTTTTAAAACAAAGCTAGTATACCTATGTAAACGCCACAAGTACACTGTTAGTACAAAGTAGCTTATTTATGTATTGAAAATAAATGCTGTTATTTGCATTAATCTTCGCATGAGTTATTCTTTAAATTACAGACTGATAATTAATCATTGGTTACTACACGCTCGTAGGCCATCTGTATTAGAGTAATACCTCCGTAGTAGAATTTTCGAGGAAAATTGATGGTATTCTTGTTGCATATTGTTACCGCCTAACTGCAGTTAACTATTTCAAACTCCACAAAACCACTTACATTGAACTTCTAGTCACTTGAATCTAAGATCTTGTTACGAGAAAATCACGAACACACCCATGCAGCTAGACCATTTGCTGGGATTAGAACCCATGACAAACTACCTGTGTTTAGGGATCTTATCCTCTCCGTCATTGATGGACTGCCTACGCAGGAAATACCTTAATTTCTTGCAGCGCCTTCTCTGCACTTAAAGACGTCTGTCAATACCCAGCCGGCTAATTCTACAGAGGACTTAAGGGGACTCATACACTTTAAACCCCTCATGATCTTCGAATATGTGACTGTTGCAAGAATTGGGATATTTAATTTATTTTACAAGCAATTATTTCCAACTTTTTACAGCTGACTACATAATACAGCTGCTTTGGAAACTAGTAACCAGAAAGTTTGTGTTGCCACAAATATTTTTGTAATTTAATCCTCTTTGTGACAAAATATTTCGCCATGTTTCCACCTTGTGCGCACGATATTTTAAAAATGGCTAATGGTACATACTTGAAATTGGATGGAATTCTTTATATGGGCACTATTTTCTAACTGAACCAACAATATGATGAATATTTTAATACTGAAAAATTTTATGGACGAAACCATTACAAATTTTGTTAATAAAATACATTTTATAAACTTAACTCAAAATAAAATAAAAATTTAACACAGAATTTTTAGAATTTTAGGTTCACAGTAGTTTCGAAATGTTATAAAAGCTATATATTAAATATGGAATTAAATTATGAAACAGAATGTTTTAAACTGTGCGCGCAATTTGGAAACATGACGAAAAATGTTGTCACAAAGCGGATTAAATTATAAAAATATTTGTGGCAACACAAACTTTCTGATGACTATTTCAGAAAGCAGCTATATTATGCAGTCAGCTGTAAAACGTTGGTAGTAATTGCTTTTAAAATAAATAAGTTATCCCAATTCTTGCAACAGTCACCTATTTGAACATCTTATGGGTTTTAAGGTGTATGTGTCTTCTTAAAGGGGAGCATAATATAGCATTTAACTGTGTGAAGACCTACTTCAGTAACAAAAGGGTGGACACACTGACCAAGGAAGCTACAACATGTCCTCAAATTCAGCAAACTGAAATACATAAGCCCAGATGAAAGGCCGTGACAGTTATAAAGAATTACATATATGCGAAATGGAGGATGGTATGGAAAACAGCAGATTTCATATAGCAAAGACGATATGAAATTTGAGTTAATTTATTAATTTAAGTTTAAAAGGCCTATTTTATGCAGATACTGATTTAAATCAAATTACGGCTGCTCACGGTCGGCTTTGTTTCTGTCTCAAGCGATTTAGTTTACAAGATTCCGACCTTCTGTAACATGCCTGGAACTGCGAGACACTTCTAATATAAAGGCCATATTTTACTGATATTCGGAAGGATTTTATGAAAAATGATTTTAATGTATACGCAGTTTTTAATGATTTTAACGCTTGAAGAACGGAGGATAATGGAGCAAATAAACAACCAATAAGAGAGCAGAGAGCAGTAAATATTTACATTTAACTTTCATGTGTATGTGGGATGAGTGAGTGTGATTAAGTGTTTTTTTTTTTTTTTTTTAGTTCTTAAATTTAATTTGATTGTATTATATTATTATTTTTCTCTCTTATATCCTGTCTTTTTTCTCTCTTCTTTTATTTTTTTGTTCTGTTGTATTGTCTATTCAGCAAATAAAAACAGTTTTGCAGCCAATTGATAATATTGCTGAATGTAGTACTTTTTTTTTTTTTTTTTTTGGTTCGTTTTACTTTTTCCCTCCCTACACGTGCTCAGGGCCTGATCTTCCAGGGGTAAGATTACATGTTTTCTTTTACCGTTATTTAGTCGTGTTTTTTCTTGGGGCTTGGTCGTATCGCTGGTTTCCCTCGTTTTTCGTTGCAGCAGGCGTAGTCCTGTATAGCCATAGGGTGAGTTTATGGCAGGTGGACTGCGCTTCGTTCTTATCGTCATCTAACCGGCTAATTCCAAATGGTGACGAGTTACTGCGGACTCACATTCTAGTTCGGATGCCACTGTAAGGAATACATTTTTAAGACGAAAATGTACAAAAGCAGTTATGCTCCCACCAGTAATCGAACCCCAGTTTGTGGCTTATATGTGCTAATCACTATACCACCAAGACAAGAGCCTTGGTGACAAGACAAATGCCTTGTCGAGACATTAGGTTATTTTGGAAGCAAGAAAGATGAAAAATGAGCAACGCCTTCGCCGGGAATCGAACCGTGGACCTCTGGAATACGCGCCCAGCGTGCAGACCACCACACTATGAAGGTATGCTAAGAAGGCGGGAGAAGTACCTTATATACTCTCCCTTTTTTAAAGAGCGACTGATATTTTTAGGGGGACCCAATCGCTAAATCCTGAGTGGGGAGAATCATCATCCACCATTCTTTCTCTACTTGTACAGACATTAGGTATTTTTTTGGAAGCAGGAGAAGTGAAAAATGAGCAACGCCTTCGCCGGGAATCGAGCCACGGACCTCAGGAATACGTGCCCAGCGTGCAGAACACCACACCACGAAAACATACTAGGAAGGCGGAAGAAATTTATTAGTTAAATCATCTAATTGTGGAACTATATTAATTGCATATGTCTTATCTAATGTGAGAACAAATTTCATACACTCATAGTACATATGCCAGAAATGTTTATCATAATTTGCGAATATCAAAGTTTACGTTTAAAAAATATCACTGAGAAAGACGTATTCAGTTAAAATGAAAATGATGCAAAGTAGCATCTTAAAGGCAGTTTACAATTCAGTGTCTAATTTTGAACTCTTTGTTTCACATTTCATAATTTGCTGCTCAATTTTTAATATACTCTGTATTATCATAGAGTAAATAAAAATTCGCGATAACATCGTAATGCTTTTAAATAAACCCTTGAGAATAAAGAGCGAATCACAAAAAAAAGAGGCCTTTGTTATCTGTCTTCTTAACAGAAAATATTTTCCCTTTAATAATATAATTTTTTTTAACGGGGGCGATATTGTTCAGAAAACGTTGGGATTAATATGCAGGTAACAAAGAAAAATGTTTCTTTTTTATGAGCCACTTTTTGGTTAATAATAATGAAAAGCCTTCCTCTCTAGAAATTTTCGGAGTTCAATGAATTATTAATGAAATTTTTTTCTTATATCCATAGAAAACTAAATTATTGAAGGAAATGTTTTCATAAGTTTTTGCTACTTCATTCTTAATATCTATTGTCTAGATTGTTCTATACTTCAATAAATCAATATCGAATGCAACTGATTCAGAAAAATAATTTAAAAAATGCAATTATAAAACTTCCTTTATTTGAAAGTATTTACTCATGAAACCATTAATAAATCTTCAAAATTAAACTCGATTTTATTAAAAGAGAGACTAAAATCTTAATATTTAATCTGAAGGACCTTTAGCTGAATATTGTTCCATGCTAATAAAGTTATTATTTTAATCAAAAAGAAATTTTATCTTTTTTAATAATATGAAAAGAAACTTTCGGATTTTTTCTGCAAGGCGTTATACTTTTGTTGTATTTTTTATAACATATATGAAACGCTATAAGGTGTAACGTGTCATTTCTGGAAACGCTTAACATTTCGCAGAAGATTATTATTTATTCATACTAAGTTCATGCTATTAAATATTGGGCTTGTTGAAGAAAATCTGACTTTTTTTTTGAAAGCTGCATTTTCTTACTTATATTAATATCGTATATTAGAAAAGACGAAGAGAAAAAAAATATTTGTGGTATAGATATTTTCATCCGAAACACTGTGTACAGTGAATTTTTTTATTAATTTTTATGAGTTGATTCATTTTGTTAACTTTACTGCTTCAGCGCTGAGCAAAGTTTGAGTTATGCTGCAAAATAAAAAAAAAATAAATAAATAAATAAAAAATATCAGACTACAATAAAACGTACATTGTCTAATCTTAATTTAATGTTATTTATTTATTGTTTAATTTCGCTTAATCTTCATTCAGTCTTATCGCCCAGTCTCAAAATGATTATACAATTTTAAAATTCAATTAATTCTTCTGCTTTTTAATTATTTTTCATTCTTATGCAGTTCATACCGTAGCGAGTTTCACCCATTCGCTTATTCGATTCGTTATAGAATCGGGGCGCTTACTAGTGTATATGTACTGTATGTTTGGAATCATCAGCTAACAATGCAGGAAGGATTATCTGCATAAGAATAAAATGCTTTCACTGATAACAGTCATTGGAAAATTGTTAGATACTTCACAAAGACATAGCTCACAATATTTGTAGATTCAAAAGGGCTCTTATTCACATTACTGTTTGGGAAAACCAATATTACTATACTAAGATTTTCTATTCGCGACCAAGGTCAACCAGCTTGGTAACGTCAACATCCTTGTCTCGTAAAGTCCCATTTCTGTTAATGCATTACGGATACGTTGCGTATGTGGTGCGGTTCTTCAGTCAGAGGACCAGATGATTTTGATTGACATCCGTGATGCCTTGATGTCATGGTCTCAAGCGTCGGACCGAAAAAGGTTTGATCTTGAAAGAACGTAGCCTTGTCCGTCTACTGACCTTGGAGAATGCAACAGAAGCACCCTTGCAGTACTCATATTCGCCGGGCTTCGAATTCAGGTCGAACTACCGGTTTTCAGCTGTCTTACCCGTTTAAATTCTAGTATACACCAAATTACATACGATAACACGCATTATTAATTATCCTTAACTATTCTTCTTATTACCAGAAATTCAAACAACTGCAAACTTAGTTAATGCATTTCGTACTGATATAGTTACTTTAAACTACTTTATTTATCACTGATAATACTAAGTAAGCCCAGTGGTTAGCGGGTTGTGTAACAGCACCACAAGGCCGGGGTTTGATCCTCGGTCTGGGCAAGGTTGACTCAGATTTTCATCCCTCGAATGGGTCGATAAAATGAGTACCAAGTTCGCTTGGGGACTAAACACCTCCGACGAGCTGACCGCTTGTCCTGGACATATGCTCATGCACCCCGGGGCCCACGGTCAGGAAAGCAGGTATCGGAGAACTGCAGGCCACGGCCCACAATGGCTGTTGCGTTACTGAGTTTAAGTTATTATACATAATACTAAGTACATAATAAAAAATCTGTAATGAAAATGTTCAGAATTAAAAGAGAGATAACCTAAGGAATTAGGTTAAGTTATTTCAAAATGTGTGTATGTACCAGTTAATATCTTTAAATGCACTGGAACGATATCTTTAAATGCACTAAAATGGCGCCCGATGCAGTGAGTTTAAGATGTTTCATAAACATTGCAGACATAAACAACGTAATACAATATACAGTCTATATATCCCCGATTATAACGAACTACAAGGCATAGAAAATACGGTTCGTTATATACGTACCGATGCACAAAAAAGGGTAAAAAAACTGGCCAATCGCATCACTCATCAGCATAGCAATATTTACCAAATGAAGTAAATAATAATTCTAATTAAAAATTAGAGATAAATTAGAGAAAATTAAGAAGGAAAAAGATAAATTACAGTTATTGTTACATTCAAATATTAAATCAGGTTATTCTTTTTTAATTCCACCGTACGATTGTAAGTTTGTACGACAGCATTAAAGCCATGATTCCATTGAAACGCATATCTTTCTTTAAAATAGACATTTATGATGAAAAATACTCACTTTTATAGCTTAATAATAATATGATCTACAATACGTTTATTGTGAATCCTGGTTTTCCAAGAATTAAGTATTACAATCACGAGAGCATTTGTTTGGAATACAGAGAATAGTGGATTAAGGATGAAGAAACAGCAATATAATTAAGGTGTTTTTCACTATTTTATAGTCTTTTAGCTATTACTTTACAGCAGGCATTTTAAGGCCATTTTCCTCCCGCGCTTAATTACGGTAACGGTTGCTGCGAGAAAAAGACGAAATCCGTTAATTCTCTAAAATGGCATAATTTACTCTGTGAAAAACTACGAGTATATAACGTTTTTAATGAATCCTATTGCAATTTCATGAAAGCATTAAATATTTCTATTAAAACATCTTCTAATTTTATCACATGTTTGTTAATATCAATCACATTTTATCGTAGAAAAAATATTCTTAAGAACTAAGTTTATTTCTTTTAAATAGCTTAGTTTATTATTCAGTAACTTTCCAGATTAAATTTGAAAGTATCCTAGACATTACTGAATGCTGGCGCAAGGAAAATAAAAGTAATTTATTCCCGGCGACGGCAATATATTGCTTGCATAAGCCGAGGTTGTCAATTAAAATTGAAAGATAAATATCTTACATTTTTTTCCGAATGACAACAGTCTCACACGCTGGAGATAGAAATATTTTATTTTGCTCGGTGTGTAGAGACATTAGGTCATTTTGAAGTAGGAGACATGAAAAATGAGCGATGCCCTCGCCGGGACTCGGACCTCTTGAATACGCGCCCGAGTGTGCTACACGAAAGCATTCTGGAAGGAGGGAGAAAATACGTTATCTTTTCTAAAGGGCGACTGAGGATTAGGGGACCCAGTCGCCGAATTCTGGCGTGAAGAATTATCATCCACCATTTTTTTGTTCGTGCACCACTGTAGTGACATTACGTTATTTTGAAGTTGCAAACATAAAAAATGAGCAATGCCCTCGCCAGGCCTCGAACCTGGACCTCTCGAATACGCCCCGGGTGTGCTAACCGTCACACCACGGAGGCATGCTGGAAAGAGGGAAAAAATTACCACTGCTCGCTTTCGAATCGTTGAGTTTGTTAACGAAAAATTCATTTAAAGTCTTACAAAATATGAAATACAAAATTCTAAATTCAAAAACCCGGCTTTCGGGTGATCATGTTCAGACGGAGGACTATGTTATTCAAAACTGGATGACTCTAGGTACCGTCGTTTTTTCACAATGCGATTAGCATACATACATACATACATGCAGAATCTTCATTATTTAATTTCTTTAAAAATAATACAACACGATAATATTTGGTGGCGACAATTTGAAAAGTGATTAAACCGTTTATAGTGAACCAACGCAAATTCCATTTCGAGACTAGTAGCCTCTTTTGGGCTAGAAAAAGGAACAATTTCTCTTTATGTTGACTTTTTTTTAACATGTACATACACCAACGAACGCGCATAAAATGTAATGATTTAAAACCTCTCAAAGGTATCAAACTAACACCCAAAGACTTTTCGGGCTTCCTTTTAAAAATATTCTGTTGGATGGGATTCAATATTTTGGCAAAGTCCCGTATCTCTAGTCAGGCAGATTAGAAGCATTTCTTTTGTAAAATTAAAAAAACTAAATAGAAATAAGCTAACAATAAACAATTTTCTAAAGACTTTTCTTTTTAGCTGAGAATAGTGAGAAGTCATATGTTAAACTAGGGAACTAGGTTAGCAGGAGATTATAAATATTCATAAAATAAGAACACTAACCATTATCCCTCACTTAGAGGACGATGAGGGAGAGGCGCAAGATCCAGATTGGCAACAAATTATCCTCCACTACATTTTTCTCGGGTTCAGATATAGGCACCAGTATACATATCGGACGATTAAACCTATAAATACAGTTAGACTCTCGCCGGAAATAGAATTACGGATTTCCCAATTCTTAGCTGGTCGTTCACTTACAGTACATAGACAGCATTGCGATCATTCCATACCTTCTCCGTTACTAAATCTATAAAACCTAGGCAACCAAACTCAAGCGCTGCCAATCCTCGTTCAATGCGTTTTAATTAGGTGCTGCTTAACAGGTTTTAGAATAAAAAATCAACTATACCGTAGCCGGCATTCGAAACATGAGGCTTTGCTTGCTAACTGAAGTTTGCTATCTGCGTTTGATAGCAATTTATTGGCTACTTCTTTATAACGTAAATAAACTAAATGACTCAAGTTCGAGACGTGTGTTTCATTGGTTATTGTTTTTAGTACAACATAAGATGCCTTCTAACCAAAAATGTCTATCATAAAAGCTACAATCTATAAGCACATCATGTGGAAAATTCTCCATAAAGGAAAAGCATTATTAGAGTTATACTATTTAAAGCTTAGCCTTCATATAGCATGCATTCTACTTTTAGGAAAAACCGATGGCTAAAAATAATATTCTATAAAGCCATTAGGAAAAGAAATGCACTCAGATTCCCCAGAAGCCAGATTGCTTAGTAACAAGTAAAACGCTGCTCTCATTCGAAAAATGTTATAGAAAAATATACATGAATTTTTTAAAGTATGAAATATAATTAAACGCCCGCAACTGCTTATTTTAAAAGGCCTATAAGTAAGAACAAGTTGGTAGCAAAAATACTAGCAGCAAGTCTCATTAATTTTAAGCATATTTTTAATAATTATGAAATGTACCTTGTAAAATTAATGAGTCCTTGCGAAGCACAGGAACGGGTCTTCGTTATTTAATGGTAATTCCAATTAACTGGCTTTCCACCGCTGAAAGTTTTTACTGATATTTCATGAAAATACTCTTCAGCGCTGAACAGTTGTTGTTTTCGAGTAAGAATTCTGAAGTTGCAGCGTGTAAAAAAAAAAAATGAATAATGTTGGAAGGAAAACCAAAAAAGAAAGAATAATGTACAAAAATTATGCACCCCCATCTTCTGAAACATAGTTAAATGAATCACTGCCTGCAGTGTTTTATAAATACTTTGTTAAAATTTCTACTGTACTCCTTCGTTTTACGCTGTTTCCTAGAAGACGTTGAACAAAGCAAATTTTCATTCTAAAGTTTCTTCTTCTTTTTTTTTTTTTTGTTTGTTTGTTACTAGCATTATTATGCCCCTTTTTTATTTTTTGTTTTATTTTCCATCGTTACATAAATATATTATGTTTAATTATTGTCCCTTTCCCTATTGGTTTCATTATTTTCCTTATTTGAACTGAAGAAGTATTGAAGTTAAATACTGTGAAGTGAAGACGTGAGTTTGGCAATATTACTCACAAATGCTGTGATTAAATAAAGTTTCTTGTTCCCAATTATTTTTTGTTCTTCATGCACCTTCTTCTCACCTTGTGGTCGAAATTTGAACTATTATTTTTTGTTACAGATTCCTTCTCCCCATGGTCCATATACCGTATATGCCAAGTTTCAATGAAATAATTCTACCAAAACGTATGTTTAAAAAAGGTCTTTTGTTAACCAAATATTACTAAAAAACAATTTGAGAAACATATTATCTAGAGAAGCCATAAAATCTACAGATATCAGTTTTAAAATGGCTGGACGATTTTAGTAAAAACATTTTATATATACACAGAGTGGTTAAAATTAAAATTACCCTATTTAGACTTAAAAGTAGACCACATTTTGGTAAACCTATTTCATTTAAACTTAATAGATACATACATGAACCGTAGGAAAAAGAAACCTGTAATTAAAATTAAAAGTTCAAATTTTGGTCGACAGATAACGCTTTTCATGTAATTTGGAAAGAATGTTATGCAAAACTGGAGGGTATTAAAAGCCAGTATTCATTGCCGTAAAATCATTCTTCACTATTCCTTTGAGAAAATAAAGTTCGAGCTTTACTGATCGGGTTACTTTATAATCAAAACGGAAATAATTTTTCAATTGCGCTGCGAGAATATCGACGCTTGAAAGGCTTCGTTAAAGAGCTTATATCGAAGCAGGGTTTGAAAAAGATTATTATCAAATTTGAAGTGACTGGGAAGTTGTGGGCTGCGAGGAAGAGGACGGGAATGAATTTCAAATGAAGTTGTGGAAGACGTTACTCTATAAGGTATTTGTCCCGCCTTGTTTGAGTGCCTTCGTGGTGTAGTGGTCTGCACGATAGGCGTGTATTCCAGAGGTCAGCGGCCCGATTCCCGGCGAGAGCGTTGCTCATTTTTGATCACTCATTAAAAAGATCTTGCTTCAAACTACGCCACGAAACACATTTGCATATTAGTAATTTGCAGCATTACATGTAGGGCCGTACAAACGGTAACGGTGCAGCTGCGCTACGAATGAATCACTCGCAGTTTTTGGATAGACGAATGCCAGAAAACAGAATGTTTCAGCGGTTATATCGTGAACTTTGTGAAACATGATCTTTCCACGTCACCAGACAGGATTCTGGTCAACAACAAACTATACGTTCGAGCACAAGAGTTGTTGCATAAAACGTAGGTGAGAGTCAAAATATCATTTGTAGAGTGTTAAACGAAAATCGCTTACACCGCTTCCATTTTCAGCGAGTACACGCTTTGAATCCGCAAGGCTATCCTTTGTGCCTAAACTTCTGCCAGTGTTTTTTGCAGCATTCTGCACTGCAGCCGGACTTCACAGCTCACGTGCTATTGACAGATGAGGTGATGTTTATTCGCGAGGGTGTGTTTCTGTGGCAAATTCTCCACTGTGGGCAACTCAGAATTCAAACCCAACGCGACCGCATGCGTCTCGAATGTAGTTCCAGCATAATGGAGCGCCAACCTACTTCAGCACTGATATTCACAATTAACTGAATGTTAAATTTTAGGCATAATAGTTTGGCCGTGGTGGACCAGTCCCTTGACCAACCCGATCTCCAGATTTATAGAGCCTCGATTACACTTTCTGGGCATATCTGAAGACCCTTGTTTATGCGACTCCAGTTGACTCAGCTGAGGATCTGGTTGTTTGAATATCAGTAGCTGCTGCATTTGTGCATAAAATACCTCAATTTTTGCCCAGTGAACACCAGTCGCTCGAGCTACCGACGCTGTCGAGCATGTATCGCTGTTGATGGACAGGATTTTAACAGTTCTTGTAAACTTCTTATTTCCGTTGCATTTAGACAACATATATCTGTAACTACACAAATAGATTGCGACCTGGGTTTCCTATGTGAATATTATTCGTATCTTTGTTCTGTGTCTGTACCATGAATTTAGAAGCACCCTGCTTTATATATATATATATATGACCTACAGAAACTCTGGAAAGGTATTATATGCTTTTGTAATAAGGTAAAGCGTATCATTAATCAACGATTAAAATTTCCCTTCATCTTTTATGCCTGAGCTACGCCCGAACTCAAAAGACAATGCAAATGAACTTAAAAAAAAGAAAATAAAATATCATGAGATAAGACTTCATAAGCGGTTAGATCAGTTTATTCGTTATTAAAAACTGCTGTACTGCTTTAAAGCTATTATTTTTAGACTTAATATTTAGTGAATGACATGTTTACTTCAAGGTTTACTGTATAAATAGTAGGTGTATCTTCATTAAACAGTTTTTCAACGTTAGAAACATTTTTAGTGGAATTATTCCAACATTATTGGAACTTTACATTATTTTACGGCACCAAGTACTTACAGTCAACTACTGGTACTTTGACTAAACGTAGTCGTTTGACTACTATTGCCAGTGTATTGACATTTCGCCATGGATGCATTTCGCTGCACTTTACACTGGGGACTGAGAATCCATAGGGCACTAAATTGGATGACCTTGATGGACAGTGGTGACCATGGGTTGGCGATCATTAGTGTCTTCAGTTTCAGTCAACAGTTTACTTTACATTAAATTTAATGAAAGATATATGCAAACGAAGTAGTATGAAAAACAAGAAGATTTTACGGAATGACTTATTACGATATATATTGTTACATAATAATTTGTTCTATAATTTTCGACACTTTTTCAGCAGCTGGAAAATTCCTTTTTATTTTCTTGCACGAAATAAATGAAGCATATAATCGCGAAAAATTTCGTGTATTATATTTCAAAGGAGGTGTCCATTTTGACTCTTTCCGAATCTATTTTGTCTATTTTTTTGAGTGCGTGTACACAATAAAGGATTTTTTATCCAAAACGGACTGTACAGTGAATTCAAAATGGAATTTTTTAGACTTGTGTACGTACGTACGATGTATACCAAATAACTCGAAAATGATTCGCCGTAGAATGTCGATATTTTGTTATGAGATTGCTGTAACATCTAGTTGTGCATCTCCCTTTTAAATTTTAATCGACAGTTCCAAACATATATATATATATATATATATATATTCAAGCGAAAAGTTGCAGAGTCATTAGATTTTTTTGAAGTAGAAGAGGTGAAAAATATGCAATGCCTTCGGGATTCGAACCTGAACCTCTCGAATACGCGCCTAGTATGTTACCTTTACACCACGAATGCATGCATGCCAGCATCCCTCATGCCAGCATGCATTAATTAGAGGAAATACGTTTAAACAATGTACAGTAAAAAATGTATATAATTTAATAGGCCGTACAATTCGTGTCATGGTTTAAGACAACACTGTCATGGTTTAAGACAACACTTTCATGGTTTAAGACAACACTTCAACGATTCATCAGTTCTCATTGCTACGATTTCTAATTTTAAAACTAACATTTGGGAACAATACTTTTTCCGAATTTGTTTTCTGATTTGGTGGCAACAATTCATAGTACACAATCTCTTTATAGTCCCACCAAAGCATTTCTGTTTTGACAACCAGCCACCCTCTGTCACTAAAGGAAGTTATTTTGCCTTCCCCCGTGTTTTTTTTTTTTTTTTTTTTTTTTTTTTGTAACATTATAAGATCTACTTCTCATCTCTAATAATGAGCAGTTTTTTTTTTTTTTTTAAAAAAGGAGCTTTTTTAGTTCTTTTGTACAAAGAATCACATGCTGAAACACCAGCAAGCACATTCTGGTTGCTGTCCTAAAGTATATGGGTACCCTTACATCGTCAGCTTACATGCCTTGTCTTCTTTAAATAATTAAGTAATGTATTTTTTAGAATATTTAGTCTTTTCTTGAAGAGTTGTAATGCGGATTTTCAACGATAGCGGCTTTTATTAGATTTTTGTTTTCATAGGATGATCATCCAGACTGGGCATCATCATCATCGAGGCTGAAATTGCCTTGCTTAAGCTTCTCACACGTTCGATGGGTGCCATAAGAAAGAGCATTTTGTCCTTACACAGCGCAAATCTTCTGAGCATTCTGACTACTCTTTAAAAAGTAAATAAATAAAAGAGCATAATATGACGAAACTGAACTTTCAGGAAATTGAAAGTTCTCCACGACAGAAAACAAATGTATGCCGCAAAATTTACTAGATACAATGTGAGCAGAAATGGCCATATTTAGACATCTGCCTCGATCAAGATCACTCTTTAGCATTACTATTAGAATAATAAGGAACCGCACTTCGATTTGAAAAACTGCAAATATTCGGGATGACCAAATACACAGTGTTACAACAGTGACATCAGTTACTCCGTTGGCTATATCAGTAATCTATTGGTTGAAATGTAAATTACAGATCACCTTAACAGGTATTGAAAGAAATTAATAACCAGTTGCAACCGGTTACTGTAAGAAAAATGTTTTTATATTTAATTTAATTTAACATTGTATCTTACGACAGTGTTACACCAATGACACCAGTTATTGCCTTGCCACATCAGCAATAGAGTGGATGACTAATATGCAAGCTGCCAGTGACCTTGAGAGGTATTTAAATAAACTGATAACCAAAAGCCTCCAAGGATATCGTATGATTTGACGTAAATTTAATTAACATATCTAAACCTTCCAGCACTAACCCACAGTGGTGACCTATAGATTGGCTTCAAGCGACCTCCATTATGCATTATTCCCGATGGCCTTTACAATGACTGATGGGACTTCGTGACTAACAGCGCTGATGTGATTCTATTTGATTTTCTTTCAAATACATATTTAAATTTATTGTTGTCGTGACTTAACCGAAAGTCGCAACTTATATCGACCCAAATGATGACCCAAAAGTCGGTGCATTATTATAATGAAAGTGACTTATAGGATGACCTATAGGATGACCTACCAGTCATCCTATAAGTCACTGGTGACCAACGCCCTGGATGATCATCTTTAGTTTTATTTTATTTTATTAACCTACCTAAATGTTATACTTTCAAATACACATAACTTAGTTTATAAGGTATTTTCTTCCTCCTTTCCGTATGCCTTCGTGGTGTAATTGGAAGTATACTAGATGCGTATTTGAGAAGTCCCAGGCTCGAGTCCCGGCGAGGGCACTGCCGGGACTCTAACCTCGGACTTTTTCACATCGGACGATAATTCGTCACCACCAGGATTTGGCGATTGGATCCCCTAATCCCCAGCCGCCTTTTAAAAGGAGGTTATATAAAATAATTTCGCCTTCCTTTTAGCCTGCCTTCGTGGCGTAATTGGAAGCATACTCGATGCGTGTTCGAGAGGTCCAGGATTGGAGTCCAGGCGAAGGCATCGCATATTTTTCATTTCTCCTGCTTCAAAAAAACCCTAATAACACTATATTTTTACTAACTTGATTTAACTTTATTTTTATTAACAACGAAATTAATGTTTATTTGATAAAAGACGTTACTAATACTATATATTCACCTGGGACAAAAGAATTTTGGTTTAAATGCGCGAAGCTCTCATACTGACTTTTCTAATTAGAGTTCGAGGGGACCTGCAGCTATAAGTTATAACACTCATAGTTATAGCGGTACTACGTTTACTTTAAATTATAATCTTGCCATGCAAAACTGCTTCAAGAATTCTCAAAATGAATCTTTGTTAGATATGTACTGTTATGATAATCCTGAAGGCAAGTTATTATTTGGGTTTTCGCTTTCATCGACAAAATAAATTTTGGATTCAAAAGCTCTATTTCAGAAGTGCTCTGAATACAAAGGTATCATACAGAATTTCGTGAAAGATGAAATTTATTGGAAGCTATGCGCGAATCATAGTTCAGACACTTTCACTCTTTTAATAAATCGGATTTCAAAATGATGAATTGTTACTTCTTTATACATTAATTAATCAATAATTTTCAAATACAAGTTCAAAGTTTTAGCAGATCAATCAATGTTGTTAATATGCTATTTGCATATGCTTGATCTCAGAGACTTCTATCGATTTGTACGTGTTTAGAAACCTCTAACAGTAGGATTTATTTTGAATCGCATTATGAAATCACATTGCGTGCTATATGTTGGTTAAAATTCCGGCCCATTGTTTTTAAAATTTGGGGTTTGCATGAGATTTAAAAGCGTTTTCTAGTAACATTTGTTTGGCATAAGATGTCGCTATAAAATCATAAAACAGCTTATGATTAGTTTTTAGCAATATTTTGTACTTAAGTGGTCTAGTGTCCGAAATAGGGCGAAAAAAAACCGTAGACAGTCAATACATTGTAGAAATTATTGCTATATCGAAATAACCTAATCTAAACTATCGATAAAGTAAGATTAAAACTCATAACTCAAAATGATCCCAACAATTGCTTGAGACGAAGGATATAAATTATTATCCGAAATCTCGGAACCATCCATTAACAAACCTTCTGTTGCTGAAGTTCTCGAGCTTACATTCATAAGATTGGCACTGTGTAGACTAACCGTGATAATGATTGATATTGGCATCGATAATGCATAGGATCGACACTGATAATGCGTAACATTGGTAGTGATAATGGATAAGATCGATTCATCACAGGATAGACACTTTGTAGACTGCATTGAATCGATATATCGTAGGATGGGCATAGCATGCCTTTCACGTGAGACAGAACTGACAACAGCACAGGATCAACGCGCCAAATGAATGACGAAATGTAAAAGGAATTTCGATATGAAGTAAGATTAAGAAAGAGAAATAATACATCTTAGCCACTTGTGCAGATTCGTCACAAATGTACGATCGACATTGCGCAGGGTCGACATAGGCATAGTAATTTTATTTTATGTCAAACTAACATTTGTATTACAAAATGATAATCTTTATCTGCGTAGCTAAACTGCGGATATAGCGTCTCACATTTACGTAACGGAAAAAGTGGTTTATAAAGTTTGGTCACTGCATTCTGTCATCTCACTTTCAGCAGTTTCTTATATTTTTTGAAAAAATAATGTTTTTCGAGTGAAATATATTTATGTCATTCCGAAAGCATTAATATAATTCAAGTTTTCACCAAATTTCATCAAAATAGTTTTGGGCTGGTTTTTTATTCCATCATGATTTTGCTAAATATCCTTTAATTTCTGTTTTGAATTGTCAAACTATTCATAAATGTATATAAGTCACGTAATCCGATCAAAAAGAGCAATTTAATGTGTTTTTCATTATAATAATGCTTGTTTCGGGGCACTAAAACACAGGCGAGAAGTTTCTAAATTATGTTCTGTATAAGATGAATTATTCATAGACACGGAAACAGCATTTTCATTGACTTAGTAATATAAATATCATACTGGCCAAAGGGGGAGAATGATTTCCCCAAAGAGAAAGCCATTTACTGACTGTGGCATGCATCCATTTAGAAAAGCAGGAATTCCCAATCAAAGCCTTGCCGCAAATGCGTTAATAAACATGTATATCTTTGTATTTAACTAAAAATAATGATTAAGTTTTATCTGTAGATTCAAAATAGGAGGCGATTGCTTCATTATTAACGCAGCAAGCAAAACTGATCAAGTGGCGAGGATTAAACGTAATCCCATTCGCAAAATCTAAAATTCGCATTCGTCTAATTAAAACCTAATCATAGGCGGAAAATCATTATCGTTGCGAGTTATCATTTTATGCTGCGTGTTATTAAAGCCAATTTCAATTCTAAATCCCTCCTGAAGGGAATCGATGACTTTCCTAATGGAACTGCCTGGAGAAAATTTCAATAAAACTCGGTTTATTGTAATTATTCAAATGGATGCGAGGATTAAAGATTTAGTTGGATAAATATCTGATTTTTTAATAATAACTTATTTTGAAGTTGCGAGAAAGACTTCAAATGAAAGAATTTAATGCATATGTAACTGTTTCCGCTTCCCTGTTGTCGCAACCAATTAACTTAATGCTTTTAAATATAAATTAAGCAAACGTAATGCAGTCGGATTTGGGAGTATTAGATCAAAAGTGTAATGGTTTCTATTTTCTAAAATATTAATATACATCAAGAATCGCCTGATACCGATAATTTCAAAGGAAGTCTTCGAAAATGGGGGCGATGAAACTGTTGCATAAAACATTTAACTGAAGCGAATGAAATACATTTACGAATGTGCATTTCTACATAATATTTGCATTGTTGTCTACGTCGGGTTCGTAATAGATTGAATGCACAAGTCCGATAAAAGGTTAATAAAATTTATTCTTATCACAAAAAATATAACAAAACGCTGGTATTTTCCTCGGATATATTCGTACAAGTGTTCACAATATCAGGCAGGAATAATCAGTAGAACGCAAATCCGTTAAATAGAACGCAATGCAACTAGTAGCTATACTTTAAACTACTAAAAACGTTAAAATACAGCGCAACAGAAAGAGAAAGCTAAACAAGTCGCATTAACAGTAACTAAGCAACTGAACTGAGATATCTCTCTCCGGCTTTTTAAAGTTTTCAATTGGTCGCGAGAGAGTTCTAGTAATTTCTTTGCTTTTCGAGATCTCTGGAAACCAAAAGAGTAGAATTACGGTTAGAGCTAACATAGTAGTGCATTGCATTTATTCAAATTAAATATAAATTACCGAGATAAACTTTTAATCAATGTTAAATGTACGTGCTCCTGCATTTTTACTTTTTCGGGGTGGCTTTCTCTTAAAATTTATCACGCGCTGCATTGAACGGGGAAATAAAACAATTTTAATTATAATTCTACTAACATTAGATATCTAAATACGAATTTCGTAACAGTATTATATTTTTCTTTTGTAATACACTTAAAATCATGCGTAGTAGTTATTGACTTCTAGACTTTAATGTTAATAAACTCATTTTTTATGGACTTGGATCTATACTACGACTTCTGTTTTCGTTAACTCTCATCAAGATGCAGATTAATTAATGATAGTTAAGTCGGAGTTTTTGAAAATTTCAGGGAGATAAAGCTTTTAACAGCGACGTTTCGCACTTGCACTTTTCTATCTCCCAATTCTGTTACGTTAGTTAGCTGATATTAACCATTTTGCTAGCCGAAGTTAGGTTTTGCCAAGAAGTTTGAGCCAAGGCCTTGTTAGGCCATTTATTTTGTAATCTAATGCTGCGAATTACTTCAATTTGTAAATTCGACTTCTTGTTATCAAATACAAAGGGCAGACCCCGTGACAACGCTGCAGCAGTGTGTTAGGAGCTCCTCGTTGAACGAGTTATAACCGCGGTAATATTTGTCGTGTGTCTACAAAGTTAGTAACATCGTAAAGGTCTCAACAAGCTACAAATTGTGAAGCTTGATTTGTGTTCCTACGTCTTATAATTCCAGAGTTATTGAAATTTTTAAATTCTCATCCATTGTCAACGCATGAGCCTATGTTTTTGAATGAAGAACCGGAAAAAGAAAATGAAGTGCTGCTTTATGCTCCGTCGTTGTTAAGTGATTACTCGCGACCAAATTGCCTTCTGTTCTCAATACAGATATCTGGAGAAAGCTGGCGCATTCCGCTTTCTAACGGTGCAAGAATTGTGTTTGTGGTGTGTGTTTAAGCAGAGTTATAATTATTTTAATTAGAGTCCATAAAGTGTCATTTTTGCGGATTTCGTCTAGGATATCTTGGCTTCTATTTGGAATATCATCATCATTTATCCTCGGCAAAGTAGGTCTTCTTGTACTCTTTATTTCGGTACCCTTGCTTTGAATTTATGTTTATTAGTTCATCTGCTATGCACACTCTTGTGTTATTTTTATAATCCGTAACTCGTGTTCCCCCCTACTAACTTCTTCCAAGTCGAATTTTTCGACGCAGGGGTTGCAAGGTTGTTGTTTTCTCAAGAAGCCCCTCAGGGTTAGCATATTAACAACGACCTTTGCCCTCCACCTACAAAGCGCATGCGCGCTTGGCACAGAACCTGTTGACACCTGTGACCTTAGAACTTTTTACCGCGCGGCTTTGTTTATGTTTCGAACTTCAACTTTGTCATTTATTCGCCCATTCATGTTTATGTTACAATCTTTTTATACTTTATAGATGTAAATTTGTTGATTAATGAAATTTACTGATTGTATTATGTACAAATTACTGGCTATTGATATAAATTTAATAATTTTGTGTTTGTACTTTCTAACTTTTTTTTTTTTTTTCCTCTCTCTCTCTCCTACTAAAATGTCTGTATTTTGTGGGTTAAGTTACAGGTAGTATAAGTTCTCAATCCAACATTAATTTTATTTCCTCTATGACTTTCTAGTTAAGCTGTCTTCAAGGCTTTTCCCCTCTCCTTTCCCCCTTTAACTGACTTCCCCTTCTTTTTATTTCTCTGATAACTTCGCTTCTATGTAACTTAGCGGCCTCAAACTCTTCTTTTCATCCCCTTGTTATCCTGTTATTCCCTTTTAATTTCTAAGTTTTCTCCTTAACTACATTAGATAGCGCCCTCTTTTCATTTTCCCCTCTTGACACTTTACCTTCTTTTTTTTTTCTTTTGCTGACGCCCTCTTTCTTTCCACTCCACCCCCTCCTCGCATTTTTTTTTATATTTTAATTAATCCTTTTTTTTTCGAGCAATTTTTGCAACTATACACTTGTTGTATTTTTAGAATTTTTTTTTAACAGTTTCCTCTAGTGGAAACACCTCCACATTCTTCCTGTTGTAAACCCGCAACCTCTTTAAGGTCCAGGCTCTCCTATTACTACTCTTTCTGCACTTGCAATTCTCCTTCTGTTCACGTTTCAGCTATTCCTTACATTCTCCCCCATTTTTCATCACTCATCTCTTCTCTTTGCTATCTTTGACTTATTAACATTCTTCGGGCCTCTGGCATACCACTACAACCTCTCGGTTTACGTGTTTATCACTTAAATATATGTGTATACTTACAAAATATCATGTGTACTGCTATTTATTGTGCTTACTGAAACTTTTGTGCATTAATAATTAATTATTTCCATCACACATTTGCTGTGTTGTGTACTGTAACTCTCACTACGTGCTCAGTTTCAAGTTCTGCGCAAGTGATAATTTGTGTGCACTTTACATTGTAATTCTTCCTGCGGCCTCAATTTTAAGCACTGCTCAAGTGAACTACAGTTACGCAGTGGCTTTGTGATTTAGTGTATGCAGTGAATTAGAGACTCAGTGCCTTAATATAGAGATCTCAACAGCTTCCTAATATGACTTCAACAGCAGTGCTTTAATATAGAGATTACAGTGCCTTAAGATAGTTCCTTGTTATAGTGCCACAATTTAGTGCTCAGTATAGTGCCTCTAATTGCCATAATATAGAGATTTCTACAGCATTCATTGAGATAGTCTACACAGTGAAATTAGAGACTTAGTGCATAATTTTAAAGATTCCAATAGCAATTAGTGAATCTGCGGAATAGCAGAATATTTTTTTTATCATTAGTGATTTCATACAATAGACTCAATGCAGTATGTCTGAAATGCGTACCTCCACACACTGCAGTGATCTAGATTTGCCAAATCACTTAGTTTCAACTGACTTCTCATATAGAGAAAAAATAAAAGCGGTCTTCGACGAGAGCGTACAAATAGCCAATACAGTTCGAGGTAATAAAAATATATTACCACGCCTCATAGCCACTCTAGAGATCTTTCGGGACATCGTATTACGTGGAACAGAGGTAGTCAACAAAGACGTGAACACTTCTGTAATCTCGCGCTGTACCACTAGCACTAACACCCCTTACCCTGAGGTGGTTACTTCAAGTACAAACACGGACTCCCTGCCAGTAACAGCAACTACGCAGGCTCCCAGGAACACCGGGGAAAGGCATAGCCACTTGAAGTCAGCGACAACACCATCAGCGATTGTGCCCCAGAAACCAACCTTTGCGGCAGTGCTTAAACAGTTCAGTAAACCCAGTCTGATCATCAACCCTTTAGGGAGTATCCATCCACGTGATCTAAGAACACGGTTACAGCAAAAGGTTCCACTTAGTGAGATCCCAGTTGTCGTCAACGCTATCAAACCGGCTCCAAAAGGCGGACTAGAAGTTTTTTGTAATACAAACGAGGAGGTACTCAAGTTACAGGAGCACATCAAAAAAGCTGAGGTCCAGGCAGAGGTTCGTCTCAGGCAAAAGAGGCAGCCGAGAATAGCCATCCATAATGTTCCAGAACATGTTAAACCAGAACAGCTCATCGCAGAGCTCAGCGCAACAGCAGGTCTATCAGCAAGAGTATACAAACCCCTGTTCCGATTTAAAGAGCGCCGAGCAAACAGAGTCAAATAGGTTCTCGAGTGTACCACGGAGAGCTTTGGAATCGCCATCAACATCAGACGTCTGTTCACAGCATGGCAGGCTCATACTATCACGGAGTTCTTGGGAATCCGTAGATGTTATAGATGCCAGCAATTCGGGCACTCCCAGGATCTCTGCCGCAGCAAGAAACAGTTCTGTGCCTTCTGCGCTGGGTCGCACAACACCAAAGTCTGTCAAGCAGAGTCACCAGCCTGTATCAATTGCGGGGACTACCGCAACGGCACCTCCTACTACTTTGAACATCCGGCATACCACCCGGAATGCCCGATGTACCAGAGAGCCGTCTACAACACACGCTGCAACACACAATACTGAAGCTATAACATCTCAGCAGCCTACCAATGCTATGTTACTACCTAATGCGTCTGAAGATAGCAACACTGTCTCACAAGAGATCCTACCGACAAATATCGACAACCCAGCCAATCTGATTCTAACTCAT
Organism: Stegodyphus dumicola; assembly: GCF_044657685.1. Taxonomy (NCBI): domain Eukaryota; kingdom Metazoa; phylum Arthropoda; class Arachnida; order Araneae; family Eresidae; genus Stegodyphus; species Stegodyphus dumicola. Next base: position 66,808,737 of record NC_140771.1, on the reverse strand, counting down.
TCCTCAGCAGGCTCCATAAAATGCACGCAAATTAATCTCCAACGGGCAGAAGCAGCTAATACGCAGCTAGTGCAGCATGTCCTCGATCATGAGATAGATATCATCCTTTTCCAAGAGCCTTACTGCAGAAACGGCGCAATAGCCTGCCTACCACTCTCATGGAAGATCTTCCAGCGGAAAGCGCAACTTAACGAACTACCCCCGAGAGCGGCGATCATTTGTTGTAATCCACAATGGTCCCCACTCATTATCAAGCAGGCACGAGATCATGTTGCAATTCTTCTGAATTATAATAACTCCCAGATTATCCTATCATCCGTCTACAGCTCTCCACCAGAAGACATCAGCAATGCAGTAGATAGTATAGCAGAAATACACAGAAAACATACTACCATTCCTCACGTAATAAGTGGAGACCTAAATGCGCACAACGTCATTTGGGGATACCCAAATACCTCACCGAAAGGAACAGCATTAGAAGAATTTATAATGACAGCCAATCTACAGTTAATAAATACTCAGAACGCCCCACCGACGTTCGACAACTCATACGACAAAGGATGGCCTGATTTAACAATAGCTACAAGTAACATAGCCAACAATATAACAGATTGGAGGGTCATAGACGACGAGAGTTGCTCTGATCATAAATATATCCACTTTGCAATTAATACCGACACAAGCATCACTATCCTTAAGCGCTACAAGATCCCAGGCAATAAACTGCGTGCATTAACAAAGGCTTTCTCGGATACCCTACAGAGTGAAGAAGAAGTAATAGACCAAATAAATAGCCCAGAGGGATTAGACACTTATACAGATCATCTCCTCAATACATTGCGATGTATTTGCGACAAGCTCCTGAAGACTCGCACTGCTAAACGCATACAAGGCATATGCTGGTGGACTAAAGAACTACGCCAATTACGGCAAAAGTGAAGAGCCCTAAGACGGCGTCTCCGAGGTGTAATGGACGAAGCCACCAAAATGGCATTGCTGACCACATTCCGCAGGGAAAGGGCGCATTATAAAAAATGCATACTACGAGCCAAAGTCAATAGCTGGCGGAAATTTTGCACAGCTAATACCAACGTCTATGGAATCCTGCATAAACTAGCTACAAATAAAGTTTACAAGCCTGACCAGCTTTATGCCCAAGCAGCCAATAACTCAGACACCACCAATCTTGCAGAAACCACAGCATCTGCTATCCTTAATGCAGTTTTCCCAGCAGATAACCCGGATGATGATTCAACAGAACAACAGAAGATACGGGACAACCATTCCATTCCTAACACACCAGACGACATTCCCTTCGACTCAGCTGAAATACAGCAAATCTTCCGTTTTCTTCCCATAAAAAAGGCTCCGGGACCAGACGGTCTAGACTATGCTATAATAAAGGTGGCTTACACATCCCGCCCTACCTTCTTCGAGAAATATTTCAGCAAGCTCTTAAAATACCAGATCTTCCCAACTGCTTTCAAAAAAGGAGAAGTGGTCCTGTTCCTGAAGAAGCAGAGATCCCCAGATGACCCAAGCTCGTTTCGGCCAATTTGCCTACTTTCGTCTCTGGGAAAAATTTATGAAAAATTACTGGTAAACAGACTTAAATTCCATCTCGAGCAGACCAACTTCCTCAGCCCACGGCAATACGGGCTCCGAACTGGCTTGTCAACCACGCATGCCCTGAGTCATCTTAAAGATAGCATAGAACAAAATAGAGGCAGAAATCTTCACACGGCATTCATATCCTTGGACCTGCAAAGCGCCTTTGACACCCTCTGGTGGCCTGCTATAAAGCAAGCACTTAGAGAGGCACAATGTCCTAAAAACATCTTTAACATCATCACGGACTATCTACATGCACGTAGCCTCATAGTAGCCAACAACAATGGCCTCACTATCAAGCGGCAGGAAAGAGGGTGTCCACAAGGCTCTTGCGCCGGTCCGTTGCTCTGGATAATCACCTTTAACTCCATACTACAACATGAATGGCCTTTGCACACACATATTATAGCATACGCCGACGATGTAGCCCTTCTGGTGTCTGGCCGCACAAGAGATGAACTGGAACGGAATGCCACAGAAACCTGCTCGATATTCACGGAATTATGCAATAAACTTAAGTTAACCATCTCTCGGCAAAAGTCCGCAGCCATCGTAATTCCACGTCCTGGCACAAATCCCACAAGACGTCCATGTATAAAGCTACTGGGCAAGAACTTAAAAATAACGAAGACGATTAAATATCTAGGAGTCACTTGGGATCAAAGACTCACCTGGTTACCGCACCTCCAAGAAATACGTACAAAAACATCGACCATCGCAAGGAAAGCCAGGCAATTTCAAGGAAGAAATTGGGGACAAAACCCCCATATCAGGAAACTATTATATCTGACAGTGGCAGAGAGAATAATTCTCTACGCAGCAGTCATATGGGCACAACCAATGAACAGCCGAAAGACCAAGCTACTGACCACAATTCAACGGCCGTTTGCATTAAACATCTGCGGAGGTTATCGCACAACAGCGTCCAGCGCCGCCACGATACTTGCAGGCCTGCTGCCATTACACATAAAGGCAGAGGCAGAGGCTACCTATGTACGAATCACTCATCACAGACAAGAAGCCACATATGCAGGAATTACGTTCAGAACAACAGACTATGAACTCCCTGGCAGTGTGCAACACATCCACCCTGCCATCAAAGGTAGAGGGATCCATGTCAAAATCCAACATCAGCCAACGCACTCCAGACAACGCACTTCCTGTGCGATTACACAACTGTTCACTGATGGATCAAAACATGATCAGGGAGTGGGCTGCGCGTTTGCTCACTACGAACATGACACACTAGTAAAGGAATGGAAAGGACATCTCACTAACAGCAATAGTATTTTCCAAGCAGAGGCACTAGCAATATTGAATGCGCTGCGACATGCCCTCAACCTTTCCCTTACCAATGCGACTTTTTACACAGATAGCATGTCAGTGCTACACGCACTCAGGGATCATCACCACACTTCACCCATCATCATAGATATACAGCAACTTTTACGCAATAATCATCAAGCCCGCTTTAACATGGTATTTGTAAAAGGACACTCCGACAACGAAGGGAATGACGTCGCAGACCGACTGGCTAATGAGGCTGCCAACAACATCCACGCTCAAACTATAAGTGCCCCTACCCCCGTCTCACACCTCAAGAAAACTCTGCGTAACATCTGTAAAGAAAAGTGGCAAGAAGAATGGAATAGTGGCGACACAGGGAGAAGGACGTATAACTTCCTACCAAAGGTAGACACGGAACGTCTTATAACAATAGCCCCACTGACACAGTACATAACGGGTCATGGCCCATTTCCATCTTATTTTATGCGTCATGGCATCTCAGCATCTGACAATTGTGTCTGTGGCATGCTAGGTTCTCCCGAGCACTATCTATTTGACTGCAGTCTGACAACAAACCACCACTTACCACATCCAACGAATGATAGAACACTTTACTATCGTTTCATAATCAAACACCCGCCAGCTATAAGGAGCATCTGCGCAGTTGTACAGCAAATCAACGCCCTAGGGCAAGACATTTGCGAGCCACAGTAGCATGGTACTGCAGACAATGTACTCAACTATTAGATATTCGCAGTATGTACACATTCTGTAATACACATTCCACATTCAATTTCGAGCCTCGTGTTAACATCTGCTTTCAATAGCCACCAACTTGCAGATATAATGTTACTGACATGTTTATCAGTGTGAAGCACTGGGCACCCAATGGAATGATGTGTTATCGTAAATCGAAATATATAATATCCGTACAATGCACGAATGTAGTGTATGCAACGAAATATGTAATTCATGCAACAGAAGCCCCTAATGAAAGTATGTACATTATGTATTATGGGAACTGAGCATATTTCCACACAGCACTACTGCTTTACGCACACCTTACTATGTCTTATATGTTTCCTCTGAGTGTAATATTTGCATTTATGTGCTCTACGTGTTTCCATATGTATTCTATGTGTCATGATATGTATTTTCGTGTATGTTTCTATGTCTTTATGTTACGTAATTACGAGTGTGTTTTTATGCTTTTACGTTTAATTTTGTATATCTATGTGTTTCAGCTTATATGAGTGTTTTAGTGTTTTAATGCTATCCTTTATATTCTTTCTAAGTTACTTTGTGTTATTAACAACGTCCTATGTAAAAACTACCCGACATCTAGCCCCTGTATGGCCATGTAAACTCCTGGTGCAGCCTCACGGGCCTCCAGCGAGTTGCTTCTTCGAGATAGTGGAGGACGTGGGACATATGCCTGTTTACCTATGTTATACGTCAGGCTTCCCCGTCCTCCATCACCCGTCACCTGTTATCAAATACAAGGAGGTTTAATTTGTACACACAAATTGTGCGTTTTGTTAAGCTTAAGTTTTAAATAGAAACAATATTTAAAACTTTCTTAGGATTCCGTTGCACACGGTTGTTGTATTTTCACAGATGGCTATAGAGTTTAAAGAGCTTTAAGTTTTAAAATTGCTCGAACAAAACCCAACAGTATTTATACATCGGTTTGTTTAAATTAAAGATTCACGCAAAAAGTTGCGATAATTCTACAAAAAAGTGAGATGATCTACATCAGACCTTAACATGCTACATTTTTTCAAGTCTACCATGTCACATGGGTTTCCAAACTTTCCTTTCTTGTGGACCTTTTTAGGCCTAACTTTAGGTTTATGCATAACACATATGTAATATTCCCAAATGAAATATTTATTTTTAGGGCACTAAAATCTAATAATTAAGCAGTTAAACAATTCCTAAATGAAATATTTGCTGGTTTTTAAAAGATAGTTAGTAAACATGTCCAATATAATATAAAAATGCAAATTACAAATTTTTATTTTAAATTTGTAAAACTTAAATATAGTTTTACTTTAAAGAGCTGTTTCAAAAAGCATAACCTGTCGTAGTAACATAACCGTTGCTTTCCATTTTGATTTTAATATAATAAATTATTTTAAAATATTTATTTTTAAGTCATTCGAAATTTTCATAATTTGCATTCATTTATTTTTTTTAAATATATTTTAATTATAACACTGGATTTATTTCCATTTAAAAAATCTATTCTATTTATGTCTGACTCTTTGTATAACTGCAAAGCTGCTTTTGATATTATATGACTGTATTACTAGGAACAGTATATCCTCTGGTGCAGATTGTACAGTGAAAGCTAACCGCCTACATATTTCTTTAGTTTTCTTTATAGTTCAAGTCGTAATTAGTTTTAATATTTACTATTTGTGGAATTGTCTTCAACTTAAGCATCAAAATTTAAGTACTGAAGAGAAAATCGTAAAATAAAAGTTTAAAAAAATCTGATGTGGATACAACAGAACTCCTTGAACGGCCTATTAAATTATACTTTTCTGCTACACTTCATTTAAACTTATTTCCTCGAATTATAACCGATCCTTCAAGGGATGTTGGAAGCCAAAAATCTTCAAAAATTAGTGATTTGGGATTTTTTTCATTTTCAAATTCTCTACACTTTTATCTCTCTAAAAATACTATACTTTAATCTCTATGAAAATTAGAGCACGAATGCATTGATAAACGAGGATTTTTTTGCATAAAAATGCATTTTTCTCCAAATGCGATTTTTTAATACTCGTTGTACCTTTTCTCAGGAACTACTGCCCAGAGGTACGTACATTTTTTATGGCTTATTTATTATGCTTCCCAATATTTACTGAAATGAGCTTTTTGTGATAAACTAAGAAAAAAAATTCACAATTTTTTTTTTGTGAGAAAAGGCTAAATTTTACTATGCCGAATACAATATTCTATAAATTACTCTAAAATTCAAAATGTTTCAGAAGCTCATTTCCGTATAATCAGATAGGTACACAAAAAATTTCAAACGTGTATCTACAGCAGATTTTGAGAAAAGGTACAACAAAAATTGACAATTTAACATTGTCGGCATAGGGAGTTCCGACTTCCCTCAAAACTAGCTGACATCAAAAACTGCAAATTTTGAAGTTACATATCCCGCTCAGTTTTTGTAAGAGAATCAAACTTCTAATAGTTTTATTTTCTCAGAAAGAGTACAAAACGTTGCCAAATATAAGTATAGGAACCGGAAGATCGTATTAAAAGTTAGATTTCGCTACTTGTCGAAAATCAATTATTTTTTAAATTTTTACCCAAACATTAATATTTTCATCATTTATAACACTTCTGCAACTGGACGTACAAGACTACGACCAACAATTGCAAAAATAAAGATCGGATAAAAATATCTAAGCCGGATAAGAACGTGGGGGTACATATATATATATATATATCCCCACCCCCTTACTCGGCATATATATGCATGTTTGGTACTGCCGAATATAGTAAAAAATAGAGGTGTTCAACTAGATGTTGTAGCAGTCTATATGCAAAATTTCAACGATCTGTGAACAATCATTTTTGAAGAGAATTCTACAACGTTTATAGATAATTATAAATTTTACAGATAATGTAGATAATTAGAGATGAGTTTTAAATGACGAAAATATTCATGTTTGGGCAATACTCCCAAAAATACTTTTTGACGAATAACGAAATCATACTACATATATAATAACAGTTCTAAAACATCGTTGTAAAAATTAAAGTGGCTGAAAGAAATTCGCAATTTTAAAACATAGTTTCAGAAAATATCGACGCAAAAAAATTAAGCATGTACAAATCACTACACGTTGTTAATATTGCAAACATATGTTTTCAGACTTTAAAAGTTTAAAATGTATATTCTTATAATAATTTGTAACTGCAAAATAGAAAGACAAATATTTTTACCTCTACATCACACGTTTTCGAATTAACTAATAAATGCTTAATGAAAAAGCAAGAAGGAAACTTAATCGTTTGAAAATTGAAAAATGTGTAGAAAATTAATGTTACGTGTAGCAATCAAGAGAATTTTAATCTCATGCAGTTAGTTATTAAATGTCATTATTTAAATAATAACTTTATAAGTTGAATTAGTAGAGCTAACATGCATTTAAAAATTTTAAAGTCTGAAAACACATATCTGTGATCTTAACATGGGACGATTTGCAGATGCTTTAAAGAAAAAAAAATCGCAAAATGCTGCTGTCTTAGAACTGTGATGTTTCCTCCTTGCTCCTTTTCCCTCCCACTACGTGGTTCCCTTGCGTTTCCTTCGCGACGTTTTCGGCCGTGATGTTTTTGCTGCTATATTTTTGGTGACACCCAACATGCATACCAGAATTAAAATTCAATATTAAAATATAAGGTTACCGAAAAATTTGGACTAACTTTAAATCTTTGTATCATATCAATCTTTTCGGACTTTACATCAAAACAGCTAATTAGACAGTGTCCAAGTTTTGACTGTAGCCTTGGGAGAGGTATTCTTGACATGCGAAGAAACTTTGCTTAAAAGTAATGACACCGCAGCCTTAACCAGCCAATTCCCATAACGATGGTAACCGTGCAACAAACGAGATGTAAGAAACAGTGCGTGTTGTACGGTGAGCAGAATTTAAATCTGTTATAAAGGTTCAGTGTAATTTTTAGCTAACTCATGGAATACAGCCTCCTGCTGCAGGATAAGGTGCATGTGATCGATACTACATATTATCGATATGATAGCTCAAAAACCGGTTTCCATCCTATACAGCTAATGATCTACGCCGGTTCGATTTTGTCTAAGTATTTTAATTTAGTGAAATGATTTCCAGCTTGATAATGGAATACTGCTTATTGCAGTCCTCTATTATGCAACAACGATTGCTTGCCGATGTTGATCCTACGTATTATCGATCCTGTGCCGTTATCGGTGGTGTAGTGCGTCGATCGTATGCAGAGTCCATTCTATGCAGTGTCGGTTCTATGCAATACCGATTCTATACAGAAATGATCTTATGCAACTATTCACTGTCGATCTTCCGCAGTGGCGATTATATAAAGTTAAATAGTGTTGGTCTCCGCGGATACTATTCTGTGTTAATCCTAAACAGTATCGATCATAGACAGTACCGATTTTAGGCAGTATCGATTCTTGGTAGTGCCGATTCCATGCAGTGTGGATCATGTGCAGTATCGATTCTTCGCAACTGTGATCCTTCGCAGTGTCGATTCTAGGCAGTGCTGATTCTATATAGAATCAATTCTATGCAGCTATGCACTGTCGATCCAATGGAGTGATGATCCTGTGCAGAGTCGTTTCTACATGAAATAAATTCTATGCAGCTATGCAGTGTTGATCCTATGCGGTGATGATTCTATACAGGGTCCATCCTATGCAGTGTTTATTCTATACTGTGTCGATTCTATGCAGTGTTGATCCTACGCAATGTAGAATACATGCAGCGTCAGTACCGTGAGCCATTCAGCGCTAGCAGATGGAAACAGAATATACCGTATGGATATCCGCTGAGGGGTCAACATAACTCATGCTGAAATTAAAATTCTTACGGTAAACATTTCAAGTTTACATTGTACTATAAATTACGAAATTGCCTGAAATACATTTTTTAATTAAATAACTTAAAATCAGGTTCTTCCTTTCCAGTAGATCAAGATTTCTTTTGATATTTCAAATGATAAGGAATGTTTAGAAAACAATCCTTATCATCCGCATAGGATAATGTAAATTTATTCCTCAAATCGTCCCTGATTGATCATCAAAATAGCGATATATTCAACACGCAATGAATCAATACCCTTTGAGAAACCATTATTAAGATTTTAGAGCTTCTAATCATTTTAACGAAAGCGGAAGAAAATTAATTTCGAAATGTTTATGCATGAATGAAAAAATAAATAAAAACAAATTAACAAGTAAATAATTTAATTCTTAAAAATAAAAAAAAATATCTTTTGTTTAAAAAGTAGTACCTATATTATAAGTATTACCTATTATATATTATCACAAAAGAGAAAAAAGGAGATAATCATCTTTAAAATCAAAACTGTAGACTGACAAAATACAAATGCTGACTAATTCACCCTGAAAGTATTCAGGCATATTTAATTACGAGCACATGTGAAGGAACACTGAAGCAACCTTATAAAGTAGCATATATAGTAAATCAATTATTCTTCTTATATCAACATGACAAATGAGACTGCTTTGGAAAATAAACAGCACGCAACCTACAATTACGAAATGATTTATTGGGATACACGAAATATTCGTAAAAGAGGAATAATTCTTAATCAAAGAGATTTCATATCAGTTATAAATTAAACTTTGATAGCATTTTAAATAGCTAGGTTAATTGATTTTAAATATTCTTTTAATAATAGTCACTCCCCAGCAACAAACGGTTTAATGAAGTACAGTGACGTATGTTCAAGAATAATTAAGTTCAAAATAAATAAATAAACTCAAGTCTACCAAATCCAAGAAGAGACTAATTATCCTTCACCGCATTTTAATTCGGTCCTTGCACACGAGTAGACCTACAAAAGAGAGCATCACACATTCTCAAAGAGGAGAGATGAAAATTCAGTCGTGACTCACCAGGGTTCAAATTATGTATTTTCCAATGCTTGTTGACTGCGTTTACTACTTACATCCCAAGACCACGCATGCGAGGATGTAATAATTCTTTATAACGTTTGCGGATACAGCATACATAAGATAAACTCTTTTTCATAAACAAATAAACATCAATATAAAAGAGCTGGGGTAATTTTGACACGCATAAAGGAGAATGCATCACAATATTTACAGCTTTCTTTAAATAAATCATTCATGGGTTTATAATAAGTGCTACTGGAATGAATTAAAAGGAGATTTCTATCATGAAATGCTTCCAATGATTTAAAATGGAGAACGCAACAATTCTGATGTAATATACCCAAGAAATATTTAAATTTATGCCTTGAGTAACCATACACCTATGTCTCTATTTCCTTTACAATTTATAAGGCGTTAAGGCGTCCTAAATAATAATCTGCATTCAATGATATTAATCACTCAGCGTCAGTTCTCAATTTGGAAGGTCTTATCAGATCCGAAATGGTACTACAATTCCGCTCACAGGACTCATTGATGAATACTGGCATTGTTATGCATTATTCATAGCCGAATAAAGCAAATATAGGGTACTGATCCACCAGTTCTCGTTCGGAACTACCGGAGTAACTTCATTTATAAGGCACCCAATGCATTGTTTCGTGTCCTCAAATCAATAATATGCTGTCAGTACTAGGTGCTGATGCTAAATGGATTCTAATTGACTGTCAATGCATGCTTCGAAAGCTATACTCAATGGAATGCAGCAATAACGTACAAATGAGAAAGATTTGTCGGGATTAGAATACCGATTACCAAATTACCATATCAGAGAATCAAGCATTTAAGGAGTAATCGATAAGATTAACCGCATTAGATTACCAAGATGCAGCTGAAACGGTAATATTAATAAATCTGGGTTTTCAGTTTAAATTCTGGGAAACAATGAACTAAACATGTTTATGGAACATTTACATGTGCTATACTTATTTCCTTATAATGATTTTCTTTTCTTAAATATTAGTCAAATTGTAATGATACAATTTGACTAATATTTAAGAAAAGTGTGATGTTTCAATATTTCATACTCATCTGCCATACTTGGAATATATACAATAGACGTAGATAGATGATTGTTGTTGTCTACGCTATAATGTTTATGTTAACACATATATCTAGACTGGCACAAAAGTGCACCTGTTATTTCACATCTAAGTGCACGTTTATATATTCATTTCATTAGACATTAGAGCTAGAGACAAAGAGAAATAGAAGACTAGATGTTAATTCGTAAACATGTGATGCTGCAATGAATCGAACAATGCTCTAAATTAAAATGACCAACCAACGTATCTGCGCCTTATTTTCACTCATCAATGATATGTTTCAAATAATTTTGTGATGTATTAATACTGATGTGTAGAAATTCATTTATTTTTAACCAACCACTTATTTTATGTTCAATAGCTTTACTGTCTTTCTCCTTTTTCGTTTTACTGCCGCAATGAAAATTTTAGTTCGCGCGTATTTAAATGAGGTAAAAAGAGATAGTGTCTAAAGGAAGGTTTTAAATCGTTGAATCAGAGGTTATTCCGCCTGCTGAAGGCCATGTTACTAGTTGAATCTCTTCGCCAGCTGTCTGCGGCGTTGCTCTGTTCTTGCCATTAGGCTTGTCACGCCGTTATTAGGTTAGAGCCAACTTGCGCCTTATTCATTCTGTGTTTTTGATATTTCACAACATTGTGGTATTTATTTTGTGTGCAGCCCGCATATCGTGACATCTAAGCAAACTGTAGTCTGATAGGTGCCATAGATTAATTAATGTATGTGAAGTTAATTACCTGTAATTAACAAATCTTCACGTTACCTGTTTCAGTGGTCTTAATTTTGAGTGTATTTATTGACATAGTTGCTTCACTGTTGAACGACTGTGTATTAATATTGAATAACGAATTTAATTGACATACAGTCAGTTCTCGTTAATTTGTGCACAGAGTGATATATGCGATTGTTTAACAAGTGCTTAGTGAATTTAATTAGCATCTATAGTTAGTATTTGATAATTGTGTGCAAGTGATATATGTGACATCATTAACAAGTGCTTAGGAAGTTTTAATTGATATATACAATTAACTATTTATGACTTGTGCACAGTTATTTGTGTAATTTATTTAATGAGTGTTCTTATTTTGACATAGGCAGTTAGTGTTGATTTATCGTGCACAAGGTGATTTTCATGATTTATTAAACAAGTGTCAAGTTATCTTAATGGTGTATACAGATAGTTCTTGATTAATTGTGCACAGAGTGACATATGTTATCTATTTGACCAAAAATAAGTGCATTGCGATTCTTCGCATTAAAGTGCCTTAGTTAAAGTGAAAACAATGTTTAGGGCATCGCGTTTAGCTGTTAAAAGTGCCTTAGTGAAAGTGTCATCAGTAATTAGTGCATAGTGTCTACTCACATAAGAGTGCTCTAGTGAAAGTGTCATCAGTGCTTACCGCATCGTGTATATTCGCAAAAGTGCATTAAGCTACACCAAGTGTTTTTTAGTGAATTTTTCTCAGCGTAAAGCGGATCGTGCGATACTAAAGTGACATGACACACCCCTCAGTGTTGCCAGAGAACACGGACACCCAAAATTTACAAGAGCCACTGGATACAAATGCGCTGACAACCTCGGAATTGACCCACGAGGACCGAGTTAAAGCCCTTGTCAAAGACATCTGGCAGATCACTGCCACTTACAGAAGGGGAAGGCATCTTCTTCCGCAGGATCTCCGAGATCGGGTCCAGCAATCTCTAAGTATCCTACAGGGCTTAGCAATTGAGGGTGAAGACTTTAAGCCCAAGCCAGTTACTGCAGAGATAGGTGTGAATACGTCCACTTTTGTTTGCTGCAGCCAGCTGCACACACCGCCCACGGCAGCACAAAGTGAACCTCAGCAAAGAGCCACTCCTCCTGTTCGAGAGGCATTTGCTGGTGCACAGGACACAACGCCAAGGTCGTTTTCAGAGGTCGTCAAGCTTACGCAGAAACCCAGCTTAATCCTAAAACCTTCTGCTCAAAAGAACAAAACACAACTGAGAAAAGAGCTACAAGAGAAGGCGCCTCTCAGCAAGTTGCAAGTAGCAGTGGAAAGGATTTCCACCACAGCAAAAGGAGAGATAGAGGTCTATTGCAAGACAGCGAAGGACGTCGACAACTTAGAAGAGGCATTGCAGAAAGCCAACATCGATGCCAGCCTACGCAGACGACAACGAAGGAAACCGCGTTGCACAATTCACAACGTCTCAGACTCCGTTAAACCGGAGGATCTCATCGACGAATTGGCAACGACAACAAGCATTTCAACCAAAAATGTCAAGGCCCTTTTCAAGCTCAGAGAGAGAAATCCAATGCGTGTTAAATGGGTCCTGGAATGCGACCCCTCCTGTATCCAGGCAGTCCTTCGAGCTAGAAGAATCTACATCGGATGGCACGCACATAAAATTACAGAGTACTTGGGAATACGCCGATGCTACAAGTGCCAACAGCTCGGCCACACACAAGACCAATGTACCTGCAAAAAGGAATTCTGTGCTTACTGCGCCGGACCCCATCACACCAGCAAATGTAAAGCCGAACTTCCAGAATGCATTAACTGTCGGGATGCAAATGAGAGACACGGAGCTAGGTATGACTGCAGGCACCCGGCATATGCAGCGGAGTGTCCAGAGTACCAACGTGCAGCGGCATATGTCAGAAGTATTACCCAGTACTGATAATAGCATCATATCACAAAACAGCGGAAGCCAGTCAAAAACTGATGTACTTGTCAACCGAGAGACTATAGCAGAAGAAACACCGGTGAAAATACTACAAATCAATATGCAGCGCGCCAGAGCGGCAGTCGCTCAAACAATACAATATGCAATCGAAAAGAACATAGATATAATCCTTGGTCAAGAGCCTTATGTCAGAGAGGGGATGGCAGTAGGTTTTCCGGTAAAATGGACGGTATTTCAGAAAATAGATAAAGATAATGCACCAAAAGCAATTTTAGTATGTTGCAGGCCGGACTGGTCGCCAGTTATCATCGCAGCGGAACAAGACAACATTGCAGTACTCCTGGAAGTTCATTCACTTACTTTGGCCATCGCTTCGAGCTACTCGCCACCGACAGTGGAAATTGGGCCCACTGCAAGGTTCATGGAGCAAGTTTTACACAAGATAAAGATTCCATACGTACTTTTCGGGGGAGATTATAACGCCCATAATACTACCTGGGGCTATCGTGCCACGGACACAAAGGGCAGAGAACTGGAGGACTTCCTCAGCTCGAAAAATCTTGTTATCCACAATTCCGCAGAAGCGCCACCCTCCTTCGACAGAATCTTCGCTCGGGGCTGGCCCGATCTCACTATTACGTCTTTGCAAGCAGCGTTCTTACTGACAGATTGGAAAGTAGATGATCAAGAAAGTCTAAGTGATCACAAATTTATAACTTACTCTCTGCGACAGTCGACATCTATCACCAAAATTAAAAGGTACAATCTCCCAGGTAGAAAGCTCCTTACCTTCACTAGGAAGGTTAAAAGGCACCTGGAAACTCTTGAACCGGCGCTACAGCATGCAGACACAATGGCAGACTTAGAGAATTTCTCCATCAGGCTACAGAACACCCTACAATTAGTTTGTGACCAAAATCTCCCCAAGAAAAAACCTCAGAAGATAAAGGAAATGCACTGGTGGACGGGCGCATTACAGAAGCAACAGCGTAAATGCAGGGCTTTGCGAAGGAGATTGAAGTACGAGAGGCGGCTAGAGATCATCTCGGACACACTCACCATTTTTCAAAGAGAGCGAGCAAAATACAAAAGGATGATCATCCAGGCCAAAGTAACATCTTGGAGAGAGTTCTGTTCCAATACAAAAGAAGTATACGGGCTGCATCACAAGATAGCAACGGGGAAGGTGTTCAAGCCTTCGCAGCTTCAAATCCCGTCATCACTGGATAGCAGCCAAAGCTACACGACTGACACTTTGAATGTAGTTTTAAATACTGTGTTCAGTCAGGACGATGCAGAGCAAGACACCGCCGAACAAGCTGCCCTTCGAGCAGATACAAATAGTGTAGACACAGAAGCAGATCCGGAATTCACGCTTCAAGAACTGCAGAGAGTGCTGGCAAGTCTGCCGCGTAAGAAAGCCCCCGGGACAGACGGCATGGACTACACAATCGTAAAAGCTACCATAAAGGCATACCCTACATTCTTCGTAAGCTATTTCAATAAGCTTCTGTCAGTAGGACTTTTTCCAACACCATATAAAATAGGGCAAGTGGTATTATTCCTCAAGAAAAACAGAGATCCATCAGAAGCCTCATCATTCAGACCCATCTGCCTTTTGTCTGCGATGGGGAAGGTGTTCGAAAAGCTAATCATCAACAGACTGCGCCACCACTTGCATCTCAACGGTTATCTCAGCAGCAGCCAATATGGCTTCAGGACTGGTTCATCGACGGTGCATGCTCTCCATAATATAAAGGAGACAATTCTGGAAAATAGACACAGCGGCCACCACACGGCTATGGTCAGCATAGACCTAA
Source organism: Stegodyphus dumicola (assembly GCF_044657685.1). Taxonomy (NCBI): domain Eukaryota; kingdom Metazoa; phylum Arthropoda; class Arachnida; order Araneae; family Eresidae; genus Stegodyphus; species Stegodyphus dumicola. The sequence continues at coordinate 66,793,584 of NC_140771.1, read as the reverse complement.
AGAATGCTTTCGATACGCTGTGGTGGCCGGCTATCAAGCAGGCATTACGAAGGGCCAATTGCCCAAGTAACATATATAGTATAATAAGCAACTACCTGCAGGATCGGAAGCTATTAGCGGTGCATAATGCAGGCATTATCGAAAAGGTGCAAACTAGAGGATGTCCGCAAGGATCGTGCGCCGGGCCGCATTTATGGAACTTAACGTTCAATGAAGTACTGACAGCGACGTGGCCGGCGCACACTAAAATCATTGCATACGCGGATGACGCGGCGCTTATCGTAAAGGGTACCACGCGAGAAAAATTACAGAAAAATTGCAATGAAGTTTGCGCGATCTTTCATGACCAGTGTACCAAACTTAAACTCACAATTGCAGAACATAAGTCAAAAGTCCTTTTAATTCCGAAAAAAGGAGGATCCTTAGTAAGACGCCCCACCATAAAGATTAACAACCAACGTCTGCAGATAGTGGACCAGCTAAGATATTTAGGGGTCACTTTTGATCATAAGATGACCTGGATCTCTCACGTGCAGGATCTCAAACTCCGGACGCAGCCATAGCCAAACAAATGAAACTCTTTTATGGTCACAAATGGGGGCTTAACCCCCATATTCAAAAGGTATTGTACACGACAGTCATCGAGAAGATAGTGACGTATGCTGCCGCAGTATGGGCCTACCCAATGCAAGCAAGGAAGGTCAGACATCTTAACAGCATACAACGACCATTCGCACTGGGAATCACACGGGCCTACCGCACCACCTCCACCGATGCCATTAACGTACTTGCTGGTCTCCTTCCCCTGCACATCCGGGTTGAGGAGGAGGCAGCACGCCAACAAATTTTGCAACTTAAGAAGGCAGTTACTTTTGATGATGAAACATACTACCCGGATGAGTACGAAACAAACTTCTGCCCTCTTGACGTCCACCCGGCAGAGAAAGGCAAAGGGATACTTATCTCAATTAATCCCACTGCAACTCATCACTCAAGGGAAATGACCATCTATACAGACGGGTCTAGATTGGACGAAAGAGTGGGATGCGCCTATGTCGCCACGAAACAAGACAACGCAATCGAGAAATGGAAGGGACAGTTAAGACAACATAACAGTGTCTTTCAAAGCGAAGCAGTGGCAATTGCACAAGCGATTCGCTACCTGCACTCGCACCAGCATAGCCATGTCACCATTAAAACGGACAGCTTATCATCGTTATATGCCACTTGGAATGCAGATCATCCCTCGGAGATTATACAGGGAATCCAGAGAGATCTTAGAAGTAACCCCCAGTACCGCACAAAATTAGAGTGGATAAAGGCTCATGTTGGCCACTATGGCAATGAACTTGCCGACCAACTCGCCAAAGAGGCAACAACTGACCCGCCTGATGCACCAATTATCATCCCATGGCTGCATTCGTATTTAAAGAAGACACTACGCCTAAGGGCTACTGGCATGTGGCAGAACAAATGGGACCAAAGCACCACAGGGAGAAGGACCCACTACTTCATCGGCTATGTGGACACTAGCCGAAATGTAGCGAACGCACAGTTGGTAAGGTTCATTTCCGGGCATGGGCCCTACCCGGAATATTTCTTCAAGCGTGGCATAAGTCACACAAGTCAATGTGCATGCGGCGACTCAGGTTCACCAGAGCACTATCTAACGTCATGCCCATTAACAGAAGGACTGCATATCAATCTCCCTGAAACAAATCGCCAGCCGTTCTGTAAATATATGATAAAACAGCGGCACTTTATTAAAAAGCTGATACAGTTGATGGACAGACAGTCCGACTTAGATACAGACTTGTGTCAGCCATAGAACAACCCAGCATGTAAAAACAACTTAGGCATTTTAAAAAGGACATGTATTGCAATGTAGGAAAACTGTCATTCAAGTGAATTGTAAGAAACTATAATGTAGACTAGAAACTCACAGTATAAAGACTGCCTGTATGCATACCTGGAAAGTCAGTTGCATTTAACAATGTGCATGTACTGTGTAAATAAATTTCGGCAAATTATACCGTAAGACCATATATAATGAACCGATATATAATGTAGGCATAACGAATGTATGAAAGTGCATATATCTGTAAGCAAAGTAATGTAAGGGAGTGTAATATATGTAAATATTTTTGTGTATCAGTAAGTTATGCAATTTAAAGTAATGCAATATAAATGCAGAAATGTCTAATAAAAATGCATGGGTAACATATATGTTTTGTATTATGAATAAGGGATATAGGATGTCTAACGCAAAGCAATGTATGTATTGGAATGTCTATTTCATGTACTGGAAAATTATGCAATAAGTACCCAAATAACATGTAATGTAAGTAACCTGTAAGACTATTATGTTTGTAAATATTTGTATCTAAAAAATTAATCAGAATGTATCTGCATGTATCTATATGCAACTGCAAGTATATGTAACCTAAGTTTAAGCAGTGTAGGTAAAATTAAGTAATATGTGAAGCAGGCGTGCCTGACTATGTATGTATATAAAAATAATGTAACGCAAGGCACATGTAATATTGGCATATGTAACTGTACATGCAAACTGTATTTATATGCAATCTACAAGTAATGTAGGTATATTTATTGAAATGTACAGCTAAAAACTGTAACTGTACACAAAAGTAATCCAACGCAATGTAAGATTAATGTAATTCAGGTAATGCATATGCATTGTATGCCGGAAATGAGAGACAAAGTCAGTATGTAACTCTGTAAATCACGTTATCCATAGAATATGTTAACCAGCAAACAAGAATGTAATACTAAATATTAACAGCCCTTGTATGGCCATGTAATTGCTCTTTTGAAAGACTCAAGGTTCAACTCTAGATATTGGTGGACGTGGCGCTACACCAATTAACCGACGGTAAAGGGGTGGTGCCCACGTCCCCCGTCGCATGTCGCATGTGTAGCCTTTGGCTACTCAGCTTTAATCTGAATTCGTTACTTTTAATTTACGCCATAAATGCTGGCTAGTTCTGTAAGCACTAGACGTGCCTTCTGTTAAATTACTAAGTTTTAATAAAAGGATCTTTTACACCTTTCGTATGTTTCTCTGTCTTCGTACCGTACATAGAGATAAATCGCTTAGCTTTGATGGCAGTGAGTCTCAAGTTTGTTTATGCTTCCAAAGAAGAAAGGACTCTACACTGGTACCCGAACAACAGTAAGAATTACGTCTCAAGATAATTCTACTTTTAGTCTGCCCCCCCTCATCATCGCAAATTCCAACGGATTCAATTAGACCTATGGAGAGATTTGGATTTATTGTAGATCCTATGGGAGCTGCCATGAAACCCGAAAACCTCAGATTAACTTTCTTGAACAGTTAAATTCCCGTTTTTTACTGCATTCAGTGTCAGAAGCACAGAAAGTAACAACCGCAACTGCCGTCCTTAGAGGACAGGCTTCTAATTTGTATAAATGCATTGGCAAATTTGAGTTGGGTGAGCGAGGAAGCTATATCTACACATTTGAAGGATTTACAAACGCGCTCGTTAAAGCGTTCTCCATAGTGAGAAATAGGATTCAGCTCGAGTCAGAGCTGTTTAGCAAATTTCAGATTAAAATTAAGAACTATCTGATTTTATCTTGAGGAAAATGCATATTTTTAATGTATTGTACGGCAAGAGGCCTGACAAAGCGATTATACAAATCATCGTGCCTAGGTTGCTGCTTCCGTTCCAAGATTTTTTTGAACTGAGAAATCCGATCACACGAGAAAATCTGCTTAAACTGGCCATAAAATTTGAAAGTACGCTCACGGCAGAAAAGCCACAGATGGCTGGTTATGGCAGGAGGCCAATTGGGCAAAGTTTTAGGTCTGCGCCTCAACGAAGACCCCATTTTGACAGAATAAGCATTTTCATAGAAAAAATGGTTCAACCGCAAATGGAGGGCGACAAAATAAAGGGCAAAACAGAAAACAGAAGGTGAACGTAATACGAAAAATTTAAACTAGGCAGGAGTACTAAATAGGAGAGTATACAGTTACCCCGGAGGCAAGAATATTCCTCTAAAATTCAGTTGAATTGATTAGTGATTGTTAAAAACTTGCCACCTTAAAGAAGGCCGCGAAAGTTCCAGCGATATGATTCACCTCACTTTGTGCCCAAAGGTCGAGCGAAAACTTCGAAACTGACCTCTCACATCCTCGACCGAAGAAGCAAACAGCGAACCCAAAGAACACTTAAACACTTTTTACTCCATTTACATCTATTTCCCTCCTGTGGTAAGCTACTACATTTCGTACTACATAACAACTCTCAACATTCCCAAAACAACACACATTATTGATGGTGTTAATAATCATATTATATTAAGCTTTTTATGAATTATGACTAAATATATTAGAGTTCAATGTTGACAAGTCATTGTTGACAAGTTAGAACACGCATCCCAAATAATATGAAAACAAATCTTCATTCAGGACAAAGTAAAATGTTGAGATTTTAGGATTCAATTTTTTTTTCTAATTTACACAAAGTATTAGGGCATGTATTTTAATTAATTTAATGTTTTGTGTATGGATAAAGTCACAGAATTGAGATAAATTAATAATTTTTGCAATTATTTCAGAAAAATGACAATCGTGGCCTCTCTCATTATCATAACAGATGAGAAAACAGTTAATGGCACAAGTATACACATATTAAATATTTGACATGACTAAATCTCTTGCGTTTATTTTACTTCCAGCATAATAATAGGCTTTTGCGTCGTTAAGCATTCTGAATTCTTAAAATAAATAAAATTTTCTTTACGTTTAGTTTTTTGAGAAAACAAATTCCCAAGTTATCATATGATGATCCTCAGATGCAAAATTTATCATCTAATTCAGTAATATTCATACTGAATTCATGTACGATAACTTACTCATCGCACACTCATATGTATGGGAAGGAGTTCTCGGAAAATAAATAAACCTAAAATAAATGTTACTCCTTTCTCTGACTGTTTCTGCATCTGTTTCCAAATACGTGCGGATTGGGAGAAATTGTGAATTTCCATATTAGGTCGTTTACATTCTCTACCACAGCTAGCTACTTAAACTATGAATCTAAAATGTTTTCTGTCTCATTTGGCGTACAAGTTAGGTGCAGAAAGAAATCAGAAATCTTGTGTACACTTTGAGATCGAGAACTCATTTTGGAAAATAAGGTCTACACCAAACATAAGATGTAACTGTAACTTCGAATTTTATTTTATATTTTATTCAGAGAATTCAGAAATTTATACGGATTTAAAATACCGCAGTTTTTTCTTGTGGATGAAACAATGAAAATATTAGAATCTACTTTTGAAGTAAAATATGAAAAAATAAAAAATGAAAATTGCGCTTGTTGAAACAGAAAAGTTAAAAAAAAAAAAAAAAAAAAAAACACTTATGAAATATATATTATATCTTTAAAAAAGTGAAACTGCAACAACTTTTTTTTTAAATAAAAAGTAAAAAGAAAAAATTAAACTTGTGAAAATAAATATCACTTCTTTTCTAAAATAAAGAAGTGAAATGTAGGAAAATTTTTTTAAACAAAAATATGAAAAGGAAAAATGAAACTTGTAAAAAATTACTACATTTGTAAAATTAAAAGCTGAAAGAAAAAAGATGCAAAAATTAAATTTACTTTTGTAGAAATAAAAATTTAGAAACATTAATTTGTGTAAATTATAATTTAAGTTTGCGTAAAGTATAAACATAGTTGAAAAATTCATAAATTTAATTAAGAATAAGAAGGAAAAGGAAAATCATTAAAAAATATGCTTGTCCAAAAAAGAGATAAATTTTAATTGTGAGAACATCTTACTATTAAAACATCAAAGAATAAGTTTAAAGTAATAACTTATAAAGCGAAAATAAATCGAAGTCTATTTCAAGAAACAAATACGCTGATTGGCTGAAATAGGAGAGATATTCTTAACGAAACGCAGAATGGTCGCAGTCCTCAAGACTAATGACGTCATTGGTATTTTCACATGGACCTTATAAGAAATAGACTAACCCAAATGGGTTTTCTCCGTCATCTGAGGCGTTCCCAGCTGTCACCTTCATCACATCCGGAGGAGTAGAGACGACTTGCAGAAATTTAACAGTGGTTGCCTATTGCAGCCTGTATAGTTGTCAAGAAAAAGCTGGTTGTAGCGCCTCATTTCCCACTTTAGAATTTCTACATACTTTTATTTTTGAAATTGAGATATATTTTTAAAAATTTAGTATATTTATCAAGCATAATAAACGTTCCAAATAATTATAAAGCTATTGCATGCTTTCAGGGATGGATATTTTTTTAGCTTTTCCTATTCTGTAAGGAAATTTGTAACTACTTCTTTTAGAAAATAATATTTTAAATCTGAACTAATAGAAAATTTCAAACAAACAATTTTCTCTTGCAATTTTTGTGCTTTTTATTAGAGTAAATAAGTAAAAAATACTAAAATATTTAAAAACGAATTTTTGAAAGTTTTGTTTAAAATTCTAAATTGTGCTGCTTTTTTAAAATTATAGATGAGTATTACAGCACAATTTCTATAAAGGAATTTTATTTCTATTATATTTTATAATACATCATAGTGATAACACTTTTGACTCCTTAAAAATTTTTATACATTGAATTCTAATATTAAAATTTTATTTAACCGTAATTAATTTTGCTTGTATTTTATAGTGATTATTTTTGTAAATTTATTTTTAGTTCTGCATAAAAATTTTTTATTTACTGTTAATTTAATTTATTAGCCCAAAGGGGCGGTAGCCTAGAAAGGATATTAGTTTCGAAGCGGCATTTTGCACTGTTTTACTATAAATGTCCGTGTCTCCTTGCAAATTGTTGTTACCACATACTATCGCCCTGTATTATACACTGACTACCAATAAGTATTTGGACACCTATGCAAATGACGCTATCTGCGGTCCTAAGGTACGTCACGGACTCCGCGGGTATATATCGTGTAGGAAACAGCATCGGCTTTAGTCGCATGCAAGATGCCTCGCAATTCGGAGCTCTCTGATTTAGAGTTGAGTTGAGTTGAGTTGAGAGCAGAATCTGGACACCCGTGCGGCTTACTAAGACTATTCGGGTCTAGTCCAGGTTCCGCAACTATCCGGGGCAACACCTCATGCGGCCTATAAGGGCATACATTGGTCCTGTATACATGCTTACATAGTTACATAGTTCATAATATATGCTTACATAGTTATATAGTTCATAGTACATGCTTATATACAAGTAGTTCATAATACATAGATCTTTCATAATACTTGCTTACATAGTTCATACATATACATGCTTACATACGTAGTTCATACATATACATGCTTACATAGTACATAGTGGCTTACATAGTTCATAATATATTGAGCATGTTACATAATACATACATAGTAGTTCATAATAATTTTCATTGGTCATAGTACATACATGTTTCATAATATATACAGTGGGCCGTAATACGTACATGTTTCATAATATATACAATAAAAATAAAAATAAAAAAAAATAATAATAAATTTTAAAAAAAAGATAGAAGACAGAAGAGAGATTGACAGGGAACTACTCCACACTGCACAAATCTATTCCCAATTCCTCCAGTTTCTGCATTATCTTGCATATTTTGATGCGAAATGGCTGTTTGATCAGATAACGTTTATGAGAAGTTGCCTGTTCCGGAAGCTGCACATGCCACTGTGCGGTTAGAGGGCATTGGGTCAAGTAATGGTCTGGTATACTAATGCCTCCACAGACACAACTTTCGGTATTTGCAATTCCTCTCTCATACTAATAGGAGCGGAAAGGCCCGTGCCACGTCACAAATCTCGTTATTTGTGGGGATGACTCGAGACGATCGAGCGAAACTTTATGGTAATATTCATAGGTCTTCCTGCTTTGTTCGGTAGAGTCCCATTCCCATTGCCACTGGTGCTGAGCTGCTGTCCTTGTCACTTTTTTAAGGTGAGACCACGGGAGTTTGGTAATTACGCATTGTGCATCTATATTGCGAGCTGCTTCTTTTGCTAGCCTGTCGGCTTCCTCATTACCTTGAATGCCGGCATGTGCCTTTATCCAAGATATGAGGATATTCATTGTCGACGAACGCTCCTTCAGCGTGTCCTGAATCTCCGCTATGATAGGAGAAGGATGTCTGGGATTTCGTAAGGCATATATGACCGAGAGGCTGTCTTTAAGAATATTAACAGTGGATCCTACTGGGGGGCTTGTTAACTCGATAGCTTTACGAATCGCAATTGCTTCAGCCTGGAAAACTGGATTATTCTGTCCCATATGACCTTTCCATGTTATCAGCGTTTCCTTGTTCTTAGTTACTATAAGGCCACAGCCTACTTGTCCGTCAACTTTTGAACCATCCGTATAAACATGATATTGATCCTTTATGTCAGAGTCATCTTTCCATGATGTGTGGGCCGAGACTCCTTTTCCATAGTAAGACGAATGGATGACATTTACTGGCCTTATTTTTTCATGGAGGCTGTGCTGAGAGGTGGTGTGTGCTACAACCCCTTTTCTATGGTGTGAAGGATGGGTTGCATTTATGAGACGTTTTCTTTCATACTCCTCTGGATCATAGCATAGCGGTCCAAAAGTGGTGCAGAGATGTAATTGGAGAACAGTCGTTACTGCTGCTTCTTGTGCTGCTGTAATATCTAATGGCAAAAGTCCCGCCAGTATTGTGGCTGCCGCTGTCGATGTTGTACGGTATCCTTTTGTAATAGCCAGAGCCAAGGGGCGTTGTATACTACTGAGCAATTTCCTTTTCCTTTCGTTCATTGGAGTTGCCCAGATTGCCGCTCCATAGAGGGGCATTTTTTCCACGACGGACTGATAGAGGATTTTTAGGATATGTGGTCTAAGGCCCCAGTCTGAGCCTTGAAGCCTCCTTAAGGTATTTGCAATTGCGTGTGTCCTCGCGCGGACTGCTCTGAGATGAGGCAGCCAGGTGAGCTTTTCATCGATTATAAGCCCCAGCAGTTTTAAGAAAGGTATAATTATCGGGTATCACACATGTAGCCGATGATTAAGAAACATATCTAGTGATCTGAAGTACCCAAAATCGACAGTGGCCTATGTGATTAAGAAGTGGAAGGTGAGCGGTGATTGTCGGAATGTGCCCCGAGTTGGCAGACCAACGAAACTGGGAGATAGAGACCGACGAGTGCTGTCCAGAGAAATTCGGAAGAACCGCACCCAACCGATGGCCCTCATCCGCGAGGAGTTTCAACAGGCATCCGGGAGTATTGTTTCAATGAATACCATCCGTAAGGAAGCACATCTGCTTGGTTTTCATGGTCATGCTGCTGCCCATAAGCCTTTGATCACAAAGTCCAACCGCGCTGCTAGGTTAATGTGGTGAAAAGCACATCGAAATTGGACCGTAGGAAAACGGGTTCTTTGGAGTGACGAATCAAGGTTTACCCTTTACCGTTCGGATGGCAGGGTCTGGGTCTGGCGTCTACCTGGAGAACGTCTCCTGCCAGAATGGATTGTGTCAACAGTCAAGTTCGGCGGAGGTGGAATTATGGTCTGGGGGTGTTTCTCCTGATATGGGCTGGGACCCTTGGTCCCCATTCATGGTAAGCTCAACTCCGATGCCCTGCACTATTCTGGATGACAATGTGCTTCCTACGTTGTGTCAGTTTTACGGGTTGCACCCCTGTTACTTTCAGGACGACAATGCCAGTTATCATGTTTCTACGTTAACCAAGGCTTGGTATGGTGCCAATGAAGGCCATCGAATGGACTAGCCTGCCCAGAGTCCAGACCTGAAGCCTATCGAGAAACTCTGGGACGAGTCGCATCACCGAATTCAGGGGTGCACTGCCCGTGCAAAATCGGTGAAGGAACTTCTATGTCTTCTCCAAGCCGAGTGGAAGAAAATACCACTAGCTGACATACAAAGACTTGTGGAAAGTATGCCCCGGAGGGTCCACGCTGTAACTACCTCTCGTGGAGGCTCTACCAACTATTGATTTTGAATAAAGAATATTTCTTTTCTATCACAGGTGTCCAAATACTTATTGGTAATCAGTGTATGTAAAGAAATTAAATAATGAAGAATCTGCATGAATACATGTATGTTTCTAGCACTGTGACAAAAACGACAATATCTAGAGCCATCAAATTTTGAATAATGTAATCCTCCACCCGAACATGGGCATCTGGACGGCCGAATTTCGAATTTGTTTTAATCTAATTCATATTTTGTAAAACTTTAACGAATTTTTGATTAACAAACTCAACGAGTTCAGAGCGAGCACTGTACGGTAAATAACAGTTTTATCTCCAGTGCGGAAATTCTAAAGATATGCTGTTTTCAAATGTATGTGGTTTACGGGCGAAGAACATGATATTCAATAAATATAGGTAACACACAAAACGTTAAAAAAAGGTTCCTTTTGGGCGTAATATAAAACTTGAGTGCTTCTAGATTTTATTTTACCTTTTTTTTCCCTTCATTACACTCGGAACATTTTATGATCCGAATTTCATAAATTATTAAAATAAATATTCCACTTTAATGATAATAAGTTAATAAAGGTATAATGAAATAAATGATTGTTTTGTAATGTTATTATAGTTTTGAAATCACTGCCTGAAAATGGTCATTAAATTAAAATATATATATATCAGATCTTATTTAATTTTACCTTATTTATTTCAAAGCATCACATACTATCAATCTTATTTAATTTTACGTTATTCGCACGCAAAATTAAGTTCATAAATTGTGCGCTTAGAGTTTTTACCGTTTTACCAAAGTAAAGATGTTTGTACAAGAATTACGCATGAAAAAAATGCGCGAAATGCAGTAAAAAGTGCTTTAATGAGATATATTAAATCCTATTTGGAAAAAACTGTGGCTTTCATAATTTCATCACTATACAACGTATCACATTTAATAATTAAAAAGAGTTATGTGGTACAAACGCCATAGGTTTCAATGTTAAAGTAAACCAAATCGTCCCTACTACTTCTTGCCGACATGTCGGTGACGCGCGCCCCGCCACTGAGTTAGTCTATCTCTTATAGTATGGTCCATGCATTTTCATTGATGGAAAATGTCAAATAAATGAGTAAGGGACTAACCGTGGCTTTGTGGTATCGTGCACATCTCTTATGCGAGCGGTGGCAGGCCCAATTCCAAGCTTTTTAAAGTTCATAGAAAATTTATTGTTATTAAAATGAACAATGGAATCAATTAAAATGAATCAATATTAAATAATGTAATGCTCAGTTAAAAATACCGATTACCTAATTAAAATAATGACAAATCAAATAATTAAAAATAACAAAGAAAAAATTAAATTTGAAACGCAAATATGCGGCTATTTGCTGAGTGACAAAAACTTTATATCGCTAGTTTTTAATCAAAAGTTGCTAAAATTCGCACAAAATACAAAATAAATAAAAAGCTAATTCAAAATTCGGGCTTCGAGCAGCCCGTATTCGTGTGAAGCAATACATGTGTTTATCTTTAGGTACCACCCTTTTTTCACAATACGCGGTTAAATCTGAATGACAAACGTATCGCGTTTCGAGGCTTGGCAACACATTTCTTTTATATAATTGAGTTTTCTTACTAAATCTGGAACTTAAATATACAATAATAAATATTACGATTTCCAGAATGGCAATACAGAGCTTTTAAAATTCGCTAATTTATGCAAATCTGAGTTTTTAATCTGAAGTTCATTAAATTTGCGTAAAATACGAAATAAATCAAAAAGAAATTCGAAATTCAAAATTCGAGCTTCGAGGTACAGATTTTGGGGTGTAGACCTTTAACATTTGATGTCTTCAGGTGAGAACACTTTTTCACAATATCAGGAACTACATACAGACAGACAGACTCTTCATTATTTAATGATAGGAATAACAAAACAAACGAGGGCCATCTGCAACTGACGTTTCTTTTCATAACTCAAACAATTTATCTGCAACACTTTTTTTTTTCTTTGCTAGCATCTTTTTTAGCAAGTTGAACATCTGAATTCAGAACAAAGGAGGAATTAGAATATCTCGGAGTGGACAGGATTCGAAACTGAGATAAATGGAAGAGGAATTGCTTGGAGCGATAGAAGAGACATTGAAGTCTGCTGATCAGAGAGGTTCGCTCATTGCAGACGTTTCATTCTTGTGTTATTTGGTAAGCATCTTCTAATTATACTTTTTTTTTTCCTTAGAAAGGTTAGGCTGGAATTTAAATTGACATACGAGATGACAATAATTTTTTTCTCCAAACAAATTTTAAATCTGCTTCTGTGTTGAAATCTTCCAGGTGAAGGAAGAATTATTTATTTAAAACGAGCAACTAAAATAAATATCAAACTATTCTTATGGTTTGGTCTCGTCCTGCCATATTAATATTATACCCCTGTAATTCTTATGATGTGGAAAATGAAGTCTTTTAGGCTTTTAATACATAGACAATATTTTAAACAAACTGAAACTGGATGATTAAATTTATACAAATGCAGCAGTATAGTACTAGCATTAAAATTCTTTAGCTATAATATATGAATCACATTCTCAAATTAAAATTTCGATTATGCATCTTTCTCATTTATACGTCTTTTTTTACACTTTCTTGAAACATATAAATAGCGCTTTACTGCATTATAGCCGCCCTAATCGCTACACTGGTTAGCTTTACTGGCTGCTGTATTTTAGGGCGCTAGTTCGAATGGCGGAGAAAACTTTGGCGTTTCTTACTGCAAATTATCTTTGCGGCTTGTGGGTACTTAAAATATACGGCGAGTTGAAAGTCCTCTCCAGTGGATTAGGGATGCAAGAAGAGAGGTGGATCCAATCCCCTTGGAGGATTCTGCTTCAAATTGTGACGGAAATGGGTAAAGTCGTATTTTCACGTATAAAATGGCCAAGGTTCATGCTAATGACAGACGCAATCCTGCACTCCTACCCACGATAAAAATTCGAGGACTTGCTTTGATGTTACTGTCAAACAAATTGAGTTAAGCCGCAACAATAGAATATTATTACTTCCATATTTAAGGAACGATGTGAAAAAAAATATTTTAAATTATTAAGACAACGAGTAAGCATGAGCTGTCTAGATTATTGATTAATAATGCAATCATAAAATTTAAAATAAAAAAATATTTTATTAATTTCATCCTGAATGAAAAGAAGTGATGTTTTGTTTAAACCTTATTTTCTAAATTCATATCTTGGAGAATATAACATTTCTATTTAATAAACTTTATTAGCTTTATACTAACGATACTGAAATATAAATTTTATGTTTAATCCTTACCTTTCGATAAAGACTGGATGTTGGAATTAACATCCGTCTTATCTATTTAAACGTTAAACTCGCTCAAAGAGTTCATTTAGCCATTAAATTTCAATTAGTATCAAATCTTCGTTAGCTTCGAGGAATTTATCAGATAGCTCACGGTTTAAACTCTGAAAGAAAACCTTTTCCCCGCTGTGCACAAACTTCCCCGAAGCACTAACGCGTCGAATAATAGGAGAATACATTCAGGCGCGCGTGTTCGATTTCTGGAACTTTGCCAGGTCCTGTCAGAGTTGAAGACCTATTGAAAGCGCGAATGTGGCTGGCAGCCTCGGCTCGAGAATTCTGGCACCAGGTTATCGGTATCAGAAAACAAGAGGGCACTGATTCTATCAAGATAATGAATAGGGTCGAGCGACCGAGAGAGGAACAATCTGTTTCATACATTACTCTAATTTTAAGAGCAATTGAGCGAGTTACTGAAAGCATTCCGGGGATCAACAATTTTGACACGTGTTAGATGAAAGATATAAATGAAGAACTTTTACATCAACTTCCGATTAAATGGGGTAACAGTGAAACTAGTCCATAATTAACTCAAACCATCACTGTTAATCAGACAGTATTAAAAATATAAAGGAAAGGGAATAACCCATGTTGTAGTTAATTAGAAAAATACTATTAAAAATTTAGCTAAATTTTTAAGCAGAATAAATTCATTTGCTTACGTGACCTTAAGGAGTTACAAGAGATACAAAGGATGTATTGTAAATAATGAGAAAATAAACCGTATTAGAAATAAAGAAATTAAGTCGTAAACGGCATTCAAGAAAACAAGAAGGGTTGGATAATATCAATGAATCTAATTCGCTGTAAAAAGTCGATTAAAACTTTTTGTTTTTGATGGATCTCACTCGTTATTGCTGTTACTTTACGCATTTTTCGTTTAATTTTTGCCCTTTCCGTTTATAGTTTTGTTTTACGCTGATGATTTAAGACGGTAGATTTTTCACATTTTTCAGAAACAAACTGAACTTTCTTTAGGCACGGGTGGTTAATTCGTTCCCGTTTTGAAATTGACTTTAAATGATAATGTTTGATGAATGATGGCGGAAGAAATATATGCTGCTGAAAATTGTTAAGGACGGACTATCAGCTAACATTGACAACACTATCAGCTATAGCAACCACACACACATAGACACCAAACAAAGACAGAGAGAGAGAGTAAAGTGTGAAAATTTAGAATAATAGTGGTATACAGTAAGAAGGGACGTTCATATGCAAATTTTAATTTCTTCGCTTGTTCATCACGTGATAGCGCTGTTAAAAAGGAATTTTTACTAAAGGATTTTTTCTTTTATTAAAGGAATTCTTATTAAAGGAATTTTTTCATTAAAGGAATTTTTCTTGTATACTATTCTCAGATGAAAGTAGGTTCAATCTGTCATCGGATCGCAGACTCCATCCAATCTGAAGTGAGAGTGACCTGCTTATCGTCCAAAAATATTCAAGAAAGGGATCGATATTCGATATGTAGTTTAGTTTAGTTTAGTTTACGAGTATGCTGCAACCCTCCTAGCCGACAATAATCGGCCTCATGATTCTATATGTAGTATCATGGTACGGGCTGGCGTCATGATTAATGGCCGCTCGACCCTACGTGTTGTTGCAATTGGGACTATGATCGGCAAGTGGTACACTGATGAAGTTCTGCTGCCTGATGTTCGTCTTTTCCGATGTGAAAAATTTCTTTTTATGAACGACAATGGACCATATCATTGAACACTCGCTGTCAATACAATGAGGTTCAATGCATGGCATGGCCAGCACGTTCTCCAGATCTTAACCTCATCGAAAACATTCGGGATGCTCTGAGAGAGATTTGTTGGACGAAAATATTCTCCAACGAACAACAGCATCCTCATCCGTGCACGGACAGAGATTAGGATCAACTGCCTTAATAGTTACTGGATAGTATTGTGTAAAGCATGAACGACGTGCGGAAAGTGGCATCGCACTTCTCGCATACCCGTACTGACACCTTTCTCAAAATTGCCTGTTGTCGTGCATATGAATTTTTACATTTCCCCATACACAGCATCAAAAGAACAGTTATTTTTTTTCTCGATGTATCAAACCCTTCTATAAAATCTTGAATAGTATATGTTCGAACAGTGTAGCAACAATATTTTATCCTGCTTAGTCTCCAACCCTGCTTAATGTTAAGCTACGTTACAAGCTGAGATCCGTTCTTAGCAATTGGTTAGCAATATAATGACGCTATAGCAGCTTCCGAGCTGAGAACGGCGAATGATAACTGGTCACTATTTGGATTGGATTGTGCATCCCATCAGTAGCACTTTAATTGAGAGGAAATATAAGGAATGTGCTTTCGGGTATATATATAGTAGCATACACATCCAGCTAGCAACTGGAAGATCCATGGTACCGGTTAGGGCATATTTCTGGAGTTTCTTGCTCTGAAAAGGAAACAAAACTAATTCGTCTGCAAACAAAATTGCTGCAAATTTCCGGTACTGGTCAAAATTTGTCCTACAGGAAATAGCCAGTTTTAAAGATCAAACATGGAAATTTAGAACGCCATATTAATTAGAAAAGTATTATATTGCTGTTATTGGGAAAAATGCGTAATTTAATCGTACGAATTTGGAAACCCTCGCTATAAATGACGCATTGTTTTCTATCTCTCGGAAGGTTAACATGAATATTACGTGAAATTCAGTTTTCCGTAATAGCTTTAGGTTTTGGAATTTTGCTTACTAACATAGACCATTTTTCCACCTTGAAGCACTAGAAAACAATGTGGCTGCAAGAGCAAAGATTAGGAAATGCCGCTCATCCTTGCCTCGTCCACCCTCTCATTCGTCTCATTACTGAAACGATGTGGATGTGGAGGAAAATAGTTGTGTCTCCCAGCGGTGCGGAGAGATATTGCTCGATTGTGTATTTGGGTGTGTTAATGCGCGGAAAAGTAGACCTCGTCCATTAGCAAGGGGCGAATGTTAGGGAAGTACTTAGAAGAAGAAAAGGGCGGTCGGAAACTTTTAACATCTGCGGGCTAGTGGACGGTGTGTTAGTAAATGGATGTCACCGACAGACAAACGATGGAGATAAAACTAAGGAACCGTAAAAAGAAGTTTTATCTAAACTTTATTCTGCCTCAGCATTCAATGAACTCGCGGAGGAGGGGATCTCGGTTTGGTTAGAAGCCATTATTAGAAGGGGGTTAACCTATCCCCACATTTGGAAAGTGAGTGTAATTCACCGAAGCTAAGTAAATGTTTTTATAGGTCTGTAATGGAGGCGTCACACATTGTTTCTTTTCCTTTTAGGCGAAATGGAAAGGAAGAATACCTTCATTTGAGAATTAAAACGATAAAAGTGGATTTTGAATAAAATGATGAAAATGTGGATTTTAAATAAAAAATAATGAAAAAAATATGGCTTTAAATAAAAAGAATAAAAATATGATTTTAAATAAAAAGGATAAAAATATGGTTTTAATAGAAAATGATAAAGGTTTCTTCATTGTAAAAAGTAAAGGAAGTTTTGTAAACGCGAAAAATTTTTTTGTCAGATTTCATCGGAAATATCCATTTTGACCACTTCCAAATACATTTTGACTGTTTTTCTGTTTGACGGCTGTACGTAGAGACAGTAGAGAAGCACGTGCAACTAGCAGTTGGAATGTACTAGCAGGAAGCACATGCAACTATAGTAGTTCGTGCAAGGAAGTTAAAAAGTGTAAAGTCCTAATTTTCGTAATGTGATCATTCACTTTCCTTTTCTGAGTTCATGTATTTCTCATTTTTAACAACTTTCCACATTAAATCGTAACTCAATACTTTTTATTAATTTTATGAATATTCATATTAAATTACAATTATCAATTAAATTATGGGAAAGTTTTTTTTTTTTAAATAATTCGAGGTAAACTGTATAATTAATTTATTATTATTCAACTTATTTCAAAAAGAGTAAGATGGGATTGATATGTAATTAAAAATAATTATCCAATTAACTTTTATTAAATAATGAAGAATTTGTATGTATATATGTACCTCGCATTGTGGAAAAAGATTGTACCTAAATACACACAGTCTTCACTCCAAACATGTGCAACTCAAGCTTCGTTCAGAAGAGCGCGTAAAGGACATAAGTGGTTAATGCCGAGCTCCGTTGCCAAGGCAACCAGTCTGTGCGACGTCACAAAATCTGGTTTAGGGCTCGTGGCATAGGGTTCAAAGTTTTCAACTTTACGCCGAGTTTGGGATAAGCGTCGAACAATCAGAGCGAAGCTCAAACGAAGCGGCGTTCTACAGAAGATTTCGCTATCACAAAACAAGCAGAGCGAACGCGAGAAATCAATCGAGCAGGAGAACAGCGCTGGAAAGTTTTACACCCATCCACGCATGCGCAAATTTAGCTTCTGTCATTGGCCACGGCTTACACCCCGTTCTCGCAAGTGTGAATAGAATTCCCGTATTTTATGCCTTTATGACTACGCCTCTATGCCCTTTACGCCGCCGTCTGAACACAGCCTTAAAGTCCGAATTTTGATTTTTTTATTCGTATATAAACTTTATTAATTTTTATAAACAAATTCATCAATTTAAAACCAAGCAGTGACAAGACTGTTTGAAATAAAACATATTTAAGTCTAACGCGGAAGACTGTTGCCATTCTGCCAAATCGACAAACTCAGGGATTTAAAAGCAATGTGCTGACAAAAATGTTACTCTTCACTCAACAGCGTATTGCTGTTTGGTAAAGTATATAAAATTTAGTTTTAAAATGTAATCTGTCTGTTAATGACAAACCAAGCGATTTGAAACGCGGTTCTTAAGACTTATTTATTTTTTGTTAACTATTTAATCTTATTGATTTAAATAAAAATCTGATGGGGACACCAAACGACTTCCTCGTGCGGTCTATAAAATTGCACACATTTTCTGCTGCTCTTCATTTCAAATGCCACCATTTCGTCCGTAAGCGACACAATGCTCAAGGACGAAATGGTTGAGAGCATCGAAAATCACACCACCGCGCACAGCATCCAAAGAACGTCTATGTGAATACATATTCTTTGCTGCAGCAATCTGCGGTGAGTAAGCGCCTTACGGGATGAGTAGTGGTTTCACGCCGGCGTATCGCGCGCACGCGCCCTCATCTCCCGTCACCCTCTCATTTTCAATCCATTCTTTCGTTTAGTCTGCAATTAGCTAGCTATCCACAAACAAGTGCGTATTTTGAAATTATTTAAATGCTTTCATAATAATGTCTAGTGGGGAAAAAAAAAAAAAAAAAAAAAAAAGATTCTGATTCTGTAAGTGAACAAATGCCACAAAAAAGACAAAATATTCGACTTCGTTTCAAGACAAGCGGTTAACTCAATTTGAAAAGCTTATAAGAGAGGCAACTTTAACGAAGTATATAAAGTATGTCAAAAAACGGTTCATGTTAAGTACGAGGATGTGAGAGTTATAACTGTACATTCCCAAAGCAAGAAACACCAGTCGTTAATATTGAATAGGGATTCATTCCAATTGGTTTCGAACTTTTTCGTGAAGCAATCTTCAAAAGAACAATATATATATATCAGCAATTGAAATTACTTTAGTCTATCATAGGATTAAGCACCATCACACTTTTAATAGCCAGGATTGCACAAATTGTATATAGCACTCTATTTCCAGATTCTTCTTTGGCAGAAACGATTTCTTGTGGTAGAACAAAATGCACAAGTATTTGCGAGAGTGTGCTTGTTCCAGCAGCTCAAAAAATACTTTTAAACGAGATTAAGGAGGCGGAGTTTTTTTCAGTTGCGGCTGAAAAAAAAAATTTTTTTTTCTTCTCCCGGAAACCCTTTTTCCTCTCCCGGATTTTGACAGCCAAGAGGTGGCAACGCTAACTGCAGCTCACTTAGCGTCAGTGTTAAGACGTTTCGTTTCTGAACTGCAGCAACATGGCATTTTAAACGCCACGATTTTTATGCAGAAGGGCGTCCCATCTCACATTGGTACGTGTGTCACACAGTGAAGTAAGCAGTATTTCACGAATGAACAGATTATAGGCTGACATCTCCCTACTTTTTGGTCACCCGAGTCACCAGACCTCAACCCCTGTGAAATTTAGCTATGGAGTTACCTCAAAAGCACTGTTTATGGTGATGTTTTAATGTAATAAGGTCTTGAAAAGCAGGCATAGAATTCTCACTAGTAAATTACGTAATGGTAAAGCAGCACGCCTGCGCTGCATTTTAAAATGAAAGCTTAAGGCAAATTTTAATACGCATTTGCCTATTATAGCAAAACAGACAAAACTAACTAAATTTTATAGTGTCAACCTTTAGTATTATAACTAATCCTTATTATATTATTCAGCGAATGCTTCGGCATCAGATACATCCACATCACCTAATTTTTTTTTGTCTTACGATATATTATATTAAGTTACGCTTTGGCACCATAAATTCTTAGGGTGTACTTATAAATTGTTAATACTGAAAATTGATCAAGCAATCTTTATGTTTAAAATAACAGCAATAGATTTTATATCAGTCTAACAAATTGAGAGATTTAACAATACACGGGTTCCTTAATAAGTTATGCACTTCTATTTTTAGTGACATTTTAATGTAATTAAAGGTACCCAGACACTTGGTGCTCACACATGCTTATAAGTTTAAAATCAATATGGAATGGGACCGCTTTGAGTGCGATGACAGCGGCCTTTCTGCTAGGATAATCATCGACTACATGGAATGCTACCGCTGGAATACTTCGTAGAGCATTTAGTTCTATCAGAGATTTTGGGCTATGTAGACGGGTTCAAGAGCGTTCCAATTGATCACATAGACTGCCGATTCTGTGATTATTCTCTCACAAGTCTCAATCCAAATTAGGCGTTGGACAGTAGAGACATTATAAGATGAGAAATGACATGCTGTGATATCACAGAAGTAATCACTTAGTCAATAGTGCTTCACATGAAATTAAAAACGCCATAATTTCACGGTAAGCGTTAGAAGATTTTAACAAGCTGTACCATACCTACCATCAAAGCTTCTAGATTTCAAAGGGCTAACCGACCAATTATTCTACAGCTCTTCTGACACCCTGCCCAACTATAACAAATTAGAGGACGTTAAAGGTGGTCGCGGGTGACGGATAAAAGGTTCCTGAGCCGAAGCCTTGTGCATCAAACATTTGTGAATATACAACGTATATACAACTATTTCTTTACGTGATAATAAGTCCTTAAAAGGACAGGCAATACATTCTCTGTAGAAAGATTACCAAGAGTAATGGCAACAGCATTATTTAGTCATTATTGTCGAGGCACTGAAGAACTGTTTGTAATTGGCAGGCGGGCATCATTAACTGCGATCGAAGCTCAGATGAAAAATAGTCGTGGTGTAACACGAGAGAATGTTGTAGTAACATGTGAGTCAGGAAAGCAGGAGCTTGGCTAATAGCGTAGACTTGCCTGCAAACTTCAGGAAGCTTAGAGTCTGGCTAAAAGTAGAGTCGCTAGAGCGGGAGAAATATAGGCTTTGCAGGGAGTAAGAGTAAATCAAATACCAGGTACAGGAAGAAGGGAAAGGGAACCAGAATTTCACTACTGATCGTACAGATATAGTTCCGCCGCGCTAACTGCAGTTACAGAAATTAGACATAGCTTCGTTTTCGATAGCTGGCAGCATAAACTTGATTATATTTAGCGATATCTAAATTCTTAATTATAAGACGGGCAAAAAGCACCTTAATTTTCACGTAGTAGTTATCTAGGTTAATAAGATATCAGCTAAATTACAGTTCATGATTATGGAAAGGAGGGAGTAAGATTCTTTTCAACCATACAAGCTAAAAACCTAGTAACCATATAAGTTCAGTAAAATTACAAGTTTCAGTAACCATACAATTTGGCCGAATGATGGGGATAGGGAAGAGATATATGTCAATAAAGCAAGATGAATTGATTGACTTTAGCTAACAGAGAAGACTTAAAATGCAAATAGGAAAGGAATATGACTAATTCAATCTGCAAAATGTTCCAGACAGAGCAACTACACAGAACGTTCTGAAGTTCTCGACTAGAGAGACTCTTTCCGCTAGCAAGATCCTTACGTAATGAGGACAGTGACTATACTTAACCTTCAAGGCTATCTAAGTAACTGCTCAAATGCTTTTAAATATTGATTATCAAATACTGTTATGGTATTGTTAACAATGTTTATCGCAAATTTATAATAAATATGTTCGAGTTCAATCAGCAGTTAAATACACAAGCAAAATAGCAGTAGTCCAACACCAATCACAACAATGAAATCGTGCCCACTAACACCCCAACTCGGCTAAGATGGGGAATTATGTTTTCCATATTAGAAAAACATGTGTTAACAGCATGTGATGTGTGGATTGGAGCTCGGTGTTGATAGCGGAAGAATCTTATATCAAAGCGTTGCTACAATATAGGTAGGGCGAATAATCTAAATTAATGGGATAAGCCTCTATATTCACATTTCACTTCAAAGAAGCAAGTGGACCAAGATCAACCATTCGAAGCAAGATCATACCTGATACCTGCTCCTTCATCCAGACTAAGAGAAAATACGCTGTTATAAATGTCGATGACCTGGCATTCTTTACATCCAAATAATATGAGAGACTGCTAGAAAAGTGTTTCGGGATTCGTTGCTTCGCGTATGACGTTGGATTTGTTCAAGGCTCCACTTACATCTGTTTTACGCTAGCTTAACGAAGCTGGGATTTAACTATACTAAATTGTTCCAGTGTGTGAACTTAGGTGCAGCTGCTGTCGCATCAAAATCGAAATTTCGCCACTGTCGGTAAATTATGTTGACAGCACATCTAGATGTATTGCTGAGTTCTTCAAGAAAGTTTTATGCTGGGTTTACGCTTTTTTTTAAATATCTGTTTGTTTTATACGTGTTTTACATCTGCTGTCTGTCGAACTACGAGGTCGACCTGGTCTTGATTGAATAGACATAACTCTTAGATTTTCACTCCATAATAATATGGTTCACAGAAAACATGTTATCTTAATAATGATTTTTTTCGTGAATAGGATTTCTAGAACAGAAGCAATCAATTATTTCTCTCCTTTGAAAATGTTCCATATCCATTTCGGGATTTGCAGTTTGTTGCGATGTCTCTAAAATATTTCATATTAACATTAGCGTGCAATGTTACATCAGTGAGCAAATCTACTACTTAACAGAGGTGTAGATACCTTTGATCGCATAGTGTATCAGTTTCATATTAGTGATAATCTGTTTAAATGTCAATTTTATAGTTATGAACACACTTAAATGCGATTAATAAAATTCATTTGTAACACCACATATTATACACTCGCTTATTGAATAATAACTTGTTCATCGTCTATCAATGAATTTGCAACATTTTAACATTAAAAAAATGTTAAAGAATTTAACTATGTAAAATTGCAGAAGAGCTGCTCTTATTATGAGACTAATGTCTATTAATGCTACTCATATTTAGGAACGAGAATTAGCGTAACACGCACAAATTTACAGGAACTTAGTTTCGAAGACTAAGTATAATATTCTTCTTCATGTACAGAAATGAAAATGACGAAAAGGGGGATATGGGTTCACCCAATAACAACAGACGAAAAATTCGAGAAAGCTTCAAATTAAAAAGAGGAAAAATAACCACTGGTGGCATCTATGTTAAATAATGAAACCAACTATGAAATAATTTCTTGAAAACGGCTGTTCATGAAATAGAAAAACAAAAGGTATTGATTCCAAGTACCTACATTAAATGGTGATTGACAAATCGTATAATTTCAGATATTAATTGCTGATTCGCAACAAAGTGGAAATTTCTTTAACAGATTACATGAAAAATTCGTTGTTAGGCAAAGCAAGAAATTTTGTAGAATTAACCATCTTGCTAATATGAGAAATATCACATCCATAAGTATACGGTGCACATAGAGCACGACATTTTATTTTTAAGCTATTAATATTAGCTACTTCTACTAAATATTAGATACCAAAATAATTTTGATATCATTATTAGATACCAACGTAATTTAACACACTGTGTGCCACCATGTTAAAAAATTGCTGTTTTTTTCTGCTGTTATATACATTTACATTTATTCTAAACCGTAATGAATTTGAGATGAAGACGGATAAGAATTTAATGAAAAATTGTCACAGACCGCCAGGAAGCAGGTTCCCCTTCCCCCAATAACAAAAGCGACTTTGAAAGTGCTAATGGATTACCTACCTAAACAAAGTGAATATACACTGGTGTGCAAAAATTAAGGACGAAGTCGAAAAATTAGCATATCAGTTGAACGAAGAGGCAGAGCGGACAGAAAGACCAATCAGGAGAATAAGTAAGGTGATGTATGGTAGCACATGCGCAGATATGCAGGTAGACATAATGGGGGAGTGTCTGAGTAGTATAAAGCATGTTGTCGGTGTAAGATCAGTATTTCTGGCAAAGAGATTTCACGCCATATAGCAGTTAAAATCACACCGAGTTGCTGCCTCAGCGAGAAATGGCGAATAATCAATCTGTTAGACGACATCTGGATGCTTTTACCCGAGGTCGAATAATTGGCAAGTTGGAGGAAGGCCGCAGTGTGACAAGTGTGGCTGCAAAGTTCGTAATTGCTCACAGCATCGTTTCACGACTTTGGAGACAATTTCAAACTACAGGAACAGCTATCCAGGGGTTTAGTAGTGGTCGTCCACGTGGAACCACACCCGCAGATGACCGGTATATTGCCTCACAGACCAGAAGAAACAGGCGGCAGACAGCGGGAGAAATCGATAGACACACGACACAGGCGACTGTACGACCCATATCGCGTTTTACCGTGGCCAGAAGACTGCACGGTGGTGGTCTGTTTGCACGACGCCCTGTACGGTGTGTACCTCTAACGCCTGCCCATCGGTGAAGGCGTTCTCTGTGGTGCCGGGAACACCGGAATTGGAGAGACAATGAATGGGGACGAGTACTCTTTACAGACGAGAGCAGATTCAGTCTTAGTAGCGATTCTCATCGCATACTCATCTGGAGAGAGCGGGGAAGCCGCAATCATCCCTCGAACATCATTGAAAGGGACAGGTATGGAGGTGGGGGTGTTCTCGTTTGGGGAGGCATCATGCTTGGTAGTCGTACAGACCTTCACATCTTCGACGCAGGTTCAGTCAACGGGACCCGTTATTGTAACGAGATTCTTCTTCCATATGTGCGTCTTTTTAGAGGCGCTATGGGTCCGCAGTTCCTTTTCATGGACGACAATGCACCATGTCATCGCACAGTAGCTGCCGAACAGCTCTTAGAGAGTGAGGATATTGAACGTATAGATTGGCCGGCACGATCTCCGGATCTCAATCCCATCGAGCATGTATGCGATTTTCTAGGCAGACGCTTGGCAGCTCGTACCTTACCACCAGTAACGATTCTGGAGCTTCGATTGGCGCTGCAAGACGAATGGGCAGCAATGCCTCAACAACTCATTGACACTTTCATTCTCAGCATGGGCAGACGCTGTGAAACCTGCCTAGGAGTCAGGGGAGATCATATCCCCTATTAAAGACCGGATGTTTCTTGCTGGACACCCATCAGAGGGATGTTTCGGCCTTCAGTCGCATTGCGCTCCATGCTACTTTTTCAATAAAGCTTCTTTTTATCCCTCTGATTTCTCTTTTAGTAAGTGTTGCTTACATTACTCATGTCCTTACGTATTGGGGATCTTACGGTATTAAATGTGTTCATTTGGAAAGCTTTTGTACAAAGTTATATTGAAAAAACCATCTCGTCCTTAATTTTTGCACACCAGTGTAGACTCCGATAATGCAATAGCAAGAGAAGAGAATAGATGTAGTTTCGGAACGATGTAACAGACTTTCAGTATGTCTGCTACAAAACTATGGACGCGGGCTGACATGAGGCATGTGATTGAAATCACTTTTGCTTCTCCTCCTTTCTTTCTTGTACTAGTACGCTTTCTCTCCTTGGTCTCTTCAAAACATCAAATGATTCCTTGAGGTGAGTTGATAAAAATATTATTCTTTGACGGAAATTGTGCCTAAAGGTGTGAATGATCGTGGGATTTAAGATTGTTTTTAAACTCTCTTTTTATACATCCTGAGAATTTTTTAAAGGCTTTCTACATAACAGTTGATAGATCATTCAAGAGAAAATCTCCTAGATATTTTGCTCACTCGAATTTTAAATCAGAGAGCTTTTATTTTATCACAGCTGTTTTTGATAAAAAAAAGCATTTAATTATCCCGTACTAATATTTCATTTGGCTAACATATCAATGGGCTAAGATTTGAATCCGTAAGGAGACACCTGTGTTTGTAAATGTGCTGTATATTACTATAGCCCACTTATTCGAGAAGGTTCAATCATTCATCCGGGAATTCGTCCTAATGGTGCCCCATCGCAAAAGTGCCGCGGCTGGTACGTATGTAGGCCACTACTTGCCAAGACTACTGAAAGTTTTACGAATGGACCTCGATATAAAAGTTTCTGCACTGCTAAGAAAATTAATTTTGGCTTGAAGAAAGCAACTCTCAGAAAACTACCGGCCACCTCAATACTAGAATGCTACTGTAAAAGTAAAATTGTCATATGCTTTTTTAATTTTAATAAAAATTAGAACTCTACTTGTATAAAAGAACCGGGGGATGCTGAGGCACTCTTGGGAAGGCACTCTTGGAAAGGTTTCTTTCGTGGCGAACAGCGGCCGATTTCCATAAAAGTACTGTCAACCTACATGGAGACACTGTTATAAAAGTGCTTCGTCAATCAGAACGTCTCTCGGTGGTAAAATTGGATTATTTGCATTACGACAAAGCACACAAGAATATCTGTCTGAGGCGAAGACTGTTTTTGTAAAGACCATTTTTTTGCATCTCTCATTTTTATGTATTTATATTCTACATGAAATAAACTACGAAGAGCTTCATGCAATAATTCCATTCGCAGAGATTTGAACTCGGGTCAAACTACCAGGAGTCAGCAATTTTATCTGCTCATTTGCTAGTGAATCTGCTTGGTGGCAACGTAACAGGGATGAAATGACTCTTCGACACTCTTATTTCCCTTCCAGGGTTCTTGATGAAAGCAGAAATAATTTTGGTTTGCTTTCTTTGATTACGGTAAAGCACTCGAGGGCTATCTGCTTCTAAAGGAAGAGAAGTCTTCGTAGAGGACTTTCTTAAGAAAACTCACTTGTATACCCAGTACACATGGGGAAAAATCGCGAAAACGCCCATGCAACCAGCCCGTTCACGAGTTTCAAACCGAAACGCTTTACCGCTTGACCGCTGGTGAGGCGAAAACAGGTACGGATGCAGGCAAACTGTTCTGGTTGGTTTATGTGATAACAGTAAAGCCCTGAGGGCTATCTGTATAAGGGCAGGGATGCCTTCGTGGAGTACTTTCTAAGGGAAACGGGTTCGTATACACGTTACTCATTGCAAAAATCACGAAAACGTCCATGCAGCCAGTTTGTCTGCGGAATTCGACCCTCTGACCGAACTACTATTCTCAGCGATTTAACGCTCGGCCGCTGGTGGGCCTGTAAGACCTGGGATTCGAGCTTTTGGGGTCAGCGATTGAAGCTTTCATGCTACCCATATTATTCATGAGAGGGTTTCAAAAGATGTACGCTTGGTTATGAAATTAAACACAACAATGGATCTAATCTCTTACAAGGATTATAGGGTTTAGAGTTTTGGTAAAAGACATGTCCTGGAAACTAGCTACCCTAAATCAATATGTGTTATATGAAAGGTGTTTAAGAATTAGTGAGCGATAAAATTGAATGTCATGCAAAATTAACACATGTTATTAAAAAAACTTAAAGATTATAGTTTTATCAACTTTAATTTCAACTATTATTGTTTTTTTAATCTACTATATTAAAGTGAAAATTGCAAGCAGCCATTCGTCAAGTGTAACTTATTTGAAAAAAAAAAAGCATCTACAATATTATATACTTTACATTATGCACTTTATTTTTCTTTTTTTAGCGCAATGGAAAATGTATTCCTAAATTTTTTTTTTACAGTAGTTCGTTTATAAATCAAAATTTAATATCTAAATTTGCAGAAAACAGATGATTTGAATATAACTGTCAAGCTCGTTTTCTTTCACTGTAAAAAGAAGGTGTAATAATGCAGAAAATAGAGATATAACATATTAAAAAGTCAGAAAGTTTCAAGCTGATGCATTGAAAAGCTCATTTTGCGACATGTGTCATGCCATGGGATGTCAAATTTCTTTCTCCTGTCATATGTCAAACCCGTGTATTTTCATACATATAAATTTGACACTAAATCTCCTTAAAAATAGCTAGCAGAATACATTTTTATTTTAAACATTTAATTTTAGAGTATAGAAATAACTTCTTAGTAGGCTTAACTTCTTAGTAGTCCACATTAATTTTAAAATCAGATTAATTTATTCTTTTTAATTATTTTGTATATTGATCTTTCCTTTTGTATATAGACGCTTTTGTACATTGATCGTTTCCAATTTATTCGTAAAGAATAAATATTAAATTGCTTGAAATTCTGCAATTTAATCCAAAATAACTCTCAGTGTATTTGTATGTAATTAATAAGCTTAATTTTATAGAAGAATAAACGATTTTAGTAAAAATATCTAGAAAGTAAAACGAAGTGCAATTTTATAGAATGATAAATAACGTTTTCTAATGAAAATTTGCCATTTAATCCAAAATTTTAAAAAATTGTTATAACTATTTAAAAGTGTATTTGAAAAAAAAATCGATATAATTATAACGATTGTAATCTATCAAACATAATCAGTGCGTGTTGTACCAATTTGTACTGGACTGAAAATAAGCATGTATGCAGTAACCGATAGTTTTTCTAAACATACAGATTGATCTTCTGACAGCAGCAACCGGCCAACTCTTTCATCGCTGTTTTAGACTCAAAGAGGCTATTAGTCTTGAAATAGGATTTTGGGTCGAATCACTATAACACCTAACTATACTATCACACCGTTTAACTTTTCATTCGAGTCTGTTGCCATTCGTAAAAATGTAGGATATTTATCTTTCAAACAAAAGCTGTCTATTGTGGATTTAAAAAAAAAAAAAAAATCTAAGCTATTTGAAAGCAATAGATTCAGTTCTCAAGAATTTTCGGTTTCTTACTTTTGAATCGGATTGATTTAAATAATAAAAATGCATTAAATTCATCATCTGTCTTATTAGAAATATTCAATATTTCAATAGAATGACGTTATATAGGTTTATGTTATAAACAAGTTGCAAACTGGTTGCAAACTTTCAGGAAAGACAGAATACACCTAGACGATGGAAAAACACATAACAATGCATGGTCGGAAACGCTTTCCTGGCGCGGTAGTGACTACACAAAACACAAGAAAGAAAGGACACGAACAGGGTGAGAATAATGTTTATTATCCGGCATGTCCAAACTGCGGCTCTCTGACGCCTTAACTAGGCTCGCGACCTTGAGGCTTTTTGGCCCCTTAAGTATGATTTGTTCTCAACAAACTGTAGCTTAATTTTCGACATATAGCTAGCTGCATTTTGAAATAGAAAGCATGCAATGTCGCGTTTCTTTACTAATTACTTATTTGGTGTCTTAATTATATTATGTACGTATCAATTTAAACGATTTCAAACTGTCCTCTGCAAGTTTATCGGCACCCCAGAATAACAGACATATTTGCAAATACCTCCACTTTTGCCAATTACTAGCACAGCCATTGGGATAGCATAAAATATACAATATAAGGACAATTTTAAAGGATTGCTATTTTTTTTCCCTTCAGGTTAATTATATTTCAGTCATTTCCTGCTTACAATAATGAAATGGCGAAAAACATTCGTGCGATTTAGCACTGAAGCCTCAGCAAGTCCATGCGTCATGTTAACAGGCAAGCAAAATTATGGCGTGTGTTGCGTTAAGCTTTCGTAGTCAAAGCGTTACAAAATCGAAAACGCCCGAACACCAAAAAGTGCCGAAAAGTCAAGTAAGGGAATTAAGTTTCCGTGATATTTGGTTCACGAAAAACTTGCCATTTACGAAGGAAATATATAAGTAATTATGTGATGATAAATGTGTTCAACAAAATGCGATATGTTTAGACCTTTTTCCTTTGCACAGCCTTATAAATTATTCCTTGGGAAGGCTTGAAAGGGAAGAATTTCATATTCTGCTTCTCAAAAGAACTTAACGGCAAGTCAGGAAAAAACAGCGTTCAGGCGAGGCGGTCGGGTCAAATTATCAAGTTATGTTACCGCTCGCAGAGAATTTTATGTTTAATAACAGTTACCTTATTATTTTGCTTTCGATACTACCAGTATCCGCATTATTTCATGTAATAAGCACAGACACTTTAACAGAAGTCGTTTGGTAGCTTTAGTTGACGTGTCTCTATTACTTCTCGTAGCAATTGTGTTACTTATCTCTAGTTTGTTAGCATTGCTGTTAGTGAAAGTTTGAGTCCCTGAATCAAAGCTTGTAAGCTCACTTTGTCTCGTAATTTTATATCTCAATTTTATTTCATCTGTAATTTCTGACTGGAAATGATGCCTTGTATGAAGCCATTTGTTGTTTTCAAAATGGTGGGATACTTCAGAGCATTAAAAATATACTAATTTTCATCGAATGAAAATTATACAGCAACAACGCTTGTTCAAAAGGCAACATCGATAGTGCAAATAGTGCAGTCTGTGAAAATATATCGGGAACTGTTCCAAGACATAAGTTTATAACATAAACGACAGTCTTTACGATTCATTTCTTGCTGCTCTGTAGAGCTAACATCGACAGAGTTCTGTGAACTAAAATTACATATTGTAAATAAAACTATAATAAATTTAAATAATCACCAAAGAGTAATATACTCTTTCTGATGAAGGCAGAAAAATTTCAATATTTCAGTTTTGCACTCTCGGTGTGGATAACAGTCGTACTTAGCAGAATTTGAGGCACTGGCGCTACATATATTATCCTAAGTATGACTCAAGATGCTACCGAGAGCCATACGCAATAAGTTATATTGTCTTGCAACAGAATATGCGAATACTCTAACCAGCATGGAGTTTCGTAAGCCTAAATTTCCCAAACGAGAAAGAGGTATTTTATCGATATTAATGTTAAAATGAATACTGTATACCTGGATTTACTAACTTTAATATCTCGCCTTAATTTCTTGGCCATATTTAAAGATGCATGTATATATTTTTTTAAAGACGTTACAAGAATTATTATAGGCCGTATATATAAGGCCTTCTGGTCAAAGGGAGGAAAAGACATTCTTCCTTATAATAAAAATGTGTGAAAATAATCATGTAGTAAGTATCCTTTCGAGAAGAGCCCACCAGCGGCCGAGAGACTTAACACGAGTAAGCGCGATCCTGGTTTCAAAACTTCGCAAATGGGCCAGCTGAATGAGCGGTTTCGTGGTTTGCCTCATATGTAACGTGTATGCGAGCTAGTCAGTTTCCTTTAGAAAGGTCTCCACGAAAGCATCCTTCCCTTAGGCAGTCGAGTGTTTTGCAATAATCAAAATAAAGCAAATCAAAAACAAACCTTTCAAGCAAGCTAACTGCCTAAGCGAGGGATGGTGTCTAAGTTAAAACAAGTGAAAACCACAAAAACGCTCATGTAGCCGGCCTGTTCGTCTAAAATCGAAAAAAGGTCGAACTCCTACCAGTTGAGAAACTTTACAACTCCGCTATTGGTGGGCATATTTGAGAAGCAACGTTGAAAGTTGCAAACAGACAAAAGACTTTATTTATTCGTGTTAGAAATTAGTTCTATCTCCCACTTATCATTGATAAAAGTGCTGTGATTTATTCATCATTCGGTAAAAGAACTCTCGATCATTAAATGCGTAAGAAGCTACTAAAAAAATGAAAAACCGAAACAGTTATGTTGCGTGAGCGACATTTTAAAGGGTGTCCCAAAATTCGCACAAGAAGTAATTTTGGTGGAAAACACAGGTGTATAGCGATCAGTCGCGATAACGAGAAATTTCTTCGCTGTAACTGATATAACATAAAAGTAAATAAAATAAATCTATCACTCAATGCAAGAGAAACGAATTCAATATTAAACTTAAAATTAGAGAATCTGAAAGCTCGCAATAGCTGAAAATTAATTGGGAAAGAGGGAAGAAATAATTCATGAAGGTTCATCTGTCTATTTTAAACTCGGGTTAGGTTTTTTTTTTTCTCCTGTTGAAATAGATTCCAAGTTGCCAATTTTTTTAAGCTGTAATTTTTAGAAACAAATAAAACCGTTTTTTTTAATTAACTTAATTTTGTTGTTTGTTTGAACCAGTTTAAAAATATATAGAGCTGACAGTCGCAGAACGTAAGCAATTGAACGCAATTACAATTACCACTTTCATTAAGGATGGTGAAACTAGAACCTTAACGACGCATGAAAATTTGGTTTATCATTCAACTGATGGAGGAAACTATTGAATGATAATCGGACAAAATTCCGATGACAGCATCTGGTGATTTCAGTTCTGAACTAAATTTAAATGAAGAGAACCAACCAGTTTAATGCCTCTAGGAAAGATTTAATTTAAATCCTCGTTCTGACAAATCTATAAATGCTTCGAGGAAGAGAACAACAAAAGCTAGAACATTCTGGGGTGGAAAATTGCAGTTTCTAAAATCTTTAATTAATGATGCATATTTCACATTTAATAAAGAGCAATATTTTATGATTTAATCGCAATTGTGAACTTATTTATAAAAAATTACTAGAAAATCCTGAATTGGTTTAAATACTTCAGACACCACAAATTGCGATATACATAGCAATTTTTTTCTCCTGAAATCTTGAAACTGTGACGTGTATTTCCCACATAATAAAATATTTAAAATCTGCACTCAGAATCATAAAACTTCTTAAATACATAAAATATTAACTGAAACATCTGGTGTAGTCTGGGTTTTACGTCGAATGAAGGGGGTTTCATTTAAAGGAATGGATGCAGTATTTTCGAAATCTCAGGTATACAGTGATTTTCCTCTTATTTTCTTTCAAGGTGTATTCTCTAAATTTTTTCAGGGTCGAATAAAACTGTAAAACAAAGTAGAATTAACATGGCGCCATGTAATGGTTTTAATAAGAACTGATACTTACGTTGTTATCGGTTTTGTCCTTTTTGGCGGAAATAAGCCTTCAATTTTGACCTATTTCTTCACTGTTTTCGAAATATTCGTGAAAAAGAAAAGAAAAAATCCTCATAGACAGCGTATTTAAATTCTGCTTTAAGGGTTCTATACTGTTCTGATGTTTTAGTAAGAATTGATAGCAACAACGGCGACGTGAACCTAAGATGGATGATGTGTACGCTAGATGAGTGTCGTGAACTCAACGTTCTAGTATGAGCTCTGAGTGTGAAGCCCGTGGGGTAGGTTTTTGAAATCTTATGCAGACAGGACTATTCCTCATTGATGATCAAGTAAGCAAAATTTTCTCAAGACCGGAAAAAAAACCGCAGATATATATATAAATTATACTCACAAACAAAGGGACACTCTTTTTTTATGTATATCTAGATGATTTTAATAAATTCAGTTTGTGTAGTTTTCCGTTTCCATCTTGTGACTAATAATAACTGAAATGAAACTGCATTAATTTCTTTTAAATCGCTTAGTTTGTTCATTAATCACCAAATAAATTGGCATAAATATTAAATACCTTACGCTAAGAATCACAAAACGCTACTCCGTGGAAGATGAAAATATTTTAATTTGAGCAGTAATCACATATTGTTTTAAGCTGCTGAGTTTCGTTATTAAATTCAAAAGGCAACCATATTGCGAATTGCCGAGTGGCAACTTCCTTTCTTTTATAGTGCTGAGTTTTCTGTTTGTATCTGACTGTATTACTCTTTGCAGAGTGGCAAGAAACAGCATTTAAATCGTTGCGTAATTAATCAAAAGTTCATTAAATTCGCACCAAACCTGTCTGTATACAGAACCTGATTTAGACTTGATAAGGCCCTAAGTTATTTGAGATATGGGGCCCTTTATAAGTCTGTTATAATATATTTTAATGCTATTTGTACTATATTCTAATTTGGAGGGGGCCTCCAAGAAAGTGGGGGCCCAAAGCTACAGCTTGTATAGCTTATACGTAAATCCGGTTCTGTCCGTATATAAAGAGTGTGGACCCCGTCGAATGGTTTTCCGAAATTTTATGCAGATAGTGACTTTCACTTGTTTTGAAGGTAAAATGCGTAAAATTTGATCAAGATCGAATAGATTTCTATGAATTACATACATACAAACTAACAAACGGACACTTTGCATAATGCATTTATAACGTAAATTAGGGAATTGTGGCATTAATTTAAATTCAAAACGTAATAAATGATACATAGATATTGTAATCTTTTCCTGATTATTAAGCGAAAAAGTATATAATACATTGTTAAGTATTATTAAATAATTATCTAGAGAATTACAGATGCCTTTTTACAAGGAAGTCTACACCAGCATTTCAACAACATTACTTCAGACTAAATCCATTAGCTTATCTGGAAACAGCAAATTAATAAATAAAATACTTGCTCTTGAACTTTGCGCAATCTATTTTCCTGAACTAATGAATAAGAAAAAAGTTAGTCTTTGCTCCTTAAGAAAACAAATTTAACTTGTTCCAGCTAAAGCAGGTAAGAACTTTACTACACCAATTACCGACAAAACCCAAAGTCATCTATTTTTATTATCACGGCTAACAGAAAAAGCTCGCATGTAAGATTTAAATCCTCTAAAAACACCTCATCTCGTACGATTATCTGGAAAAGTATTTGCAGAGTGAAAGGCAAGGGACTTATCCGAAATAAAAAAGGAATAAAAATGGGACAAAGAATTGTGTACCTGTTCCCTAGGTGGACAGGATATTTATTGCCGTGATAGATGGCTGCGATAAAGAAAGAGAATTTGTCTTTGAATCCACGCCGACGGCAACTTAAACGGTTTCTATGAGCGAAATTAAATGAAAGGAAATTAATTCTTTGTCTCATACAAAAGAGGAATTGCAGAAGCTGAATTTAAATGAAGGCTCTTGATGTGAGTAAAAGTTAAGGAGAAAGGGCAAGTTAGTATTAAATAATGAATAAAGAACATCCTTTGACTTCGATATGAATAGGATGATTCTCGGCTCCTTTTTCATGATAATTACTGTGATCCAGATTTAATACAATGTTTCCTTGATGCATTAGCTACGGCTAAGTTATTCATTTGGTTAGGAAAAGCTGAATGTAAGGAAATGCATGGATATAAACTATGATAATACAAATTCAACAATTGGTTTCCTTAAATTCTTTGACGCTTTTAACGAAATAAAGGGAATGTTCTAACCGGGAAAAAATTGTGGGCATCATGTTTCCATGGAGCTATCCATTTTGACTGCTTTCGAATCCATTTGAAAGATTTTTTTGCGGGACGCCTGTAGGTACGGACAAAATAAAGGACTTTTCGTACTTCCTTGTATAGGAAGTAAGGAAGTATTGTAATCACCAAAAATTCCGGATATCATATTTCAACGAAAATATCCATTTTGACCGTTATCGAAAGCAAATTAACGATGTTTTTGTGCGCCATCTTACGTAAGGACAGAATAAGGAGTCTTTTTTCCCCCCAAACGAATTATAAAACTAATTTAAAATGGATTCAGAAGAGATTTTTGTGTGCCGTCTGTACGTACATACGTACCACTATGTATCTCGCATAACTCAAAAACGAGTACCATCAGAACCCTAAAATTCTGGTTGTAGAACTGCTATAACATGTGGTGTGCGGAAAAAAATATCCCCCGATAAAAGGGAAACGGAAAGAATGTCCCCGGAAAATAAGGAACGGAAAAAATTTTGTAGAATTATTAAAAACTTAAAAGTTGTTTAAGTGCGGCTAAGACTAATTTTTTTGCTATAGCCGGAACAAACATTTTGAACATCTGAAACTTAGCAGAATTGTGAGTTAAGTCTTTCTGCACCTTCAGTGTCCTTTTGCCGAATGGGATCAAAAGGAAATTTTTAGTTTTGTGCAGCTAAAATCTGACTTCTTGCCTGCTGGCGGAGTTGCTTGCTTTTGCGCAGGAACTTAAATTTTAATTGTAAAAATGTTTTTCTGTATTGTTTAAATTGTATTTGGTGTTTTATACTTTTCTATACCTTTCAATTTTTATTGGAGATATTTTGAGTTTTTATGTATTTTTGCCTTGCCGCGAAGCGAGAACTGAATTAATTGAATGAGAAATATATCTCTAATGAAATTCGTGGAAATAATTTTAAATGAACTGCAGGGGGGAAAAATGCGTATAATTTAATATTCCGTACAAGAAAGTCATGTGATGTACACATCAAACATTCCATAAATGGATTTGTAAAAGAAAATCACTATCATAATCAATAAGTTCAATGAAGGACTGATATCATGTTTTTTCTTTGGGGGTGCAGCTGGGTGAAGAATAACACAAATCAGAATTCCATTCTTCTTTTGCATTTGCAAAAGCTATAAGAAACCGGCTATAAGAAACCCCGAATATAACGAACAAACCGTCTAATTTCCTATACAATTAACCTTATTTTATACTGCTATAGCGAGTTTCCAGAGGCCTGAAAATCGGATGTAACGAAATATATGGATACCTTCAATTAAAACTTTTTTGTAGTTTTCGTAATTTGAATTTTGCAAGCTTTAACGAAAAACTTACTAGCCTCTAAATTCATATACGTTTAAGATATTAAGATCCATATTCTACATTACATCTATAATGGGAAACACCTCTACAATTTTTATGTTCAACCTCACTTTTCTTTGTACTTTGTATAAAGGCTATACGTAACATGTGTGACATTCGAGAAAAAGCACACAGAAAGCCAATCTTGGAACACTATATGGCATTCTTTGTATATGCATGTGACCATTAAAACCAAAGAACGTAAGTGGGTTCTTTGATTCCATTCAGGTTTTTTAACAGAATTATTAGAGAGGGCTGTATTCAAGGCTGAAATTATAATCGAAATTTTGGCTATTCTGGGAAAGAGGAAATTTATGAATTTGGGTTATACAGTTCATTCGTCATTTAGGAAATAAAAATGCTTCATCTTAGCTTTCCTTTTTTCCTTTCCCCCCTTCAAGTATAAATGCTATCTAATTTATGTTCTCCTAATGGGGGTTTTGCTTTCTTTAAGTGTTTCGAGGGACAGAAGATATTCTTTACAAATGTTATTGAATTTTTTTCTTTACAACTTCTTTTGGAATTTTAAATTGGTTTTATTATCGATTTCATATTTTGAAACATTTTAACGAATTTTTGATTAACAAATTGAAACATCTCAAAGCGAGCAATGGCAACACTGTACGAAAAAAAAAATTATCTCCAGAGCGCGGACCTTGTATCGGCAGTTCTAAAGAAATACTCATTTTAAAATTATTTTGCGATTTTGCTGTTGAACTGAATTTTATGGTTTAAGTGCGAAGAACATGATATTTAATAAATAAAGGTAAGACAAAAAACGTTAAAAAATGTCCCTTTGGGCGTAATATAAAATTTTAAAACGTTGAGATTTTTTTAAAAATTTTATTAACATAATAGTATTAATAAAACAACATACCACATTTCTTCGTCTGCGTTTTTCTACAGCAGACTTCAAAAGCGTCGTATAGAACAAATTAATTAAATAAAGCTATAATCGCCATCACTAGCTGTCGGCATGTTTAAGATGATCATTTCAACAAAATACTTTTCTTTTTTGAGAGGGGTAGAATCATAGGTAGTTGTCTTACAGAGGGTTTTGTAATTTTTTTTTTACAACTAATTATTAGCACCAAAAATACTATTAGTCTTGATGCTCCCTTTTCTGCCCGTATCACTTTTAGGACAAAAAGCTGGCTGCCATCATATATTATTTTTAATGAAATATTATAGCGAATATAAAAAAATGGCAACACTCAACAGTGGTGTTTTATACATAAAGTTAAAAATTCAAAAAGGTAATGATAAAGAGACGAAAACATTTATGTAAGTCATCTGAATACTGACATGATAAACTAAGAAAAGAATGAAATATGTAAAATAAGAAAAAAAGAATGAAATATACACCTAAAAATGTATCAAAAATTTTAAAGATATTCTGCTTTTAGAAATTTTGTCATTTTACTGTTCATTTCAGATAGCGTGATTGCGAAGAAAGCGTTACTTGAAACATACATTGCTGTGCAAAATTCAGGGAATTTACACATTATGTCAAATTTCTGAAAACTTTATAAGGTATTTCTCCCACCTTCTTGACGTGCATTCGTGGTGTGGTGGTCTTCACCCTGGGCCGGTATTCCAGAAGTCCGCGGTTCGATTCCCGTCGAAAACGTTTGTAATTTTTCATATTTCCTGCTTCCAAAAATATATTTAATGTCTCTACAGTGGCGCCCGAACTAAAGGGTGTTGGATGATGATTCTCATCACCCAGGATTTGGCGGCTGGGTTCCCTAAAAACCCAGTCGCCCTTTAAAAGGGGAGTATATAAGGTATTTTTCACACCTTCTCGGCGTGCCTTCGGTATGGTGGTCTGCACACTGAGCCGGTATTCCAGCGGTCTGTGGTTCGATTCCCGGCGAAGGAGTTGTTAATTTTTTGTCTTTCCTGATTCCAAAAATATATCTAATGTCTCTAGAACTTAATGAAGAGATTTTATGAACTTTATTATGAATACACATTTATTTCAGAGAAACGTATGTGCCATTCAAAAGTTACTTGTACGCATGATTATCACCAAAGCTCATAGTGCAAGGATGTCCAAAATCCACTTTGTGATATCGAGCTGAAAATGAATCTAATGGGGAGGATGATACCCTCTCTTACAGCCAGACAGGTTGCGCAGCGTAACAGAATATTCGGCAGGAGGCAGCTGAAGAGTCACTGTGATCCGACTTTTGCAGCTGTTATGTCAAAAGATCTGGCTGGCCAATCCGTGCAGCGAATATCCTCACTTTTCAGGTAATCGTCGACCAGCTGTGTCCTATGCAGACAAGAGTCGTCGTCCATTAACAGGAACCCAGGACCAACTGCACCCCTAAAAAGTCGAACATAGAGCTCTAAGCTCTCCTGTCATTTATAGCACTTAGAAAGCTTTTGTCAGAGACATGCATGGGTGTCTATGGATCGTCAATTACATTACGTTTTGTCTAAAAATGAGAGTTTCAAATCATTAGATTCTACAGATTTTCAAAGATCTCTATTTTCCACAGTCAAAATCTTAATTTTTTTTTAATCATTCGAATCTTTCGAATTCTAACCTAAGTAATCGTTACAATGCTCTTCTTTGTAAATGTTTTACGCCAACAATTTTCGTCATACGTATATCGTTTCAATGCCACTTAAGGTTTTTCAATGCACTGATCAATTTGCACAGGAATAAAGTGGGTATTGCCATTCGAAAATTTTGAAAATGTTTTCGCTGTAATCGTAACCTTGTGAGAGAGCCATTGTTTTAAATCATCTCATTCTCGAGCACATACCTTGAAATAACAGTATCTGGAATTTCGTTTCGACTCATTCAGTGGCTATACCGCTAGGGGTAGAAGTTCCTGCATCGAAGGAAGTTTTTTTTTTTTTTTTTTTTTTTTTTTTTTTTTTTTTTTTTAATGACCACCGTGTACAGAATACAACCAAGTCACCTGAATAGCATAACTTTATAAATGCACATTACATACGTATCATGCGCGTTTATAGATTTCAAAGATCGGAAATGAGAATAATTGTACCTTTGAAATGAGAAAAATACCCTCGGTAAACAACTGGAAATGTTGCCATATAAACGGTTATTATTTAAGTCGAAACATATTCCATTTCAGAATTATTAACTAAATATTGCAAGTCGCTGCAGAGTAAAAATCACTGATCATTACTTTTTCCTTTGAATTTATTTACTACCATGATAATACTTTTCTATAATACAAATCATCCCCGAAGAAAGGATTTTCCGAAACCACAGGAATGCACCTTTCATTTCACCGAGCCCATTTGGCTGTCATTTTTTACTAGCCACATCTGTTCTTCTAATACATATCCTTTTTTCGTCTTCAGGGACCAGTCTCGGGTGCCCGAGTTCGAACAATTTCCCCTTTCAGTAGTGAACCATCTTCCCATTTTACTTGATTGGAATCCGCGGGGATATCTCTGCGGACAGCCAATCCAGAGGTAATGCAGTATAGATTGTACCTAGCAACTCGTCTGCGAGTGGGCAAGTGGAAGACACAAAGAGTCTTTTGTAAGTTTTCCCCAGGATATTTCTCGCTTTTATTAATTACTTGCTATTGAAGCTTTCAGCCTTTTAGATGTTCTTTTTTTTTTTTTTTTTTTTTTTTTTTTTTTTTTTTCCCTTTCTTTTTCATTCTTTTCTTGGGAATAATGCAAGTGGGAATACACTGGAATTTATTGCAGTCGTGTTTCTACCTTTTTTTCCCCTTGCTCTTTGCAGAAGGTCCTCTTAATTGTTGGGCTGTATAACAGGTGAAAGTGCAATTGCATGAATTGTTGCGAACAAATACATGACTATAAATTCTCCTTGAAGCATAATCCACGGCCAAATAGCAAAGAAACCTAAGGGTAATTTAATGAGTTTTTATATTTATGGTGCTATGGAAGACACCTATTCTCTAAATGATGAGATGCTGATTTAATTAAAGAAAATAGTAATCCAAAATTAACAAGGTATTCGCTGTAGAATAGACAAACATTATTTTTTGTGAATTAACTTAAATGAATTAAAAAACTATTAAACTTGATTTACATAATTTGTGTTTAGTTGCCTCATATTTTACAGATATAAAATTCCGTCTCTTTCTTCTCTTAAAAAGACTTTTTTAAAATTTCCAATTGATTAACTTAAAACTAAAATTAAAACTCAGCGGCGTAACAGCCCTAATGGGCCAAGGCCTGCAGTCCCCGAAAGTTGCCTCATATTTTACAGATATAAAATTCCGTCTCTTTCTTCTCTTAAAAAGACTTTTTTAAAATTTCCAATTGATTAACTTAAAACTAAAATTAAAACTCAGCGGCGTAACAGCCCTAATGGGCCAAGGCCTGCAGTCCCCGAAATCTGCTTTCTTGAACGTGGGCATCGCTGTGCGTAAGCATGTGCCCTGAACAAATGGTCAGCTTGTCGCAGGACCCCCGTATTTAGTCCCCAAGCGAACTTGGTACTTATGTCGCGTTTCCTTACTAGAACTTTACTTCCACGGACGCCCTCTGGCGAAAGAGACTAAAAGTAGTCAGTTGAACGGCTGACGCGTCTAACAGATGTATAAGGATAGACCGTCTCCGTATAAATTATGCTTGTAATCATTATAACTTGTAAATATTTTGTAGATATCTTTCATATGAATTAAAATTTCTTAAAAGGTTTATAGCTGTGTTTCGCAGTGAATCGAAGTTCATTATAGAGACGGATACCGACAAGAAGGAAAGAAGGCAGTTCAGGGCAGCCCTATTTAGAAGGTAAGTGAACTTTCACTTATCTATTTAATGATCAAAAAATTTTAATAGTAAAATGTTGATAAAATTTTTAACATGGCGCCCGAACAGGGACTGCCAGTAACTGCTGTTTTCCTAACTATTGAAACTGTCTAAATTGATATCAGTTATATAGATGATACATAAGCATAAATAATTAGTGATTACTGATAGTTGCTGGATTATTGAATATTAAACAATGGCGGAATTCATCGATACATTGAGAAGAAAACGCGGCCACATAAGGGTTGCCGTTACAAAATTAATTGGCCGAATCGAAACCGAATTACCAAAAACAGAAGTGAATGCAGAGGAACTAGAAATTTCCTTAGAACTCTTAAATGAAAAATCGAACGAGTTAAAACAAATAGATGCCGATATAGAAAAATTAATAGACATAAAGGATCTAGACCAGGAATTAAACGGTGTTGACGAATATCGTGAAAGAATAACTACATTTAAATACAAAGCTAACAAAAAATTTAAAGAAATTAATATAGAACAACAAAAATTGAGTGTGTTAAGAAGCACTGAACAGTTAAGTGAAAGTATTATAGAAAACGTTAAAATCGAAAGTCATAATGTTATGCTTCCTAAACTTACGATTCCGAAGTTTTATGGCGAGAGCTGCGAATGGCTGACATTTTGGAACACTTTTTCATCAGCCATACACCAAAATAAAACGCTTGACGCTATAAGCAAATTTAATTATTTGAAATCCTTTTTGGGAGGTACTGCTTATAACACCATTGACGGTTTCGATTTAACCGAAGAAAATTACGAAACTTCAGTTAAACTCCTCACAGAAAGATTTGGAAATAAAGATGTACTGATAAACGCCCATATAGATAAATTATTGAAAATAAGACCTCTAAAGGATTCTAATGACATTCAAAATTTCAGTAAGTTATTCAATTATATACAGAAACATATTCGATGTCTTAACATTAAATATGACCTCAGAAACATATGGAGCTTTATTAACATCTATTTTGCTTAAAACATTGCCCACAGATTTGGTTTTGGAATATAATAAAACAGTTCGGAAATCAAATTACGATTTGAATCACCTAGTGGAATTTCTTTCTAAACAGTTAGTTGCGCGGGAACGTACATTCCAGACGGTCCAGCCAAAGGCGGCGCCGCAAAAGCATAACAAACTGAGTGAAACCAGACCTATTGCGAAACACACAGCTTCGGAGTTGACGAACGCAAGTTTGCGGGGGGGGACAAACACCATATGTTTTCTGCGACTCTTCTGATCACGAGTCTATAACGTGTAAACAAGTATCTTTATGGTCTACTGAGAAAAAAGGGAGAAATGCAAAGCGAAAGGAATATGTTATCGTTGTTTACACCCACGGCACCTTAGTTTTAAAAGCACTTCTAGAATGAGGTGTGAATTATGTAAACAACGACATGCCACTATAATGTGTTTTAAAAACGAAAACGGAGAAATTAAGGAAGAACAAAGAAAATAAGGCCTCAACGAATAATTCATCCTATGAAAGAGTAATCTTGCAAACTTTAATTGCCAATGTTTACGGAGATGGTGAAAGCAATTTTATACGAATAATTCTGGATACCGGAAGTAGGAGATCATATATCAGCACATTTCTTGCGGAGAAATTAAAACTAAAATCTTTAGGTCAGGAAAGTGTGACTCATGGGCTTTTTGGAGGGATAGAAAAAAGGGAAAATCACAACAAGTATCTGATTAAGTTAAATAATCCAGAAACAGGATTCACATGCGAAATGGAAGTTTTGAGCCAAAAAACCATATGCTCACATATTCCAAAATTGGAGGATAGGGAATGCTTAAAGAAACTTGGAGGTTACAAAATTTTTCCCAGTGATGTAACTAATAAGAATTCTTGTTTATTTGAAAAACACCCTAATGAAATACACATGCTTGTAGGAGCAGATTATGCCGGAAAACTCTTTACAGGGGAAATAAACCACGTAACGGAGAGTTTAGTAGCGATGAATACACACCTCGGTTGGACAATATTAGGAAGAACAAGGGTAAAGTGAAAGAATTTTAATGAAATTCTTTTATCACTACACAGTAGTGACAGAAAAATTTGTGACTAGTGGTCTCTTGATTCTATCGGAATAACTGAACCAGCTCTTTCACAAACAAAACAAGAAATAGAAAAGGCTACAGAAAATTATTTCATCCGTACTTTAGAAAGAGATGACTCTGGAAGGTATCAGGTATCACTGCCATGGTTTCAAATTCATCCTGAGTTGCCAGATAATAGAATCCTTGCAGAAAAGCGTTTGAAGTCTTGCGTGAGAACCCTTCAGACAAAGAATTCCTTAGAAGCCTACGAAACTGTTTTAAAGGATTGGGTAGAAGAGGGAGTAATTGAACCTATCGATATTTCGGAGGCAGAAAGGATCAAAAGGCATTAGCTGCCACATAGAGCAGTGTTTCGGGAAAATTCGACTACCAAAATTCGACCAGTGTTCGACGCATATGCAAAGGAGAAAAATTCGGTGTCTCTGAACGACTGCCTGGAAAAGGGTCCTAATTATCTTGAATTGATCCCCAAAATTTTGACAAAATTTCGAGAGGGGAAGTATGGAGTTATTTCGGATATAAAAAGAGCATTTCTTCAGATAGGTGTGAACCCAGCGGATCGAGATTTTCTCCGGTTCCTATGGTGGGAGAAAGGACAGTCTGAAAAACTGACTATATATCGGCACCGAAGGGTTGTATTCGGCGTAAACGTCAGCCCTTTTTACTCGCTGCCACGATTAACTACCATTTGGAAAATGTACCAAAACAACATCAGGAAATAGCTTTAAAGCTAAAGAAAGCCATGTATGTGGATAACTGCGTAGCGAGCGTGGAATCAATTGAAGAATTAAACTCATTTATCAAAGGATCTAGAGAAATAATGGCTACTGCAAAATTTGACGTAAGAGATTGGAAACATAATAGACTTAAAAATGAAACTTCAATTCTAAACCTTTCTGAAAAAGAATTGAGGAAATCCGAATGGTGGAAAGGACAAGATTGGATTTATCGACCTCCAGAAAAGTGGCCTATTGCAGATGGAGAACATCCTGACTTCGATATAGTAAATGGAGAGAGAAAACGAACTGTGGTTTCAGCCAGCAATAACACGAATACAGATAAATTTTACCTTTTTGACAATATTTCAAAATTCGAAAAGATCATAAAAGTCGTATCTTGGATCTTTAGATTCGTTAAAAATGCTACAACACCACCATCTGAAAGAACTCATGGGAGAATTTCAGTCGAGGAACTAAAAGGAGCTGAAACAGTGGTTTTCCGACTCATCCAACGAGAATCTTTCGAAGGATTGAAAGATAAAAGAATACGTGCTCTAGAACCTATCATGGACTCCAATGGCCTTATAAAAGTGAAGACACGGATCTTTCAGAGAGATGATGATGCTGACTTTCGTTACCCAGTTTTACTTCCCTCAGAACATCCTGAAAAACAGGATGGAACAGGAGGCCAAAAAACATTAGTATTAAAACTGATCAAATCTGAACATGAAAGGCTAAGTCACGCTGGAGTACAATTCGTTATGTGCGCTTTGCGTGAAAAATATTGGATCATAA
This sequence comes from Stegodyphus dumicola, assembly GCF_044657685.1. Lineage (NCBI taxonomy): Eukaryota > Metazoa > Arthropoda > Arachnida > Araneae > Eresidae > Stegodyphus > Stegodyphus dumicola. Next base: position 66,749,084 of record NC_140771.1, on the reverse strand, counting down.
AGAGTAGGAAGACCGTACGCAAGGTTATCCAAAACTGTGTACGATGTCGAAGGTTCGACTCTGATTTATATAAGACTCCTCAAGCGCCAATACCTGAAGACAGAATAAGAGATGTTTTAATTTTTGAGATTATTGGTGTTGATCTGACGGGTCCCTTAATTTTAAAAGGAGGCCAAAAAACATGGATCGTCATTTTTACTTGCGCAATATATAGAGCAGTTCACTTAGAGCTAGCCTCATCTCTATCAACCGAAAGTTTCCTGCACGCATTCAGGCGATTCATCGCTCGAAGGGGTAGACCTGTCACTGTATACTCCGACAATGGAACCAATTTTGTTGGATCAAATAATTTGTTTAAGACCATAGATTGGAATTCTATCTTAGAAAATGCAACAGTTAAGAAAATTGAATGGAAATTTATCCCCCCTTCCTCGCCATGGTGGGGAAGGTGGTGGGAAAGATTAATTGGAGTACTAAAGAGAATTCTTCGAAAGGTACTAGGAAAATCTTCTCTGAACTACGAAGAATTGTTGACAATCATTTGTGACTGCGAGAGCATTATGAACAACCGTCCTCTCACGTATTTGTCAGAAGACGTAAAGGATTTAAGAGCTCTCACCCCAGCAATGTTTCTAACAGAAATTCCAGAGACTGGAGTTCCTGAATTAGATCTTTTGGATTCTAAATCCATCAATAAAAGATACCTTTACAGAGCCAAATTGAGAAAGGATTTACGAAAAAGATTTCGATCAGAATATTTAGGGCAACTAAAACAAAGCTCAAAATTCATCCGCGAACCATATTCTGTGAAAGTTGGTGATCTTGTAATTGTGTCCAACAACGAAAAAAGGATAAACTGGCCCTTAGCTAGAATCCTGGAAATTTTTCCATCCCACGACGGACACATTAGATTAGTGAAACTGAAAACTGCACAAGGGGAGATTATAAGACCTACTAAGAACCTCATACCTCTTGAACTCAACTTTACCCCTGAATCGGATATGCAAGTGAGGTACAGAACTCGACGTATGACGAAATCTCAAAAGACTTGAACTACAGGTCAGTTGAGGTCCATCCTCTGCTGATACTGGACCTCAAGGTGGGAGTGTCGCGTTTGCTTACTAGAACTTTACTTCCACGGACGCCCTCTGGCGAAAGAGACTAAAAGTAGTCAGTTGAACGGCTGACGCGTCTAACAGATATATAAGGATAGACCGTCTCCTTATAAATTATGCTTGTAATCATTATAACTTGTAAATATTTTGTAGATATCTTTCATATGAATTAAAATTTCTTAAAAGGTTTATAGCTGTGTTTCGCAGTGAATCGAAGTTCATTATAGGATACCGACAAGAAGGAAAGAAGGCAGTTCAGGGCAGCCCTATTTAGAAGGTAAGTGAACTTTCACTTATCTATTTAATGATCAAAAAATTTTAATAGTACAAAGTTGATAAAATTTTTAACAACTCATTTTATCAACCCAAGTGATGATCAAGGGATGAAAGGCTGAGTCGACCTTGCCCAGCCAGGGAATCGAACTCAGGACCTGTTGCTGCGCTAGCCACTGCGCCACCGGGCTTTAATTTGTTAACTTAGTTTAGGAAAATTTCTTTGGGAATGACTCATTTCTGACTAAAATATGCAGCACTTGAATGCATTTTCTTCTGTATTCAATCAATTATGGCACAGTGCAAATTTACCTATGTAAAAGGTCGGCATTGTAAATACTTCGGGATTTCGCGAAGGATATTGAAAAAGACTGAATTCTGCTTACTATATGTTACATTTAGACAATCGGCATTTGCATTTGATCAACACTGCAGAACCTCGAAATGAAATCGACATCCACATAAGATCATCACTACACAGTGTCAACATGGCATAGAATCGACACGGACACAAGATCTGTACTGCACAGCGTCGATACGGCATAGAATCGACACCGGCTAAGGATCGGCAGAGCATTGCCTCGATAAGCCGTAGAATCGACATCGGCACACAATTAATACCAGTGTCAATACTGTTCAGTGAAGGAACGACATAGAATCAAAACGGCTAACACTACTTACTGGGATACGATTCAAACAAAAAGATGATTCAGTAAGTAGTAGGATTTATAACCTGTCGTCAAAGATGTAGGATGGACAGAATATCGCCACCAGCATGTAACTTCCAAATCGTTTCCTGCATAGCGTCGTCACAGGCACACAGTTGACGCTATACAGGGTCAGAGCCGGCATAATATTGACCGGTAAGGGATGGTGGACTGATACAGGCATAAGACCATCAGTGCCTAGAATTAATTCAATCAATTCTGGCTTTGTGTAGACAAAACTTATAATTAGTGAAAGCATGTAATCAAGAGGGTAAGAATTTGATTAAATAATTACCTTTTTAGGGTACCTGTTTGAGAAGGCTTTCATAAAGCTGCCCAATTTTAAATGTGTCCGCTGCTTGCTTAAGTAAGTAAGCCGTTATTCGAAAAGATTGAAACACTTATAAGGGTGTCCAGATATAGAAGTAACAAACCCTTATGAAGATAAATTTCTAACTAGAAAAAAGAAAATACACCTTCATAAGGGTGGGGGCACATTTATGCTAGGCATTCATAAGCAAGTCCGATTTACACCGGAATTATTGAATGATTAGTTAACCAGGGGATGAAATAAATCTTAGGCACTTTTATCCAAAAAATCACTTTATTAGAACAAAGGTGCGGGCTTATTATGACCATTCAGTGTTTATACAAACCCACAGTTTACAAAGTTCCGATGATTTATTTCATCCTCTGCTTAATTAATTATTCAATAATGCAGACGAACAGTGAACTTGCAAAAGGATACCCTGATAGAAAAGTGCCCTCATCGTCATGAAGGTCGCTCTTAGAAATTAAAAAAAACTGATCTTCAAAGGTTACGCCACCTTCAGGCTGGGTCACTTTTATGAACGTTTCATTCTTTGAACAGCAGTCGAGCTGCTTAAGGATACAGCCACATTTATAATGAAGCATCCTTATAGAGCGTTCCCTCTGCACGAGACCAATACCAGCATAAAATCGAAACCGTGTTTAAGCTGCTGGTGATTATTCTGTGCTGGTAGAGACGATGCAGATCCTATGTAATATCAATTCAGCGCCACAATCCCAGGTTTACTAGGTTGCAGAAAAGCACATTAGAGATATCTGCCTAAAAGGAAGGTTATCTGGCTAAAAGGAAGGATAACTTCATGACCTTTGGAAGACACTGGTCTATACTGGTGTTACACATTCGGAAATCCATGTAAACAATCGTGTAGCCAGCAGCCGTGTAATCGCAGGAATTCGAGCACTAAGCGATACTAAACTTCATCAGTCTTCCACACGCGGCAAATGGTGTACACATCTATTTTAGATACGTTATAAATAATAACTTCCTAAAACTGTATATAACAGCTATTTCCAAAGCTGATAATAAAGTGTTCATTTACCCAGTTCTGTTGTGCCTAAGTTGCGAGATGTCCGCAAGTAGTCTGGACACTCCTGAGTCTCCGAGCTATGTCTGAGACCGTGTTCTAGATAGAGATAAAGTTTGGAAATTTTTAAATGATTGCTTGTAAAAATTGAAGAAGCAGATATTTTAGGCTAAATCAACTATTTTACAAATCGTCGTGAGTTTAAACGTGTGTTTTCATGATCTGATTCTTCAATATAAACTTCTTGAAGAAAGCAGTCTACTCCCTGCTTGTGCACTTTGAATACTTTTGTGGGTCGAATTTTATACATTTTAGTTTGCTTTTATATCACGATATGAACTTAGATTATGATGATATTACCGTTAGTCGCACAAAGATAAATAAACTTAGGCTTTCGTAACATTGAAATCATTTTTTTATAAAGTGTCCTGGTTTAAGATTCATTAAAATCTAGTAATCGCTTTATCTAATCCCGCGAATGTAATATTTATTGCATTTACTTTTACATATTTTATATATTAGTTCAAATTTTCTTTTCTTTTCTTCGATATACTTGCAAAATGCTTTCTTTAATGAGCTTTTACTGCACTAAATTCTTTTTCTGCAATCAAATTTTTCTTCTAGCTTAATTTATTTTCAACTTAGTGACTAGAATAGAAACTATGGCTTTAACTCAAATTAAGTACTTATATTCTAATCAACTTACTCTAAAGAATTCCACTTTAAAAATTCTTTAAGAAATAAATCTTTTCTATTTACTTAGCACAGCTTCCGTTAATCTACAACTGTTCCTATTAACTCCCATTTTGCTCGATTTTTCTCTTCCCCCCTCTCTCTTATTGAATCCCAAAATTAAATTCAAACGTGCTTCCCACTGTTAAGTTTAGAAAATTTATTCACATGAGCAGTTCTACTTTGCGTTTACTTTAATGTTTGAGGTAATTTGAACTCAATTTAATGGACTTCAGCGCCGTGTGAAAGGAAGAGGAATTAACAGGAGACAAATCTAAAATGCAGATGAATGTGAAATTGGAGTTGCAAGCTTTATGTCTTTTATTGGTTCGGAATTTCAAATACTTTGCGAAATTCGATGCAGTTAGCAGATAAAGCACAGCTGTATTTTCCGTTTCCTCCAAGTGAGATATCTTAAAAATTAGAGATAACAAATAGGTTAACAACGAAACTCAGCTTGAAGGGAATAATATTTTGATTCTGGAGGATATGAATTGTTACTTACTAAGGATTACTTATGTCAGGCGAGTATTGCAGGAAACTAGTCTAACTTCACTGGTTTTAAGGAAGGTTTTAATTTCAGAAAGGAAACTTAATTAGTCTTGGAGCTTTTGCTAGCCTCAAATGAAAAATATGACACGAAAATTTTTTAAAGCTATAAAAGGCATCAGAACAATCGAGAAGTTACCAAAATAGTTATTTGTCAGTTTGTTATAAGTTATTTCCTTTTGCATGATCAAACTATTTTTAACCATCTAATTTGCACTTGTTTAACTGCTCTTATTGTTCCGCGAAATGATCATCTTCGCAAATTAAACCGGGGACTGAATTTCAGAATACAGAAGACAGTTAAAACATAAGTAAAATGTTCATTAAAACTACCTTATCTATTGCATTTAAAAATCAAGAAATATTACCCACCGCTACTTGTAGATTTTCATGAAGTGAAATATCCAAGGCAGTATAACATAAAACATAATTATCTTTTGTTTACACGGACGCGGAAATGATGATTCCAACATTGTGCATTAACAGATGCAGAGTTAAGAAATTTGCAGGTCAACTAGGTGGACGGCTTATCATCTGAGATTAGTTACCACAGACCTCTACCTTAACTGAAAATTCGCTTACTATTTAAATTCAGACTAGCAATTTGCATTCCGGAGAAAGCTGACAAGAGAAATAGAAGATGCAGAAAATAATTAACATAAAAAATGTGTTAACTAAAATAAGAGTCTACAAAATGTCAAGCAGTTCAGATCATTGAACACTGGTAGTTCGATTTAGCTTCGAATCCTAGCATGCGTCTACTTTCAAGAATTGTTTCGATGACTTTTCCGTATGTATCCTAAATATCAGCTAGTTTGCTTTAGAAATTCGTCCATAACGATATTTCTCTCCTTATACCAGTAGCCTCGTATGCTTCGTTATATTCAAATAAACAAACAGTAAGCAAACAGGCTAAAATAACTAGATTTTGCAAATTAACCTTCCACTTCTATTTCTAGTTCCTTAAGTCGGCTATTCTGTGGGTAGAGCTTTTAGAAGCATTTTGTAATATGTTGAAACGTATTCAACATATTCGCTGCCTTATAGGCTGAGAAAATAATTTTAAAAATTGCAGATTTGAGAATATATATATATATTTTTAATGTAACGCACTTACTTGTAGTTCAGAATCAGCGATGTATGAAAACATATTACTGCGTCAATTGTAGCACACTATGCACTGAAGTACATTGCATTGAAAGAAAAATCTTGAAGCCGAAACATAACGTGGAGTTGGGCATGCGTAAGCATTTGCACTGTTCAGTGAATGCCCCAAGTGATGGTATTTTTACGAATTGTGTATGTGTGTAAATAATTTTAAGGAAATTATTACTTCAATGTTTACGGGATAGCCATTTAACTCGCCAAATTGGCGATATATATAGGGCAAGATTTCTCCGACTAATTTCTTCGCCAAATTTGACGATTATTTGGCAACGCTTCAGTCCGATTTCTGTATAACTGTAATTAGTCTGATCCCTAGATGTAACTGTAACTGTATATGCCTTCCAGCAATTTCGAGGAATCGAAGGTACTGGAAATGTGGCGTTGTCCTTAGAAAGCTATATAAAACGGAGGGAGCATCGGTTTTCAATTTTTAGTTCAGAGTTCATTTCGAAGTATTTAGAGAACTCCGTGTGAGCTTCGCTCTTTAGATGTGATTTGCATTGTGTTTAACGTTCTTACTAGTTTGAAGTAATAACTACTGATTGTACTCGAGAACTTTTGTGGGAAGCCCCAGAACGGTAAAATGTTTCTTTTGGGCAAATGAATTTTTATCAAGTTATAATCTGTTCTGTGTGCATTCAATTCATTACGAACCTGTACATACGTAATAGCATGTATTGTCTTAGATGTACAATAATATGGTAGTGTAATAACCATGCTTTGTTATGCATTGTTCAGAACAAAATGTTTAAAAATATGCGTATATTGTGGATCTATGTATGTATTTCTCAAATTCCATATCCCCCGAATCCCTTGCAAAATGAGGCGTGCATCCCCCAGTTGAGATTTATAGAAACATACGTGAATGATGGCAAAGAGTGTGATAATTGTAAAGAACTATAGCATGCAGGTTAGGTTAAGTTAATTGACTAAGGCAAAGCAAATCGAGGTCTATTTTCCTATACGGAGGTATACCTTAGTGGAGTATTTTTAACGGAAATTGTCTCATATTCACGTTATGCATGGAGAAAACTGCGAAAACCAACCATACAATCATCCGATTAACCGAGATCCCAGGTCTAATTACCAGTATTCAGCGACTTAGCCGCTCTGCCGCTGATTGGCCGTGTAGCATGAAGGTATTATAAGTTATATTATGAATATTATCATGTTAATTGATATTTTCAGCTTCGCGTGAGCTTCCCATTCGCGATAAAATAATCTAAAATTTCCCATGTAATGTGAATTGTATCTAATTGAATCTTGACATGCATTTTGCATATCGTCAAAAGCGCTATAGTTAATCTTGTCACAGGCAGACACCTAATAAATATATATTAGAATCATCATGTGTGATAATAGACTAAGGATAATAATGTATAGGGATATTCTAAATTGTAACTAATAATTCTAAATTGTAATTAGCAAATATTATGCCTAACAGTGTAACATATAATTATCTCATTATATGTTACACTCTTATGCATAATATTTGATAGTATGTTGCATTATTATTTGAACTGTAGTCTAATGTTGCTCACTGGAGTAAATAGTCTTCATCGAGTTGGTATGAAAACTTCGTATAGCTAATACGTAAATCAGAGAGAACAGTTCCGGCAGAGTTAAGTATTTATTTTAAACTTGCAGTTTGGCCTATAGAGAGAATCGAATAAAAGTAAACTATCATTATTCGCTCCAGTTTCGAACTCTATGGAAATTCATTAATGCCGTATTAATTCGGACGTCTTTGTGTTGTTCATTAGGTTGCGATATTTGCAATCAGCATTACATTCGTTTCATTACGTCATCATTATTTTAATAGAATGAAGTTATATATATGTGTATATATATATATGTAAGATAAAAATATGAAAGCAAACTTCTAAATTTAATTCACTATAACCTCTTTTATTTTTTATTTCATTTGGGAACTTCGTCTATCTGTCCTAAAAATAGCGCTTAAGTCTAAACTGCATCATTCAAATTAATCATGCGATCTTACGTAACATTTAATGCAGATGCCTCTTGACCAATCACCAAATTGTAAACCAAAACTAAAAACTGAAACTTTTGATTTCCTCCCGTCTTTCTATGAACTGACGCGTCACTTTTGCTTGTGCTTTCCTCATGGCCAGACATCTTTCTACAATCATGTGTTTGCTGCTATATTCGTTTCTATGGCAATAATATCAAAATTGTAAATGTTCTTTAATAGGCACGAGTAAAGTTCCAAGTGAAACGTGGCCACAAAATGGGGATTTAAATAAATAAAAGGAATTTCATCCGGCTGGACTGCTTCTTCTTCAAAATGGATGTATGCCCTAAGCATCAAGTATCTACGTAATTTTGTATTCCTACGCATCTACGTCTCAGCGTTCGTATTTCAATGCCTCCAAAATTGTTCTGCCATTACATTCTTCGGCCACTTCTTGTAATTATGAAGAAATCTACATGGGTTTGAAATTCTGTGTTCACAGTGAATCATGGGAAAAGTCCTGTTTCACCGAAACTTTTAATGCAAGTTTGTGCCGCATCCATAATCAAATCTTTCATCTCGTGTCATCGAACAACAGTTTCATTACATATATATATATATATATATATATATATATATATATATATATGTCTCCAATTAAATTCAGGTTCATAGCTAATAGTACTAAAAGTTATCTCAAAGAAATAGATTATCTCTTTGCGCAAAAACTTCGTATGATTCGTGAACTAATCAATAACTATGATTTTAAAGGTTTGCATTGCAACTGGATGATCTCTAGTAATGAACAAGTTATTAAAACTCTGAATTCACTTCAAATAGAACATATCCAATCCTACGACTTTGGAAACCTTTATACATCTCTACCACTCGAAGAAATTTTTACAAGTTTACTTGCTCTTCCAGATTTATTTCCACAAATTTCTACCATTCTCAGCAACGAAAAATGGCAGCTATTCCTTACCAGCGTTCTCTTCAATAATTTTATTCAATTTGACAATTACATCTATAAACAAGTTCAGGGAATACCTATGGGCGGGAATTTTTCAACTTCAGTTTGTGAATTATTCCTGTTCACTAAAGAACTAACCTATGTACGTTCACTCAGAACGGAAGAAAGTCTCTTTTTCCAACACATCTATAGATATATTGATGATGTCATAGCATTTAATAACTACAACAAAATAGAAAACGCTAATATCTACCCTGCTTGCTTAAAACTTAATAAAACCAATACAGAACAGCATGATATAGTCTACCTTGATTTACATATTATTGATTACCATTTTATTAAAGTTTACGATAAAAGAAGAGAATTTAATTTTTCCACACTTAAACTCACTAACTGGAATTCAAATATTTCCAAAAGAGTAATAATCAACACAATTTATTCACAGCTACTTAGAATGAAAAGAATTTGCAATACTGCGGATCACTTACAAGAAGAAATACTATACTTCGTAACTATTTTAAAAAGTAACCAAATACCACATAAAATAATTAAAAATTCCCTTACCAAAGCTGGCATTAACCTTACCTAATTATAGATTTTTTGAGTTAGATAATGATTTTTTATACCTAAAGTTACGGACGGTTTAAGAAGGATGACTAATTCAGAGAATCTATTGTAAAAATGTACAGCAAATTCTTGTTTATTCA